>NW_024543207.1:17557500-18157500 GCF_018167655.1 Microtus oregoni | reverse complement strand
AAAAGTTGGACAGGGTCGTGTGGCTCTGTAACCGCAGCCCTCTTGTGGAGAGATGGGAAGTAGAGAATAGAGATCCTCCAAAAGCTCACTGGTGGCTGGATTTGGTGCCTCCAACAGGACAGAAGGCAAGGACAGACGTGTCCCATGACATGGGCTCATCCATACACATACATGTGAACTCACATACATACAAATACACAAACATATACATCATACAAATATCCACATGTCCACACACGAGAGAGAGAGAGAGAGAGAGAGAGAGAGAGAACCAGAGAAAGATAAAAATTCTTATGCTCTACTTACTTTTTTGCCTTTTTATTCAGTATGGCACACCAGCTCTTGGGATGGTGCCATCCTATCCAGGATGGGATTTTTCTCACTTAATCCCTCACAGACACATACCAAGCTTGTCTCCTCGATGGTCCAAGCCCTGTCAGCTTGTTCAGAGGAAGGCTCTCCTGGTTCCCTCAACCTCTGCGTGCAATTGGCTGTGCCTCCGTAGTGCATGGGATACACACAGGGCCACAGGACAGGAGGGAAATAAGAACTAATTTGCTACAGCTAGCCCTCGTCTTTCTAAGGGCTGGCCCTGATTGAGTTGACACTCCTCATGGAAAGGTGCCTTTGCTTAGTCAGCTACTACAGGGAGACATTTCCTTCCTGCCCCATCTTGCCTCCATCCTGGGTTCCTTCAGTCTAGTTTCACCAGGACATGGTGACCTTACTAAAATCCATGATGGTCAGGTCATAGACTTGCTTAGCACCCTTCTGTGGCTTCCAAGTCTTTGTGCAAATCTAAAGTGTGTTGAAGTAGGAACTGAGTCTCTACCTTCCATCCAAAGACATCTGTTAGTCTTTCAGCTTCTCATAGCATTGACTGTGAATTATATCAAAGACATCTTTTTCCCATATACTCAGATTTTACTATCACTAACCTTCCCTCCTGAGCCGGGGCTAGAGCCCATTGGCAGGCACTCAGTTAACCTGCAGGGGGCTGGGCCTTAGAAGGCAGAGAACATCAGCTGATGATGAGATGCACTGAAGTCCCAGTTTACTGTTGCAATAAGGGCCGTCAATCACTTATATGTATTTCAAAACAAGTGTGAATTGAAGTAATAGAACTCTACTACAGGAAGTTGTCGCCTTGACTCAACCTTAAATGATGGGTGGAAATAAGGGGCCCATCCTTCTGATCCCATGCTTTCTGGGAGAACACTAGACGGACCTCCTCCTGATATCGGATGTCCCCCTAGAGGACCACACACACTCCTTTGAATAATTATCCATATGTTCTCCTCCCCACCGTCAGTTGCTTTTTGACATTTCTCTTTCAAACCCTCTGTGTCTGAGAAAAGAAAACAGAGCTCAAGTAAGCACATGTTTAGTTCCTGGTAATTACCTTTAGCTCAGCCCATGACCTTATTTAACACACACACACATACACATCTGCTCTTTTGCCGTACCACTCCTCTGTCACCTCTAAGTCAGGTTATGGCCTACACTTCGCTACGTTAAATCTACTTCATCGCGCCTTTGTAGCTCCTGTCACTGATGCCCCAGATACCAACATCTCTTTGTCAGGAATACCAGACCTCATTGCATCATCTAATTCATTTGTTGGATGCTGAAAATAGGGTCAATTTAACCTCTTTGGAAAATTAATGCCATAATTTTAACCAAAAAAGTCATTGTACAACATTAATGGCTCTTAAGACCCGAAGCTTTGATTTGTTCCTAGGGTATAAGGCTACTTGTGTTTATAATGGAACAGTGGCACTTGTTTTAAACGAAGTGACCTAAACTGACTATATTTGGGGATTTTTAAGATTGAGGAGTATATTTGATTTCATCTTTTGCTAATTAGAGCTTCTTAAATAAGACTTATTTCCAGATTGGTTTGTCTTATTTTATAAATGACTAGTGAATGTCGCATTATACACCTCAGACTCCCCTGGAATTTACATCAGCAGGCAGAATCTTTTTCTAAATGTAGTTCATGAAATCATTTCATTTCTTCTATCTGGGAGTAGTCTAGAGGCAGTTTTAATGAATTATTTAGCCAGCCGGTTGAGGTTCCCCTCATCTCAGAAGACGGCATAATCATGAAGATGACTGAATTTATAAAATGTTCTTTCATGCCTACCAAAATGCGCGTGCTCATTCTGTGTGTGCCGGTGCATGGCAAATGCTGATTGCTTTGCAAGAATATTGAAGGAGCTGGGGGCATTGCTCTGTGGTGCGGGCTTTGCTGGGCACACAGAAGGCCCTGGATTCAACCTGAAGAACTGAAACAAAAAGGAAAGGAAGATGAAATATGAAACGATATATTTCTGTTATCAGAGACATTGAACAAGGCTAAGATCTAGGTGATCTTAGTTTAAAAAATAAACATTAAAAAGTCACACAGTAGAGCATGTTTTTGAGAGAAAAAACTAATATGAATGGTGCCCAGATCAGTTAATTTTATGTTGCTATCACAAAGTACCCAAGGCTGGGTATTTTATTCAGAAAGAGATGTATTAGGAGTCAGGGTTTAGAGGTTTGGGGTATAATACTGACTTCAATTCAGATCTGGTAAGGACCTCAAAATGGAGGATGTCATTATGAAGTCACATGGAAATAACCAGAAGCAGACTCATGAGGGGCCAGATGCATTCTTTCATAGCAGCCTTATCTCAAGAACCAGTGTGGACCTGCCATTACTTTTGAAGGGAAGTACCCCAATGAATTAACAAGATAAAGCCCATCTCTTGAAGGTTTGACAGTTGTTCAGTATCACCATACTGAGGAGCAAGTCCCAACACATGCACCATTGGGCAACACCCTCAAACCATATCCAAATTCATTATATTACAGAAGCATCTATTCTTCCCACATAAAGGCCTCATGATAGCCTAAAGTATGATTCAACTTGGTTCAACTTGGAGACCAAGAGTTTATTGAGAATACTTACAAGCAGATGCGTAAGGGGTTGCTCGCAAGAGTAGAGACAACATAAAGGCAACTGTATCATTGAAAATCCTACCCTGCTCTGAGTAACAGCTCGTGAAAGCTACATCTCCTAACAGATAGTTTGATAGATCTGAAGCTCTTACTACTGCACATTACAACCTTGGAGGACAAAGAGGCTTTTGTGAGTCTTGAAAATTTCAGGGACTTCCTGAGATTTCGAGTTGTTCACTTCCTGAACCTCAATGAGTGTTTGTTCATAATGGGATGTCTCAGTTCAGAGGAAATGGATACAAAACAAAGTTATAGCAATGACTCAGTTTGAAAGCCATTGTTTACTGCATGTTCATACATCATTGTGGTGAAACTCACAATCACGGTCAGAATTATCAGAAAAAAAGTGGATGGCCAATGGTGTTGGTGGGTAAACAGATGAAGGCAGACTTAGTGGACCACACACATACAGCTTCCACCTTGCACTGACTAAGTATGGATTAGAGGACTATAATAATATGATATTGACATGCTCATTTTTCCTTTAAGTAGCTGTGGGTTTGTGGCAAAATTGCAGTTAAATTCATTTATAGCCACTTGAGATGGTACAGAGTACGTGGCCCTGGCAATTTGGATCTGAGCTTCAAAGCTTCTTTGGTCTGACTTCTTGGTTATCCAATACCAAATAATCAGCACTAAAGATACTCATACAAGTAATATTTTATGGACCAAGCAGGTTGTATTTATATGTTGAGTCATATATATGTATATACGTGTGCACACAAATATACATATGTAACAATGATTAAAGAATGAGAGGCCATGAATTTGAAAGAGAGTAGGGAGAGAGTGAATAAAATGGTTTGGTGGGAGGAAAGGGAAGGGGAAATTATGTAATTAAAGTATAATCTCAGAAATTAAGTGTATATAATTAAAAAAATCCTTACCTGATAGTGACTAAAAAGAGGATAAGAAGTTGATTTTCTCTGCCTGTTCTTTTGATGTTACCTATACACATGGCCCTTCTCCCCTATCAGGGCGGTTTACGGATGCCATGGAGAGCCTCACTCTGTGTAACTCTATACGTATGGCATGGAAATTTTTAAAAAATGGGTGGCATTTTAATAGAATATATATTACTCAAAAGAATTAAGGAAACAGAAATAGCAAATAACTATTTTAGAAACCTAGAAAGAGGGAACTTTTTTCTTATTAAAATAAATTTTAAATTAAGATAGAACTGTGTCACTTCCCCCCTCCATCCTCGCCCAGATTCTGTCCTTACAGCCCTCCTATGCCTCTGCTCTCAAGCTGATCTTTGCCTTTTCTTTGTTTATTGTGGTTACAGAGCATTTCTCATGGATGAAACCCCTGCTGGTATCCAATGTAAAGAGGTCATGCCTGATACTGTGAGCATCAAAATGACGAAAATGGATGCAACAGGCCCTTACTTATACATTTGTGCATGAATGCTCACGCGTGCACTCGCGCACACACACACGCACACACACACACACACACACGCATGTTACAATAATAATCAAGGAACTCATGCAGAAGGACTTTAGTATCAACGAGCACACCTGGGCTGTGTGCCTTCTGTAGTGTGCTATGTATTAAGAAATAAGGAGAGAAAAATCTCTTCAGCAGATTTTTTTTTTATTCTGACACCATATAATATTTTGACTAGATAAAAACAACACAGCAAAAGTACCAGCCCTGGTCCATTTGTATGTGAAAAGTGTAGCAATGGTGGCTAATCCCTAGTTTTCGTTACCACCTCGACTGTAAGTTCTTCGCCTGTGTGGCTCATTGGTGGGCTATCGGTGCCTGGTAGAGAATATCTACTTGGTGGGTTGATGAGGAGATACTGTCTGCACCAAAGCTCGGAGGTGGAGACTGCCAGTGTTTCCAACTGGGAGGGGGATGGGGAAAGTGATGTAATTATAATCTCAAAAAGAAAAAAAAAAGGAATGTTTAACAGGCCCATAGAGAGAAAAACATTTTCCCGGGAACTATGTAGAATGTGTTATGGCCTGGGAAGGAAGTTCAACAGCTGAAAATAGAATTTCGTTACATTTTTTTAAAATTATAAAATGGTAAAAATAAAAGGTTGCTTTGATATATTCCCTTAAGTTAATTCCTATAATTTATGTCCAGTTTCTAAGGGCAAACTCTTATCAAATAATTGTTTTAAGTCTCTACCATTTTATTAAAACGTAGTATATGAGTAAAGTGTGTTATAAAATAGCTGTTTCCAAATTGGAGTTCTCATTAAAATGAAGATCGAAAATTGATGTGAGCTATCAGCTTGTTAAATTTTCTTGTACTCAGCTGAAGGAGCAATGGGAATAAATGAGTATTTATAGAGAAAAGCATATGGAAGAGTCATCTTTAATTGTGGCTGTTACACTTGACCTAGGAATATAATAATGGCCAGGTTCTTTAACCTGTGTATAGTTTAATATTTAATCTCTCGATGGAGGATATTAATATGATGTGCATTATACATTTGTTAAAGTAGATTCGATAATGTGCATGAGTTGTTACAACAGTGGACAGTGAGTACACAATGAGCAATACCTTCCTGCGAGCAAAGACGCTCTCATGAAAACACTGGAGTTAATGGAGAGATTCCGTGAACTGGTGTGCTGAGGGCTGGCATGGACAGACTTCAGTGTGCAAGCTGAGAGGGAACGAATGTGGTGTGATGATAGATAGATGATAGATAGATAGATAGATAGATAGATAGATATGATAGATAGATAGATCTATATAGATAGATAGATAGATCTATATAGATAGATAGATCTATATAGATAGATAGATAGATAGATAGATAGATAGATAGATCTATATAGATAGATAGATAGATCTATATAGATAGATAGATAGATCTATATAGATAGATAGATAGATAGATCTATATAGATAGATAGATATGATAGATAGATAGATAGATCTATATAGATAGATATTCATTCCTATGGGTACATTATATATTATATATATATAATTATGCTGATATATTCATAATAATTTATCCAGCCATAAGCGAAATTGGACAAAAGGACTCAAATTTGCTTGGTAAATAAGATGGCTAACAAAGGAATGCCCTAAGAGGAAATATTGTTAAATATTGTTCATCTAACGTATGAACGCTCGGAATTCTTTGACAGTATGTTGTTTTCTATCTATAATTCTAAATTGAGTGCTTTATCAATCAACATGAATGTGTAAGTATGGAGAGATTATTCATTTGTTGCTGACACAAATTTTAAGCATACCAGACAAGAAGGTCCAGAAAGATTATGTGAAGCAGATCCATGCACGGCTACATACATATACATATATTAGAATGTAGTTAAGTTTTAATAATTAGGCTAGGCTTCCAGAATAAAGGTAGACAGACAACCAGACAGAAATATTTGGATGGATATCTATCTCTTTGCTAACCATTTGGGAGTAAAGACAGGATATTACAGTTTCTGGTGTTAGTGGTCCTACTCTGGGTGGCCTCATAATCTCAATATAACCACCCCCAGAAGCCTTCACGTCATTAATAAAGGAGAATACACGAAACTGTGTCATAGTCCCAAAAGCATGACAGAGAGAAACTAATAAATGTTGATTCCGTTTTGGTTGTTGGGAGCAATGGGACCTCAGATCCTGAATTTCTTGTAAACAACTTGTTTTCCCCTGATCTGAGTGCCTACAGCTGCTCTGAGCACGAGACCTTCAGGAGTTCCTGATGACAGGAGAGTGGTTTCTGGTGGGGTTGGCTGGGGCGTGACTATCTCTATATAATCTGCCCCTGAACACAATAAAGGGGCATTCTTGGGGCTTTGGTATCAGTGTTAAAAGGTCTGCGTGTCGGTCTGTCTCTGCATCTGTATTCTCAACCTCCAGCCCCTTGCCTGAAGCTCGTGAACTGGGTTCTAGCCCACAGAGCCCAGACACGGGAGCTTGGTGCGCAGCATTTGGTGATGAATAAACTTTTATATATGAACTAACAGAGGACAAATGTGGACTCAAACAGAATCAGAGAAATACTGCATAGAACAGAGGACAGGATGATGGCCACCAAGAGGCGGATAAACAACATAACCTTTCCAAAGGTTGGGAGATCCCATCCAAAGTGAGACAGCTGTATCCCTGAGGAAGATAGGCTTGGCTTAATGCAAGAGTCACGTGATGAGGAGATATGCCGCCAAAAGTCTCCTGGGTATGGCATGGCCATTGCCCCATGGACTCTCTGCAGCTATGGTGAGTGGCACACGACTGAACACATCAGCATTTCATCGTGGATGGGTGGGGCTATGGCCTCACACCTTCTCCAAAGACTGTGGCTGGCTAATGGTTGCTGGGGTAGGGAGTTCAGTTTTAGTAAGTATTAATTTACCACTGAGTAAGTTGTCTTGCTCCAGTCCACAATACACACAATGCTGGGCAAGCAACTTTAGTTAAAGTCAGGGAGTCACACACAAAAAGACAAGAAAGTAGGAAAGAGACTTGAGAAGGGTCTCAACAGGAAGGGAGGGGGATAAAGGAAAGGGTGGGGGTGGCATGACTAATGTTAAAGAATTTCCAGAAAGAAACATGTGTTATGTATGTATGTATATTAATTTCCAGAGAGGAAAAGGAAAGCTCTCTGAATGGGAAAATCCTTAAACTTGGCATCTCAGAACAATGACTCACAGTTAATTTACAGGATGGTACTGAGAAGGCCCAGGATGGCGGGGTGTTCGCCTTAGACTTAAGGCACCGATGCCTGGCAAAGAAGGGCAGAACAGGGGAGAGCAAACTAACCAAAGCATAGGGCTGAAGAGAATAAAAATGGAAACCAGTCACACTGAAACAAAAGAACAACAACAGCAGCAACAAAAACAACAACAACAAAAATCAGGACTCGCTGCTTCTTCCCAAGAAGCCATTGATGGCAAAACGTCTGTGCTGCAGCTTCTTGGACTTAGAGAGTGCCTCATTCCTGCCTGCGTGGTTTCTTCCTGAAATGGACAGGACTTGGCAGGTGTCTCTGCAAAACTCCTGTAAGGACAAATCAGAAAGAAGGAATGGGAAAAATCTCATGAAACAACAGCAGTGTATGCTCAAGCAAGCTAAAACCCAATCGTAAGAAACACGTTCAGATGAATTATAAAACTTAGTCTGCTGGGAGTACGGTTCAGTGGGAAGACCACCCGCCTTGCAAGGGGCCCATGGGCTCCACCCCAACAAAGTGAAAGATGAGGTGTTTGGTGTCACCTCTGACTGCATAGTGATTTTAGGGCCATCCTGGACAACATGAAGTGGAATATTGACTATCTCAGGGAAAATCTGAAGAGAGCAACAGAAGGCATCTCACAAAACTGTAAGGAAAGATGCTGAGGACTGGACACTAGCCACAAGAGCCACGGTAATAAGATGAAGTTAAATGGATTGGACTCCACATACACATGTACTACATACATATTTCATTATATTGCTTTTATTTTTATGGATTTATATCGTATATCTGTTGAAACCATATCCCCCCAAATAATGAAAGACCTAGAATTTAAAAATGCAATATGAGAATTTTGGAGAAAATGAATTAAACCTTTAGTCTGTGCATCTAAGGCCCCATCGAGTACCAGAGGAGACCGGCCTGAACTATCTATGCCAAGACATTTCTAATTACTAGAATTTCAAAGATAAGGAACATCTTTAGAGATTTAATAAAAATGACTCATTAATCACAGAGGAAATGAACTATGATTGGCAGCAGTTTGCTTTATAGTAGTCTACCAAGCGATGGGTTTTTTCATGATCTCATAATTTCCTATTCAGCCCTGTTTCCAAGAATGAAGAACTCAGGGATGTCACACTTATGTAAGCACCCTAGCAGTTGTCAGGGTGGCTCTTGAAGGAGTTTGAAGAGAGAAAGACCTTGTTCTTGAAAGCACTCCGGATCCCACTTGCTTTGGTAAATAACACCTTTTTCACAAAGAAGCTGAGCAAAGAAAAGGGAAAACAGCAACAAGAAAGCAAAGCAAGTCTTCCAGTTTGGGTCTCTCTCACTGGAGCCTACTTCAGAAGCACCATACTGAACAAGGATTTTTTTTTCTCCAAGAGGTGACAGAAAACTTAGACCTAGCGATGTGACCTGTCCTGAATCGACTGCGTCCTGCAGGATGCTCAGGAAGCCTGGAGTCACAGTGAAGCCACAGTGATTCCCAGGCCATCATTAATGTTTAACCAATAATGAAGAATGTGATCAGCTTCTGAACTTCATGGCTGTCTTGTATATCTCTGAATGAAATCAACATTGACCAGTGTGGTAAAACAGTCCCTCTAAGTCTTATGTGCCCTGACGTGATAATAAAACTTAAAAAAAAAAAAAGGAAGCCAGGTTGACAAGGATATGAAACAAACTGATAGTGTGTATGATACGTTCATAATATAAATTGGTTCAGCTAGCTAGAAAATGTGCTAGGATCGACCACAGTTCAACACAGGCAGAGAGCCTCCTGCTCAGAAGTGTCAGTCACTCACCAATGTGCGAGCGCCCTCAGTAGCACTTGGAATAACCACTTCAGTCTGTGCCTGGAGACTGCTCCCAGGCCCACTAGAGGAAGAACAGTTCCATGCATTGTTCCACCTTGACAGAAACCAGGCAGCAGTACAAAGGCAGAAACACATAGACAAGAAAACAACAGCTAACAAAGGATTGTGTGGCATGGTTTAATTCATATGAAACATTAAAAACATTCACAGTTCCTCTGTGGCATTGGAGTCAGGAGTCACTTTTGTGAGCTGGCTCGCAAGGGTGATCAGGGCAGGTCTGGGATGCCTAAAACATTTTACTGGTTGGTTTGGTTGTAGCAGCATTTACTTTGGATGTCCAGGTTTTGAATTCTTTTCCTAATGCTGCTCCTCTTTCGTTATGGAGGTCGTAGCATGGAAAACAATAGAGAGAGAAGGTGAGCTTTAATGACTGCATAGGTAATTATCAGGAGCCAGAAGATCTGAATCAAAGATGGGAAGCAGTTAGCGCATGCCTGCTACAGAAGGAACAAGAACACTAAACACATATGTATATGTGATATCAGTATAGTCAGTGTTGCCACTAAACCAACATTACAGAAGCATAACTCTCTCTAAATGTGAAGAAGGCAACTTTCCACAGAGAAAACAGAGCTAAACATAAATCTGACACACTTGGTAAAACCGTTGTGTGGTGTTTGATAACTGTAATCTCTTTGTCTCATCAGTAGTTCCTGCTGCAGCGGGTTAAATGCTTGCTGTGCAAGTATACAGACTGGAGTTTTGTCCCCAGAAGTTATGACTAGGGTGGAGACAGAGGCGGGGGTGCCAGGAGGCTTGCTGGCCTTAGTCTAGCCAGGTCAGCCAGCCTCAGGCTCAGCGAGAGATGCTGTCTCAAAAAATAAGGTAGGGAGTTACTGGGGAAGACTCGGTTATCAGTCTCTGGTTTCAGCTCACACCTGCACACAAACACATATTCACACATGTAAATATATAAAGCAGATATGAATGGACCTCACCTGTTTATAAAAAATAATAACTCTTTCTACGGGATCAAAAAAGAAAATCCAGCCTTGACTTTTACAATAGATAAAGACAGGGTATTTAAAAGATCAAAAGACCATTGTCTGTATTTTAGGGCTGTGTCTCTTTGACATGACTGTCACTGTGAGATGCTATTTGATTTCTTTATTTCTGAACAGTTACTTCCCCTAGGAGGAAAATCAATTCTTAGAGAGTTTGAACACCAAACAAGGTAGGGTTGGATGACAATCTGCAGCGTAAAGGGCCAGTTCATAAATCTGCACGGTTATATACATGTCTTCATAGGTAAGCTGGGGGACAATGGTCGCATCTTGCCTGTGGTGGAATTCTTGATGGCTTCTATAGACTCTGTTCCTATGGAACGAGATCTCTGCTCTGTTCCTCCATGTCCTGCACAGACGTCCTTCTGCTAGGAATGCAGAGTGGAAGTGAGAAAAGAGGGAGCTGGAGGAGGATCCTGGCTGATGTCACCATTCCATCAACCAAGGTCGCTAGCAGCAGTGTAGGTCGCAGTGACAGCTCTTGCCGTGATAGGAGCTGACAGCATCTCTCTTCCTCGGGGCTTCTCTTTCCCAAGGGACAAAGTTATGAGGCCTGCACACGACAAATTTCAGTGAAAGGACATTCTAGAAAGTCCGTTATTGATGTTCCTCATCTCGTCAAGATCAAAGACAAGTAAGCAAGAGGCCCTAGGGATGTTTGAGGACTGAGCAGCATTCTGTGACAGAAAGGGATGCCAGGTGAGAAGGAACTCACAGTGAAGCCTGAGCGTTAATTAGCGGTGACTTATCAACCCTGGCTCATCATGCGCGCCAGGTGCAGCTGCTAGTGGAAGGCGCTAACAGAATGGGGGTGAAGGGTGTGTGCGCCTGCGTTATCTTTGCTTTTTATCCTGTAAATAGAAAGATGACTTTAAAAATACGTGATTAAAAATACTTGCTGTAAAGTTTCTGAAGGAAATGAGGCAGAGCCTCCTTAGTTCAATGCAGACATTAGCAAGGAGAGCGCATTATCCTGTCAGGAAACTAGAGAACTCTGTGGAACTGTGAACGAAGGAAACTCTTTCCTCCATGAGTTGCTTTTGGCCATGGTTTGTTATCACATCAATAGTAGCCCTAACTACAGCACCTACTTTTTATGATTAGAGAGGATAAGGTGATATAAGATGATATGTACTGGTAAGGGTGGGGGTAAGGCTCCAAAACTAAATAAACCAAAGAGTAAGTAAGTCTTTAAGGAAAACTAAAGACACTAGAAATCTAAGCCAAGTCGTCAATGATGTCAGCCTTAGAGCTGTATATTAAATGATACCCACTGATAGAGATGATGTGTTCATTCGAATTAAAATGAAAATGTATTCATCTGAAGTGCAATGATACTTGGAAATAATGGTCACACTTAGCACTCAGCTCCTGGTTTTTAAATATCCTTTGATAAAATGAGGGTCCCTGGGAAACTCTTAATTGCAATTCACAGATAAAAGCCTAGTTTGGAAATTAGCAACACATATTTAATAGGTGAATGTTTCTGAAATGGGCATAGACTCTGAGTTCATCAAGACATCTATAGGTCAGAACGATGCTGCAGGACTCAGGAGATTTTACCCCGTGCACATTCCTTCAGATGGCTTCCTACATCTTTTTGTTAACAAGGAATGGTTACGGTTAAATTGCTCCCCCAAAGCTGGCCATCTACGTTCCCTTCCCTTCCTGGACGTCCTGGTGAGTTTTCTGACAGGATATTTAGTGTTCCTGTTATCATGTGCTTCCACAAGAAGGAAGAGGGTGGCACAAGCCAGCAGCAGACTCTCTGGTCCCATCTGTATCTGTCAATCTCCTTCATTGTGATGCGGCCTTGAACGCGTGGGGGAATTTCCAACCCTAACATAGAAGAAGATGGATGTTGCTAATCAACAGAAGAAATTGCTTCATTAGGATGTTGGTACTTTGCAATTAAAATTGTTGATATTTTTAACCAACAACTTAAAATTACATTTTTAAAAATAGTTTTATAGGGTTTTGGAAGAGAATTATTTTGATGTAGAATAAAAAGATTTAATAAAGGGTTTTTTTTCCTTCAAAGTCTTAGTAGCTAGTGAGAGAACTAGAGAATAAAGTTACATAACAGATTCTTACATTCTCTTTACCAAAAGAAGATGACGTTTGATCCCCCTTACCAAAAATATTAAATGATTTCAACTCCTCTATAGAAAGAAAACGCCACAGGGAAAGGTGAGCATGAACTTGCAGAGAGAAGAAATATATATATATATATATACTAATATATATATATTTCTTTTTAGTATATATATATTTACTAGTATATATATACTAAAAAGAATATATATATATATATTCTTTTTAGTTTATTTTTTAAAACGATCTTTTCTCATTTTACATACCAATCCCAGTTTCCTCTCCTTCCCTTCCTCCCACTCCCCCAACCTTACAACCACCCCACCCCCATCCACTCCTCAGAGAGGGAAAGGTTTACCATGGGGAGTCAACAAAGTTGGGCATAGCGCTTTGAGGCAGGATCAAGACCCCCCCCCCCTCCTAAATCTAGCCTGAGCAAGGTATCCCTCCATAGGGAATAGGCTCCAAAAATCCAGTTCAAGCAGTAGGAATAAATCCTGGTCCCACTGCCAGAGGCCCCACAGACTGCCCCAGCCACACAGCTGTCACCCACATTCAGAGGGTCTAGTCCAGTCCTATGCAGGTTCCCCTGCTGTCAGGTCAGGCGCTTCTGTGGGTACCTCCATCATGGTCTTGATCCCTTTGCTCATATTGCTCCTCCCTCTCTTTGAGAGAAGAAATCTTAATCTCTCATTTACCTTCAGCCTGGTTTGGCTAGAAATAAAGATCCTAAGAGGCTGAAAGACTGAAAAACGACAGTGCTGTGGTAAGTTGGCTTCTTTTGCTTTCAGGATTAAATCCACCCCTCTTCTTCCCCAGAACCACCACCATAGGGAGGTTCACAGAAGAGGGCCACATCATCCTCATGGCACCTAAACATTCAAGGTTCACTCTAAACAGTACCAACAGTCTGCATTATAGATCCCTCAGCTAGGCTGTCCCTGGGCTAGGGCATCCCTGGGCTAGGGCATCCTCCACTGGGGCTGGTGAGCCTGGGAAGGCTAGGGCATCCCTGGGCTAGGGCATCCTCCACTGGGGCTGGTGAGCCCGGGAAGGCTAGAGCATCCCTGGGCTAGGGCATCCTCTGCTGTGGCTGATCATTTACCACAGTAGATGTTTGTAGACACAGTAGAAGTCACCACAGCCTTCTGTGGTGAACTGACAGGGCCGAGGGGGAAAATCAGAAGCCGTTCTCTAGTCCTGATGCGTAGATGCAACTGCAGACATTCTTTTGGTTAGCTGTTAATAGCAGAGCAAAGGAGTAATGGAATCCCTGCCAAGGACCACAGACATAGGAAGAAATGGTCTCTGCTGGACCTTACTGTACTGTTGACTCAGTAACAGTCTCTAATCTGAGAGCCCAACGTCTGTGGAAGCCCAGTCGCGAGGCTGGGTACCAGCTCCTTCTATGGGAGTGCTTGTCAGCCAGTGGGAATCAAATCCTTGAAGGAGTCCCGGGTGTGTGTGTGTGTGCACATGTGTGCATGTGTGTGGTGTGTCATGGCTACTTCGTAAGTGAACAGATTGGTTTATTAATTAGCAAAGTTGAAGTGACTTATGAGCCATAAAATAAATAAACAGGAGGCCAAACGTTATATGATCTAAAGTTGAAATATTTCTTTATTGAACCCTTTTTCATATCTGTATTTTCAAAAAAATGAAATTAACAAAAATTTGAGTGTGAAATCATTCTTTTTGTTTAGCCCATAATTCTCTGGAACAAACTGCTTATGCAAACAGGAATTAATATACACTTATTAATGTTTAGCTAATAATATGCATTATTTATCCAGAAATAAATGTGTTGTTTTCTGCTTCTGAAAGTGAGTCTAAATAAGTGTGAACTCTGGAAGCATGTCATTTGTTATGTGTTTCCATGCTACCGATCATTAAACTTTATTTCTTTAAGTGACATGGTACAATGGTACATGAAGTCATGGAACAATGACTTCAACCTCAAACTGAATGCATGAAATACAAAGTAGAAAAGCTGCTATCCTATGTGAATTGTGGGCTTTGATCTAAACATGAGGGTTGTTGGTAGTACGTGGGGTGATAGCCAGATCCCTTGGTGTGCTGTAAGTGCTCTGAAGGCTGCCAGTTTCCCTAGGGAGAGAGAACGAGAGTCTGGGCGCCTCCACTAACGCTGATTGGTCGGAGCTAGTGCTGTGTAGGAAGCAACTGTATCATTCAAGAAAGCTTCACCCAGTCAATGCTAAAATAATCTGTCTTACAGCTCAGGGAGATGCATTCTGTCTGCTGAGATTTTCCTTGTTTGGCATAAAGGCAGAAGCAAACCAAGGCAATGTAGAGCTTGGTGGGCCTCTCTGGAGAGATCCCACAGTGGAATGCTAAGGCCTGCGCTGATTTATGAGATGCTGGATACATAGTTTAAGCTGGAATCCCAGAACAATATTTGTTTTTTAGATGAATAATTCACTCATTTTCCCAGCATGATTTTTTCTCATCTGAAGCACTGGCCTTTCAGATTAAGTAAATATAGTGTTTCAAAAGAATATAGACATGAATATTCATAAGAACCAAAACAGTGAATATAAATAAGAGCCTTTTGCATAACGTTTTTTATTTATTTTTACAAGTGAGTTACTTTTTCCTCTTTACTTCTTAGATGATATATTTCAAAGTAATTTCCCAGGACATTGTTCCTTCCACAAAGCCCAGGTATTTATTATGAGATGGAGATCATCTCTTTGTCAAATCTCTTCAAACAGTGACATTTTCCTAAGCATCCATAGAGCAGATCGCACTGCTACGTGGCATGACCAATTAGCCGCAGATTCAGCCAGCCCGGTGCCAGGAGCTTGATACAGCATTTGTCTAAACAAGTGGAGGAATGTCCAACAACAAAGAAAATGAGATAAGATTTCATATCCTGAAAGTATAAAGCTAGTTCATCCACACAAAGTGTGCAAACAATTCCTTGCTGTTTTCGTGCATAGGCCACGATTTAAAATTAAAAACCTTCCTATATGCAGATGGTGCATGATTGCGCCCTAGGCATAGAGACAGCAGTGTCCCTTTATTGCAGTTCCCTGGGGGTAAGGTGAAACAGCTGACAACAGGGGACACCGGAATGAGAAGAGAAAGGCACACAAGCTTGAGGGCTTCAGTTAGCGTTGCCCAGGTGACTAGCTGAGAAAAACCAGTATGCTGCTGTGCTCTTCAATTTACTGATGAGGGTAGAGATCCTCAAAGCCTTCTGACATCAGCGATTTCTGAGCCTTCAGGGGTTAACCTGCATTGCTGCCTTTTTGTTGGCTACCAAAGGCTGTCTCTGTTGTCTTTGAACATTGGGTCCATAATAATACTTGAAAATTCATAGCTGAGAATTAATAGGAGGAAAGCTAATACAGCCACAACAGAGATGGGTAAACTTATGGCACAGTGTACCTGCTGTGTGGTTACCACATGCCATCCTAGAGGGTGGGGTTCTGCTTGGGAAACTCTGGCTCGTGCTGTCTTGGTACATACACCCTGAGGACCAGGAAGGCATGAAGGGGAAGTGTAGCCATTTCTACAAAAATTTAAGATCAGAAAATAGAAAGTTATCTACTAGCTGAAAAAATTTAAATCATTAAAATAATAGATAAAATAAAAATACATTAAAAATAGGGGTGAGAGAGATGGTTCAATGATTAAGAGCACTGTCTGCTCTTCTGGAGGACCTGGGTTCAGTTTTTGATGCCCGCATGATGGCCAACAACAATCTATAACCCTAGTCCTAGATGTCATCCTCTAGCTGGGCGTTTTACACGTGGGATGCACAGACATTTGTGCAAGCAAGACACCCATACACGTAGAATGAATGAATAAATGAATATCTGTAGGACAAGCATTCTTTTCTCTTAATCACCCAACTAGACAAGGTAAGACATGGGCATTTTCTAATAAACAGTATTTTCTGGACTCTGACTTTGCTCCATGTCCCACCCACACCCACCCCTTAGGGAGGCTCAAATGCCAAGAGGGCTGGAGGAAATGCAGACGGACTCCTCTCAAGCTCCAGTTCACTGCTGTAATTCCACCAATCAGAGAAAGTCACACGGCCATGTCCAAAAGCAATAGGTAGGGTTTATCCTCCGATGGTGAAGCCAGGGCTGGAGAAAAAGACATTCTGCTTCCTCTTCCATTAGGAAACAGGAAAATCCAAGGAAAGTGGCCTTGTGTTCATACGGTGTCTTTTGGCCAAAGACCAACATTCAAAAGAAGTCTTTGAAGGTCTGCGTAGATACTGTAGGAAATGACCTTAGAATGAGGAAAGGATGTGCCCTTTTCAGAGGAAGCACTGATTTTAAACACTCTCACAGCGAGGATGGACACGGTGGCCTAATTTCAGACAAAAGACAGTCATTTGTTAATTATCTGTTGAAAGGCTTCAGATTTCTGCTTCAAAAAGTGGCTTCCGCAGACCTGACATTCATCGTGTTTGTACCCGGGAGTAAGGAGACAATGGGGGTGGGCTTGGAAGCCAGGTCAATCATGAATGAATTGATGTGCAACCATGAGGACCCCATCATGAGCACAAAACAGCAAGCCTGATATGACAGCATACACCCCCCCCCGTCATCTTAACCTCCACCAGGGAGACAGGGGAGAGGGTTCGCTGAGGCTTCCTGGCTAGATCACCTAGCCACACTGATATGCTCCAGGCTCCATTAGAGACCTAACTCAAAAACTAAAGTGGAGGAAGATAACCAGGCCATGGACCTCTGGTCACCACTTCATTCACATACATGTACGTATGTACCAACACATGTACATTAATAAGCTTGTACACACGTTTTCACACACACGCTAAGCGAACAACAATGAAAGGAATGAAGAAAAGGAGTTATGGAAAGTGAAGGGACTGACTTAGAGCCCTGGCTCTCGCTGAGGTAGTTCATGGGTCCTAAGAATCCTGGGGGAAGGAGAATTCGTCCCTCCCAGGCAAGAGCCCCTTTGTTGGCTGTGCAGTGAAGAGTGGTCAGCCTTGAAACAATATGCATACATACATACATGCCACCACCAAAAAAGGACTCAGTTATATATATGTGTGATTATATATGTATCATATTGATAAAGATTATCAGCTTGAGCATGAGGGGATGGGAGGAGCTTGGAGGAAGAAAGGGAGGAAGTGATGCAATTCTATTTAAATTAAAAACATATAAAAGGAAAATTTAAAAAGTTCAAGTAATGTATGTGTGCACATATGTATATAGTATACATATATATGGATATAAACATATTTCTTTATATACATAAGTAATATACATACATGCATACATATATATGGTAAGACTGAATTGGGGAAATCATTGCAGGACAAATTAGCATCTTAATCATGTAAATTTTGAGGACCAGTCTTTCCTTCTCTTCTTTTTAAAAGAAAGCGGCAGTGGTAGAAGCTAAGGACTAAACTATTTGCAGTATATGGATTTATTTGGGAACTGTATCAATTAAAACCCCTTTTAAAATCAACCGAAGATCAGAAACATTGTATCATGCAAGGTGTCAGTGGGACTCCTCTCAGTTCCTGGTTTCAGAGATTTCCGTCCATCACTGGTATTCCTTGGCTGGTAGTGAAGCAGTGCATTTTGGAGGGGGCTGTGAGGTGGGACAGGTGGACACCCTACAGTAGCAAAGAAGCAAAGAGACAGAGAAGGATCTCGGGTCCCCAAATTCCTTTCAATGGCACAGTCCAGTAACATAATCTCCTTCAACTCAGCCCCAACCACTGAAAGTCCCAGCAGCCTCCAGTGATGTCACAGACTTTGGATTAAGTCTTTAAATACACGAGTCTTTTGAGGGATGTTCACACGCCAGACTACAGCACCGTCATGGACGTTGGAATGTTGGATTGGGTTTAAAGTGAATCCTAACCCAGCAAAGGAGAGTGTGAAGGTGGGGCTGCACACTTCTCTAGCCCAGGATGTTATCCCATCACTGACAGTAGCGTAGTTGAAACCGTGAATGGTGGGAGAGAAACTGGGGACCACACACTTAGGTAGATATCCAGACCCAAGCCAGGCTGCCTCTCTTTGGCTTCTATTGTATTAAGCTTTTTAAAAATGCACGATCTGCCTCCTACCTGTTTCAAATTAAAAAGGCACAGAGGAATCGCATTGTTCTACATTTGGTCCTATCGTCAAGTCTCTCTAATACTGCATAGTGTTTGAAAGAGGATAATGAAGGCCACCCTGTGATTCATGATCTCATCATTACCATTTCAAAGCCCGGGGTATCTGTCAAAAGGGATAATGTGTGCAGTTGATTCATAATATAGCATTCAAGGTACTCTTTTCACATCCTAGGGGTGTTCAGAAGAATTTTGGTTGGAAGTATGGAGGAAATAGAACCTCTTCTACTACTCCAGTCATCAGTATGTCTTAGGTTTTTGTTTTGAGTTACTGTTCTAAAGGAAGTTTTGTATACATTAATGTGACTGTGGCAAGAGACAGCATGGGGACTACTGAAAGATTAAAATAGAATGATCCATAATTCAACCTTCCCAGGCTGCGTACATGCGAAGAGCAAGCAGCCTCCCCTTTTCAGAATGTTAACGAAGGCAGATCCTCTCGAACTTCCATCAGTGATGGAGTAGATAAAGAATATGCCAGTTTAAAAGAATCTGTCTGTGGTGATTCATGCCTATAATTCTAGCACTCAGGAAGCTGAGGCCGAGGAATTGTCTAGTGCTCAAGGTCATCCTATGTGATGTAATGAGTTATCAGACACCCTACGCTACAGAGGAAGAGTCTGTCTTAGAAGGAAAATGTGATACGTTGGAGTAACAGCTTAAGAAAAGAAGAAAGCCCTATCATTTAGGACAAGACAGACGAGCATTGGGAATGTTGTGTGAAGGGAAATTAGTCAGGCATAAAAGAGGAAGTAGCACCTGATCTCACATTGCACAGCCTAAAAAGCTAAACTCCTACCAGAAACGAGCTAGCAGTGCCAAAGCCGTGCCATGCGAGAAGCTGCTTCGTAGCTGCTGTAGTGAGGGCTGTGGTGTACCAGGGGTATAAAGATAAATACTGAAAAGGTGGTTTGAGATTACAGTCATTTAACTGAAGCAGGTGCTCCCCTAGCACTTACCACTTCTCCAGCTTTGGCTTCTCGGTCAGGCATATAGGACCATGCATGAGTTTTTCTCTGAGGAGGCAGGCCTTAAATCCTGTAAGATAGGAGCCACAGATTTTTTATAGGGCCTAAGGTGATTGATAGATTGAACTATGGACAGCTTCAGAAGTGGCATTATTGCGAGGTGGTGAACAATAGGAAGTGGACTTTCTTGAAACAAGTGAGACAAGAAGGGAATGCTTTGGGATTGGATGGTGGCCTGGGCCTCTGACTGTCCCTCTCCCCTGACTCTCCAGTCTTGCAGCTGTGACGCGAATCTTCTGCTCCCACACAATGCACTGATGCCCATAACATATATTGAGCTTCCTCCCTCAAGCTGTTTATGTCAAATATTCAATCATAGACATGATAAAAATTAACTAATGCAGCTATTCTGTCTCTGATATTAATAGAAGTCATTATAACATTTCATAATTTCTGTGTTAATTTACATTCCCAGCATCCCAGCAACCATATACCATGTTCCCGTCTCCTTCATCCTGGAGAGTACTTGCTGCCTTCTGTCTTTTGGTAATGACCATGAAATATAAGATAGTATCTCCATACACTTTTAATCCCTATTTCCCTCATATACATGTGTATGTGTGTATAAAACTTGGTTTGGATATTTCTACCTTTACTTTGGGGGAAATTTGCTATTTTTTCATTTATAGTTAGAATTTCCAGCAACAATGAGATACAATGCTATACCCTCACATTTTACTTAGAATAGTATAATTGCTATAGTTTGGGCCCAACACTTGTCTCTTTAAAAATTTGGAAACTGGAAGGCTGGATAGAGAGCTAAGCAGTTAAGAGCACTGACTGCTTCTGCAGAGGACCTGTCTTTGATGCCTGGCATCTACATGGTAACTCACAGCCATCCCTAATTCCAGTTCCAGGTATGGCATTGGAGCAGCAACTGAGACCTCATATCTCAATCCATAAGTAGGAGTCAGAGAGCACTAACTCAGAATGGTATAGATTTTTGAAACCTCCAAGTCTATGCCTAGTGAGACACCTCCTCCAACAAGACCACACCTCCTAATCCTTCCCAAACAGTTCCACCAGCTGAGGACCAAGAGTATGAATTTATGAGCCTGTGCTGCTCATTCTCATTCATACCACCATAGGATCCAATACCCTCGTCTAGCTTCTTAGGGCACCAGACATGCATGTGGTACACATATATACATATACACAAAACACTTATATACATAAAATAAATAAATGAAAAAAAGCAAATCAAGAAACTAACATACTATGGTATTTCTAATTTCTCAGAGGATATTTGAATAAAGTATCATTTCAGTAACTCTGTTTTCTGGTTATAAAAAGTCAAAATGGGATTTTTTTCCTATAGCTTTATTTCCATAACAGAAATATAAGCCTTTCTTTGGTGACATTCCTCTTGAGAACCCCATTCCACTCACAACTGTTCTTGCCTACAGTGTGGATTAGTGGGTTCGTAAAACATAGAAAAGAGTGGAAGGTCGGCAAAACTTCAGTAGGAGTTGCATTCCCTGTGTGCAGGGGCTGCTCGCTCTTTAGTATCTGCTGCTGCCTGCCATGGGCATCTGGCCAGTGTCTGTCCAATAGAGAGTTGGGTTTTTCCATGTAATTGATCCATTAAATAGAAAACTTTGAATTCAGAAATTAACATATTTACAGTTAATGGTGACGCCAATTGGACTGACGAGGACAGTGGAATTGCAGAGGTGCTCCAGGGACAGGTGAGCTTGTGTCACACTGGCATGGACAGTAGACCTTTGGTGAGGACAGCAACTTATGTAGCAACTACTATGTCATGTGCAGCCCTTGACTCTGCAGCCTTGGTCTGAGTAAATCCAGCCCTTGCTCATCAAGGTCATTATCCTTCACTCTGTGGGACAGCATCACTAGATAAATAAAACAGTAAGCATAAGTAAAGTTGGTGAAGAGGACTAGGGGCATGGAAGGCAAGGACTTGTCATGCAGAGTTCCTTGGGTAAGCCAGAGGAGGACATTGTCCAAGGAGGAAAAGCCTTAAAGGATCTTTACACTCAGAAGCACAGACCTTGCCGTATTATCCGGACAAGAGAAAATAGAATGTTGAAGCAAGGTAGACCAGGGAACACATGCTAATATCAGATCATGGGCACTTGTCTAGCTGGGGAAGATCAGCACTAAGGGAACGTGTCCTATAAATGCCAGTGCACTTATTACTATAGACTGCTTTGAACTAGTAAAAGTGATAAGTTCACATCTGTAGACTTGTGCCACAAAGAATACTTAAGTTTTAAAAAGCGAACTGGTCAGTAATGTATGCAGAAATAATCCACTTTTGTAGACATCACATTAACAAGGCAGAACGGGGATACCTTTCCTTGGTACAGTTGGGGTTAGCTGAGCCATGCATATTGGCTTGGGGGCTACGCACTACAGGCATGAAACGACTGCTCACATAACTAGCGGTTACGTGGATCACCTGAGATCTTCTACCCTCACTTCCTGATATATGTCTTATTCCATGACTGTCAGGGAGAAAAGGGACCATAGCAATTTATGCAGTGTGTGTGTGTGTGTGTGTGTGTGTGTGTGTGTGTGTGTGTGTGTTTTCGACTAGTGTAGAGAAGCTACGCTAGTTATGTTTATGCTTCCTAGATAGTCGTGGAGCCTCCCCTAACTGAGCAGACATGTTTGTAGGAAGTTGAAATGTGAAACTGATACAAATAATGGAGGATCCACTCTGCTGTCCTTGTTCAGATGGCCAGTGGGTTATCTAAACTACATTCTTGCCAAGTGGAAAGGCATGAGGTGGTGTCATGGATGTAGGGCAGAGTAATAGCCACCAGGAGTGGAGTATGGGGAAGTCCTCAGCCAGAAGGCAGCATGACTAAGATAAGCTTTGGTGGTGCATGCCGGAGAGATTGGAGACTGGTCCGTCACCAGACGAAGGGAGTTGGCTGCAAGTGGAGCGGGTTAGTGAGGCCGAGAAAAGCTCTGAGGTCTAGAAAGTGGCAGTGTTCAAGGGTCAAGTGGATGTATAGGAAGATGTGTGTGTCTTGCAGAGGCTTGGTGAGGATGCGTGCTTGTGACTGCTTTACGGACGTGAACATGACTGCTGCAGATACTGTGTTTCTGGTAGTTCCAGTAGTCCTCAGAACAATGGCCTTGCTTTTATTTTCAGTCTCTTGTCACACACAAGAGAGAAGAGCACAGCTTGGAGGAATCTTATGTCCCCATGGTAACATGGAAACTCTAGAGATTGCAAGAGAAGTTTCTGGGAGTTATTTTACCCACATGTTCTTTAGATGTGCCAGATTCACTTAAGTTGTACATATGGTGCTCCTTGAAGTTGGGTGAGAAAACAGACCTAACACCATGAGGACCCTCTGAGATTAATAATATGTCAAGACAATTCCTCCAGAAGACCTGAACTTGACTTTCAAGGGCCAAGTCGTGCTGGTGGATGCTGCACAGGCATCCCTGCCTGGGCTCCTGAAGCACCATCACTGGAGCTCTGACCTTAATCTGATGCAATGGCTTGCCTCAGCTTTGGGAACTCAGCTGTGGTAGGCTGGCCCTCAGCAGATGCTGGCCAAGGTCATTAGTGAGCCCTGACACTTGGCGCATGTTCTGCCATCAAGAAGATATCACGACGGAACCAGTCCCTTTCTGTCTGGGCAGCTCATTGTTCACTGCATGGAGTGCTCCTAAGAGCAGCCCTGGGTCTCTCCCACACTATGTATCTTCATAGGTAAATTACCTGAGATCATGTTTGTTGTACAGAACAGGAAAACCAGAGCGAGCGTGTGTCTTGCTGACTTCTAATGCTTTGCTGGAAAACAACTCCATAGTCTTTTATTTTGAAGAGGCAAAAAGGAAAAAAAAAAAGCCATACTTGCTAGGGAAAGTATGGCTATGTTAATCTGCTCACCCACATTTTTTATCCTGACAGCCCATATAAATATAGCCTGAAGGGGAGGAAGCGGGGGCTTGAAGCAGATGGCCTACACTAAACTCGGGCTTCCTGAGGACTTCTGGTCACTTTGCCCACCCACGGTGGCTTTCTCTTTGGCTGTCGTTCCACAGTGACAAAGCTTGTAGCAAACAGAGAAGACGGTTTAGGGGCCATTTCATTGTCTCCGCAGAGTGGGGCTGGGTGGGAAGGATGGCCCTTCTCTCAGCCGTGAAGATAGCTGGCATGCATGACAGACTCATCCACTCGGTTGTAATGGCTCAGAACTATGATGGGGCCACCTCTCCTCCCATCAGAGGAGCTTCTGCATGTTTGTGGAATGAATGGATGTCCTGTTTAGGATGCCCTGAAGAAAATGAAAGGATGAGTTTTAGGAATTCGTGTTGATTTTTAGGCTGTGAACCTCCCGTTTTCTGTGTGCACCTCAACTGTGATGGTAAAACACAGACAGGAGGCAACACACCATCCTGGAACCATGGCGTAGAGGCACACAAGACCCTTAAGTTACACGTGTGCCGCAGAATGGGCAAGAACTGGCCTCCTCGGGGCTGCACTGTGTGTAGGGAACAGAACCTGATATTCATGTCACATTTGGGAACTCAGAAGATTTGCACCAGGGCAGCTGTGGTGATCTATCCATGTCTATCCAGTGACTCAGCTTCTGTGTCCTCTTCAGATGGCACAGGATACTGCAGTCACATGCGTCTCTCTTCCCTGAGGTTCGTGACCTTGTGCTCTTCAGTATCTCTTGCTGTAGATGTCCCTGATGTTTCTCTTTGATGTTCTTCCATCTCTGGCTCTTTTGCAATGAAAATGTTCTTGTTTTATTACCTAGTAAGCATTTTGATTTCTATTCTAAAAGTTTCTCTAAGTGGTTTCATATCGATTGTTTTTATAAAGGTCAAATTCATAAAATATAAGTTAGCCATTTTAAAATGGAGAATGTGGTGGCATTCAGTGCCTTCCCAGTATTGGGCAGTGGATGTCTCTGCCCAATGCAAAAGCCTTTTCTCTCACCAACAAAGTAGTCTACACTTGTTAGAACATCACTACACTTCTTCTGTCCCACAGGCTTGCTTACAGACCAAGCCAACTGGATTACTAAGGATTTCCTTATCTTGCATAGTTTATATAAATGGAATCATGTGATACAGAGTCTTTGAGGTTCATCCACACTGAATCATGTGTCAAGACTTTAATCCATGCTATTCCTAAATCACATTCTGGTGTGTGGGTTTGACAGGTGATACCCTGGGTATCATGGCTGGGTATCCATGTCCCCACCTTTTAATTGATATGCAAATTCCATGGTGTGTGTGTGTGTGTGTCTGTGTGTGTGTGTGTATGTGTGTGTGCGTGTGTACTTCGCTTTGTAACTGCTTTCTGCATATTGAGGAGTGAAACAGGATGGGATGGTATTTCTGTATCTAACCGCTTTGCCAGGAAGAACCAAAGCCCCACAGCAGCCGAAGCATCTTCATCCTTGCCCTGTGTGTCTAACTTTGCTGTCTCTAAAGCAGCGATGCCCAGCCCCAGTGGTGACTTGACTCTTTCACACAGTGTCCTTAAACTCGCCTTGTGTCTGCAGTATTTCCTTACTAAAATTTGAAGTCCCACACAAGAAATCTTTTTCTCCCATCATGATGGCTGGTTATCTTTTTTCTTTTTCCCTTTTTAAAAATTTTATACGTTTTATTATATTTTAAAAGAATATTTTAATATTATTTTACAGACCAATCCCAGTTCCCTGTCCCTCCCATCCTCCGCTGCCCCATCTTCTTCTCACCCCACCACTATCCACTCTTCAGAGAAGGTGAGGCCTCCCATGGGGACTCAACAAAATCTGTCACATCACTTGTGGCAAGACCAAGGTCCTCCCCCTTGTATCTAGACAGAGTAAGGTAACCCTCCATTGGAAATGGGCTCCAAAGAGCCAGTTCATGCACTGGGAATAGTGGAGAGGGTACCTAAAAAGCCCTTCCGCTGTAATCAGATGGATGGCTACCTTAACTGTCATCTTTTTCTTCCTTGTATGCATGCATATGCATTCCTGTGTGCCGGCCATGGTGAATATGAAGGCAGAGAATAACCTCGGGCCTTTGTTCTCACCTTCTGCCTTGACACAGTCTCTTGTTTGTCTCCACTCCCCATGCCAGGCTAGTTGACCTGTAGGCTTCGAGGTGTCTTCCGGTGTCCACTTCCTGTCTCAGCGTAGGACTGTGTGACCACCACATCCTGGTTTGCATGGTTCCTGGGACTTGATCTCGGGTCCTCACGCTTCCATGGCAAGTGTTTTACCTAGTAGGCTAGACTGAGTTCATCTCTGTACTCGGTGAGTTTGTGACATTGTTCCTCAAGTGAGAATGTTTGTTTTCTGCCTGCTTAAACAGTGAGAGAATGGGAATTTTCTGACACTTCTGTTTTCCTTCCCTCTATAGGTGTCCTTCTTCCTCTTTATCATCTTCGTGGTATACACCATGCTTCCCTTCAACATGCGAGATGCCATCATCGCCAGCGTCCTCACCTCCTCATCTCACACCGTCGTGCTGAGCGTCTACCTGTCGGCAACCCCAGGGGCCAAGGAGCACCTGTCCTGGCAGGTGAGTGCCCTTCCTGATAGGAAGCAGTGGCCTTTCACAGCCCTTCTCAGCAGCCGTGGGAGACGCCAGGTGACCTCAAGGTATCCTTGTTGTGTGCTCTCCAGCAGCTGCTCCTTGTCTGCTCCTTGACATGGTCTGCAAGGGCCGCTCAGCCCTGTCCTCCTCCACTGTTGGGGTCAATTGTCACTTAGACATTAGCAGCAATGAAACTAATGTTCAGAGGATAATTGGGGATGGAAGCACCACTTTGCTGATTTCTGAGTGGTGATAGGATTTTGGAGACAAAGGAATACATTAAAATCCTACTATATGTTACAATTTCAGGACACTTACTTTTAGAATAAAATATCATGTGATTAGAAGCATGAATCTCCCCAACCTGTCTCTTTACAGAGTACAAGAAACATTTGAGTTTCTCAGTCTTCTGGAAGACCCATGAGCATTAAAAAGCAGTTCTTTAAAACGCTATAGCAGCAAATTTGTGCATTCCTAATAAGTGGCATTTCAAGAAGCCATTCTATTTAATTAGTTAAAAGCATTTTAAAAGCTATTTGGTTTCCTATTATGTGTATTCATAAACATGAGATTCAGTGATTTGGAGTCATTCCTAACAGTGTCTTTTTTTTAACCTGAAAAATATATGCTTTTATTTTCCTGTTTGGGGGAAGTCACAACCGATATGTCCGCAGCATAAAATATACTAATCAATCCAGTTTTCAGGGATGGTGAGCACTGTGCCAGCAGAAAGGGTGTTTTAATTTTTGCTTGTGATGAAATTGAACCAAAGCCATGGAATGCTAAGTAAGTCTTCTAACTCTGAGCTGCATACTGACTATGAAGAGGGGGTTTTCCATATGGCTAACCTGACCTCTGCAGTGAGAGAAACCAGGTGTTCATGTGCTGGAAGCGGATGGCTTTCTTCCTGGTAGCCAGGAAGCAGAGAGATGGCAAGGAAGGTTCTGGGAACAAAACACGTCTTCAAAGGCATGCCCTCATGCCCTCAGTGACTGGCTTCCTCTGAGAAGTCACACCCCCTGGCAGCCTTTCACCCATGAACCCATCAAGGGTTAATCCCTTCATGAAGTTAGAGCTCTCTTTTTGTCCCTTTACCTATGCTCAGCTGTTTAGGAATCAGCCTTCAACACAAGACCATTTGAGGTCATTAGGAAATTCAAGGCATCATAGCACCCTCTGTTTGCACCGAGAGCAGAGGCAATATTCTCTAACTACGCTGTGTTCTGGGTCTGCACCTTCTGAGACACAGAGGCCAGCCAGCATTTACGCAAAGGAATGACTGAAGGTGAAGTTTATTACTGCAGAGTGATTAGTTGGTAAATAAAGACCACAAACATTCGAGCTGCACACTGAGCTGATATGCAAACGCATTGTGCAATGATTATTTAGTAGACCAGGTCGCATACTTATCCCTATGCGTGGTGTGTGTGACAGGTAACCTGGTTCCTCGTATTACCTGTGCCCTTTGACTCTCAGCTTCCCACTTCTCCCAAGTCCCAACTCTGTGAAACTCCCATGCCGTTCAAGGGGAAGATGATCCCACTGTAGACTGAGAGGGTTCCAGAAACTTCCATGTGCAGGCTCCACCCGGCGCTGGTTCCCCAGTTCTGCATTGCCTTGTGCCATCTGCACCTTGTGGGTGATGCCCCCTTTCTTCACCAACAGTAGTACCATGTTTACTGCTGGCACCTGGAGCTCCGCCTCCTGTGTGGGTAGCTGTGTGCAGTAGTGGGTGCAGATACAGAATCTGCTCTGCCCACTTATGTTCCGAGCACAGCTGTGAAAAGCTGCCCTCCCTCCAGCAGTGGGTCCCTTAGGTGTTTCATGGTTGTGGCAGCTGTGCAGTGGGGGTCTGCACTGGATACATACCGGCACATTGTACCTATCTTCCTGCTTCCTTTTGAAGAAATGAAGTATTACTCTCAGGATTTAAGACCTTAATAGCTGTCATAAAAATCAAACAGAATTATAAAAATAGGAAAAGTCAATGCTTCACAAAGAAATGTATGTGTGTTCTAGGCCATTTTATATTGTATTGAATTGTTTTTGATGAATTGTTATCTGTGTTAGTGAAAGGAATCAGAAAAAGATTATTATGATTTTTTTAAAACTTTTTCCCCCAAAACTAATAGGAAAATATGATGGCTGTCAGCCAGAGGTAAGATAATTATAGAACTATATAAATGATTTTAATATTACTTAATGCTCTAGTGTTTCATATAAAGATAACATTGGAACGAGAAGAAGAATTTGCGATCCACTTCTGATGTCATCAATAATTCTTTAATTGCAAGAACCAAAAGGGTAGAATACAGTGATGGGTTTAAAAAAGACACAGTGTAGTAACTGTTATTAAAAAGAGTGATTCGTATTCGTATGTAAACAAGTATGAAGCAATGAGCTTTATGACTCTTGACCACTGCTGAGAATAAAACCTAAAAAAATACCACTGGTATTTTGATTCACAATGCTTATGATAAGTATTGCCCAGGAGAAAATCTGCCTAGCCTATGTCCATCCTAAGAATGTTTTATTAAGGTGCATCTATGGCATGGGGTCTCTGCTGAGATCATGTCTTACTTGTCTGTTAAGTGAAATACTGACTGAAGGGCAATTCACTCCTCTCCAGTGCTGCACATCAGAGTTTAATGTTCTTGGGAAATTCATTTAGCCACCATATGTCTCAAAACATTCTCCTCCCATGATAGAGGAAATTTAGTTAATGATGGATATTTATAGAGACTCCTCTCTAACACAGGAGAAATTTGAAGTATTGCCCTTCAATGCATGTGATAACTTTTATTTTGAAGTAATTACAGACTTATCAGTAAGTCACCAGTTCAATACAGAGAATTACTTTCTCCTGAAAGTACTTAAAGGCAAGTGACTGATCCATTAACCAATATGATGCCCCACCATCCCAGTGTTTTCCCCGCAGTTCCAATCTCTTATAGAAGCATAATGCATCTGTCCGTGTCTGAACGTCCGTGCCACTCGTCCGTTACTCTTACAGGATTGCCCCGCCTACTCCACGGCAATATGCTATTTATCCTCCACACTTCCGTCCAAAGCCTTTCTTGCTCTCTCTCTGGTGCCCGTGGTAGCCACGCTCTTGACGATTACAGGCCCACTGAAAGTGAGATGTCTTTTAACTTGAGTTTGCTGTCTCCTGGAGAACAGGTTCAGGTCTCCATCTTTGTTAAGAATCAAGACCTCAGACCCTGGAGTTGTAGAAGGGGTGATGAGCTCTACTTAGTCTGAATCCACTGGCCTTGATGGCTGTGAAATTGCTACCCGCATCTTTGTTGATGATACTTACTTTGTAGAAAGGAACTTCAAGGTTAGGCATACAGCCTGTCTTTCAGCTTTTGAGTTCTTTTATTATTTACATACACCTGGTGCTGTATTTCCTATTTTATTTTGTATGTGTTAAACCTTGTGTGTCACAAGAGCATCTCCGGGGACCCCCACCAAACTGACTTTAGCCTTCTGGTTACATCCTCCTCTTTTTGGAACTTTCTTTCTTACAGAATAGGAGGTTTCAGGTTCGACTTGTTTTGCCCTGGCTACCCCTAAAAGTAAGGATCTCTGCTTCTTTACACATTTATTTACTCGTTAACTTATTTTATTTACCAAGGCAGGGTTTAATGTAGTCTAGGTTGGCCTTGAACTCTTTATTGCTGAGAGTGACCTTGAATTTCTGATCCCCTTACCTTTGCTCCCTAAGTGTTGGGATTGGTGGTATGCACCACATGAAACCAGCCTTGACTGCATGTTTAGTCAGCACTCTGCCAACCAGGCTGTACACCCTCTGTCCTCTGCTTCTGTGCAGTGGAGAAGGTTTAGAGGTAACATCTGTGCACTGGGTATTTTTTGGATTTTGTTTGTTTTTGCTATCAGCTGTCGTCCTAACAGTGTGGGGCCCATATATTGGCAACTGTATTGGTTGTTATACATACTTGTATCAGATGATTTTTCTATTGTTGTAATAAAATACCTTGAGGAAATTAACTTAGAGGAGGAAAGGGTTTCTTGGGCTTAGCATCCTTAGGAACACATGGTCCATCGTGGTGGGAAAGACACAGAAGTGGGAGCATGATGCCTGCTTGGCAGTCAGGGGACGGATGCTCATATTTCATCAGCACATGTAGCACAATTAATAAAAACCCAGGTTCAACCTGAAGGTCAGAAAAGCAAGACAGTCAGCCACTGGCTCTTACCGCAATCTGAAATGGTGATCCTGCCTCCAGGAGTCTCAGAATGAGATTGAGTGAGGGCTGTCTCCTCCTGTCTTATATTCCTCTCTAGTGCTGGGATTAAAGGTGTGTGTCCCCACTGCCTGGTCTGTAAGGCTGATCAGTGCAGCTGTTTTACTCTGGGAACTTCAGGCAAGCTTTATTTGTTAAAATACAAATGAAATATCACTACAAGCACACGTGCATGTTTTTTTGATCAACAGCTGCAAAAAAATAACTTCTATGATTCTTAATCTCCTTGTAAAACTAAGGCTCCCATATCAGATATCATGGTGTCTTCCCATCATGCCCAACTTCTCTGTAATCCTGTCTGCTCTCCGGGATCTGAGGATCCATCCATGTGTGGCTGCCACTATGACTGCCTTACCTAGGAGAGAAGCAAAAGAGTGAACAGAAGAGATGGGACAAAGAATAACCAAATTTTGAGTTGCATCATTGTAGAGAGGAAGAGTAAAGGAAATGTAGTTGGGAAGGCAAGATGAGACACACACATCCCTCCCCCATTGTGCTGGCTGCATCCTGCCTGAGCCGGAGGTATGGATAGTTAGGTAGCCATGGGAGGAGAAGGGAAGACTGGATGGAGTCCTGCCTCACAGGCAAAGACAGTGGTCCAGGGTCAGTAGGCTCGGGCCAGCCTGAAGCTTGTGCTGGTGAACACTTTTACATCTTAAATATGTATCTTGCTCAGTTCCCATCTTCCTCACTTGCAGATGTCCTCATCACTGTTTTCGTGATGCCTAGCCACCTTCTAGAAATGTTGAGGCATTCCGACACTGTGCACCACGACTGCATTTTATATCTGAATTCCAGTCAGTCTTGCATCTCTATATCGTTGGTAGTCACAGCACGTTCTGAATTTTCATTTCATATATCGTTCCTTTTCCCCCAGGAAAGGGGGGATTTGAATATAGATTTATTTAAGCAATTCAGTTATATAAGAATCCAAATTTATGAAAGAAGATGGACTAAGGACTGCTTATTGGTTTTCTAGCAGGATTACTCAGATGTCAGGGAAATTGGTACAGGATTCTTTGACGCTGTGACAGGTTTATTATATCTAAGTGTGAGACACGTGGAGCATGTTCATTGTACCTAATGTAGAATAGTCTATGGTGAGTTTGTAATCAACGGCGATGTAGGTTTGTTATGTAACTGAGATGAAGTGTAATCAGGAAGTGTATATGGGAGTCTGGAATTAAATTGCATTTGGGGTCTAATCTGAGAAGCTCAAAGGAAGAACAGCAGATTACCAGCTGCCCAGTTTCTGGTGTGGAAGGGACTAATTGCTAAGAATTTGGATGGCTGTCCTGCTATTTGTTTTCAGAGAAGAACTGAATATTATTATTTTCCCCCAATTAAAAAAATCATTCTTTATATCACAAAGCTATGGATTAAGTAAAACTCATATTTTGTTTTAGTAAAATATTGTTTGCCGCTTATGTGTTTGAAACCCATTTCAGTTTGGAAGGAAGGGGGATTGGGATGGGGGAAAAGGAAAAATAGGTGTGTCACATGACTGAACTTGAGGTCAAATGTGAAAGCATCCATGCTCTTCTTTCCCTCCCCACCCTCCCCACTCAGCCCTCACACCACCTGATCTGACTGCAGAGAATTCTCGCCTTGGGCACAGGGGAAAAAGAACAAGTAAGCAGCATTAATGCTGGCTTCAGGATGTAAAATCACACTAAAAATATTTGGCTGTTTCAAGTTCGCAGTTAGCAGCCTGTCTGTCTTAGAGTGATGTCTAGGTTTGTTCTGTGGCCTTTATGAGTCAGGTGTGTGTGTGTGTGTGTATGTGTGTGTGTGTGTGTGTGTGTGTGTGTATGTGTGTGTGTGTGTGTGTGTGTTGGGAGGTATTGAACAGAAGTAGAGGACAGGAATCTATCAGAGCACAGATCTGTTCTGAAAAATTTGATAAAGGATACATTATAAGAGGGATTCCCTAAAAATGAAGAAGGATTGAAATATGTGAACCATGTCTATCCTCCTTTTGGTTTTCTCATGTAAACTGTGTGACTTCCGTCCTTCAAAGGGGGTCATTCTCTGCACACACGTCCCACTGTGACAGATTTATCAAAGCTCACTCTACAACTTTTGCTGGCATTTTATTTGAGAGGTCGAGAGTGATCTTCCTCCTATCTTCACTAATTTGTGTGCCTTTGGTTCTACACTTATAAATCCCGGCCGCTCTGAGAATTACAAATGTTTGCTTCTAAGGGAGGAAGGTGGTTTGTGATGGACACTGACCCATGACATTCATTAAATCACACACAAGGTAAGGAGAAGATGAACACTACCATTGAGGGGTTGGGAGGGGTCACCGATGGCCCCTCCCCTGTGTACCTGCCCACAGGAGGAAGCCCCTGCTATGTGTAGCTATAATTTGTCCTCTGTCAGAAGGTTGCGGTTTTCCTGAGGTGTCCCTCTCAAGAGAAAAAGACACGTTGTGATGAACAAATGGCTGAGAATAGATACAACAGGACTCTGGGGTGTAGTTCAAGAAAGACATACTTGTGGCTGGGCCTAATGATCTACAAAATGGGAATAATTATCCTGGCATGATGATGGCCTTTGTCCCTGACTGGTCATGTTGTAGGGATGCATTCACCCCATTTTGTTCAGTGCAAGACAGGGTGGACAGCCCAGAGAAATCATTCCAGGGGCTGCAGAATTGATAAAATGAAGAAATAAATGAAAAGGACTTAACTGGGTCAGGCACGTAGCACTCTGAGCATCGAGCATTCGTAATAACTGCTTGGTGGCAGATGCACGACATTCCCAATACATTTTCAGAGTGCAGCAACCTCCCCAGGCTGGTGACAGAGGGAGAAACATGTTTCCTGTTAGCTCAGAAGTCACCAGAGCATGAGAACACTGGTCCTCCACTTCACATCTCCTAAGAGATGAGAGACCTTAGTGGACAGACTCAAGGCTCAGACTCACCATTATGGAAACTCCAAAGCTCATTATCATTGTGATGTAGCAAGGAGCACGGGGAGGTGGGCGGTAGCTTCTCGGTATCAGGAAGGATCTGGGTTTGGATCTCACTTCTGCCTTACAGCTGTGTGTGGTAGACACAGAGGTGATACTCCCAGTTTCTCCCACAGACAATCTGGGCTGGCAGCACTTGAAGATGCTGTTAGATGCTGACTTTGAGCTGTTATCCCTATAGGACTGTCTAATGCCTACAGAGACCTGCCTGCCCAGGACCATATGACTCTTGTAAGGTGGCCCATCTCGTGGAATGACCATGTCCAGGATATATATCCATTCAGTGCTGCCCCGTGATATGTTGCTCCAGCCTCAGATCATTCATGGGTTTTTTTGTTTTTTGTTTTTTTTTTTTTTCCCCAAAGCACGAACTACCGTTCAAATTCTCCCTCCACCCAGTTCCACTCCCTTTCCTCCCTTTGGGTCTTGGTGCTATGTCTCTCCTAGGAAACTCAAACCTTCTGTGTCAGAATGTTGTCTATATTTTCCAGTGGCAACAAGAACGAATCCCTGTTTGCCCCCATATAGGACACTTACTGTATACCAAAGAAGTAACAGCACCCAATTCCAGCTCGGTGAACAAATGCCTCTGTGGGGGTTTCTCCCAGGAACATGGTTGTGGAGTTATTAACAGGAGAAGCAACAAAACTCAAAAAGTAAGACAAAGACTCACAAATATAGCATCATTGGACTTCCTTATGGAGCTTGCAGGGAGCCGCCACATGGAGGAGTCTCTTTTCACTAGCAGTTGGACAATGCTCACAGAACCTTAGGGGAGGGGGCTTGTGAGCCTCGTACATTTCGTGAACTTCCTAAACCTGGACCGCAAATGGGTATGGCTGTAGGCCATCTCTGTTGATACGGATCAGGTGAGCATAGAGGCTCATCCTTCTCAGGAAGCTCATGAAACTTACCAGGCTTAGAATTAGGGAGGCATGGTGGATTTCCTGGTGAGGAGAGTATGTGGAACCAGGAAGCAAAGAGCACACTGCCATCAAAGGCTTAGCTATAACTTTTAAAGTCCTGGCCATAGGCACTTATTTTGGCCAGTTGGGTTCCACCTCCTAAACATCCCATAGCCTCCCAAAGTGGCAACACCTGTTGGGGAACAGGTATTGAATGCTCAAGCCTGTGAAAACATCAGATTCAAATCATAGCCATAGCAGATACTGTATTTAAACAGCCCGTTACCAAGCTGCACTAATATTTAGCCCCCAATAAGCAGGAGATAGCAGTAGTAATATATTTTTGCTTGGTTTATATGGTTTCAGAGACTTTAAAAGAAACAGAAAATAAAAATACTTTGGAGATAAAGTCATAATCAAAGTGCAAATGACCAACAGAGTTGAACAGGACAGGGTTTGGGTCTAGTTTTGATTATCCAGCCTGTGGTGTGTGCTTCGCAGATCCAAGATGACAAACTTCATGCTGGTAAGATTCTACAAGCCCACAATCGATGACAAGAAGCTACTCTGCTCATTCTCAGAGTCTGAGGTCCTCTAGGTTCAGATGGCATGGTTTTGGAAGCCCCTGAGACACGGCTTCACACGTTACAACTTTAACAACAAAGTATTGGTTGGGTTGGTAGCCTCTAGAGATGAGGAATGGAAATCTATTTATACTAGTATCCTTGTTTCTGGTGAACCAGTGACTCTTACTCTTTGGACTTAGATTCCATGACTCTATACTTTGTCAATGCTGTATTTTCTTTATTTGTTTTTGTTTTCTGAAACAGGGTTTCTCTGCATAGCTTTGGAGCCTGTCCTGGAACTCCTTCTGTAGACCAGGCTGGCCTTGAAGTCCCAGAGATCTGCTTGCATCCTGAGTGCTGGGATTAATGCTGTGTTTTCTAATCTTTGTATCTTCATTTCTTCTACAATTCATGGGGACAGTGTTTCTAGTAATAGCACCCATTCTAAATTCAGGCTGTTCTAATTTCAACTTCTGTGATTTAATCTGGAAAATTCTAATTCCCAAGAAATTATATATAGAAAATCCCAGTAGTCATAAACTTGTGAGATCTGCTGTTGGCCTCACCATGGGTGCCCACACCCACAATTATCCACAGCTCCACTGCTCTCTCTCCCGTTGGGGGATCTGCTGTTGGCCTCACCATGATTTCGCACACCCATGGCTCTCTGCAGTCCACTTCTCTCTCCCTCATGGCTGTTGTAGGCTGCTCACTGCCTCCCTGATTCTCCAACACCAGTGAGCATGTTAAGCTCTGGGGTGCATAATATATGACAACACCTTCTTGGAAAGTACTTTTGGTAGCAGGAAAACAAAGCCAAGCTAGCAGAATTAAGAGTGTTTGGGGATTTAACCCTTGTTAAATAAAACTCTCATTCATAGGGAAAGTAAAAATGATGATTGTGCCAGACGGTTTCCTATAGCTAAGACAACTAAGCAACCTTCCTTGACTCTGTGCCCATATTAAAGATTAGAGAAAGACTGGTGAGGGAGGAAGGGGAGAAGATAACAGGAGAAAAGAGGGAAAGAGAGGAGAGGGGTGGGGGTAGCTCAAGCTCTCAATGGGTTTCCATGAACCGCCACTCCTGAGCTCTCTTGGTGTTTGGTCTTTGTTCTCCAGGCAAACAACCATGGTATTGTCAAGTAGATTACTTTATCATTCAAAACAAAACAAAAAAACCCAACTCATTTCCTTTTGAGTGGTTTTTTAGGCTACCTTTAGGAGAAAAACTTCCAGCAGCAGGACTATGAAGTAGACTCATTGGTCTAACTTTTAGTTTAGTAGATAAGTCTTCTTTTAAACAGAAGCTAACTTGGGGACTAAGAGAACTGAAGTTTATAATCGGAAGGAAGGAGCCATTTACATTTATTTACAGGTATTTTTTTGTCTCTCTTTAAAGGAAGGAGTCTTGAACTGTTACAGACTTGTATATCCAGTGTGGACGAGACTGTACAGTGCCCTGTTTACACAATATTGAACACATCTTGAGAATCTATGGAGGTGTGATGTACTTTTCTGTAGTTTTCTGCTTGATTTTTTCTGGATGATAAGTTACTAAGGATTTTGCATCTCTCTTGAAGATGACAAGAGCAAACCTCCCTGGTGATGGCAATGAGTGATTTCCTCACTCACATACTCTGAACTGTAGTGTTTAGTGTATTAGCTTAGACTAGGTTAGATTAGAGATACCATCTTCTGTTTTTCCTATAAAAATGTTTCTGTTTAGATTTACTTTCTCCCCAGGACTTTGTTTTGTTAAATTACATTCTTTTATAAATACTGACTTTCTTATTCAAAATTGAATAATCTATTTATGCTTTGAATTTTTCTATATTTCTACTTACTTTTCTCTGATTAGGGATTTCTTCATCAGTCTTGTCCTTATTCCAACTTCAGATTCATCCAACTAATACTTTTCTTATTTTATTTTATTGCCTCAAATACTGAATTTTGGATCTATGCCTTATTTTATGCCTTTTCATTTTTTGTTGCTTTCTTTTGTGTTTTTAATATTAGTATCTTAATTTTCACTAATATCTTATGAAATATCTCTCAATTATCATTAATATCTTAATTTTCCTTTATTTTTATTTTTGTTAGTTAGCTTATAGTTTCTTTTCTTTCTCAGCTGATTAGATACCAGATTCTTAGTCTTAGATATATATACCTCTTACCATTATTTTCTGCATATTTTAAAATTGGTTTGCATCTCTGTTTTGTGTAGAAAACTTTCATTGTTGTTGTTGGTGATGATTTTTTTTTCTGACAATAGGCTATTTTTTAAATTTTCACATTTATTGTTGATTATAGTTTTAATCCGTTAAGATTAGATATAGTGTTCTATTTGCTTTTTCTGTATTCTCTTGAAAAATGCTTTTATTTCATCTCATTATTGTTATTATTTATTGTGTATGTACTTAGCGTGAGTATTTGAGTGCAGGGCCATTTGCACGTGTGAGTGGTCAGGAGTTGTGTGTGTGGTGATCAGGAGTTGCACGTGTGGTGGTCAGGAGTTAGCTCTTTCTTTCCACTCTGGATTCTGGAGATGGAACACACGTCATCGCGCTTGCATAATGTCTTGAGTTAGGGCTTCTACTGCTGTGAGGAGACACCATGACCATGGCAACTCTTATAAAGGAACACATTTAATTGGGGGTGGTGCAGAGATTTAGTCCATTATCTTCATGGCAGGAAGCACGGTGGCATGCAGGCAGATGTGATGCTAGACAAGGAGTTGACGGCTCTGTATTCCAAATTGTTGGGCAGCAGGAAGAGACAGTGAGCCACTAGGTGTGACTTCAGCTTCTGAGACCTCAAAGCCTGCCCCTCAGTGACACACTTCTCCCAACAAGGCCTTCCACATGAACTTCACACTGGCCATGCTGTTGCTGCTGCTGCCCCCTGTCCATAGTCACTAGAACTTCCTGAGGCACTTTTGGTGGGTGAACTAATGTCATGATGACCTGAATTACACCCCCCAAATCCACAATGGAAGGAGAGAACAAACTTCTGAGAGCTGACTCCTGACCACCACACCTGAATCACTGTGGTTCTCCATAGCCAGTGGAAATGCTCCTGGGGCTAGGATAAAAATCCTACTTTCATGGTGCATCACTCAGATCCTTCTGCCCCTAGCTTAGCTTCTTGAATGTTCCAGTCTCATTGGGTCAAGCCTCTTGACTCAGCTTCCACCCATCTGAGTGGGTCCTTGAATAGCAAAGCTCCTTCTCCTTGTGTTGCCTGTCAGCACCTCCATGAATGTCCCTTACAATGTCTTTTACTTTGATCTCCTCTCTGGTGCCTGCTTGCCTTTGATACTCACCATGCTTACACTGGAGGTTAGACAACAGTGTCTCGGTTATTTCTTATTAAAAACATAAATGGCTGGTGTGCTTCCTGTCTCCTCTGTGTCCTAGTTAATTCCCAGGCTGAGAAGACTAAATATCATCTTCATATGGTAAACTGCAAATATTGAGTTTTCAAAAAACTTCTGAAAAACCAACCTTATATTTTAACTCAAACTATAGATCAAGACCTAAGACGGGACAGAAGATGCAGGCACTAAGAGAGCGGGGGAGATATTTACAGTAAACACTATACTTGGATTCCAAGCCCCATGATGGTTTGCCCAAGAACTACAGTTTGACAGTTGAACTCATCCACGCAGAGAAGTCTTCCATTCTAATCTTCGAGCATTCTTTCTCCATCTCTCCTTTTAGCTCCATCTTTCAGAAGGCAAGCCTGCTTCTGGGTAGAAAAGAAGAAGAGGTTAAGGCGGAGGACATTGTCAGCATCCCAGCCTTAAGTGGCCATGGGTGGCATACAGATGTGGGGATGAGGGGGGAGGAATAAGGCACCCACACCACGTGCTCCTGGAAAACCTGTTTTCGTCTTTCATGGCATGTATCAATCAGAGTTTAGCACATTTGTGTGTCTTTGTGTCTTTCTTGCCCTTTTTTGCCACCCATTTCACAGGCCTTGAGGTAAACTCTCTGTGCAAGAGCTTGGTCTTTTCGAAATATTTTTGCCCCATCACTTAAGGTAAACAACATTAAATGGGCAAACATATGACTAAACCTGTGAGATATGGGACAACGGAGCACACGGGTATGTGATCAAATGTAGACACACAGTAGGTACCAAGTGTCCTTGCCAGCACCAAGCAAAGAGAAACAATGGATGGTTCTTTTGTGACCTTCACCCTCCTTAAGCATCCCCACTGGGTCTTAAGTGTTGATCAGTTAGGTCTGGTATCCACTAAAGGTAATTGTGAAACGTTTGTTAGTTAACTTACTTTCTTGCTTCCTTTCTTCCTTCCTTTCTTTTGATTTTTCAAGACAGGGTTTCTCTGTAGCTTTGGAGCCTGTCCTAGAACTAGCTCTTGTAGACCAGGCTGGTCTCGAACTCACAAAGATTCACTTGCCTCTCTCTGCCTTCTGAGTGCTGAGGTTAAAGGGGTGCACCACCACAACCCAGCAAGTAACTTTCTATTGCTGTGATAAAACACCATGACCAACTTATTAACTTATTAAAGAAAGAGTTTAATTGGGATGATGGTTCAAGAGGGTTAGTGTCACTGATGGCAGAGAGAAGGCATGGTGGCAGGGTTGAAACAGCAGCAGAGATCTCACATCGTGGTCCACACTCAGATTTGTGAGAGGCTTTTAAAGCCTCCAAGCTGGCCCTACTGACAAACCTTGTGTTGCGTTGAATACGATTGTCCCCTCTAGGTTCATAGGTTTGAATCAGATCCCTAATTGGTGAAAATGTTTGAGAAGGATTAGGAGGTGTGGCCTTGAGATGTATGCCACTCAGGATAGGCTTTGAGGTTTCAAAAGCCCAAGCCATTTCCAATTAGGCCCCTCTGCCTTGTGATTGTGTCTAGAGATGTGAGCTCTCAGCTGGTGCTCCAACGCTGTGCCTACCCACTGCTGTGCTCCCTGTCTGAATGGCCATGGACTCAAACCCTCTGAAACCACCAGCCCTTAAACTCTTTCTTCTGTAAATTGCCTTGACCATGACTCTTTCTTTTATAAACTTCTTTGATCATGTATCTTTATCACAGCCAGAGAAAAATGGAGGCATACCTCTCCCTAAAGACTGCAAGTTTTAATACTTCCCAAATAGTTATACCAACTGAGGACCAAGTGTTTAACATTTTTATCCTAACCAGCACAATAGCAATAACAAAAAGGATGGTAACAATCCTAAAACCTCCTCAAATGTCTGGGTCATTCTCTTACTGTCTTCAGGATAGCCCAGATCTTTACATGGAATTTGAATCATCTTCTGAACTTTCCAACTTACAGTATTATAAAATAACCAGAAGAAAGTTACAAAAATAATGGAAGAAATGGAATGTATAAATAGAATTTCAAGGATCTGGGATTGATTGGCAGAAGAAGTAAACCAAAATTGAACTGTCCTTGTTGATGTTCACATGATCCATAGGAAGAATAATGGTTAAATATTTGCTTTTATTTAGCCCCTATAACTTCTGTCTCTGGACCCGTGAAGAATGATTTATCTACTTAACCCATCAGTAAAGAGCACTGGCTCAAAGGGTATTTTCAGAATATTGCAGCAGAAACTGGGACCACCAACCTAGTGAAAACTGCCTTACGTTTCTCTCGTAAAACTGTCCGGGAAGGGCAGCTCAAATTTCAGACCTATTAACAAGGCAGGAGGGAATGTGTCTTGTGAGTGCAGAGCGGTCTCGGAGGCAGACCAGATCCTTCATGAGGGACCCCTCGAACCTTACCCTCCTGGAGATGGTCCAGACTCCAGTTGAGTAGATGATCTCATGGTGGCATTCCCAGTGAAAAGAGTCCCCATGTCAAAACCTCATTTAAGAGGACAAGAGCATCTGGCATTTGTTGAATTAAAATAATAAATCCCAGTGAAGATGTTGAGGTGACTTGAAAACCCAGACCTGGGCAGGTGAGGTGCGTGGAAAGCCCACAACCCCAGCAGATCCTGTGAGACCTGTTCAGTAGCACACAACACAGGTGATTATCCCCACTTTGATGGCCTTCCTCTGGGAACCTCTTCCAGACATCTTCAAGAACCACAACTCATGCCTACAATGCCTTGAAACTTCATGGCTGGCCTGGTTTGTGTTTGGTTTTGGCCTGGGTACAAAGTGGCTTTATTGGCGAGAACATTGATCACACAGAACTTAGGAGGTGTTGTTGGGGCCCTTCTTGCCAAAGGCGAACACATGGACAAAACAGCACTTAAACTGCATTTGCTGCATGACTCAACATGTCTTCCATCTCCTTCTCTTCCCCTTCCTGTTTGTCTGCCTTAGAAGTTTGACCTCTAATTTTCCCAGCATGAATGAGAGAGCATGGATTTTACGTCCCAGTATGTGGTCACCTTCTCCCAGAGAAGCCAGGGTCTCCACCTCACACTGGCTAAGGCGGCCTCCAGTGGCGTCCCTGCCATAAACATGGCATTTCTAGTTCTTGTATGATCTGCTGACATCAGAATCCTCCCTGGATACTTTTCCCACCCTCTATCTGCCTTGCTGTTTGCTTAACCACTGGAAGGATTTCACGGCATGCCAGTCAGCCATAGAGTGTCTTACAAGTCGGCTTTCAAGTTCATCTTAGACTTTCAGAGTGTAAAGAAGCAGGGCTGAAAATAAACGCGAGAACAGCCGTGACTTCTCTTCCTTCCTTTAGCTCTTCTCTCGTAGGGAATTTCAAGCTTGTGTGAGCTTTGGCGAAGAGGCCGGGGAGCGGGTAGACATTTTATCCTGATGTTAGAGAACATTTTTATGGGAATCTTACAAACCACCTCAAGTTTATTTTGGGGCCAAATTGAGATTCTCATTTATTATTTAAAGGATTTTAAAATCTAATATTTATGATGTCTCAAAGTAAAGATTCCCATTTCAGTGCTGACCTTCTGACTTCCAGAAATTGTCTGGACGGCCTCTGCTTCCAGATTTCCATGTGTATCTTCAGCACGAGTCAGCTTGCACCCCGCGAGAATTTCAGCAGGGGTCTCCAAACTCAACTCATTACTTCCCAGCTTATGAATTTTTCATGTGTGGAAGGCACTGCTGCCTTCTTGATTCATCCTGTGAATTGGGACTCATTCACTTTGCTTCCTCTTCAGCTCATCCTCCTCCCAGCTTCTGGATCTGAGACTCAGTTTCTCCACTGTCTTCTGCTCCCCAGGTACTTTCCTTTCTGCCCAGGTCTTTGCAATAGCTCAGCCTCATGCATACCTACCCAAAGACTGTAACACCTCAATGCCTGTTTACATTTTAACCACTGGAAGGATAGGCTACCCTGCCACTATTGAGATTGCTGCAAGTCCTACAGGCACAATTTCAGCTCTCTTACAGGCTGCCCCTCCCTTCCTTGGCATAGGTTCTCAGATCGTTGTGGGTCCTCTCAGTCCTGCTGCATCTACTCTGCCCTCTACGGAGCATTCTGGTGTTGACACCCAGCCAGTACCTGAGATAAAACTTAGTTACCACCCGTATGAAGTCCTCAGTGGCTTATTTTCCAGTAACAAACAAACATAGAGCTTTTACAGTCAAGACAGAGCCACTGCCCAAGACTTTTAAATGGGAGGACATATTTCACATCAATCATGACATCTGTAGTGTTTTCTGCAACGGTTAGGGGTGAATCATAAGATGTTTAGCTCTGTATTGTCCTGTATCAGACAGAATAATTACAGTTCCATGTCCACCCACAGCTATGCAGAGTGATTATGCTGTCTGAAAGGTAAGCTTAAAGAGTGGTTTAATTGCTCCATAAAACTGAATTGTTTTCTGTTTTGTTTTGAGACAGTATCTCATATACCCCAGGATGGCCTCAAATTCCCATGTAGCCAAGGATGATCTAAGATTCCTGATCCCCTACCTCCACTCCCCACATGAGATTACAGCCATGCTCTACCACCATTTTTTGGCTTCAAAAGTAATTTCCTAAATTAAAAATAAAAAATACCTAAATTCTATTCTTACTGTAAATTTAAACAGCTTGTTAAAATTTGCTGTCAATTGTTAGGTCATCATCCAGCAGACCTAGTTCAAGGAATTCCTACATCCTAACACTTTCTGTCAAAATCAGGGTGGTGTGTATGTGAGTTTTCATGTGAGTGAGTTCAAGCAGGCATGCCAGGACACCACACACACACACACACACACACACACACACACACACACAGTTAGCAGACAGTGTCCAGTATTGGTCCTTGCCTTCTGCCTGTTTCAGACAGGGTCTGGTCTGCCATTCCCCACTGCACTTGCTGTCACCAGGAGCTCTGGAGATTCTCCTATCGATTTCCCATCGTACCACAGGTACAATTAGATTATAACTGCGTGTGCTATTGCGTCTGGCTCTTAGCTGGGGGCTGGGGACCTGAACTCAAGTCATTGGGTTTATGCAGCTGGACTTATCCACAGCTCTGTGGATAGGAATTTTTAAAAAAAAAGATAAAATAAAAAAGAATCTTTAAGTATTTGAATGCCTTCTCAGAGGCTTGTAAGCAATGCTGAAACCTAGGAATGCAGACTTAGCAGCTCGCAGCGTGACCATTTCCTTCGTAATGTACCCATCTTCTGACTGCATTACCATTTTCCATACTGTACTTTGAGAATTGCAGCGGCTCTTTACAGTGATGTTGGGTCTTGCCAGTTTCTGGGCAGCGATTGTCATCAGGGCTCATGAAAAAAAAATCCTCAGCCACAAGGACGGATCCCTGTGTCTCTAGAATAGGGATTCTGTATTTTTCTGGGAGGCTGGGAAGAAAATATTTTCAGATCATGGACTCTCTGGTGACAGGCGTGGATAGTTGTGCTTTGGGAACAGCCACAGGCAGGGAATGTGCATGCCAGCAGGTGCAGCTGAGCTTCGAGAAGATTGTTTACAGAAACAGGCACTAGACAGAGGTGGCCTGTGGTCTGTGCCAGAAACCAGCTATCAATCATGCCCTCACCCCAGAGTAGAGTATCACAGTACACAATGAGGAGCTACTGTTATCATCTTCTTACTTAGCATAAATGTTTGTTTTCTTCCAAGACTTAGAGTATGCAGCTTCCACTGCAAGCTTCCTCTTGGAACTACACCCTGTCTCCATGTTCTTCGAGTCTAGAATAAACACACTTGTGACATCCCTCATGGAAGTCACACTTGTTTTTTGTCTAATTGGTCTCCACACCTCTCCTCTAACCGCGAGATTTGGGGCTGTTATCATTTTCATCTCTGATTCCGGTGGTGCCCAAATGTGTCTGAACGTCTTCTGGAATCCAGCAGATGCTTCCATTTCAAGAGGCACACCCACATCTTGATGCTGTGAGCGCTGGGAAGCACAGGCCCATGCTGTCAGTTCCCTGGCTAGGCTTGTGTCGCCTGCTAAGCAGTTTCCCAAATAGTGCCCAGGAAAACCTGTGGAAACATCCCAGAAAATGCTACTCAGTAGTCTCCAAGGCTTGCATCCTGACTGCCCGGCTGGGGTCTCTGTTCTGCAAAGACAGACCACTGTTCATGAAGAAAGACTTTCCTTTTAAGCACAGGTACTAACTCATGGTTTTCCTGCAGCCCTGCCTCTGTGTTTGCTGGGTTTTTTTTTTTTATTCCATCTTCTGAGAAGACCAAGAAAGACCAGAACTTCTTGAGGGGTATCCATCCTGTACTTTGTTTGCCATGCTGTCTGTTGGCCCAGCTCTTAGCTTTCTGTCTCCTGTGAGAATGTTGTCCTGGTACTGTATTCGTAGCAGTAGCCAAACTCTCTGACCAGTGTGCATGGTCCCACCAGAGTCCATGCATGGTCCTGCCACAGAGTCCTCTGTTACTAATGCCTTCTGCTTCTGCACTGGATTTTGTTCCTGCTTTTACGAAACAACCAAGTGATTTTAAGTGGCTTTGGCTTCTGACATGATCCACTCTTGTTAGGTCTTCAAAGGCTCTTGAGAATTTGTTTAGAATGTCTGTAAATGTAGCCTGGAGGGTTTTCATGCTCTGCCCAAAGCTGGCATCTAAAAATAAAGTTTAAGCTGACTGGCAGCAAGAGAAGTGCCCAGATCAGCAGATGGTGTGAAACGCGAGGCTTGTAAAAAGAAAATGTATTCATGAAAATACGCATCCCTTCCATGTATTAAAGGTCTGCTAGGAACACACGTTCTCGGTAGACTGGAGGGTTGTCAGGGTGTTGGAAATGGAAGGCATCTGTATTTGAGGTTGTTGAGCTCCTGCCTGCGCTCTCTGGTGACAGGAGGCATGACCAAGAAGGCAGTCCAACCTGGAGGGTGCCATGCCACCTAAGGTCAACACTTCTGAGGATGTGGCTCCATGGTGACCTATGGACATGGGAAGCATCTCAGTGCACCTTGCAGGGGTCACCCTCATTCTGCCTGTCCCACATTTTATCAAAGGTGTGTTTGGTGACAGAGATGATAACGAGACATTCCTGGAGGAGCTTGTGATGACAGGACTGTGGAGGAGAGGCTGACAATAATTAAAACAGAATACAGACCCCAAAGGAGATGGAGGGGTGTGTGTGTGTGTGTGTGTGTGTGTGTGTGTGTGTGGTGTGTGTGTGTGTGTGAGAAAGAGAGAGAGAGAGAGAGAGAGAGAGAGAGAGAGCGCATGAACACATTGTGCATTCAGGTGTTTGTGTCCATGTGTATGGAGGACCCAGTTCATTCTTCTTCTTCAGAAGCCATCACATTGGTTTTTTGACATAGCATCTCTCACTGACAAAGAATTTGACCAGAGGGTGAGCTGACTGGCCAGCCAGCCTCAGCGATCTGCCCGTCTTCTGCCTCCCCAGCCCATGGATTACAAGCTCGTACCTCTGTGCTCTGCTTTTTGTCATTAGTTCTTGGGACTGAATTCAGGTCTTTGCACGTGCACAGAAAGCACATTACTAACCCAGCTCCTGCATGACATTTAGCATGGTTAGAACATGCAGGGAATTGCTTTCTAACAGATAAACACCAGAACACAACCTGGATGAACACAACAAGGGGAAGAGAAGACACCACAGAACACCCATGACAGAGAGCTTTGGGGATTCTTTTGTAGGTTACAAATAAGGCCACATGATACTTGTGTGCATGAAACAAGGAGAAGCACAGATGTCCCTATGCAATGGCCCTTGGCACAATGTCTGGTTATTTTTAGGAAGCAATAACTGTTGCTTGTTTAATATTTAATGGTTAATTAGAATGGGGTCTCCTATTGAGTTCTTCATAATGAATGCTGACACTCCACTCCTCTTAAACTCACGCTACTGAAGACCTCCTTCAGCTTTGCACTGGCCAAGGTTCTTGTCCATGCTCCAATCTACTGTGCAGGTCTTTAGCAGATAATGATGCCCTTTCTTTGCCTACTAATGAAAGGACAGAGCTGGGAAGAACTCAGGCTTACTGTCTGCACACTTCTCCCTTGCAGATAGGGTACCCACACAACTCTCAGATCTCCTGGGACTTTTTGAACATGGTCCTCAATGAGACCCACTGTTTCTGTAACACATAAACTTCATCTCCATAAATTGAAATCCAGCATAGTAGTTATAGGCAATGTGTCAAAGCTTAACTCTTACCCTGATGTGGGGCAATGATCACTATTCTGTCAATTATATTTTAAATAAATGTTGACTGGCCAGTAGCCAGGTGCAGAAAGTGTAGGGTGGGACAACCAGGCAGGAAGGAGAGGCAAGGTAATGAGAACAGGAGAACTCTGGGAAGAGGAAAGCTCTTTCTGCAGTCATGGCCCAGCCACAGAAGAAGCAAGATGTGACTGCATTGCCGAATAAGGTACTGAGCCACGTGGTTAACTCAGAGAACAATTATGGACTAATATAAGTTATAAGAATTAAAAAGAAGCCTGAGCTAATGGGTCAATCAGTTTATAACTAACGTAGACCTCTGTGTGATTTCTTTGGACTTAACGACTGAGGGGACCAGGCGGGACAGAAAACTCAGACAACATTACCCAGTCACTGAATAAAGCCAAGGAAGTCATCTAAAGGTCTGTTTTTTTTTTTAATTTATTTATTTATTAAAGATTTCTGCCTCCTCCCTGCCACTGCCTCCCATTTCCCTCCCCAAATCAAGTCCCCCTCCCTCATCAGCCCAAAGAGCAATCAGGGTTCCCTGCCCTGTGGGAAGTCCAAGGACTGCCCACCTCCTTCCAGGTCTAGTTAGGTGAGCATCCAAACTGCCTAGGCCCCCACAAAGCCAGTACGTGCAGTAGGATCAAAACCCAGTGCCATTGTTCTTGAGTTCTCAGCAGTCCTCATTGTCTGCTATGTTCAGCGAGTCCGGTTTTATCCCATGCTTTTTCAGACCCAGGCCAGCTGGCCTTGGTGAGTTCCCAATAGAACATCCCCATTGTCTCAGTGTGTGGGTGCACCCCTCGCGGTCCTGAGTTCCTTGCTCGTGCTCTTTCTCCTCTGCTCCTGATTTGGACTTTGGGATTTCAGTCTGGTGCTCCAATGTGGGTCTCTGTCTCTGTCTCCTTTCATCACCTGATGAAGGTTAATATCCAGGAGGATGACTATATGTTTTTCTTTGGGTTCACCTTCTTATTTAGCTTCTCTAGGATCATGAATTATAGGCTCAATGTCCTTTATTTATGGCTAGAAACCAATTATGAGTGAGTACATTTCATGTTCCTCTTTTTGGGTCTGGCTTACCTCACTCAGGATAGTGTTTTCTATTTCCGTCCATTTGCATGCAAAAATTCAAGAGGTCCTTGTTTTTTACTACTGAGTAGTACTCTAATATGTATATATTCCATACTTTCTTCATCCATTCTTCCATTGAAGGGCATCTAGGTTGTTTCCAGGTTCTGGCTATTACAAACAATGCTGCTATGAACATAGTTGAGCATATACTTTTGTTGTATGATAGGGCATCTCTTGGGTATATTCCCAAGAGTGGTATTGCTGGGTCCAGGGGTAGGTTGATCCCGAATTTCCTGAGAAACCGCCACACTGCTTTCAAAGTGGTTGCACAAATTTGCATTCCCACTAGCAGTGGACGAGTGTACCCCTTTCTCCACAGCCTCTCCAGCATCAATTCTTATCTAAGAGAGGGTGTGAAGTCACTGGTAACCATCACTCTTCTCCTTCATATCCCCTTGCTTCAGTTCTGTGACATTAATTGTTACTAATAAGCTTTGTTATATTTTGGTTAGAGAAAAAAAAGCAAAGACATTTGCTTTACATATATGTGGATGTGTATGTATAGATAGATATCTTTATTTTTTCACTGTTTCCATGAACAGGAAACCAGATGGGGTTTGGTGGAGCCCTTTCTCTCGGGGTAAAGAGAATAGACTGGTGTCATTGGCAACCCACTGCTCCACTGGAGGTATCACAACTGAGCTGCTTTTCACGGTTGTTGGCAGCATTTAGTTCCTCATGGGCAATCCATCCACGAGTCTCAGAGTCTCATGATCTCTTGGCCAGAGCCTCTCTTGGCTAGTTGCCACTTGGCCCTTTATGTGGCCATCTCACGCCATGCCCCTCCTGTTGTTTTCCAGACAATGCTGAGGAAGTGCAATGGCATCAGAGTAGAAGCTGAAGTCTACAGTCTAGTTGGGAATTGGCGCCTATCCATCCCCATTCCCTTTCTCTAGTCATAAGAAGTGGGACACTGAGCTCCACATTCATTACAAAGAATAACACACTGATACAAGAGCATCAGCGGGCATGTAATGTGGGGTGCCATCTAGTAATGAGGTAACTAAAGGCCCACACCTCAAAGCCAGATGCCCTCACATGTCCAGATTGAGGGTGCTTCCTGGAATCACACTGGATTCCCTTTCTAAATTCACTCCCAGATACTGGGCTGTTCCCTGTTTCTTGTCTTTCTGTCTGAAAGGGAAATAAGACATTAGGGTCTGTTCACCCTGACAAGTGTTTGGTGTGTATGGATTATGTCTTTCTTTAAGACAGCGCCATTCGGTACCTATATGCCTAGGAGGCAAAGAATTGTGTCTGTTCTGTGCTGATGATCTTCAGAAACTTGTGGTGGAGCAACGTGGGCCAGGATGCATCCAATCTCAGCCCCGCCAGCCCAGCCTAAAGCCGCAGAGATAGAGTCTAGAGAAGGGTGCATATCTGCTGTTCTTTGCCTCTGGATATTTGTTCCTGCCCTCTGAAAGGGTAGTTTATTTTCCCTGAAGGTCATTTTGCGGGTGGAATGACAGTCCTTCAGCGTGCCACTGGAAGGGCCCTCTCCAACTGATAAGCAATCTTTTGCACATTTGCTCTTCTCGGCAATTACATTTTGCCGGTAATCCCTACCTTCTGAGCGGCTCAGCCTGGGTGATGGGAGGCTTAAGGACTGGGATGTTATCAGAGCCCTCGCAGCTGTTCCAGGAGAGGCACTATGCTTGGTCTTTCAGAGAGGTCATCACAGATATTTTGGAAAATCTCTCTTTCTGAATTATCGTTTCCCAGAACCCTCGGAAGAAATGCACCTTTTCTGTCTTGTCAAATTTTCTGCTGAGAAGAATTCCTCTCTCCTATCACTGCTCCTTCATATGGAGAAAAACAAAGACCACTCAGCCCTTCCATTAACCAGCGTGAAAAGCCTGCACAGAAACTCTCTGATGAGGTCGTGTTTTTCCTGTATTGATCCTGTGGTCCTTTTCGTACAAGAGAAATCAGAAACCTATTTCATCTAACACGTCCTCGTAGGTTTAATATGTCCCTAATGCCATGCCCAGGGAAGTTTGAAAATGAGGAAAGTGCCTGAATAGATATGTCAAAAGTAATGGAGGTCATGACTGGTTGTGAACTTTCTTTGGTACTTGTGATGAGGAGCGAGCAGTGCCCAGTGTGTCCAATGAGCTCCACTTTCTAACTCTTGTAGTGAGAGCGCTGCCCTTTTGTACTGTGGTGGAAGCAGCCTTGAGGGAATAAAGAGTCTTGTCCAAGTGGACAGCATGTGAGTGACAGACCGAGCACTCGGGTTTAGGCATGCTGACACCAAGCTCCATAGGTTTTGGGGGGTGCTATGTCTGCATACTCTGCAATGGTAAGCACCCCAAATGATGTACTGATGAAGAGCTAACATGGAAATTCATCACCCAAGAGAAGGGTGTAGGGTGTCACACCTAGAGTTGTATAAATGAAAGACCCAGAACAGAGACCTCTGACTCCCTCATTTTACTCAATTTGGAGACATATTATAGTGCCTTTGGCTGTGACTTAAGTCACAATCAAAGTGTTCTCTGTCCTCAAGATCTGGTCACTGAGTAGAGAAGATACATGGCTATTCAGCAGGCATCTTCTGAGCCTCTGCTGCTGAGCCTGGGGCAGGGTATGGGCTGGCAGGAGTGAGATGACTGACCCTATGACAGTCTGGCAGGTCTTGCAGAGTTTACTAATGGAGACTGCAGCCTGAGTCTTGCACACGTCTTTCTCTTGAGTGTGGGCGCATGCTGCAAGTAGGGGCTTGTCTACGAAGGCCAGTAAGCAAGATGCTCCTGGCTTGCAGCAAACCGGTCAGGTTCCCAGCTGTTTCCAATGAGGCACCAAAACTTGTTCTTTGCAGAGCTTGGCCCTCCTGCTCCTTTTGCTGTCAGTGGCAGGACAAATGTCTCTTGTCCTAAAGAAGGAAAACTTCAGTCACCCCTTCCTTGTAGCTAATGTTGAATTTGGCTCCAAGCAGCCATGTCCACTGATGCCAACTGGCTTTCTGCCTCTGCAGGTTGGTCCTGCATATCAGTGTTTGACACTATGACTGCTTCTCCATGTGTGCTCACGATAGCTGACTTTCTGCACTTAGAACTGCAAGACTTTCGGTGCCCAAGTCCTCTTTCTCCAGCTTTTCACCAAGGAAACTCATGGCCTTTCTGCCATCTCAATGTGTAATGAATTTGAAAAGCCATTACTATAGGAATGGTTTCTACCACTTTTCTCTGACTATAAATTACATAGGAGGAAGCCTCTGGATTTGGGGGCTCTTTCTCTGGGGTACACACACACAGTTTACTTGATGCCATTGCTGCTTTTATGGACATGCTTTTATCTCATGACTGGGCCAAGCAGAAGGAGGCAATATTGTGAGACATTTTTTATACACACATATTAAATGACTCATCGAGTCTGACAGACAGCAAAACAGTATTATCAGATTAAGAGGAGAGCTTTATTTAGTCAATTATTTATTCTTAATATCTTAAAGATTTCTGTTTAATTACATGTTTTTTATGTGTGCGTCTGTGTGTAGGTATGTACATAAATGAGTTAAGTACCCACAGAGGTCAGAGAGGGCACTAGATTCCATGAAGCTGGAGTTTCAGGTGGTTGTGAGCCACCCCACATGGGTTCTGTGAATTAAATTAGGGTCTTGGGCAAGAGAATTACACAGTCTTAACCACTGAGCCCTCTTCTAGGCTCCAGTGATTCATTCTTTAGTTGATTTTTCTCCCTGATATGTAAAAAGAAATTATTTACTTACAATGGCCCTAATGGTTCTCTTTGATAAATACATTTATACACATACTTTTATATTAAATCGAACATAAAATTTATATATTATGAATTGTAGAGCTCCTCATATGCCACAATGTAAAATCCAGGCATTTGAAACAGAAATGAAATGCCCCATAGAAGCAATTACGTCAGGACCACGGAGCTGCCATCGATGTCTTTAAGGACAGAGCTGCTGGCTTAGAGTCCACAACCGTGACTGGTGCCTATGTTTGCATAAGCAATTTCTATAAGCTCTGCATCAATGGCCCCTAATTACTCTGCCCCTCCCAGGATAATCTACCGCAGTCTCAGCTTTGCTGGTATTTTTAATAATTTCTTAATAGAAGCAAATCAGAATTTTTTTCTTCGGGCTCTGGCATTGTGATCACAGAGTGTCACTGATACAGTGAAGCCAGGACAATGTGCCCACGTTTAGACCCCAAAGAACCTCCCAGGCAACTTGCCCAGAAACCCAACGCCATCTGTAATTTGCATATGCATGAACCTTGTAGAATTAAAAATAAACACATAACCAATAATATTTATTTGCCTGCCTTTGTTCCTCGCTGTAGGGGTAGAAGGAGTAGGTGGGACGTGTTCATCTGCCCTGGAGCCCCGGGGCTGAGCAGTGTTTGCTGCCTCTGCACTGTAGCCGAAGAAAATCCCATGTGGTGGTTGTGTAGGTGAGGAGGACGCTACAGGAAGTTAGAAGGGCCTCCATGAAGCTCTCGGCTCCATCGGGCTAGAATTATCTAATTCTTATAAATGACCAGAACTGGTACAAGCGAGCATTTTAACCAGGGCAGCAAGGGTATGTTACTGTAGCAAATCATCCTGGAATCCCCACGGTTATAGCACAGCTGCAGTTCGTGCTCATATTTAGCTTCTGTCATGTATGATAGGCTGCATCCTTTCTGCAGGCTTCTGGAAGAAGGGGGGCATCCCCACCTGAGGTATCGCTTGGCTTAAGCAAATGGAAGGCTGAATGAAGCCATAGGCCTTTGGGGTGCTGCTGAAGATTCTGCTCACAATGACAGAGGTCATTTGCATTGATCATGACCTGGCCAAATCTTGTGTTATTTGGTCAGAAAAATAGAATTTATGTAACAGAAATAGGGCCACTTGCTATCAAAACAAGCTCGAGATTAAGGGACAGGAGGGTCTCACCTCTGCAGGATGTTGCACTGAATATCAGTGCAGATTAACCCAAAGGTTTCTTGAGTTGTTTTGCTTTTCAAATACAAAGCCTTTTGCAGGCAGGCAGCCATTTGTTGCTTGATCCATACCTGTATCCCATCTTCAATATTGTGAACTTAGGTCCCAGGAGTTGAAATGATCTGAAGCAGTTTTTGCTTGCAGGAAGTTCTGGGATCTGTTTCCCCATTCTACATTGTGGGGTCTCTCAGTGCATGGAGACTTCCTGCAGAGACCCACAACACACAGCCTTGGAGAGGACAGTGTACATGGTTTCCTTTTAAGATCTTAGCCAGGAGTACGCTTCCTCATGGGACCCTTTATTCATGCCGAAGACATAGGAAGGTCCATGGTGGGGCCTACATCTGGTTCACCTAGGAGGCAGTGACCACCAAGTATGGCTGTCACTGGTGTCTGCATACAAATAGGGCCCATCATCTCACTAATTCTGGGGAACAGCGTGTTTGGAGGACACACGTTTCAAACGACGTGAGAGCCCATAGAAACGTCTCATTTGCCCGTGCCCTTGTATGCCCATGTGGAGATGCCTGGGAAAGCCACCCAATTTCAAAACTATTTCTAAGGTTGTGCCTTCTGCTTTTTATTATTCCCCATTTAGATAAGCCTGTGGGAGAGTTATAATTTATTTTTTTTGCTTTATAAACTTAATTTTATTACCTGAATAATAATATGTTAGCAGAAACAATGAAATCAGGACAGAGTTGCATCATTCAGTTAAAACTGCCATTAACGGCTGAATGAGAATCCTGTAATATTTGGGGGCAGATTTTAATAGCACTATTGATTGGGAAGAGCAGTAAATCTATTGTAATTGCTTTCAATGAATGGAGCTTTTTATTAGGCTAAGAAAAGACTCATGAAGAACTGAAATGGTGGCATAAACCTTCAGATAAACTGACTTGTTAAGGCAGAGGAAATAGATTTTTTTTCTTACTCCACATTTTAATCACATTGTTCTTAAAATGTCGTCTGAAAACTAGGACTTGTGATCTGCTAGATGCAGCATTTTGTTGGCTGGCAGGCCTGCTCCATGCTGGCACTAATGGGAAGGAGCCTTCATGTGATGCAAATCCTAAGAACGTTTTTCTTTCTGAGGAAGAAGTTATATTAATATCATACTAAAAGACATTAGAAGAGGAGCAGGGAGAGGGTGGAGTCACGCAAGTGCTGGTCATTCAAGCCTGAAGACCCGAGATTAGAACTCGGGCACCCAAAGAAAGGGCCAGGTGTGGCAGCAATGCTTGCGATCCCAGGGATGGAGAGGTGGAGACGGGAGAGTTTCTGTGCAAGGTCTACTCAAGTTGGTAAGCGCCAGGTTCAGGGAGAGAACAGAAAAGGTCAGGTAGAAATGAATGAAGAAAGATGCCAGCCCTGACCTCTGGCCTCTGAATGCCTGTCCACCTGTGTGCACTCACACACATGAATGTGCCTGTGCATATACACGGAATATTAGGAGTTGGAGTTTTCTTATAGTCTTGGAAGCCTTTGCATAGAATGCAGCGATCCTTGTTGACAATATTTACTAAATGTAGCACATCATATAAGTTCCCTGTGATTTCTTCTGATATCCTTTGGTCTGGATCTGAAATTAATATCATAGAAAGAGCTCTGCAAAGTGATTTTTCCTCCCTTCTGCCCACCTTGTCCAACCTCCCCTAGTCTTCCTGACATGTGGATCTTTCCTCCCTCCCCAGCCCTTCCCCTTTTCTTAGTCCTTCCTTCCTGTCCTCCCTTCTTCCTCCCTCTTCTCTACTCATGTCTTCCTTTCTTCCACTATTGCTGACCAAGTCCAGGTCTGCACACACACTACCCAAGCACTCTCGCCCTGCAGGACACACCAGCCTGAACTGGATGTTCTAAAACCACTTCTATGTATAAATTTTAATTGTTTTTTTTTTATCCTAAATGTACCAGCGTAAAAGTGTCCTATTAACTTTCAGGAGATTTTAGGGTTTTCTGTTAAGGCTGTGTGTTTCTTTTAATTGCTCTTTTGTACTAAAGATTTATTACTGTCATGGAGCTTTTAAAATACTCTACTGACAACGCAGTATTTGTTAATTGCTTTTAAAGCTTGGGATGACTCTGCAGCCCAGTCTTTGTCACACTTGTGGAGACAAAGGACAGTCCTAGATTTGGGCGGGTGTGTGCTTTAGTGCCAGGCAAGCTGAGAAGTGAATTCCCAAGGGAGCCCATGAGGTCATCAGAGCCTGTGGTCTTCTAAAGACCTGGGAAGAACTTCCTGGAGTAGAGCTTATGTACAGTAAGATGCACGGTCCGGCATATATGTCCTGGTAACTTCTGACCAATCTGTGGTCCTGAACTGGCACCAGCATAGTCAAGATGGAGAGCAGTAACCCTTTGGGATTTTCATATCGTGGACCACCCAAAACGTGCAGCAGGCTTTCCCAGAGTCCTGGTGTCATGCTACATCCTTGGGTATCGTTATCTGTGACATAGCCTCAACTTTCAGGAAAACATGCCTTCCTGCTGGAGTCCTCAAAAGCCAGGGAGAGAGAGAGCAGAAGGAGGAAGTGTCACAGACCACCTCTCACTCCATCTGCTCTTCCTGTAAGACAGCTGAACCTAGGAGGGCCAGATTCATTCTGTCAGGCTGCTCCTCCAGGGCACTTGACAAATACATCTTACAGTGCCTTCCTTCCCAGTGATGCGCCCGTGACCTCATAGTGTGTGCTCTATGATGAGGACTTACGCAAGCGGCACAGGCCTTCATATAGGTTGAGAGGCTAGATCAGAGAGGACACCGTAGGCTTGACTGTGGGTTGGCCCGGAACTTGAAAGATGGCCTCACTCTGCACAGTCATTGCTGTCAGAAAGAAAAATGCGGAGGCTTCTCAGAGTGGAGCTTGTAAAACATCAAGGACCCCCGGATTTCCAGACCTTCCTACCAGAGTATTTCACGGGTGTTAAGGAATACAAGCATCAGAACATGGCTGATTAGCTTCTCAAAACGTTAAAGGGAACTGTAGGGAGATGGTAAACACGACAAGGCTTAATTACTGATGATGTTCTCGCCTGTGCTACTATGAAAATTCCACGTGATACTAAAGATGTGTCTGCTTAAAAGATCCCAGAGCAAAAGATGCACGTGAATGTTGAGTTAAGTAAACCAGAAGATATCAGGTCATTTCTTAACTATTCAGTGGCTGAAGCCAGTGCGTAAGAAACAGCATAATGGGGTGGGGAGTTGGCTGCAAGGCTGATGTGTTTGCTTCTCGAGCAGGAGGACCCGTGTTTGATTTCCAGCACCCATGTAACAAGTCAGCTGTGTTAGTAGTGTGATTAAATTTCAGTGTTGGGATAGGGGCAGGATGATCCCTGGGGCTTTCTGGCCATCCAGACTCACTGAATGATGAGATCTAGGCCAGTGAGAGACCAAGCTCTCCAGAATAAGTGAGAACAGTGGCCTTAGAGTAACAGCCAAGGTTGACCTCCGGCTGCATGGTCACAGCACGCTTGTGCACATACCTGTACATAAACACACTTTCGCGTGTCTGCCAGATGATCAGCCACATCCCAATGTGTTAAAATTTATACTTCTTGCAAATTAAAGATACAACAGGATTTGTTCTGTGCTGTTTTTTTTTTTTTTTTTTTTGTTAAGTGTTGATCCGAGCACTTTTGTCTTTCATAGGAAAAGTTGAGTGTTCTGGTGGCATTTTGTTTCAAAAGTAAATTTTGCTTTCAACCATAATTAAGAAAATATGCTATTCTTAATAAGGAAGTAGTTGTGGGAGGAGGGGAAATACACATTTGATGATAATTATAACCTCCAACTGTTTACTTGTTGTAAATAACAGTCTAGATGGGACTTGAGTAACACCTGTGTTGCCATACGGTGGAGCTTTGGTGAAAAATAGATTATGCTAAATTCTATAAGCTCATGTAGACTCCAGATATGATCTTTATACACAAAAGTAGGCCAGCCGGGCAGGCAGCCCAACTGAGTTTTTGAAAGGGCTGACAGAGCTAATGTGGGCATGTCTCCTTCAGGTTTCAGACTGTGGTGGACAGAGGACCTTGGAGCACACAGTACGGCTTGAGCCCTGCAGTGTCTCGGGGACCTGTGTCTCTGAGAAGTATTTCTGCACATCTGCAAACTATGCAGCAGTTCTCGCTGCAGACAGAGACACAGGGGTCAGTGACCACTCCCAGATGCAAAGCAAATGTGTCTAAAAACTGCCCGGCCATTTCTTTCAGACCCTGGTTCTTCCTCAGCTTGCCAGAGGCCTTGTGTGATGTCTCCCCACCCCTAGAGATGTGGAAGGAATGGAACTTTTGCAGTCACCGTGTTCTCAGATCAGAGATCATGCATCTCCCTAGAAGTGTCATTGTGCATCTGATTCACGTGTGTGCATTTCGTGTGTATAGTGTTTGAAAAGATTTCTTGAAAGACATGTTGTTCCAGCTGATGATATATGTAGCACCGTTGGTAGCGTGTTTGCCTTAGGTACATGAAGTACCACATACCGAAAATGGGATTTCATATGAACAAATTAGCATGGGCATGTCGTTTCTGGGATATCATAGCTAGAACATTATTTTTCAAACCTAAATTTTGCTCACCTAAAGGCATAAATGATACTTGCTTGAATCGTGGGGGAAAAAATTGCTCTGGGTATTTCTAAAAAGACAGTTTCCAAAACATTCCGTTCTTTTTTGCTTGTGTTAGCAAACTATTAAGAGCAAGTTAGTGTCACCAGAGAAAAGTATTTAGCTAAGTTGTATTCAATAAAAACCAAGAGTCAGGTGTGGAAGCTGGGAGCTGGATTTCTAGGTCTCTGTTCTCCAGAGATCAGTAACAACAAACCTCAACTGAGGAAAAAAGAAATCGAGGTCCTGGATCTTGGGTATATGGCAGGATGCTCTATTGTGCAGCAGAAGCAGCTAAACTCCCTCTGCTGAGGTGTCTGTGTTGAGTTCACGTGTATGAAAAACCTTGACATCAGGAATTCTGTAGAAGGAAAGGGAATATTTCTCATCTCAATCATTGGTTATGTCTTCTTCACTGAGAGTCAGACTCACAGACAGCTGTTATATTATTGTTCTGTATCTTTTGAGGTTTTAATGTTTTCATTTTTAAAGTAGTTAAAAAATAATAACCAGTTCTTATCATAAGAAGGAAAATGCCACTTAAAAGTCTCTCCTATGTCTATAGAAGTTGCTGAGTTTCTTTGCATGATTTCGCTCCTTTCTACACACACTCAACGTTCGGATGTCATCATGAGGACTGTCTTTTGCAATCTCTGGCCTTGAAGCTTCTGAATAAGCCTGAATGGAGGTATTCATTTGTATTCCTTTTGCAAAGTAATCACGACAATAAAGGTCTGTTTGAATTCACTGACTTTTTTTTCTTTTTTAATTTCCCTTTTTTCTTTTCCCTCTCCCAACTTTTCACAAAGCCCTCCCACACCCCCACCCACCCAACTGCTTATTCTTTCTCTTCCTAAGCAAACTTTAAATAAAAAAGAAAACAAAATAAACAAAATAAAAAGCCCCCAGAAAATGGAGCCTGTTTTGTGTTTACTGGGGCCTTCACCGTGATGCCACCGTGAAGCAAACTTATTTTCCTTTTTCCAGCTTGTGTCAGTTACGAATACCTTCTGAGTTAGGGGCAGGACTTTCCCCCACTTTTCCTTCTCAGAGCAGGGATTTTTTCTTCTCGTTTGAACCTGTGTGTGTCTTATGTATATTGTCACTGTCTTGTGTGTCCATCCTGTTGCATCTGGAAGACAGCATTTCCTTGGAGTCCTCCATCACATCTGACTCCTACAATTTTTCCTTTTCCTCTTCTGCGTAATTCCTGAGCCTTGAGGGGCTAAGGTTGGTAAAGACATCCCGTTTAGGACTGACTGCTCCAAAGTCTCTCTTCTTTGCACGTTATCCAGCTGTGGAGCCCATTGTTAACTACCATCTAGTCCAAGAAGCTTCTCTGATGAGGGTTGAACAATGTTCTGCTCTTGGGTACAGGGATATGTCATTAGTGGACATTGTATTGCTATGCTCTTTCAGCAGAATAAGAGTACTGTTCCCTTGGGTCCTTGACCCGTGTTGACTCAGACTCTTGACCACTTAAACAGTGCCAGGTATGGGGTCCATCTCATTAAGTAAGCCTTAGATACAAAAAAGTGATTTTGGTTCCTTCCATAACATTTGTGCTGAAACTGTCCCGTGTGTCTTGCAGATCGGTCTCTAGATCACGCTGTAGATCACAGCGTTTGTGCTACTGATGATGACTTTTCTCCTCCAGTAAAGTGCTAAGTACCAGTTGACACCATGAATGCTGATCCATAGGGGCCAAGCTTTTATTTGGGCACCAGCTCAATTTCCCCATGTTCAATGACACAGTGAAATACCGTGTGCTCAGCAACAGGGCCCTACTCTTGCACTACAGAGAGCAACCAATAGCCTTAGTAATAGCCTGTGATGTTTGAGGAACCGATGAGACCTCTTTGGTCAATGACTCAACAAAGTTGAACCAACTCTTGGCACTGAGTGTTTTACTTGATGGCATGTTTAGTTGGGGCACCATCTCCCATCTTATATGATGATTCCATTTGCATTCTGCTTATTTCTTGATTGAGTACCATCCCTTCCTGTTCCATGCATACCACAGGCACACTGCGTGAGGCTGCTTCTCTAGGTGCGTGAAGGAGATGAGCCGCAGAGTCACTTCTTACCGTGCTGGGGTAGGAAGGGTGTCTGATGAACTCAGGGGGCTCTCTGGGATTTTATTGGAAGCAATAGCAGTCAGCAGTGCTTCTGTGTGTCAGGCGGACTGTAGAAGCCCATGAAGTATACCAATTCATCTCTCCCTACAGAATCCTGGGAGGTACAGTGAGGGCAATTGTTTTACCCAAGGACACCCAGCCGTCACTCTGCTTAATGTTCTCACTGGGTGAGCGTCTCTGTCTCTACAGCTGTGACTCATTTTCTGGCTGTGGTGATGGTCATAGCTTCTTTGGTTAAGGATCTGTTTGTCCTGCCCCACAAGTGTCCCCTGAGCCAGATACCTCTGCTGACGTCCTGGGCTTTGAAGAAACTGTAACTCTACTCCATTGTCCCAGAAACTGTATGTAGCTGCCCAGAGGAGTTCATATGACCCGTGTTAGCAGCCATGTGCCCCACCACAATTTTGTTTCATTCTACATATCAGGATTCACAATATTTTGATGGTCAGGACTATGCCAGTCGGCAACGAATAACCTTTAACCAGTACCAGGAAAGGTGGGAAATTCCAGAACGTACTGTAGCAAATAGAACACTAGGCTTTAGGCGTGTGAAATTTCCCTGTGGTCACTTAGGTGCCACCCGTGACTTCATTTCCCTCCTTCCACACAGCAAACTGTTAAGTTGTTTACCAGAAGTGCTGTCGCTGCAGAAGTGGGGTGTGTCTGTCAAGCACCTTTCTTGTCTGCTCAAATAACCACAGAACAGCACACAGACTCCCTTGGGTGTCATCTGTTCCTTAAGCCAGCCATCATAAAAAGGACAAAGAGAGATTCGTGCCTCCATGAAATCTGTTTCAAGCCATTGACTAAAGTAAGTAGGAATGTGTTTACACGCTAGCCCCGGCACTCAGAGAAGACAGCTGACCCAGGTAACCGTGTCTACCTTAACCCTCATGTCAGTACCCAGCTCCCAGGGCCCAGTACCTAACGCCCTGCACCCAGCACCCAGATCTCATCACTCAGCTCACCCCATACAGGCTTTACCAGAAAAACTGACTTCTTGGTGCCCTTTAGACTGGTCCCTGACTTGGAGATGTTAATTGTGGGTCCACTTGGCATCATTCAAGAGCCCTTCAAACGCACAAATGAAGCGTCGAGCCGTTCATTAGGATATTCACCTGAAGTGCTTTTCAGTTTCTTTTCAAGGCTAGAGCACTAAGTCCAGACATGAGATGTGTTCGTCAGGCATCTTTCCTGTGTTAAAGTAACTACAGAACAGCACACTGCCTCCCACAGTTGTGATCTGTTCTCTATGACATCCTCTATGACAAAACTGAAAGAAAGAATACTGTCCTTGTTCAGTATCAGTTGCCTTCAGAGGATTCAGGAAGAGCACCTGGAACCCACCACCACCCCCCAAGCACAGAAAAACAGCAGTGATGTATAGAACACTGTTGTCTGAGCTTCAGAGCAAACCCAGTTCATACTGGTGGCTTTCTTAGCCCAAAGGATGGGGACCGGCACTTTTCTCCACCGACCTGCCCTTCAGAACATCCCTGAAGATTGTGAATTAACCACAGCGTCTGCTCCCTTTGAAACCCCATCATCAAGGGATAGCTGGCAACTCTAGAAGGCCCAGGCAGTCTCAGTGTCTGTCTCCAGACTGTTGCCCAGAGGCAGCCAATCAGTATAGCCTGAACTACGAGTATTGGTAGATTCGAGAAAGCACAAATTTGAATTGGTTTGGTCTTGAAGCTTTTCCCACTGAATACCTAATACCATCCCCAGTTCTTAGAGATACACCATAAAGAACTTCATTTGGCTTTCTCCAGTTGAGAAGAAAAATCAATCTAGACTTATGCTTCCAATAATGGGATAAATATTCCTTATTAAAGACTTCTCTCCTGGAGTAAGGGCAGTAGTAACAGCATCAAGGAAGGAGCCTTGGGCTTGTTAAAGTAGGACCCCTGTCTGGGTCAGCGCATTCCGAAGGCAGCCGTGAGTCAGCCACGCTGCTCCAGCATCCAGGAGCCCCCTGCATTAGCACACATGCATGAAAAGCACAAATTCCCTTTTATTCTCAGTGAGTCTGCATAAATGAGCATCCCCTTGTGAGTGTCAAATCTGTATGCCCGGAAGTATGATGGGGAGAGGCACAATTCCCGTGTGGTCAGGAGCTGAGTCACACTGGAAACTCTGATTCTTTGTGGCAACATGGCTGAAATGCCCACTGCTTCACCTCATCCTGTGCTCCCAAGGGTTCCTGAGGGGTAGAGAGCTAAACAGAGAACTCTCAACAGAAGAACCTCAAATGGCTGAACGACACTTAAGGGGGCTGGAGGTTAATATACACAGACACACACACAGACGGAGAGACAGTGACACGGATCATCTTTGAATTCCCCAAGAATGCCCCCTTTATTGTGTTCAGGGGCAGCTTATATAGAGATAGCCATGCCCCAGCCAAACCCACCAGAAACTACTCTCCTGCCATCAGGAACTCCTGAAGGTCTCGTGCTCAGAGCAGCTGTAGGCACTCAGATCAGGGGAAAACAAGTTGTTTACAAGAAATTCAGGATCTGGGATCTCACTGCTCCCAACATCTCCCCCCTAAATTTTTTATAAAGCAGAAGACCCTCCTGTCCACACAGCCTTTTGGTCTCTACTGCACCTAGATTCACTTTGGCCAGCACTCTATTGAACCTGTACTCAGGAGAGAGTGACAGCATCTCCTCAGGAGAATGGTGGACCTAGCAAAGCTCTGCCCCAGCTGCCTTCTAGCCCCAGCTTCTGGGTCCAAACTGCTAGGGAATTTGGGCATTGTCATTCTGTCTGGCTGCTTCCTGCTGAGCGGGGACGCTGCAGCTGCATTCTTAGGGGTACTTACTGCCTTTTTTTTTTTTTTTTTTTTTTTTTTGGTTTTTCAAGACAGTTTCTTTGTAGTTTTAGAGCCTTTCTTGGAACTAGCTCTTGTAGACCAGGCTGGCTTCAAACTCACAGAGATCCACCTGCTTACTGCCATTTTCTAGTCATGCTCGGATGCCATTGCAGCAACGGGGGAGAGGCTGAGGCTCCACCTCCCCACCAAGCTGGAAGGTGAGGAGGGCTGAGCAGCAAGCCAGGGCGGATCCCATCCCTGCCGGTGGCCCGGGCTGGGACAGAGGTCCAGGCCAAGGGGCCTTGTCACAGTGCTGCACTTCTGCGCCTGAGGCCCGCGCTGGAAGCAGGTCTAGGGTTCTTGCCTTGTCGGTCCCAGGGTTTGCATGCCTTGCAGCCCCTCAGCACCCGCCGCCTGGAGCTGCTTGGCCTTGGAGCCGCTAAGGCTCACACTCCACTGCAACATTTCAGGAGGTCTCGGGGATTCAAACACATAAGTATCGAATAAATCACACCTTAGGCTCTCATCATCTGTGGAGACAAAAACAGAACCTCCTTTCCAAAACATCCAATTTTTAAGCCCATATTTTAAAGTCAAAATACCTTTCTTGGCAGTTCCTAGAATCAAATGTCTTTCTCCAGTCCAGAACACAAAAAACAACACAATCAACATTATCTTTTTTTAAGCTATACATTCTATCTTTTCCCAATACATACGTCCCCTCCGGCCGGAAACAACCCTGTTGTTTTACCCCTCTTTCTCGGCTGGACTTCCACTTGCTGCCAAACCTAGGGAAGGATGTCAGGATTAACACATTCCCCAATCCACCCTCACCTTCTGAGGGCGACCTCTCAGCGTTCCCTAGTTCCCAATATCTCAGCTGGGACCTCCAGTGGCTGTGCACTGCGCCCCCCGCGTCTGAGCTCTGTATGCTGGCACCCAGTTCGCGAGCTTCAGGCAAGGGGGCTGGAGGTTAAAATACACAGACACACACAGACAGAGAGCCAGCAACACAGGTCATCCTTGAATGCCCCAAGAATGCTCCCTTTATTGTGTTCAGAGGCAAATTATATAGAGATAGCCATGCCCCAGCCAAACCCACCAGAAACCACTCTCCTGCCATCAGGAACTCCTGAAGGTCTCATGCTCAGAGCAGCTGTAGGGACTCAGATCAGGGGATTACAAGAAATTCAGGATCTGGGGTCTCACTGCTCCCAACACCCTTAGCCATCAGGAAAATGCAAATCAAAGCAACTCTGAAGATTCCATCTTACACCTGTCAGAATGGCCAAGATCAAAACCTCCAATGATAGCTTATGCTGGAGAGGATGTGGAGTAAAGGGAACACTCCTCCATTGCTGGTGGGAATGCATACTTGTACAATCATTCAGGAAATCAGTATGGTGGTTTCTTAGAGAATTGGGAATTAACGTACCTCAGGATCCAGCAATACCATTCTTGGGCATATACCCAGAAGATGCTCAATCATACTAAAAAGACATTTGCTCAACTATATTCATAGCAGCATTATTTGTAATAAGCAGAAGCTGGAAACAACCTAGATGCCCCTCAACTGAAGAAAGTATAAAGAAAATGTGGCACATTTACACCATGGAGTACTACTCAGTGGATAAAAATAAATGACATCTTGAAATTCGCATTCAAATGGATGGAACTAGAAAAAAAAGACATCCTGAGTGACATAAGCCAAACCCAGAAAAACGAACATGGCATGTACTCACTCATTAGTGGATACTAGCTGTAAAGCAAAGGATATTGAGCCTATAGTTCATGATCCAAGATAAACTAAGTAACAAGGGGAACCCTAAGAAAAACATGCATAGATCCACCTGGAAAGGAGAAATAGGCAACATTGCCCGACAAAATTGGGAGCATGAGGATGAGGGGAGAAGGGAAGGGGTGAGAAGAACTTGAGGGAATGGGATAGGCTAGGTGAAGGAAGGACAGCGATGAGAGCAAGGAAAGAGATGTTTTCACTGAGGGAGCCATTGTGGGGCTAGCAAGAAAGCTGGCACTAGAGAAATTCCCAGGAATCCACAAGAATGACCCCAGCTAAGACCCTAAGCATTAGAGGAGAGCGTGCCTGAACTGGCCTTGCTCTGTAGTCATCTTAAATATCACCATAGAACCTTTATCTAGCAACTGTCAGAATCAGAAGCAGAGACCTGCATCAGAGTACTGGACTGAGCTCCCAAAGTCCAGTTGAAGAGTGTTTTTAAGACAAGCCCGAGGCTGGAGAGATGGCTCAGCGGTTAAGAGCATTGCCTGCACTTCCAGAGGTCCTGAGTTCAATTCCTAGCAAACACATGGTGGCTCACAACCATCTGTAAGGCCCAGAGAGGAGAGCTGTTGAGTCTGAGCTCACTTCCTCTTCCTCCCAGCATTCTGTTCTGCTTACTCCACCCACCTATGTTCTAACCTATGAGGGCCAGCCAAGCAGTTTCTTTGTTTTTTTAACCAATGACCTTCCTCCATCCCAAAAGCTACGGAGAAACCCTGTCTCGAAAAATCAAAAAAAAAAAAAAAAGAGTGGGAGAAGTGAGAATATGAGCAAAGACGTCAAGACCATGATGGGCACACCCACTGGAACAGTTTACCCAAGCTAATAGTAGCTCACCAACTCCAGCCCGACAGGGAAGGAACCAGCATAGCACCAAACTTGACCCTCCGAATGTGGGTGGCAGTTGTGCGGCTGAGGCAGACTGTGGGATCACTGGCAGTGGCATCAGGATTTATCCCTACTGCTTGTAATGGCTCCTCTTATTGGATGGCTACCTTGCTCAACCTATATATAGTGGGGAGGGCCTTGGACCTCAAAGCAATGTGCCCTCCCCTCTCTGAGTAGTCGATGGGGGGGGGGATTAGGGGGAAGGTGGAGGCAATGAAAGGAGGGGAGGGAGTGGGAATTGGGATTGGTATGTAAAATGAAAAAGATACTTTGTTTTCTTTTTTAAAAAAATAATAAAATGAAAAACAAGAGTTTCTGAGTAATTGTGCTTATAATTTGCAGGTATCAAGATATTTCAGCATGGGTGGGGGGATATAAAATCCATTAAGCCACTCAGCAACTTTTCATTGCTGTTTGTTTTTGAGAATTTTGTACGTTGAAATAGGAACTTATCTACCCACTGTTTCCACCTTCAGCTCCTCTGTGCCCCTCAATACCCTCCCCCCAATGTCATGGGTTTTGTTTCTGAGGATCCAGGAAGTTTTGTGAGTGTTGCTCATACGTGTGTGGCTATAGGGCTGTCCACTGGAGACCCCCGGCCACCGTACCCACAATAAAGAGTGACTTTCCACCCCAGCAACCATCTGTGTTGTAGCTCCTCAGTAAGGGATAGGCCTGGAGGTCTGCACCCCATCCATGCTGGAGTCTTGGCTGGCTCTGTCCTCTGAGGGTCTTGTGCAGCTGTCAGTACGGTTGTGAGTACAGGACATGCCATGTCCAGGCAGCACTTCACAGCACTCTGGCTGTTTTGTTTCTTTCTACTCTTATTTCAAGAATATGTGAAACCATGCAAAAGACATTTCCAATACTTCTAAATGGACTGCAACAATAATTCCAGAATGTACCTGATGATATATTTGTGAACGTGCTTTCCATCTGCATCCATCCATCACTGCAATGTTTCTCGGGGCTAATCACAGTATGAGAATGTGCTTTCTGCTTTGCCGAAATGAAGACACCTCAGTGGTTTCCATGCGCCATTTTAGGGCTGTGATTTCTTTCTTCGGTTTCTCTCCTCCTTCCTCTCATCTCTCTTCCCACTTGCTTCTCTGCTGATCTGATCTGATGTCACATTCTAGACAGTCACTCTCCAGCCCTGGCCTTTGATTGTTGAGCCTTTTTCCCCTAGATAAGATCTGCGTGCTTTATTGGCCAATATTATCGTACACAGTGATGGGTTTCTAAAGGCTTTTTCATCAAGTGCAGCGAATAGAATCCTGAGATCCTCTGCTTTCTTCCCTGCTGCTGCGACTTCCCTTCTCTCTCTCTCTCTTTCTCTCCCCCCACCCCCCACCCCGCCGCACACCGGGCCCCTGTGTCTGCACTCTGTGCACTGGCACCCATTTTGCAAGCTTCGGGCAAGGGGGCTGGAGGTTAAAATACACAGACACACACAGACAGAGAAACAGCAACACGGGTCATCCTTGAATTCCCCAAGAATGCCCCCTTTATTGTGTTCAGGGGCAGATTATATAGAGATAGCCACGCCCCAGCCAAACCCACCAGAAACCACTCTCCTGCCATCAGGAACTCCTGAAGGTCTCGTGCTCAGAGCAGCTGTAGGCACTCACATCAGGGGAAAACAAGTTGTTTACAAGAAATTCAGTATCTGGGGTTTCACTGCTCCCAACACCCCTGCCCCCCGCATGTGTGTCTTCCTCTCTCCCTCTCTCTCTTCCTCCCTTACCTCCTCCCTCTCTCTCTTCCTCCCTTACCTCCTCCCTCTCTCTCACATACACACAATTTTATGTACCTATTGGATTTCAGGCTCCACAAATGAGAAAGCAAGTGATATTTTACCTTCTGAGTCGGAAATGTTTTGTTTAATATGATAGTCTCTGGGCGCACCATTTTCTCTAACTGTGTGTGACATGGTTTCATCCTTCTGAGTCATGTTGGTGTTCCTTTGACTTGCTCTTGAGAACAGTGGGTCTCATCCTGTGGTCACCACCCCCTTGCCAAACCACTATCTCCTCAAATAATCACACTACAATTCATATCTGCAGCAAAATTACAGTTATGGAAGTAGTGATGAAAATCTCTTTCTGGTTGGGGTCACCACAACATGAGGAGCTGTATTGAAGGGTCTCAGCCTTAGGAAGGCTGAGAAGATCATCTCTGTAAGACTCCTTCCTGCTTTCTGTCATTCCAGTGAGAGTTTAGTCTTTCCTGTTTCCTTCCCCTTACCACTAAGGTGACAACTGATGTATTTGAAACCTGATTCCATTGTATCTTAACTGTTGATAAAGATGGGATATTCTTTTGGGGGACGGGGGTCCCCTGTCTTTACAGCCAATGGTGTGTAAAACTTGAGCTTTTGACTTTCAGGGGCCTGATGTTGAGACTAGTTCTTAAGACAGCTTAGAATCCCAAACTCCATCAGTCATATTTCCAGAATTTTCCAACTGCCACATCAATCTTCGCTCTATTTGAGTTTGTTATGCAGATTTATATAGCTGCTTGATATCTGTAGTCATTCAATGCAGCCTGTGTTACTAAAATTCTCTCAGTTCACCATCTCACACCACAGAACCATGAGGAAAAGTATGACCTCTGTCGGACCTGGAAGACATTGGAGGTGCAGAGTTTGAAGAAAGACGTCCATGCACACACACGCCTCCTTCTTGCTGTCTTTCTTTTAAAGGAATGGTTTTCCTTTTGTGTATCTTACTGATTCCAGTACATTTCTCTGAGGAGAATATTCTGGATTTTAGTTTCCCATATTTGATCTGGTTTTAACAATAGCTCATATTTTGTCCATTTGTTCTTTTCTGTGCTAAGCGATGAGTGCTCAGAATCAATGTGCATTTTCATTAACTGATGTCCCCCAGCGTCATTTGCATTGTGCCCACATGTTCCCACATTGTCACAGTGTATCTAATCTGTTTACTCATCCCCGTCCTAGGCTCTGATCTGTGACTCTCTGGTCTGATGATAATTAGTGGCAGATCTGCCTCTTCATTAACCACTAGTAACATCAATTTAAGAGAAAGTTGCAACACTGTGCATACTCTTACCCTCAAGCTTGGTGCAATAATTAAAATGTTGATAGCTTGTTATTAAGGGGTGGGGGGGAGTCATTTCTCAGGTAATAGCAAGTTTCTCTGAGTGCCTAGTCTCCTTCCTGAGAAGTTCATTGGTTTTCCAGAAGCATATCTCATAAGCTTAAAGAGAAATCACCGGACATGTTGGAGTATGACCATGGCTTTTGCATCTAGAAATTGTTGAGAGAGTTCATCACTAAGATAGCCTGTTTTTTGTGTTGAGTGTGTGCCAAAAGTAGAATTTTCTCTTTATTAAGATGAAATCTGAGACTTCAGTGCTTTCTAAGCAAACCAGAGAGCACCTGCTTCAAACCTGCATAGGTTTGAAGGCCTCAGTCAAGGTGAGCTCTTAGTTAATACTACTCAATGGACACATTCTTGAGACTATGCATTCCTCCTTTGGGTTGCTCAATTTCCTTTGTGTATTTGTGAAATATATTTTTTTCTTAGTTAAAATTTGATGGTTCAGGCATGAATCTAATTTAGTATCTCTAGGCTACTTGCCCCTTTAAATCAAGCTACAGTAATATGACTGTCAGTGTCTTTGTTGACATTTTGTCTTGTAGACTCATAACTATTGCAAAACTTTGGCCCTGATGGATTGCTGAAGTTAAGGCTTACTTTGCATGAAGGAGCTGGTTCTACTTAATAGTCGGGCATGAGTGGGACTCACATGGAGTCTGTCTATTCTCATGAAAGGGATAAACATAAAAATAGGCAATTCCAGCTCATGTGATGATTGTCACAGGGTAACGGGTGACACCAGAGAGAGCTCAATGGCTGAACCTGGCAGGGGTGGGTAGCACCCAAGAGGGTGACACTATAGCAAAGTCCAGGGGACAAAGGAAATGTGATAAAAAAGTGGTTTGGCCTGGCTATTGAGTGTGTGTGTGTGTATGTGTGTGGAGTATGTGTTTGGGGGGGGATATGTGTATGTGTAAGTGTGTGTGTGTGTGTGTGTGTGTGTGTGTGTGTGTGTGCGCGCGCGCGTGCGCACGTGTGTATTGTGTGGGGTGTGTGTATATGTATGTGTTATATTTCTTGTTGCTTGGGCAAATCTTTAATGAAAACGACTTGAAAAAGGAATGGTAGCTTTGGTGATTCCCCCTCTGCTCTGTATGCTGTGAATGCCATTGGTTAATAGAGAAGCTACTTTGGGTCCATTGCAGTACAGAATAGAGCAAGGCAGAAATTCTAGGCAGGTAGAGGAGCGAGAGAGTGGGTGGAGCCAGTGAGATGTCATGTAGCTGCCAGAGGAGACAGATGTTGGAACCTTGCCGATAGACCACAACCTCATGGTGATACACAGATGAATAGAGATGGGTTGATTTAAGATGTGAGAGTTAGCTAGAAATATGCATAAGCTAATAGGTCAAGCAGTATGGTGATTAATATAGTTTCTGAGTGATTATTTCACGTCTGGAAGGCTGGGAAATGAATGAACAGTCTCCACTCAACAGTTTGGGCTCGCCGTTAAGAATACAGTCTATGAGGGCGGGAAAGGCATGGGGCATGAGGCTGGTCACATTTTGTCCATAGTTGGGAAGCAGAGAAGAGGCAGAGGCACACGTAGAAATATTGCTGCTCGGCTCCCTTTCCTGTTTGCGCTCAGTCCAGAGCCCAAGCACAGTGCTTGGTTCTCTTGTTCATGAGGATACGGATGCAGACACACTGATGGGCTAGCTGCTCATTATGAGCAACTATAGCAAACGTCACTACAATATGTGAATTCCATGCCCTGCACACTCACTATAGACAATGACCATGACTGATACGGGGTAATATAGTTCCTATACTGCTCTGGTCAAAATGTAAAGGAACCAACCAGTTTTAATCCAAGTCTCTCTTTTCACGTTGTCCTTTAAAAATATGCATCTGCTAGGCATTGTGGACACAGCTCCCTAATACATCCCAGATGTGATCTTATTTGGAATGTGACCTTACAAGGAACAGCTGGAATGAAAATGTGAAGTTAAAAACAGAGTAGAGTTCTGTGAGGCTGGGAAAGAGGCTGGATGTTATGTCCTGACTCAAAGTGAGAGAAGGTGAATTGTTGGATTCAGCCTAAATATAGGTAGAGGCATTTGAAAATGAGTCCGAAACGAGATGAGGGAAGAAGAGGCGTAGAAGGAAAGAGGATGACATGTAGCTTTGTAAGTTAAGAACTGTCCATGACAGCCAACAATAAAGCCATAAAGGGGAGCTAAATATACAAGCCCACCACACTAGAGAGCCTCACTCTAGAATGTGGCACCTGGAAACTTCCTCTTAAGGCTCAAGAAATTTGCTGCAATTCAAGTACAATATTATTTTAACAGGGTTTCTTAAATACGTATAATCCTATTTCTTTCATTTGGAAGGAGAAACATTGGTGGGGACCTGGCCCCTGTCCTGGAGCTTTACTCAGTTTTCCTTCATTATTAGTACCTGGGAATCAGGTTTTTAGGGTTGTGGAAACTCTGCTTGTTCATACATTGATGGTTGATTCTACAGATTTGGGCATGGCTAAGATTCCACAGAAGGTATGCTCTAAAGAATAACAAGTTAGCTTAAATATATTTAGATGCCCCTTCACCTACAGCAGGGCTACATCTTATTAAACCCATCATGAGCTGAACATGTTTTGTGCCAATGGTACCCTGGTCACAGCTGACCTGTGGAACATCACAACTTGGCATCACGAGACGCTGTTGAACAGCAACCCCTCATCACCACATGGCTGGCTCAAGCTGCAACTCATGGCTGTGGCCCAGCATCTTCTCACCTGCTTGGAATAACAACCAACTTTAAAATACAAGTTCCACTGAATACCTGCAAACCAGTGTTAAGTTGAGCCATTGTGAGTCAAGGACCTTTAAAATGATATGAGGTCTTTGTTCGTGAGGGTTCTCTGGGTTAAACAGTGCTAATAGTATACAGCCTCGTCATCATAATTCACATGGGCTTACTCAGAGAAGCACATCGCTGGTCTCTTGGATCTGCTGTCTGGCCATCACAAAGTTGATTTGCAGAAATCTCAAGTGGCCTCCTCTAATCTCCAGGCGTCTCTCTGTGATGAGATCAATAGGCATGAGGTTGCCGCCATGGAACACAGTGCCATCTTACAGTTAACAGTTGTTGTTTTTTCAATAAGTAGAAGCAGTACACCATAGATTAACAGAAAATATAATGAATATCAAATTCAGTCACAGTCATTTATTATTAAGAGATATTATTGACTGCACATAATTCATCTGCTCCAGTGGAGTATGCTATGTTATTTTATACTACCACCTGCATGGGAGGATTCTGTAACTATTAGTGTCACCACAAATTGATTATGGGACGTTATGAAGGTCACGCATCACTAGGTGACAGGCACATTCTGCTTCACCATAATTGTATGAGACCTCTATGGTCACTGAAGTCCAACGAGCCACACATGCGGTATGTCATGCCTAGGGTTGAGATACCCACAGAAATGGACCCTCTCATCCTCTGACTTTTATATCTCCTTAGGGTGACAAGCTAGGCAAACCCACCTTTGACCTTCAATTGCAGAGTAACCGTGGATCACAAATGAATCCTAAGGAAGTTCTGAGCGATGTTTACAAAATGTCATAGTCTAAGAATGTTTGCTTTGTTCTTTTGAAGGTGGGAGAACTTTCTGTCTGATAGTAAGGGATGAAATAGCTGCATGTTGTCACAGCCAAACACAACTGTGTAAACGCATATAAGAAACAGGCATTTGCAGCATTGTATGGAAACAGTTTTTTGTTTTTGGCATTTCAGAGTTAATGGCAACATCATAGTTCCATCACAGAGCAGAAGCCCCATATATGAACATAAGCTACAGGAGAACAATACATAAAAATTCCCAAATGGGTTATTTAGGGCAATGGAGATTATAGCCGATTTATAATATTTTCCTGTAAATTACCTGTGTTGTTTTCCATTATCTAAATGTAAAATGGTACAAAATTATTTATTTACATTTAAGATGTAACCACTGTAGTTATTAAAGGTGGTTTTGTGGAAGTTTGGAGTATGAAGTCCATAGGTATCCCCTCATTTGTCAGTTCCTTTACTTTTTAACACTCATTATTAAGCTAATTGGTTGGTTTAATATTCCAAAAATATTTCTCAAATTAGGTTTTTGGAGTCAGGCTAATAGATTTTCTGTGGATCTCTTTACCTTTGGAAAAGCCGTCTGTTGTGCTTTATTTTTAAACATTTTAAAGTTTTTTAGTTCACATGCAGATTAATGTGTTTCATTATGGAATTTTCATACAGATATATCATTGAATATTGGAAGTGGTAATAATTTAGTGTCCCAACCCCAAATCAATTAAAAACAAACTGTGGTTTTACAATGAAACATGCACCATGCATCCTGCTTCCGAGGATGCTCAGGTCCAACACCAGTGCTAAAATGGTAACTTACTATTATTATAAATGACTCAGCCTATGGGAAAGCAGAATTGAAATTTTCTACAGCATGCTACCTCTGAACAACATTATAGGCTTTTTAGTACTTAATAAATGACCCTGATAGTACGTGTGTGCACCTACGTGTGTGTGGGGGGGGGGTTGATTTGGCAAATAACTGTAATAATTTTTTTTTTATTTTCTAAAATAACAAGGAAGTATTATTCAGAATAAAATACTTTGAAGCAGATCCCTGGATTCAGTATTCTTGGTTTTTGACTTCTCTTTATCAAAAATCCATGAGTTTGTGCACCCTCTGCCTCTCAGCTTCTCCCCACCCCCAGAGTGGAGGCAAAAAATGTTTTCTTTCTGGCTTTCTATGCTGCATACAGGCCCTCCCAGGAGGGGGGCGGCACTAACAGAGCTGTCACCAGACTGCCACAGATGGTTCTGTACTAAATCTGCAGCCTCAGTTTATGACTTCCCCGGGGGAAGGGTCGGGGCTGGCTGGAGAGCACTCATGCTCAGGAGATGCTCCCGGGTTAGCCTGTACGGTCAGCCCACTGGTTACAGACTGCAGATACCCGGCTTAGCCCCCAGGCTTTGTGCTTTTTCAGGTTGGTCATTGAAACCAACAGAATAGCAAGGTGCTAGGTGGTGAAAGAAAAAAGGATTTCAAAATTATCCTAGCTTGTGTAACAGCTGGTGTTAGATTGTAACATGCTACATGTTGCAAAGTAACATGTTACAAAGTAGCATGCTTCAGTACGTTTGTTTTAAATGCTCAAAACGTCCTTACCCCATAGAACATGAATATACTTGAAGCAAGTTATTAGAGGTCACCACACAGCTTGTAAAATGGAGGCAGAGACTGAATTTACCCTTTTACCAATTTTTTTTCTTTCTGGTTTTTCAAGACAGAGTTTCTCTGTAGCTTTGGAGCCTATCCTGGAACTAGCTCTTGTAGACCAGGCTGGCCTTGAACTCACAGAGATTCGCCTGTTTCTGCTTCTCGAGTGCTGGGATTAAACATGTGTGCCACCACTATGTAGCTTTTCTAACTAAGGTATTTATTCTAGACACATCCTCAGACATTAAATGTATCTGATTAACAAGTAAAGCAAGCAATTTGTTTAAAGTTGGCAGGGTATTTTTAAGAAAATTTATGTGCAAATTCACCAAGGGGATTTATCTTTACTAGGAAAATAACTTTAATGTGGTAACTCAGTGTGTGTTAATGAAGCAATCTCAGTGTCTCCGATGCCCAATTTCTTCCTCATTAATTTGCATTGAATGCTATTTTATGTCCATGAGTTGTGGAGGGGAATTAGTCTTTTTTTTTTTCTGTTTTTCAGACCTCGTGCTGGCTCAATCAGGCTCAACCAGTCAATTAGCAGTGTTATTAGATGATTCCAATGAGGCAGAGGAGGCTCCTATGAAAAGCAAAACATCTCACAACTCATTCCAACCTGTAGGTTTAGAACTAATAAAATAAACAAGTATCCATACTTGACATCGGATACATCATTCCAAAGCCAGAGTGTGCAAACATGCACAAAGCTACCTTCATTCTGTGAATGCCTTCACAAAGCTACCTTCATTCTGTGAACGCCTTCAAAGTTGCATGGTTCCTGAGCCTGCAACATTCTATAAACAATTATACCTTCTGCCAAACTTGCAGTTACCATGCATATATACCGTTTTGATATTCGTGTAGCTGTGATCAGACTTTCCTAAAAATACTGATGGTTTTCACGCAGATGGCTGCTGGTGGGTGTGGCACTGTGAGGCTGGAGACAGCATCTGGGAAGCTGTTGAGCCCGTTGCTTGGGTCACAGCTCTGGGCATTGGAGAGGAGAGCCTCATGGTGTCACAGACAGCTCAGACAGAGTCACTATTTGTGCGACTGCTTCCTTATAACTGTCAACGTGAATAAAACAATACTAAATAAAATAGAGGAGATGATTGTTTCAGAACCCCAAAGGCATGGAAATGTATAACAGTTTGTCACCTGTCTCCAGTAGTGGGGCAGAGGGAAGCGAAGTGTTTGCCCACTCAAACCAATGGCAAGTTCCAGCGGCTGTGTGGAGAAGGGCGGGAGAGAAAGGAGGGCAGAGCCAGCAACTACCCGCACAGCTGTCTGAGCTGGAGCTGCAGACTTGTTTGTGGGAAGACGCCAGGACTGTGACTGTCTCTAGGAGAATTCATCCTTAGTTCCTAGGAGAGCTCCCCCCCACCAGGGGTCTAGAGTCAAATAAAACAGACCATTTTCCCAGTTCTGTGAAATCTGTAGATGCAGAGTTCTTTGACTGAAAATACACAAAGGGAGAACACATTTAATGTGTTTTATTTTTTGGAATATAATCCACCAGAGAAGTCTTTGAGAAGTTTCATCAAGCGGCCTTGAAATGTGGGTGTGAGCAGCGGTGCAGTGCCAGGGGCCACGCCGAAACTGGAACCTGGAATATGCTCCCTATGCTTATTTTCTTACTGAGAAAATTGCAGAAATAAATACTGAGCTATCCCTGCTGTGAACATTTTTTAACTACCCTCACCTTTTCCCCTACTCTGAAAAACGATCTCCTTGGGCTTCCATTTGCTGTCTGGATATTTTTTGGGGGAATTGTTGTCTTTGGCAAGCCTTTATTTGCAGATGTGCTTCTCATTTCAGAGACCTCTGCAGCACATTGACTTGTGCGCCTGCTTTCTTGGTAGTGAGCGAGGGTTTGTAATGGGGGCATTTATTTTAAGGGCTTGCTCATCTAGCTCTGAAGCGGGATCCCTGTTAAAGCTGGCAGGCCCCTCTCACTACCAGTTTCCATGTGTAAACAATCAGTGTGCCAACAGGTCTCTTGGGGCCTGCAAGCCTGTAAGTTCTTCAGGTAACAGGTCTGGGAGAAGTCTGTGAGTGTGTAGCAGAAGGTTTCCTATGGTGTGGTCCAAGGCTACTGGCTATGAGGTCACTGTGATTGCAAAATGTTACCCAAAGCTCGTGTGTTTGAGGAGTTGGCTTCTAGTTGCTGGTGCTATTTGCAGGGATTGTGAGACCTTCACTGGGTAGATTCTAGTTGGAAGAAGTGGGCCACTGGGAGCGGGCCTTGACAGCCCTGCCTCAATTCCTGACCACTCTCAGTTTCCTAGGTGTGGGTGTGGTTTCACCCCAACCTCCTGGTCCTCCTATTGTCCCTGTTCTGCCTGTTGCCATGTCTTCCCTGCCATGTGCCCTTTGGAATTGTAAGCCAAATCAAATCCTCACATTAAACACTGTCCTGGGTTCCCCTGAAAGGTGGGAACAGGACAGGCAAATTTGGAGGCAAATCTGTATGTACAGATTCTCGTTCAATGAACCTGCCAGAAACCAAACACAAAGAGACCCAGCAGCGACATGTCCTGGTCATATTAAAACAAACCATGACAAAGAGGAACTCTGCATGGCAACCAATGGACTTGACACCTCATTAAGGATCAGCAGCAACTGCAGACCACAGGCACCTCAGAAAACCATCTGAAGGCAGAGGGCTCAGGGAACCTGATCTTATGAAAGTTCTCAATGATAGGCACACATTAGACCATGCATCTGAATCTGTATATGACATCCATCATGACCGAAGACAACCAAAGGTCTTCTCCAAAGGACAGGAGAGCATTGGTGACTAGGAACAGAGCAAGGATCCCTCTCGACTGAATTAAAATGATGGAGATTGGGGTAGCCAGGAATGAGGATAGGCCTTAGAAATTGCAAATATGCTCATAATTCTTCAGTCCTACTTTGATTAAGACGTGCGTGTGGGCTTTCTGTTGGTGAGTTTGCCGTGTTTACCTTGTAACTCACATGATGTAGACGTGTTTGGTTCACATATAATACACGGAGCCTTGTCTGAGACTCCATCAGGTGGTGCATGTTCACGCTAAGTCGACTTTGAAAAGTCAGTAATACTCCTTGTACCAGCTGCCACAGTCCACCAATGAAGAGTGTAAACAGCTAAGAATACAATATGGATTGAAATGGATTTTAAATATATCTAGCCGAAGAAAGAAATCTGGAAATGGCAACCTGAACGCATGGGGCAAGCATGAATTAACTAATGAATATTAGATTCAGTTCAACTGTATTACGAATTATGTGAAATACTAAGGGACTAACCTAAATAAGAGACTGTTTGTATCAGAGTTGGGAACATCCATATGCAATCTTTAAAAAAACAAAAATACTTTAGATATAAAGGCATTCTGGTAAAAATATCAGTAGAAGATAATGGCCAGGAGCCTTCAACGGCTCTGTTAATATCCCCAACTATAGGTCAGAAGAGTAAACACTACTAAATAGCTTCATGACTGTTTGGTGGGCATCGACCAGAAAACCATCAGCCCTAAGTGTGCCATTGATTTTTCACATAGGGATTGCTGTGCAGCCTAAGCTGGCCTGGAATTCCCTGTGTAGCCCAGGTTGGCCTGGAAACCATGATCCTCCTGCCTCTGTTCCCTAAATGCTGCCAGGATTATAGAAGAACTTCAGCATGGCTGCCTGACAAGTCCTTGAAGTGATTCCATGATAATCAAGAAACAACAAGGTCTACCTTTCTCAGTCTAGTTTAGGAAGAGAAGATGCCTCAGCTACATCCACGGGACCAGCATATCAGTTATGAGACCAAGCTAGGATGAAGGAGATGGTCTGACTGTGCTCCTAATAGAAATTTATATAAAAGCATTTTAGTAAATAAAATCCACCAATATGCATACAAGAAAATCTATCTTAACCATGTTAAGTTTCTCCATTGCAAGTAGAATTTAATATTTGCAACTTAAGCAATTTCATTCTCTGCATACACAGAATAAAAGAGAAAATGAGTATGGGCATTGTGATGACTGTATAAATTTGTCAATATTTACTTCCCGTCTTTGGCTTTTAAAAAAATCCAGCCATTTGGAACAGAACAGTTTAAAATCGGTAAAAGGCACACGGGAAATCATGCAGCTAATGTTGTACTCTGTGGTCAGGTCTTGAACACGTTCCCTCTGGAAGCTAGAAGATGCTTCTATTCCATTTTACTGTAGGGCTTGCAAGTGAAATGAGGCAAGAAAATAAATGTCAGCAGACATAAAAAGGAGAAGCAAACTCTTTCCCTGGATGCGAGATTTATTTGTGGATTCTAAGGCATACGGCTCCCGCATGAGCAGGGTGTGTGTTGCAAGCCCGTACACGAAAGTCAGTTGCTCTTTGATACATGCTGGCTAGGAAAATTGAAGAGTAGAGATACATCTTCCTTTGTAATTTTGTCAAACACCAAAACATTTAATAGTAATTTATATCACGAATGAGATTTTTGTATTTGGCATTGCCTAGCAGCTAAACAAAAAAGGGCACTTGATCACAAACCAAAGAAAAGTATATTTAATATAATTGACATAAATGAAACTCACCATAATTAAGTTGGAAATTTTCTCAAGGTCATTGCACATATTCAGTTGTACTCACAGGTGAATCCAACGGTCATTTTTGCAGAATTTTGTGATCTGATGATAGTGTTTACAGAAAGGCAAAGACTTCGGGCGGTGTGAGAAATCAGGTGAGAGATCATAATTGAAGTCTTTGCCTTGATTGCCTTTAGTAAACAGAACAGAGTGCTTATGTATAAATTATATAGGATAGACAGACAGATACAGATATAAAAAGTACTTGAGATGCCTGAAAGCTAAAGAGGATTGGTGGGTGGATGAATGGGGAGAAGGACTTTTAGTGAAGGAAGTAACCAGCTGCTCTCTGCCGTCGTGACGTTTCCTGGAGAAACACAAGCAAGTGTGTGTTACCCCAAGTAGAGCACAAGCAATAGACCAAAAAACGCTTGCCCTCCAGTCTTGCTCGGTGAACCAGTGAGCTTTGTTGGGGTTACTTATAAGCATGTAAGTGGCAGTTACATCCAGGATCGTGAATGCCTCAAAGTCAATTATGTCCCTGATAGCTCCCCTTGCCTTCAGCGTAGGTGATGTCATGGACGCTGCATCCTTGGCACTCCTGCATGACTTACAGGCAGCTTGTTGGAGAGGCCTCTTACCAGCTCTGTTACCACCAGTATGACAATGTGGAGGAGCCTTACTGAGGAACCTTGTGACTATCTCATGTCCATTTTAGGGAATCAATTAAAGCAGGAATGACTCCGGCGTGCCCTTGTCCTGCTCACTCTCATTATTGTTGGCATCTCTGTGTGTAACAAACGTAACAGTTGTTCCTGAGTGGGGCTGCCCGGCACGGTCTGGTGGGGAGATGAGTGTCAGAGAAGCAGCCCTGGGTGATCCATACACCCCTGGCCTCTGTATTTCATCTACCTAAGATGATGCGCCAGTCCGCTCTGTGATGTTGATGATGTTCCCACTTAACATGGAGGATCTAAGAAACTGTATGGTGTGGCGTTGAGTTCTTTGTCCTGTGGAGAAGAGAACTTTCAGTTCTTTCAATGCCTTCCACAGATGAGTTGATGAAGATGTTGGCTCTTCCCTTGTCGGCCTCAGGGAACTCATTCTATCAAAACATGAATAGAGTATGTTCTTGGTAGACCTCAAGGAGACAGATTTACCATTTGGGAGGAGGTCCAGTGTTTAAGGGGAAGTGGGCATACTAGCTGGTAGTCATGGGCATTAGCAAACATGCTAAACCACAGGTGTAGAGGAGGTGAGTCACTGTGAGTGTGTGTGATTCTTTCTGCCCTCCGGTTTGTTTGCAGTCATTGCTGTGCTGTGAGCTGAGAACTCCCAACTGTACATGTCAACAATTAAGTTTTCTTGGCTTGAATTCTTTTCAAAGCAACCAAAACCAAAACAACATTTTCTTTTGATAACACTAAATAGGGGAGCTTTATGTTTTAAACCCACGGCTGCTTTGTGCTTTATTATCACAAAGCCTTCAACTCTACCTCTTGTAGAGCAAAAATATTATTCATTTCATTGTTTCCTTAACATCCGCCTTGCGTTCGGGTAACCACCGAACAGAGCATTGAATGCAAATGCAGGCTTTATATACAGTTCAGGAAAACAGAGATGTCATTATGAAAGAAAAATAGTGTGCTTGAGTCTAGGTTGGTAAATAAATAAATATATAGCTTGCCAACTCTAGTCATTTGGTTGTACATTGCTCCCTGTGTTATAACTGATACATGCAATAGTTAGTATATGTGGAAGGAAAAATATTGTTCTGATTTTGCTTATCTGTTTCATTTTTTTGAGCCCGATTAGTATTGTAAGTTTGGATTAATCCATGAAAAGTTCAGAGAAGCAGCTTAACAGGGAAAGAAGATCCCATTTAGGTTTTGCAAACTATTGATAACAAAGTAGCTTCTGTGAAATGTTGATGCAGAATGTCCAGCCAGAGTGATAATGTTTTCAACGACCCAACTTTGAGGTCTCACTCTGCTCACCAGCCTGCCCTTTCTGTCCATGTGTGCTGTAATCCCCTGTACTTTCCTCCCTCCATTCCTGACTTTCCCGGGCTCTTGCCATCCCAGAAATCCATCAGAGTGGACTCTTCCTGGTCAATTTATGAATCCTGTCAAATGTGATAGAAAGAGAATGTACGGTTAATTAAATTCTGTCATGCTTGTGGAAGGCATCATTTCAGAATAGAAGACAAACTAATCGCACACACAGGCAGAAAGGGACCTTGAGTGCTTCCCCTTCCCCTAGTGTGTGTCTAGGTAGTCAGCCGACTGCCTCTAAATTACCCAGACCTGTTCATGGTGCTCTGTGTACAGAACTGCCAGAGAAAAACTTGCTGTCTGCAGTGCTGGGAGTCTATAGGCAGATGGGCAATATGTTATCTCACTGTGTGTGTGGGAAAAGTCATCTTGAGATTATGGCAAAACTTTATGGGTAGAAGTTCATATTCTGTGTCTCTTAGTCCACATAGCCATCTGTTGATCTTTCTGTCTCTAGATAGCACCCACTCCTTACCCACCCATAGTGACATTTTTAGACTCTAACCTCTGCGGAGGAATTTGCTTTAGATGTTGGAGGCTGCAAGGACTTTTTCCACCGACTTCCAGCCAACTGTTAGCATTGTTTACTGAACATCCTTCATGTTTTCACTCACTAACAAAACTCCATTATCTTTATTACTTACATGTCTCAATTGCCCTAAGAAAAGTAAAAGAAATTTAGAAGAAAACGAATTTTTCCTCAGGGTACATACAATAATATCGTATTATTGGATGAAAATTGCATTACAGCTGGGCCGGTCTTTGCCAAATTCATCTGACATGCTCAACCAATATCTTACTGGTCCTATTTTTGGTAAGTTGATAAAATTAATTGGCAATTTATAAAAAAATATATAAAAACAATAAAAAAGCAAAACCAAAGAAAATGAAATGTCGCTGAGAACCACAGACAGCTGGGTGTTGTGGTGGGCACCCACAGTCTCTGCTTTTTGGAAGGGCTGAAATCAGCCAGGACAGTGTAGCACAACACCAGGAAATCCCCATGATTGCCAGGGCTCCTCTCACCGGCACCCAGAGTGCTTCTCTACCCTTTCAATGTTCTCGCACAAACAGAACCACAGCAAACATTCGAGGAAGCAGGCATACTCTATTCCAGCAAGACTTTGTGTGCCTCGAATGTTGAGATGTGTATAGCTTTTGTATATGATGATATAACATGTAATTGGCATTCTTTCCAGTGTTTATGCATGTTTTCCTTCAGTGTATATATAGAAATATATATGCAACACTTTCCTAATTTTCACCTGTATAAACCAGCGGCAGGCTTGGTTTGAGTAGGGAGAGCTGTCCAACCCTGAACCCGACTGAAGAGTGGAGAAACACACCAAAGACTGGTAAACGATAAGATGTTGTCAACGGGACATCATAGCCAGTGAGGAAAGTGAGGTTTGGGGAAATATTGTAAGCATTTGGCTGCCTTCCAGAGGATAAAGGTATAGTGAGTCTTTTTCTGTCCCACCAGCCAGCTACCAAATAATGACACTGAGACTTCCTATTAACTATGCAATCTCGACTTGAGCTTAGACTTGTCCCACCAGCTCTCAAAGCCTATTAAATTAACCTGCTTTTATTCATCTACATTTTACCATGTGGCTTTTTACCTCTCTTTCATCTTGCCCCTCCTGTTTTGGTGATATGGGATTTCCCTCTGTATGCTGTGACTACCACCAGTTAATAAAGAATCTGCTTTAGGCCTCTTGCAGCGCAGAATAGGGAAAGGCAGGAATTCCAAGCAGATAGAGAAAAAGAGAGTAGGTGGAGTCAAAGAGATGCCATGTAGTTGCTGAAGGAGACAGATGCCGGAACTTTACCCAGTAAGCTACAGCCACGTGGTGAGACACAGATTAATAGAAATGGGTTGATTTAAGATAAAGGAGTTATTCAGGAATGTGCCTAAGCTAATAGGACAAGCAGTTTTTTAATTAATACAGTTTCTGTCTGATTATTTCGGGTCTGGGCAGCCAGGAACGAACAAACAGCCTCCATCTACAATTCCCCTCCATGTCTCCTGGCATCCTCACACACCTAGATTCATCTCCTCCTCTTCCTTTCTCCCCCTGGAAATCCGATGGATACCTCCTGCCTAGCTGTTGGCCATTCAGCTTTTGATTGCATCAATCACAGCAAATACTCCTTCACACAGTGTGCAAGCATCCCACGGCACAAAGGTCCTTCCACTTGTTCATCATTCAGCTGCAAAGGTAAAATCCTAATGAGAGGCCAGTGAGGCTGCTGAGAGAGCAGAGAGTCTTCAGGGCAAGTCTTGTCACCTGAGTCTGACTCCTGGAACCCTTGGGAAGGTGGACAGAGAGCTGACTCCACGGGGCTGCCCTCTGACCTCCACAAAGACACTGTAGCACCCGCACGTACACATATGCCATGTACACACAATGAAAACCTGTAAATGCAATTGAAAAGTGAAAGTAAGTCATTAAAATTAAGGATAAATGCAGCAAATCAAACTAACTTGAAGAACACTGCTAAAGTCATTAATGACAGCCATTTAATCATTGTACAATTGCCTCAACATTTACAGAGAGCAAATGGCCCAAGACCGCCTCGTGGCTTCTATGTTCCAGCGAGCCCCAGTTTGTTTTTAGAGTATTTTACTGCTCTTGTCTCATTGTTTTATGAAAATACTTTAGTAAACAGTTGCAGCGAATAGATGGAAATCATACACAGTAACCAAGCTGTCAGGATCCCAGTTCTGCTCGTACCAAATACACATAGGCGAAGAAAAAAGACCAGAAAGAAATAAAGCCAGTATGTGTTATCAAAAAAGACAAAAGAAAAATATAATTGAATAGCCAATTTTGTAATCTGGAAATGGCATCAGATGCTTAAGGAGTTGGGCTTATGACATCAAATTCTGCCCCATGCCCTGTTGGCCACTTTTGGTTTTCCCGAGGAAGCAGGGCCATGGATAGAAATTGCATTGTAGTCTTTCTCATCTGGAGGCCAAAGGTGAGCCCCGCAACGTTCTGTAAAGCGATGCTGCCTTGTGGGTCTCTCAGCATCGCTGCTCACCTTCTACTACCTGAGGAAATGCTACTCAAACAAAATCAATGCAAGAGAAGAAAAGCCTGAGCTAGAGCACACCAAACTGGAATGTTTGACCTGCTCTTTGGTGCATCCGTGTCTTTTTCTGTGTGGATGCGTGGATGTGGAAGCTGCAGGACAGCCGTGTCGTCTTCCCTCAGGTGCCATCCGCTGCCCTAGAACTCACTTAGTAGGCTAGACTGGCTGGCCAGTGAGCCCTAGGAGTACACCCGTTTCCACCTTTGGATAGAAATTACAAGTGGACGCAGCCATGCCTGGCACTTGGACCAGGTTCTCTGCTTGTGTGGCAAAGCTTATACGGACGGAGATTCCTGCCCACACCCTCCATGACTGACACTAAGTTATGTCGTAACTGTACTGTCTGTAGCTGTGCATCCAGGTGTTGGCTATCGGGGGCACACTCGGCTGATACAGACATGACTGCTTGGGGTACCCAGGTACCACAGACGCACACATATCTAGACTCAGTCTGCGAAAACTAAGGTTAGAGAAAGCAGGAGCTGTTGGAAGGTGACAGAAGGGAATGAGTCACTTGGGAGTCACTGTTCTTCAGTGAAGTACCAAGGACGAGAAGGGTCGATACCGCAAAAGGAGGTGACAGAGGCTAAGTTTGGAGCACTTGCAGAGATGGTAGCCTGTAGGGATTATTAATTCATATCTGGAATCTTTCAGCTTCATCATTGAATTTCTTTTAATCAGTCCTGCCATGCACCAGTGAGCGCTATAAATTACACACATGGTGCTGCAAAATTGGATCATATTTAAATTGTGCTGAACTAGAAATGCTATTTTAAAAATACATATAATATATAATATTTTTAAAAGTAGAATTCACAGTTAAGTGTGCCCACATACACGCATACACACACACACACACACACACACACACACACACACACACATACACACACACACACACACACACACATGGGATTGTTTGTACATTACTTCCCCTTTGCTTTTGTCATTCTGGGGATTAAACACAGGGTCCCTCTTACTTGTGCTTGGCAATCCTGCTGCCTTAGATCCTCTGTCACAGCCCCGGCTTTATTTTGAGTATGTGTTTCAAGAATGTTTATCCAGACCTATGCAGCAGTCCCTTTTCTATTGCCAAGAGAAAACACCATGACCGGGACATCTTATCGAAGGAAGGGTTTGTTTGCAGTCAGGGGTCCAGAGGGAAAGTGTCCTCCATGGTGGAGAGCTGTGTCATCAAGCAGGCTACAACCGGAGCAGCAAGCAGGGAGCCCACATCTCACACTACAAACGTGAAGCAGAGAGTAAATGTGGAGTAGGGAGAAAGGTTAGACGTCAGGGCCCACTCCCAACTGATGTACACCAGCAGGGCCAACCGTCTAAACCTTCCCTCACAGAACCACCAACTGGGGACCATTGTTCAAATATGGGAGCCTATGGGGACCTAGCTCTGTTCTCAGAGTTAGGTCTCTGTTCTCTTCAGTACTCTATCGTCTCAGTGCTCAGTCATGACGCTTTCCTCTGTTTCTCCGTGTCTTAGTCTTGTTTCGGGAAACCCTCCCATTCGATATTATAAGATGGTATCCTAGGATTGAGTGAGGCGTTTTCATGGGGAAATCATTTCTCAGTGTTACGGTACCAGGCTTGATGGATGATTCCTTCCAAGTGGAAGGTTGTGTTTTCAGATAAATAGAACCTAACAGGCTTCGTTGATTCCCCATGGGAGGCCTTACCCTTTCTGGGGAGTGGATTGGGGGGTTGGGGGAGCAGGAGGAAAGGAGGGAGGGGGAATTGCATTTGATACATAAAATGAAAAAAAGAAACCTAACAATTTAGTAAAAAAATGTTTGCTATTGGTGATAATCCACAAGCTAATTGAAATGCAGGCACAAGGATAACAGAATGTCTTGGCACTCACATGAAGATAAAATATGATTTTGTTGTTTTAGTTTTGTTTGTTTCAAAGAGAGCAAAAAGAAAAGGAACGTGAAATTAGGTGGTTAGGGATATGGGGAAGATCTAGGAGGAATGGGGAGAGGGGAAAACATGATAAAATATATTGTATGAAAAAAGGTTTGGTTTTTTTTTTTACTTTTCTTTGTTTGTTTGTTTTTGTTTTTGATACACGTTTTCTCTGTATAACTGCCCTGTCTGCCCTAGAACTCACTCTGTAAACCAGGCTGGCCTTGAGATCAGTGACCCACCTGCCTCTATCTCCTGAGTCCTGGGATTAAAGCTGTGTGCTACCACCACCCAGCTGAAAAAAGTTTATAATTAAAAAAGTAGGGAACAGTATCTAAAGTAATGCATATGGAAACGGGGCTCCAGGGGGATGCAGAGCCCCAGCAGTGCAGACGGAGACAGGGCTCCAGGGGGATGCAGAGCTCAGCAATGCAGACGGAAACGGGGCTCCAGGGGGATGCAGAGCTCCAGCAATGCAGACGGAAACGGGGCTCCAGGGGGATGCAGAGGTCCAGCAATGCAGATGGAAACGGGGCTCCAGGGGGATGCAGAGGTGCAGCATGCTGCTCTTCTCTGACTTAACACACGGGACCTGTCAGCCTGATGGGGACCTTACCTGGAATTTGGCAAAAGGGAAATGAAGGAAGAAGTCTTAGGAACTTACAAGAAAACAGAAAAAGAAGTAAAACTGTAAGGAGACCTAGCTTGCATGATATAACATGTCAGGCTGTAGCTGGCTTTGATGCAGAAATGCACAGATCAGCAAGTGCAATAAAGGTACTTACAGCAAATACACAGATTAAAAAATCCTGACGGAGAGAAGGCTCCAGAAGGAAGTCAAGTTGAACAGATTTTGTAGACTTCATTTGGGGTTAGACTGCGGAGAAAATCTCAGCTGAGTTGAGCATTGGATGGGATGGGGCAACAGGAGCCAGTGAGAGATTCACTGAGTAGTGGCAATCAGACGCATTTCCTTCAGACTCCCAGCTTCACAGAGATAAGGGTTCCTCAGTGTTGTGGGGTTGGCCATGTTATATAAGATGGAGCAGACATTTTGAAGTTTGGTTTTACATTCCATTGCTATTGTTGACTCCCAGCCCTCTGCATGAACAGATCAGTTGGGATTAGAGGGAGGCAGGAGGACCTGAGGCAGCCCCCAGAACATATGGGAGAGCCGTGGGGACATCTGCCCAGCTCTCCCCAGGGAGACGCATCCTCCCTTAGTTATTCCATTGCGTGGTGACGTGAACATTTTTCTTGCTTGTGGAACATGAAGGCATTTTATTCATGCACACAAAAAGACGTGAACTCTCCTCCACCCTCCTCTCTTCACAGCATGTGGGAAGCATCTCTGCATTGTAGCAAGACTAGAAAGCTCCAGAGATACCAGAGAGGGGGCCAGTGGAGTTGGGTCTTGTCACTGCACACAGGTGTGATCTCAGGGTGAGGGTGTTGCTAGAAGAAGCAACAGTACCAAAAGGTACCGTCAGCCTTATTGTCCCAAGAGTTCCAGGGGGCTTCAAGGTAGAAGAGCTATTACTTCTCAACCTAGCACCAAGGGAGGGAACTTCCCAGAGTTTGTTAGTTTGATAAAATGCTAAATTTACATTTTTTAAAAAAACTGGAATTTGAATCAGCGATGTATATGTTCATTGAGAGTTCTTGGCTCCATCCCATTTGCTTTTTGTTCCTTTGGTCTTTTCACACAGAAAGCTGACATTGGGGTCATGTCTTACAATATTCCGAAGGCAGCAGTGTTTCCATCAGCAAACTCTCGGGCACTTTGGAATGGGACCAAATGTTACTTTTCATTAGCAGAAGGCCTCCAATGTTGAGTCCTTTCGTTTTCAGCCAAAAGAGATTTCTGATTGTGTGAGGTCAGCAGGAATGATTCCATGATTTCGGTCTGATGTGAGGACCTAGCTTGTGCACAGACACCATATCAACTATATGCATTTGTCCTGTGGGGTTTTCAGTTGAATGTGCTGCTGGCTTGCCCTTGGCCAGGCTCGCTCACGCATGGAGGAGGATGGAGTCTTTTGCTGCTGGCCCGATGAGCATGCACAATGTCGTATCCCTCCTGCCTGACTTGGGATCACAGCATTTCTGGGCTATAAACATGAGTAGAATGTGGGAGGAAAAGAAAGATAGAATGAGGCAAAAAAAAATGTAGCGAAAACCCACCGAAAAGAATCAAAATGTCTTTCCTATGCAGTAGCGGCCCACAGATGTATGTATCCAAAATATCTATTAAAGATGCACAGATTTTAATAACCCCACAGGCTTTTTCTCAAAGCCAGGAAAAGCAGCAGACGCAATGACAGATCTCTGTCCCTGGGATGCTGCACCGTGGAGGACACAGGGAATGGTCCCTAGCTGGAAAGTGAGTGTGCACAGGGTTGGTGGCAAAGGACGCTGTTATCTAGGAGTGAACCAGGGAAGACGTCCCTGACAGTGGCAGATGATGATCTGAGGTCTGAAGGATGACGTTCTCCACAGTCACAGAATTCTAGGTTTGCATGTTTGCCACGAAGTGAGTGTGCTGAAGAGAGGAGTAAGCCAAGAGATTGGAGAAGGGGTCGTGGTACAGCGGGAGGGTGTTGACTCTTGTCTGCACTGAACGGAGCAGTTGGCCATCACGGCTGATGCCTTTCGCTTGGTCGCTGTCACTGGCTGCAGTACTGTGAGGAAGAAAAGGCAGGTTCCCCAGATGGGCTCTGAGGTCACTACTGTTGCAACAGCTTGGGTGTGGGTGTTAGCGATGGACATGGTGAGAGGTGTTCTCTGTGGGGTGCACACCGAAGGCTGAGCTGTCTAGGTTTTCCAGCCAGTCAGACATGGAGGAGACAGCGTGCGCCTAGGACTCTCGAGTATAGAGGGCGAGTGTGCAGATGGACACCAGGTCACTCTCTGAAAGTCTTAACTTCGTGATGAACAGAACCGTGAAGACTCTGTGTTTTCAAGAACAGGACTCACTGCCTTCCCTGGATGCCCCAGTCTCTGCAAGGAGCCAGGGATGCTTGTGTACTTCTGTGTATGGTGGCTTTTTTGCACATAACAGTCTTTAATTACTTGACTTAATACTAACCTTATATGGTTCTCATCAATTATACATAACCAGAAACATAAATTTGCATGAAGGCAGGGTGTTTGTCTGTCTTGTCTTCAAGAGAATGTTTAGTGTATAAATGAACAAAATTTCACCAACACACTGGGTGTTCTATATTGGGAAGGCATTCACCTCTGAGATGTGATTTAGAATTTATTAAAGAAAATGACCCAAAGCTCTTACATAAAGAGCTATTTCCTTTACCTTCTTAAACCAATATTATGAACCTTATTTCAGAGCAGGAAGAGAGATTGTGTTCCAGGAAGAAGCCAGCCTCAAGGCTCGTTCCAATGGACGGGATCCAGAGTCTACTTGTAAATGCTATCTGTCTGTGTGGCTCTAGGCCAATTATTTGGGATACTGGTATATCATTTTAAATTAGTTTGCCTTCCTCTACCCTTCCTTTTAATCTGTTTTCATTGTCCTTCACAGCAGAGTAGTTTCCAAAGGAATAGTGCTGTTATTCATTATCTAATTATAATTGTTCCATCTAATGAGTGAATGGGGGCAGGCATCCAGACACCTGGTCACACCTGTGCCAGCTCTGGGACGTAAGGTGGAGCAGAGGAAACAAACAGCAGGGGAGTCTGAGAGTGCATCCAACAGCGCCTTCCTTGTCCACGGCTATGGCCCATCCTTGGGTGGCTGTTTACATTAATAGTTCGATGTCTGTTCACAGATAGTTTTATGTCGTTTATACTAGTCTTCCAGGCCGTCAAAGCATAGAAATTTAAATATGCTGTTTTCAAACCTACACCGTATTTTGTAGTTCTTAGTCTGGTTCTTAAGGGAAAAGTGGCGTGAGATTGGGGAAAGATGTTTTTTCTGTTTGTCATTCTGTTAGTTTTTCCCATACATCTGTTGGCCGAGAAAAATCTCTCTCTATTATTTAAAAAAAAAAATCAATGCCTACCACTTCCTGAACAAGTATCTCTAAGTTAGAAATTACATAATGTTTAAATATTAGAAAATTATATAAACATACCAAAAATTTTGTGTATGATATTTAATAAATAGCCCCTTTCAACTTTTTTTAATTTATTTATTTATTTATTAAGGATTTCTGCCTCCTCCCCGCCACCGCCTCCCATTTCCCTCCCCCTCCCTCGACCAAGTCCCTCTCCCTCATCAGCTCAAAGAGCAAACAGGGTTCCCTGACCTGTGGGAAGTCCAAGGACCGCCCACCTCCATCCAGGCCTAGTAAGGTAAGCATCCAAACTGCCTAGGCTCCCCACAAAGCTAGTACATGCAGTAGGATCAGAAACCCATTGCCATTGTTCTTGAGTTCTCAGTAGTCCTCATTGTCCGCTATGTTCAGCAAGTCCGGTTTTATCCCATGCTTTTTTAGACCCAGGCCAGCTGGCCTTGGTGAATTCCCGATAGAACATCCCCATTGTCTCAGTGTGTGGGTGTACCCCTCGCGATCCTGAGTTCCTTGCTCGTGCTCACTCTCCTTCTGCTCCTGATTTGGACCTTGAGACTTCTGTCCGGTGCTCCAATGTGGGTCTCTGTCTCTGTCTCCTTTCATTGCCTGATGAAGGTTAATATTCAGGAGGATGCCTATATGTTTGTCTTTGGATACACCTTCTTATTTAGCTTCTCTAGGATCGTGAATTATAAGCTCAATGTCCTTTATTTATGGCTAGAAACCAAATATGAGTGAGTACATCCCATGTTCCTCTTTTTGGGTCTGGTTTACCTCACTCAGGATAGTGTTTTCTATTTCCATCCATTTGTATGCAAAATTCAAGAAGTCCTTGTTTTTTAACTGCTGAGTAATACTCTAATATGTATATATTCCATACTTTCTTCATCCATTCTTCCATTGAAGGGCATCTAGGTTGTTTCCAGGTTCTGGCTATTACAAACAATGCTGCTATGAACATAGTTGAGCATATACTTTTGTTGTATGATAGGGCCTCTCTTGGGTATATTCCCAAGAGTGGTATTGCTGGATCCAGGGGTAGGTTGACCCCGAATTTCCTGAGAAACCGAAACACTGCTTTCCAGAGTGGTTGCACAAGTTTGCATTCCCACCAGCAATGGATGAGTGTACCCCTTTCTCCACAACCTCTCCAGCAAAGGCTATCATTGGTGTTTTTTATTTTAGCCATTCTGACAGGTGTAAGATGGTATCTTAAAGTTGTCTTGATTTGCATTTCCCTGATCGCTAAGGAAGTTGAGCATGACCTTAAGTGTCTTTTGGCCATTTGAAGTTCTTCTGTTGAGAATTCTCTGTTCAGCTTAGTGCCCCATTTTAATTGGGTTGATTAACCTTTTGCGGTCTAGTTTCTTGAGTTCTTTATATATTTTGGAGTTCAGACCTTTGTCTTTTGCGGGGTTGGTGAAGATCTTCTCCCAGTCAGTGGGTTGCCTTTTGTCTTAGTGACAGTGTCCTTTGCCTTACAGAAGCTTCTCAGTCTCAGGAGGTCCCATTTATTCAATGAGGCCCTTAATATCTGTGCTGCTGGGGTTATACCTAGGAAGTGGTCTCCTGTGCCCATGTGTTGTAGAGTACTTCCCACTTTCTCTTCTATCAGGTTCAGTGTGTTTGGACTGATATTGAGGTCTTTAATCCATTTGGACTTGAGTTTTGTGCATGGTGATAGATATGGATCTATTTTCATTCTTCTACAGATTGACATCCAGTTTTGCCAGCACAATTTGTTGAAGATGCTCTCTTTTTTCCATTGTATACTTTTAGCTCCTTTATCGAAAATCAGGTGTTCATAGGTTTGTGGGTTAAAGTCAGGGTCTTCTATTCGATTCCATTGGTCGACTTCTCTGTTTTTATGCCAATACCAAGCTGTTTTCAATACTGTAGCTCTGTAATAGAGTTTGAAGTCAGGGATGGTAATGCCTCCAGACAATCCTTTATTGTATAAGATTGTTTTGGCTGTCCTGGGTTTTTTGTTTTTCCATATAAAGTTGATTATTGTCTTCTCCAGATCTGTGAAGAATTTTGATGGGATTTTGATGGGGATTGCATTGAATCTATAGATTGCTTTTGGTAGAATTGCCATTTTTACTATGTTGATCCTCCAAATCCAAGAGCAAGGGAGATCCTTCCACTTTCTGGTGTCCTCTTCAATTTCTTTCTTCGAAGACTTAATGTTCTTGTCAAATAGATCTTTCACTTCCTTGGTCAGAGTTACCCCAAGATATTTTATGCTATTTGTGGCTATCGTGAAAGGTGATGCTTCTCTGATTTCCCTCTCTGCTTCCTTATCCTTAGTGTATAGGAAGACAACTGATTTTTTGGAGTTGATCTTGTGTCCTGCCACATTACTAAAGGTGTTTATCAGCTGTAGGAGTTCTTTGGTAGAGTTTTTGGGGTTGCTTATGTATACTATCATATCATCTGCAAACAACGAAAGATTAACATCTTCCTTTCCAATACGAATCCCCTTGATCCCCTTATGTTGTCTTATTGCTATTGCTAGAACTTCAAGCACTATATTGAAGAGGTATGGAGATAGTGGACATCCTTGTCGTGTTCCTGATTTTAGTGGGATAGCTTTGAGTTTTTCTCTGTTTAATTTAATATTAGTTGTCGGCTTGCTGTAAATAGCTTTTATTATATTTAGGTATGACCCTAATCTCTCCAAGACCTTTATCATAAAGGGGTGTTCAATTTTGTTGAATGCTTTTTCAGCATCTAATGAAATGATCATATGGTTTTATTCTTTCAGTTTATTTATATGGTGGATTACATTGATAGATTTGCGTATGTTGAACCAGCCCTGCATCTCTGGGATGAAGCCTACTGATCATAATGGATAATTTTTCTAATGTGTTCTTGGATTCGGTTTGCCAGGATTTTATTGAGAATTTTTGCGTTGATATTCATGAATGAGATAGACCTGTAATTCTCTTTCTTGGTTGAGTCTTTGTGTGGTTTTGGTATCAGGGTAACTGTAGCTTCATAAAAGGAATTTGGCAATGACTCTTCTGTTTCTATATTGTGAAATACATTAAGGAGTATAGGTATTAGTTCTTCTTGGAAGTTCTGGTAGAATTCTGCATTGAAACCATCTGGTCCTGGACTTTTTTTCGAAGGGAGATTTTTGATAACCGTTTCTAATTCTTCACGACTAACAGGTCTATTTAGATCATTCACCTGGTCTTGGTTTAGCTTTGGTATATGGTACTTATTTTAAAAAAATGTCCATTTCTTTTGTATTTTCCAGTTTTGTGGCATACAGGCTTTTGTAGTAAGATCTAATGATTCTCTGAATTTCCTCTGTGTCTGTGGTTATGTCCCCCTTTTCATTTCTGATCTTATTTATTTGCGTGTTCTCTCTCTGTCGTTTAATTAGTTTGGATACGGGTTTGTCGATCTTGTTGATTTTCTCCAAGAATCAACTTTTTGTTTCATTGATTCTTTGGATTGTTTTCTGTGTTTCTATTTTGTTGATTTCTGCCCTCAGTTTTATTATTTCCAGTCTTCTACTCCTCCTGGGCGTGTCTGCTTCTTTTTTTTCTAGAGCTTTCAGGTGTGTTGTTAAGTCCCCAATGTATGCATTCTCCGTTTTCTTTAAGTGGGCACTTAGTGCTATGAACTTTCCTCTTAGCACTGCTTTCATCATGTCCCATAGGTTTGCGTATGTTGTCTCTTTATTTTCATTAAATTCAAGGAAGACTTTAATTTCTTTCTTAATTTCTTCTTTGACCCAGGTGTGGTTCAGTAGTTGACTGTTCAGTTTCCATGAGTTTGTCGGCTTTCTGTGGGTAGTATTGTTGTTGCCTTCTAACTTTAGTTCGTGGTGATCTGATAAGACACAGGTGAACACTGATATTTTTTTGTATCTGTGGAGGTTTCCTTTGTTTCCGAGTATGTGGTCAATTTTTGAGAAGGTTCCATGAGCTGCAGAGAAGAAGGTATATTCTTTCCTATTTGGGTGGAATGTTCTATAGATGTCTGTTAAGTCCATTTGCTTCATTACCTCCAATAATTCTCTTAATTCTCTATTAGGTTTCTGTCTGATTGACCTGTCCCTTGGAGAGAGAAGTGTGTTGAAGTCTCCTACTACTAGTATGTGTGGTTTGATGTCTGCCTTGAGTTTTAGTAATATTTCTTTTACATAAGTGGGTGCTTTTATATTAGGGGCATAGATATTCAGGATTGAGACATCATCCTGATGAATTGTTCCTGTTATGAGTATAAAGTGTCCATCTCGATATCTTCTGATTGATTGTAGTTTGAAGTCAGTTTTGTTAGAAATTAGTATGGCCACATCTGCTTTTTTCTTAGGACCGTTTGTTTGAAACACCTTTTCCCAACCCTTTACTCTAAGTAGATGTCTGTCTTTGTGGTTGAGATGTGTTTCTTGCAAACAGCAGACTGTTGGATCCTGTTTTCGTATCCAATCTCTTAGCCTGTGCCTTTTTATAGGTGAATTGAGCCCATTAATATTAAGTGATAATAATGACCAGTGGTTGTTTACTCCGGTTATTCTTATGGTTTTTGGTAGTAGAGTTTGTGTGTCTCCCTTCCTTGAGATGTGCTGGTGAAGGGTCGCTAGATGCCTGAGTTATTATAGGCAGTGTTGGCAATGTTGGATTTCTTGGGTTGTGATTTTCCTTCTATTACTTTCTGTAGGGCTGGATTTGTGGCTACGTATTGTTTAAATTTGTTCTTATCCTGGAATGTCTTGTTTTCTCCATTGATAGTGAATGATAGCTTGGCTGGGTATAGTAGTTTGGGTTTGCATCCATGGTCTCTTAGCTTCTGCAGTACATCTATCCAGGACCTTCTGGCTTTCATGGTCTCCATAGAGAAGTCAGGTGTAAGTCTGATCGGTTTACCTTTATAAGTTACTTGGCCCTTTTCCTTTGCAGCTCTTAATATTCTTTCTTTAACCTGTATATTTTGTGTTTTCATTATTATATGGCGAGGGGATGTTTTTCTTTGATCCAGTCTGTTTGGTGTTCTGTATGTTTCTTGAATATTTAAAGGAATATCTTTCTTTATGTTGGGAAAGTTTTCTTCCATAATTTTGTTAAAAATATTTTCTGGGCCTTTGATCTGTGCCTCTTCTCCTTCTTCTATTCCTATTTTCTTTGGTTTGGTCTTTTTATTGTGTCCCATATTTCCTGAATGTTTTGTGTTGAGAATTTGTTGGCTTTGCTGTTTTCTTTGATCTGTGCATTTATTTTCTCTATGGTATCCTCAGAATCTGAGATTCTTTCTTCTATCTCTTGTATTCTATTGATTATGCTTGTTTCTGTAGACTCTGCTCGTTGACCTAGATTTTTCCATAACCAGCTGGTCCTCAGTTTGTGTTTTCTTCCTTGCCTTCATTTCAGTTTTTAATTCTTGAACTGTTTCCATTACCTGTTTGATCGTTTTTTCTTGGTTTCCCAGGGTATCATGTACGTATTTACTCATTTCTTCAAACTTTTTGTTATACTTCTTATCCATTTCTATAAGGGCGTTTTTTACATGTTGTTTAAGGGACTCTATTGCTTTCATAAAGTCAATTTTTTCCACTTCTTCTGTGTTACGGTGTTCAAATACTTCTGTTGTAAGATCATTGGGTTCTGGTGTTTTCATGTTGTTTTTCAGATTATTGGGTGAATTCTTGCCTTGGCACCTGCCCATCTCCTCCTATTGATCCTATCTAATGGGTCTTTTAAAACCGGATCAGGTTTCCCTGCTGGCCAAGGGTTCCGCTTACCTAATGCCCTCGCTCTGTTTCCTGGTTCCTGCCGCAGGCCAAGAACCCTCTCACCCCTCCGAAGGGTCTTCAGGATCAGGACCAGGCTCCCCTTTTGACAGTGACCTCGCCAACAAAAGGCCTACCTCTTTGATTTAATTGTAGTGGGGCGATCTGCTCTCGTTATTGCATGCCTGTCTCCGCCTTGTGTGTCTGCCGCCGGGCCAGTCCCCACCACTTGCGTCTGCCGCCGTGCTGGTCCCCCCTCGGGGTTTCTCTTTGATTTACTTGTAGTGGGGTGATCTGCTCTTGTTATTGTGTGCCCGTCCCTGTCGCTTGCGTCTGCCGCAGCACAGGTCCCGCCCCACTTGCGTCTGGGACTGTCGCTCTACCTCAGTCTGAGAATGGCGATTCTGCCTCCAGGAATCCTCAGAATCCCCTTTCAACTTTTTGCAGTTTTGCAAACACTTTACCTGCAGAGGACTTCAGACAGGACTTCTCACCCCTACTCCTTGCTCTGGCAGCACCCCTCACATTCCGGGGAGACCACCCCACCCCACCTTGCTGTATGTCCCTACAATGCATCACTTAACAGCTCCCCTGGGTATCTGTGTATCTCGTAATAGCTGACATGCTTTTTATACTGCTAAAAGAAAGGTTTAAGCTACAGTGAGCAGTCACTTGAGCATTAGAGGATGGGTGAACCAGGAAACACTGCATGACACCTGGCTTTGGGCTGGACTCCCGCTGGGTGCAGCCAGAGTTCACAGTGGGGTCTGGCGAGGTTGCTCGGTGATTAAGAGCACTTGCTGCTTGTACAGAGGACCCAGTTTTGATTCCCAACACCTAGATGCTGTCTCACAGCCATCCCTCTAACTCTCGTTCCAGGGAATCCGACAACCTTTTCTGGCCTCCAAGGGTATCAGGTATGCATGTGGTGCACATACGTAACTGCAAGCAAAGCATTAATGCACATAAAACAAGTCTCAAACATTCCATTTGAAGACACTGTAGGCAGAATGTGGAAGTCCAGCTCACTGTACATGGTAAACCCTAGAGACCGTTCAGGTCGTGGTTTCTCGTGGAGAATTATATAGTTTCACTTTCTTCTTTCCTGAGCTTTGGTTTTCTTTCACAGAAACCTGGATGCTTCTCAGTCTAATGACTTTCAGAAAATTTTTTTAATCCACGTAGGTTCAGAAAATGCTTGTTAGGTGTAATTTATTTACTTAAAGATTTGGTATTTGTGTGTGTGTGTGCGTGCGCACACACGCATGCACACATATACACTCCACAACTACATACATGCACAGGTGTCCTGAGTATGTGTGTGTGTGTGTGTGTGTGTGTGTGTGTCCACCACCTTTGTACAGATGCTCACAAGGGCCAGCAGAGGGTGTCCAAGCCCCTGGATCTGGACTTATAGGTGGTTGTAAACCACCTGATGTGGATGCTGAGACCCAAACTGAGATCCTCTGAATGAACAGCAAGTCCTCTAACCACTGAACTGTCTCTCCAGTCTTCCTCAATGTGTTATTGAAATCCCCATAAGGTGCTATTTTACAGCCAAACATTCCTTAGCCTATTGAGGAATGGATAGTTTCCCCGCCCCCGTATCCTTCAGTGGTTAGAAGCATTGTATATTATGATGTGTCTTTCACAACCAGTAAGTATAATTTTGTTTTTAAATGTCCATTTCTTCCCTGGAGAGCTGGGGAAAATCCACTCCTGTGAGACTGGGCAGGAAAATCTTGAGCCAAAGGCCAACATGGAATATACGGCTCAACATCTGCCCCCACACACAAAAAGTTAACATGGGCAGCACACTGGTAACATAGTGATCTTGGACAGATTTCACATAAGCAGGGGAAGCGGCGTACAAGAAAAACACTAGGAAATAACTCATCAGCAATGTTTTGAGTTCTCCTGAAAGCCCAGCCCATAATATGTCTCAGGTAGAATCTGTACAAGAAACAAGGTTCAGAGACCTGTTGGTCTATTTTTCTTTCCTTTTTAAAAAAACTATTTGAAGGTCAAGAAAGCATTAGGCTTTTCTTGGCTCCTCCCTTCCTCTGCCAATTGGTCTTTCTGGTTTCTGCCTGAAGGCGCTGGATGAATGAGGGGCCAGGGTGAGGCTGGGGCCGTGGTTTGGGCTAGATTCAAAGCAAATGTTCAGGAGGGCACTCGTGAGAGCGTCACAGGGCCCTCTTTGAACAGTCTGAGCTCTCAGACTGCGCAGGCTGTCGGGAGCACCAGGCTGCAAAACCACCAAGAATGCTTCAGGGACTCCAAGTCTGGCCGTGCTGCTTCCTGGCCTCAGCCCTGCTGTTCAAGATGAATTCCTTCAAGAGTGGGAGGATGGAACGGGCTGGGAGGTGCCGTGGTGGCACCGATTACAGTCCACCGACGTCGCCAACCCATGATGAACACCCGTGTACCTTCCACTGTGCATGGAGATGGAAATGCGTTTAACCGTGAAGTCTAGCGATGGAGTTTTGTTTCTTGAACTTCATTGCCAAGTCCAGTGAAGGAGGTATCCTTTGACTTGGCAGTCAGGCTTCGAACCAAGTACGATGTCTACATACATGAGAACATCATATTCTGCTCTACAAATACACACTTGGGACCAAGCCAGATGACCCAAGTTTCATCGCCAGGACCCACGGGATAGAGGACAAATTCTCGCAGGTTTTCCTCTGATGGCCTCATGTTTCATGACACGTAAATGCATGTATACACACACTCACACACACGCACAGATAAAAAAGATAACTCATAATCCCAACCCCCCTCCAGTGCTGGGTGAGAGCTGTACTTATTCCTTCCTAGGACCCTCTTTCCTTTAGATGTGGCCAGGCTGGACCAGGAAAGGACAGCGCATGAACAGGAGGCAGAGAAGGGCTTGTGCTCACAGAGGAAGGGAGCACAGCCTACAGAGAACTTGTCCTTAAGGGCTACTTCTTTCCAAGGAGTGGACACCAACAGACTCCCAGAGAGGCCGAGCCAGTGTTGTGGACACGACAATAGTTTAAGAAGCTGGTAGCTAGTGTCATGGCCAGTATGTCATAAGAACTGGCTCGTGGGCTAGCAATGGCACGGTCCCATTGGCCATTTACTGTGTGCGTTATTGAGGGGTATCCTAATCCAGCCAGGGTTTTCTGTAGGTGGATCCTGGTGTTCTGGACTCCTGATCTTCATTATGGATTATGGAACTAGGAGAGCAGAGCTGGAAGCTGCAGAGGACTGCTGGCGATTCTGGGCAAGACATGGCGTTGATAGCTTGAGCTCTAGGCCAATCGCTACCTGCCAGGGTTGTACTATCCTGCTCTTAGAGCTTAGGAGACTTACTTTCCAATGACAAGCAATGGATGTGAGATACCTCCTCGAGGAGTCAAGTATGCTGATTCCCCTCTGGGTACCCGAGAGGATATGAAACCCATGTCCACTTGAGTCCCCAAGTGTCCCGTTGAGTGGTTATTTCCCCACCTCCTACTAAGTCTTGGCAGGCTTCATGCTTCAGGCATGAAAGGGATCCTGGCTGGAAAGGGAAGCTGTGGGGACCCATAGCTGCCCCATCACGGTGTCGGCCTCCCTGTTATACTGAGCAGGGAGTTACTCGCTCTCCCACAATTGCTTTAGTAACGGCTCCAGATGGGTTTCTATAGTGACCACATGGGGCAGAAGCTGTGGGTTTATGTCATATGTCATGAGGATCCATAGATGACTGAGAAGCAGAAGAAAAATTGGGGTAGGGAGAGGTCATGTGATGAGTGATGTAAGAGAATGTGGTATCGAGGGGCGTGCCCTGATGTGAGTCTGAGTAACAGGGTAGCAAGGGTGACAGTGAAGGTATAGTATGTCAGCTTCATGTCACTCTGACAAGTCAACTCCAAAGACTACCTGATAAGAAGCAAAGGTTTTGTCTCACGTTTTTGTATGTTTTGGTTCATGGATGGCTGGTCCTGTAGCTTTGGAGTCTGTGGTGAGGTGGGACAACATCGTGGAAGCATGTGACAAAGGGAATTGTTGACTTCATGGGAGAGGGAAAGAAAAACGGAGCACTGATACCACTTTCAAGATCACATAGCAATCACCTACCCGCCACCACCAGGCTTGTCCTAAAAGATCCCACCTCCCATAGAGTCAGGGCCAAGATCCAAGCCTTCAACTCGTGGCTTTTGTATATATTTCAGAACCAAATTATAGTGCAAGAAGCATGATAATTTTATGTAGAGATTATGGGACATCCCTTTGGCCATGTTGGAGAGTATCTTTGTGTCACTGGGTAGAGATTTGTGCCACTATGAGTGAATTCTTAAAGGGGTATCTAGGATTGAAGCACAGATTTAGGGACATTTTACTAATGGCGTGTGTCAACCATAATTGTCAACGTAATCATTTAGCTGCAATTCTAACAAAGTAAAGCAAGACATGGCAATGGGGACAGAGGTGTCCCAGGAGTGCTCAGTGAAAAAAGACAATACAGGATGACACAGGAAGATGCCAGGAGGTGGTAGATGGCAGAGCTTGGCAGAGGAGGGTGCCACGTACATGTGCCACGGTGAATTTGAGGAAGTTGGAAGGGAGGGTCAGAGTGAATTTGGGGAAGCTGGAGGGCACGGGCTATTCAGCAATTTTAGATTGCCAATAAAGAATGTCCCATGTGAGCAGGAGTCCAGCTGTGGTTCTGGTGGACATCACCAATTTAGCAGATGTCCAAGAGCTGAGGATCAGGTCCAGTTACAGACCTGAGATCGCTTAGAATCAGAGCTAAAGCTAGGGGAGGGCTCCAGGACAGGACCTAAGGCCCACAGACATGCTGAAGGAGATGTCCAGCCCTGTTTCTGTCAAGGTGAAGGGTGGAGCATGGTGGTCTGAACTTTGCTTAGGACCCGAGTCCTTCTCAATGGGCTCCTTTTGGTTTCATTTTGACAATTTTTAGACCAGTTTAGTTTCAGGGCTAAATCAGTGGTTTTCTTTTAAATGAACAGAGGAATAACCATGGAAGACATTAAGATAGGGCCAAGCCCAGCCAAGGTCAGTGTCACTGGACCTTCCCTCCAGAGACCCAGGAGGAGGTCCTATTTTCCCTCTTCTACATTCTGGTGACTTCAGACACTCTTTAACGAGGATGTCCCCACCCTGTCTTCTTTCCTCATGGCACCGGCCACTGCCTTTAGTAGCTACCCTCATCCATGATAATCTCATGGGAAAATTACAGGTTTCATCATACCAGTGGTGATTTAATGAAGTCCCTGTCATGGGTTTCAAGTGGGTGAAAGGGTCACCATTGTGTAGCTACAATAAATGACGGGGTGGCAGCTTTTGACATTTCTAGGGAACACAATCTCACAGTCATCTCCGTGTCCCTTGAGTCATTAGTATCTTAAGGTATTATGGGAGCAGTAAAAATAGTCTTCCCCAGGGAAGAGCACACTGATTGGTTGTCTGGTACCAAATGGTCATCCCTGAAAATATGCATACAAGTAACATTATACAGACTAAGCATCTTGCATATATATATATAGCAACAATGAGAAAAAGAGGCCATGAATTTGACCAAGGGCAAGGAGGGGTAGATTAGAGGCTTTGGAGAGAGGAAAGGGAAGGGGTACATGGTATAATTGTAGTATATCTCAAAAAAAATAGCAAACCATTAAAATAAATGTTAATGTCTGAGGTGCATGCCGGGTACCAGGAAGGCATTTCCACACTGAGCTCCAACCAGGTCCGACATGGCTTGTAGCCCATCATCATATAAATGTTCCTTGAAGAAGAGGGCAACTTTTGATTGGCTAGCTTTTTGGTTCAATTGGTCTGACTTCAGTCGTGCTGGGAGTTGAAGCCAGGACCTCATGGTGCCAAGTACTCTGCTGCTGATGTATATCCAAACCCATCTGCTCCAAGTGGTCAGTTCATGAATGTCTTCTTCATCTGGACCTGCTGCTTCTCAGCCTTCAGAGCTTCAGGCCCTGGGCCACTTGACAAGGACCCTTTTGTGTTTCTCTAGAACTACTTCACGGGCTCTCCTTGGGTTGCCTTACACCACAGTCATGATCATCTTCCTCTTAAAACTATCTTCGTATTTCTGCCTGTAGAAGAAGGTTGATTTTTTTTTATTGCTCTCAATCTCTTGCCTTATTGGTTTGCCAGACTATTTAAGGCACACCATATACATTTCTTTTATATATGGTCTCAGCTTGCTCATTCAATTTACAACACATACTCAGCAAACTCCATGGGAGCTCCTTCTGTGCACAGACAAGGCTGTTTGGTGACTCAGCTGGGCTTCCCAAATACATGAGTCAGCCATACATTTGGCTGGGAGAAAGAGAGCCAGGGACACGCTTGAACAAATGGAAAATTGTTTGCTTTACATTAAAAAAAAAACATTCAAGAGAAGGGAGATCCTGTCTATGATCTGGTGTGTCAGTGGAGTTAGGGTCTGCACCCCCAGGAGTCTGCTGGCTCTCCCCACGGTCACTGAGAGCCTACTCCACATCCCACCCCTTCATCTGGAACAAAATTGAACATAGAGAGCAGGGAGTTAGAAATGTCCCAAGTCCCAAGAACTACACCTGCTCTTCTTTCTTAGGAAATTAAGTTTCAAGAGGGCCTTCCTACCACAAACCACTCTTTTGGCTCCTTGCCACATCCAATCACAATAGGCCTGGGAACACAAACATACGGGGTGTTACCCTGCCTTTTCTTTGCGTGTACGTGTTGGAGGGTAAATCAGGCACCCGTGGAGACAGGGACAGGAAGGTCTTGACTCAGAGATCAGCCCTGCGTTGTTCAACCCAGCTATTTCCAGGTCTTAGGGGCCTTCATTCTACCGCCACACACGGGCATCTCATCTGACTCAATGAAAATAGCTATTAGCTTAGTAGGCAGTCATTAACTCTGAAGTAGATAAGCCATGAAGTGTAGTTTCCCCCTTTTAAATACGGGGTGAACTTCTTGGAATGCAGCGCCTTGGGCACTTCCGAGGCACGGAGCCATGCTTCTGTTATCCTACGACTGTAGTCGGCCTTAGAGGGGCTGTTAATTAGCAGGGGAAGAGCCTTGCTTTGAAGGGGATACTAGCAGACATTTTGATGCCAGGCTTGATGCAGCATGAAGCAATCCTCTTGCTGAGGGCCTGGGTAGGAGACAGTCTGGCTTGCACCTCCCTTGGAGGGGAAACTCCACACTCTCAGTATGTTCCTTTGCCCCCTCCAATGGAATGCTGTGGTAGAGAGGAAGGGGAAAAATTAAACAATTACACAAACAGTATCTTATCTATGTTATTAATGCAACTTCAGTCTATGGGAAAATTAATATTATTTATGAAAGGCAATCATGCATTTGCATCTGGACTGGGCTCATGACCGTGGAAACGCAGCATTGGTTGTTAGCTGAGTTCTCTCTGAATGCCTTCTTGTAGGCTCTGGAGTATCGTCCTTCTTATTAATTTTAAACTTAGCGCAGTTGCTCAGCCAGACGAGCATATTCAGGATACTGGCATGCTCCAACGGAAGAACGTGGGAGCGATAATTTCAGAATGCAGCTTGTTGTCCAGTTTTAATGCCATGGTTTCTGTTTCCTTAGAAGACTGGGATATTTGCTTTGTGCTTCAGAGACACAATTTATCGGTACACACAAGTGTGTGCTCCATCGTGCCGAGAGGGCGCGTTTCAACACCGCCCTTCCAACGTCATAAGGGAGCCGCTCCTCCCAGCAATCTCAGCCTGGCTGTGGTACTGTGCTTACTCTCTTCCGTCCGTCGGCACCTCGTTGGCGCTGACATGGGCCCTCTGAAGTGTCCCCTTCCTGGTACAGTTGTGACACCTGAAAGCGGGTCTTGGCTCACCTCTTACCTTGACCACTCTGCCTTCTTCCCCACGCCATCCTGAGGATACCTAATCCTTTTCACTGGCATTCCCTTCTCTCTGCAGTCCATGTAGGAGCCCCCTAAGGAGAGGCAGGGTATCTTTCGTTTGGTTTAAAGCATTAATCCAGGCCTCCCATTTCTTGTTTGAATAGTGAAACCATCAGACATCCTCATTAGCATTAACCATTATTCAGTCCCTGACGAAATTCTCAGCCCTCCTTTCCACTTGAACTGTTTCTTTGTTCTGGGGGTATTAAAACTGAGTCATCTGCCTCTTACCTGACATTAAGTTTCTCCATTGGTCCTGCGCAGCATTTGCACATGCAGATATTTGTGTTAAAATTAACTGCCTCCTGGGGTGGGTTCCAGGCATACGCCTGTCTTTTCATCATGCCAGGCACACCCTGATTCAGAGCCTAGTGCCCTGAATCTCGTGAGGAGAAGACCTAGAGGCGCTTCATTTTGTTTGCTTCCCAAACACTACCCCTGAGCCAGAGGGTGCGTCTGGGTTGCACCTCCTCTTTACAGCATGCTCTACAGCGTTGCAAAAATGTAGCTTTGCACCCTGTACCATCCTGCCTGTTTCAAGGGATGTTCTCATTAGGTTCCTTAAAACTATAAACCAGAGTGGGAGTCACACACAAAGTTGGTATGATTTGTTTTATTGGTTGAGAAAGAGGCACCTGCTCAGATGGGCATACTTAAATCTATGCCAATGGACTTGTGAGCAAATTGGCCTTCGTTGCAGGAATGATGTCGTCAGGAAGAAAGCAGGCCCTGGGGAGAAACCTGTTCACAGAGAGAGCAACCTAGAAGCCTGTGTTAATCTGCTATCATCATCTTCCTTCTTGGGCAGTGTCAAGTAGGTTTCTGGAATAATCCAAGCTATGAGACATGCATTGCTGGCTTTATCTTTAAAGAGGCAGGAAAGACTGAACTAATATTAATGTGGTCATTTATCACAAAAAATGAGTCTCTCCTGTAGACCGGAGTGTTGTGTGGTACCATCTCCTACCTTCTCTTTCTGGAGAAAAGAAAAAGCCATTTCTGTTGGAATCACTCGTGAATGTGGCGCTAGCACAGCAGGGGTGCTGATCCCTGTGTTAAAATCACATCTCAGTCGGGAAAGTTGCTCGGCAATAGAGGGCTGCCCTGGTGTTATTAAGGACACCGAGTTAACCCTCAGCTCCGTCGCCCAGAAAATGGCTGTGTTTCTGGAAGTTTTTGCATTATCACTCTCCTGGGTGCTTTTTAAACAATTTTTTGCAAGCCACTCTTGTGAAATTTTAATGCCAGTGGTATGTTACATTCTTCACGTGGGATGTGTATATGTATGTGTAAATTTAATACCTTATCAAGATCCAGGGTCTGACCAAAGGACTGCATGGTTGCGATGAAGAATTCATAGTTTAAGATATTGAAACCTAAGGCTTAGACAGGGTTCTCAGCCTGTGGGTCACGACCCTTTCACAGGGGTCGCCTAAGGCCATCAGAAAATACAGATATTTGCTTTATGATTCATAATCGTAGCAAAATTAGAGTTGTGATGTAGCAATGGAAATAATTTTGTGGTTGGGGGTCACTACAACACTAGGAACTGTATTAGGCTCACAGGTATTGAGGAGGTTAAGAACCACTGCCTTAGAGAGTATCTGTGGAGAAGGACATACTAGCCAGGGGCTAAAGCTGCCAGGAAATGCCCTCCTCCACACAGGGCTATTCCCCCAAGGATGGGCTTTCCCCATTTTTCTGTAATTGAGATAATCACCACTCAGTCACCACCACCTTCCTAGACACAGGTCCTTTCTCTGGATGCTTTAGAGTGCCCAGCAGATCGGAGTTCGAGCCCTCGGGTCTGGAAAGGTTTCATTTTCTTTTTGATGACAAAGCAAGGGTCCCAATCTTCATGGGGCTCACTCTTTTGAGGAAAGTTCATGTCCAAACTCATGATGGGTTTTCAGGTGTCACGCGCATGGTTTGCATGAAGGGACAGTTCCACATACATAAAGACAGCACCCTGATATCAAAAATAATGTAATTCCATGGCGTCCTCAGTAAATGTAAGAGGCAGAACATTGGGGTGGTTGACTGAGAAACAAAAATCACATTTAAATATAAGTCCAAGAGGGCAGGATAATATATGATTTTGTTCGCATATAATTGTCAGCTGTTCCTGACATGTCATAGTTTTCCATAGCATTTGTTGAATGAACAACTGTCTATTATTCAGTAAATGAGGTAGGGAGACCCCAGCTCCAATGGAGTAGATCATATGGACATGGGAGATTTCATTCATTCAAATAAGGAATTAGGGCTCTCTCGGGAAGTTTTTGGCAGTATCCATGGCCACCTACGTGGAGCTCAGTACCAAAGCCAAGATGCCCATCATGGGCCTGGGCACCTGGCAGTCTCCTCCAGGCAAAGTCAAGGAAGCTGTGAAGGTGGCCATTGATGCTGGATATCGCCACATTGACTGCGTCTATGCCTATTACAATGAACATGAAGTGGGGGAAGCCATCCAGGAGAAGATCAAGGAGAAGGCCGTGAAGCGGGAGGACCTCTTCATTGTCAGCTAGTTGTGGCCCACCTGCTTTGAGAGAAAACTGCTTAAGGAAGCCTTTCAAAAGACCCTCACGGATCTGAAACTGGACTATCTGGACCTCTATCTTATCCACTGGCCACAGGGACTTCAGCCTGGAAAGGAGTTATTCCCCAAGGACGCTCAAGGCAATGTCCTCACCAGTAAAATAACATTCTTGGATGCTTGGGAGGTCATGGAGGAACTGGTGGATGAAGGGTTAGTGAAAGCCCTGGGGGTCTCCAACTTCAACCACTTCCAGATTGAAAGGATCCTGAACAAGCCTGGACTGAAACATAAGCCAGTGACCAATCAGGTCGAGTGCCACCCATACCTCACTCAGGAAAAACTGATTCAGTACTGTCACTCCAAGGGTATCAGTGTCACAGCCTACAGTCCCCTGGGCTCTCCAGACAGGCCTTTCTTGGGCCAAGCCAGAAGACCCGTCACTACTAGAGGACCCTAAGATTAAAGAGATTGCTGCCAAGCACAAGAAAACCTCAGCCCAGGTTCTGATTCGGTTCCACATCCAGAGAAACGTGATAGTGATCCCCAAGTCTGCGACACCAGCACGTATACACGAGAACTTTCAGATCTTTGACTTCTAGTTGAGTGACCAGGAGATGGCCACCATCCTGGGCTTCAACAGAAACTGGAGGGCCTGCCTGCTGCCTGAGACAATAAACATGGAAGAATTCCCCTACAACGCAGAATATTGAAGCTAAACCGCCCGATGAGCCGTCCATCTTTGCTGACACACACCTCACTCACCCTGGAGTCCTATTTGAGCAGAGACCGCCTGACTTTGTGCTCTAGGCAATGCTGTACTTAAATCCTCATGGTGAACCAAGGACAGACTGTCTTGCAACGATAACGACTCTGAGAAACAAATGGACATTTCTTTTACTTACTTGATCTGACCAAATGTATGTCAAAAAACGTTGGTGGATATAAGGATAGAACAATAAAAATGATAGTAGTAACAAGCATGTCCAACAAATAAGAAATTAGAATCCCCGCTAGTCATGATGGGTTCTCTGTGACCTACTCAGTATCCAAAAACAGGAACGTGTGGAGTGTGAGGAGAACAGGAAGGCAGGCCGGTGAATGTAACTATAAACATAGGAACACAAAACATATGTTTCATAGCCAGTGACTGTGCGGAACTCCGGGGAGTGTTGGCAAGGCACAGAGGGAGCACAATCTCAGGGACACTTGAGGGGTCACCTGACGCCTTAACAGGAGCATAAGGAGCAGGTGTGGGCAGTAGGCAGGGAGCAGGAGAAACACATGGACAAAGAGCCTGAGCGTGGATTCGTGGCAGAGCTGGGGGATTTTACCCGGAAGGTCGGCCTCCAGGGCAGAGCTATGGGACAGAACAGGGAAGAATGTAGTAGACACGGCCAAATGGAAAGTGTTCAGGACAGGGTAGAGGTAACCTTCCTTGAAGAGGTACCTCCAGACCTTGAAGGAGCAGCTAATATGTCCTTTTGACATTGCTGTCTGGAGAACAGATGACTACAGAGGTGACAGGCGTTTGGGTCATCAGTAAGAGAGACAAAACCAACTGCTCAGAACACTCAGAAGCCAAGTGAGGAGTAGAGGGACCATTGGGAGGGCAACTTGAAAGGAATTAGTGTCTCTAAAAGGATGTTTAGTGGTGGCTTGTGGTTACTTCCTCACGTAGGTGAGGGACAAGAGCAACACAAAAGCTTGTCAACACATTTTAGAAATTTATCTTTAAAGGGACTATGAGAGGATGGAGGTGCCTATGCTAAGCTGGGAGTTGACTCATCTGCTGAGAAGAAGGATGCTACAGGAAGGGTGGTGCAGACGGAGCTATGATGTGGAGTCTAGAGTCTTCCTGCCAGGGGGATCTGAGAAGCAAGGCGATGGTCCAGCTCTGTGTGGTTTTCTGATGCTCGCATGTGGACTTAAAATGTGTTTTCTTGAAAGCTGTGGAATTTGCCGTCAAATTTGATCAGAGTGCATTCCGAACACGTAATTTAAAGTGATTCTGGTCTGTTTAGTCCTGTTGTTCTCCCAAAGTGATTCTGATGCCAGGCACATCTTTTCCTCATCAGCATCCTTCACTGTGGTGATTGCTGGAGGAATCCTTGAAGTATGAAAACCATTCCTTCTCACAATTACAGAATTTTAATGTTTCTGTCAGGAAAGTGGCTCTCAAGGCCTCCTCTCTACAGGAAGCCCAGCATTGCCTGGCTCTGTTCCTTCCCAATGCAAAGATGTTTTGAGTTCCATTCTCCTTATAGTAACATAAACACAAAAATGTAAAACAAAAAAAAAATAGAAATTTTTTTATTAGTTGCCAAATGGAATGTCTGCTCTTTATTGTGAATCTTTTGTCTGTTTGTTTGTTTGTTTGTTTGTTTTTCAAGATGGGGTTTCTCTGTGTAGCTTTGGTGTCCTGGAACTCACTCTGAGGCTGGCCACGAACTCCCAAAGATCCATCTGCTTCTGTGCTGAGATTAAAGGTGTGCTCCACCACTGCCAGGCCTTATTATGACTCTTAAAAGGTCATTATCTCTAGACAAATTCATCTATCAGTGTTAGTCTTGATTTTCAAAACATCTACTAGTTCTCTTCTTGATGACTTTAGTGATTAGATTTATTGTCATCTGTGTCCACTTTGGCAGTATTTTTTTCTTCATGTTTCAGAGTTTTAGTGGCCTTAGATGGATTGCTATTTTCTGGATGGCCTACAAAGCCCTCAGAAAATGAGGAATTGTATTGGTTTGTCCCAGAATGAAGATATGTTAGGACTTCTAATTTACTTATTTTTATCATTGAGAGTCTCAAAGGAAGTACAGCCCTTTGGTCTTATTTTCTTTGTAACCTGGAAAAGTGTGGGTCAAGTCCACCATATTGAAAGCATCTGGCTGGATAGTAGCAAGAAAAAGAAACTGGATCTCATCAAAGGAATATATTTCCTTTTAGAATGCATTTGATTGGATATAGAGAACACCAGATGATATAAACATAAACCGCATGTTACTTCTTCAGGAAAGATCAGTATTTGTGAGTCAAAAAATGACAAATACATGGCTTGTGGGTCTTTATGCCACGCTGGTGCAGTGAGTTTCTCTGACGGGTTTGCCAGGAAGCAGCTGTGGTCGTTTGAATGTAGCCGGCCCCCATGATCTCTTAGGGAGTGACACTGTTAGGACATGTGACTTTGTTGGAGTGAATATGATCTTGTTGGAGGAAATGTGTCACTGTGGGGAGGACTTTGAGGTTTCCTGTGCTCGAGATACCACCCAGTGTCTCAGTTGACTTCCTGTTGCCTGCAAGATATAGAACTCCCAGTTAATCCTCCAGAACCACATCTGCCTGCAGGCTACCATTCTCTCCACCATGATGATAGAATGGACTGAAACTCAAAGCAAGCCCCCTCAATTAAATGTTTTCCTTATAAGAGTCGCTGTGCTCATGGTGTCTCTTCACAGCAATGGGAACCCTAACGAAGACACAGACGTTATGATGTGATGAGTTAAGTTGGTACTCTTGAGTAAGGCCTGCATGGGAGTGAGAAGAGCAGGAGTGCAGAGAGGGGCAACATGGACAGGCGTGGAGGCGTGGGGTCAAGCCAAGTCACAGAATAACCAAAGTGCGATATCCATCACAGTTGATTCAACTAAGGGGAAAACACTGGACTTCTGCCCCTGTATTTATTGATCACGGTACTCCTCACAGCTCTGGGAGATAGAAGGGAAGATGGGAATGCGTGATAGAAAATAAAACCCCAGAAAATAGAGATGTTTCCAGTTCCTGTGGGCAAATACTGGAGAAGCTGCCATGGGAAATGGAGATGTGGCAGGAAAGCAGGGTGGAGGAGAGCCCACTGCTCAACTGAGAAGTCTGCCACCAGAGTCTACGGCAGTGTGCTCTGAGCAGGTTCGCTGACCTTCCCTGCTATGGAGCAGTCCTTCAGTGCTGCCCACCCAGTGTTAGGGCAGCCCTGTTAGCTGGGGGTGCAGGCTTCCATACGCCTCCTGTTCTGCAGATGCCAACCACGCTTATGTATTCATGATGATGGCCGCCTGCACTGATGAAAACCGAGTGTGAACAAAGGGGCTCAAGCAGGACAAAAGCACTCCCTACCAGGAGACCCAGAAACTTGGTCTCTTTTCACAAAGTCAGGAACTAAAGGCAGTCCTGCCTAGATAGCAAGCGTTGTCTCAGATAATAGCCAAAGAGGAGACCCGAGTAGCTGACCCAAACCCAGTGAGCACAGAGCTGTGCCTGGGAGGACTGAGCCTTCTTTGGCCAGCCTGAGCAGTGTTAATATATCTTCATCTTACTTGACATCTTCCATAAGCAACAGTTACACAAAGTAAGAGGAACTGTGAGTCTAGTACAGTCAACAGAGGTGGATCACTAAGAAACACCTAGAAGCAAAAATAGTATTTGTAAATTTGTACAAGATGTTTATGTAGAAATACCATGTATCCATGTTTGTAAATGTTGAGCACAACCCAAATCTCACTTCATCTGCTCCGGTTTTCCCTTTCCAAACGATGGCTTCTTGGTTCATCTTTCTGTATATACAGGCTTCCATCCCAGACCTTCCAAAGGCCTTAATGCTTAATCTTCATAATCTTTCTCTTGAGGCCTTGACTTCTAGGTTCATTCAGAGAGGCTGATGACCTTTCTGCCAGGACTCGGGTTGGCGGTGACAATGCTCTGTCCAAGGCCCTACTGGGCAGCCCAGTAGAGTACAGAACAGGTCTCCAGATCATAGCTTACATAGTCTTCCTTTCGCTCTCTGGATTGTATGATAACAGAGCGTTTGAGGTCTGGTCACTTCTAAATTCTCTGTTGATTTTCCTTATCTTTGGTAACACCTTTGTAAATGGACACTTAAGGGGGTTATCTCTTTGCACATGCTGTTTTCTGGGGCTGTGACTTTCTGGAGGCATTGAGAGAGCAGATTATTGCTTCATGTGACAGTGCACACAGAGAGGTCATTCCTGCCACCACTGCATTGCTCCTTCTCAGCATTTATCAGGACGATCCACATAGCAAGTCCACTTCATTTCATTGCACATTTTGTTTAATTAAATGAATTGTTATATTCACTTTGTTGGAACTCTGTTTGGTCAGTGAGGTGGTTTCTAGGCTATGATCCCAGTACTCAAGAAGATATTGTAAAATTTCGAGTTAAATACGTCAGTGCTTGGTATCTGCCAAATCTCCAGCTCCCTTGAAGGCTGTCTTGAAGGAACTCCTGGTTCCTGCATTCAATTGCAGTGTGTTCTCCTGTTGACCTCGTTTGCAAACCTGGGATTTAGTTGTTGCTGAGAGCCACCCCTGCTTAAAATCAAGATTTAAATTCAAAATTTAGGTTGCAATTTTGAATTAGAACTGAATATTGTGAAATTATGTAGCACTCAACGTTCACGGTGACTGCTGACATCGAGTAGTAAGTCACTGTGGTTGGTTATCTAGGGGTGACATAAAATACTTGATTACTTTGAATATTTGATTTCAACATATCATGGTGAGTGCTAGTTACGACTACTAAGTTTTTGGAACATAATGTGTAAGCTGTTTTAACCTTCCTGGTAACATACTAAAAATCCCTAGAAGGTTCTTTGATCCTTGGAGCTTTGTAAGGAATTCATGACAGTGACATACTGCAGGCATTGTGGATCAAGGAATCTGTGCTAGTGCTTTTATTTATCCTAGTGAACTCTGTAGTGTTTGAGGAAGAGGGCGCTGCCTGTCAGGAACCTTCCTTCAGCTGCACCCATCCTACTCTTCCTCACAGAGACAGAGCTTTGATGACTCTCCAGGGGCAGATTGTGGGACAATCATCTGGGAAGCACAGTGACTAAGATTAACATCTCTGCTCTCCTGAGGACACTGCTGTGTGGCAGTGTTCCATCACCTCAGGATCTTACAAGCTTTCTGCTTCCTCTTCTGCACTGATTTGCGAGTCTTGTGGGGAGGTGTGATGTAGCTATCCCATTTATGGCTGAACACTTCAGGGCTCTGGCATACAGGAATCCACAGTGCCTGGAAATGCATGCCCAGGACCTTCACAAGATCAAGCCAGACTAAAACTTCTAGCGTGGATCAAAGGGGTTTTAATGACTGTCTCATTTCGGGCCATAGTCATCTTCAGTAATAAGTGACATTTCTCAGAAAGGGGTGCCAGTCCCACATTCTAAAACATCCAAGTTTTATTCTTTGAGTATGTTTGCTGGGAATGTGTAAATTAATTATTTTCTTCTTAAACTTATTTTGTGGCCCAGTGAGGTAGCTCAGTGAGCAAATGTGTTTGTTCTACAAACCTGAAGATCTGAGTCCAGTTCTTGGATCTTAAGGTAGAAAGAGAGAACACACTCCCAAAGGGTATCCTATGACCTCCACATGCACATGTGTGTCTACACACAGAATATATCAATTAATTTAAAAAAAGAAAAATACATTGTCACGTTGATAGGGACCAATTGTGTCAACATGGACTTCATGTGTTGAAGTAGTGACTCCACATAAGACTTTTTTTGGACACGAGGTCTTTGAATGATATCTAGGGTAAGATAAAAGGTTAGAGTTGCCTCTAATACTAGTTGTTTGATGAAAAGGATGTCAGAACACTGATACTTGCAGGGCACTTACAGAAACAAGGCTATGCAAGGTGTCACTGTATTAATGTCCCCTTCAAAAAGTAGACTGGAATTTAATCACCTTTTAAATAGTGGTCAGTGGAAAGTCTATGAAGTGGTGAGGCCATGGTGCATGGTGGATCTACCTTAGTGTTGTAGGAGTCTGCTTGTTCAGTCCCAGCTCCCAGACTTGAGATAACCACAAAGAAACTGTGTTAATTAAATCACTGCTTGGCCTATTAGCTCTAGCTTCTTATTGGCTAGCTCTTACATCTTAATTTAACCCATTTCTATTAATTTGTGTATTGCCATGTGGCTGTGGCTTACCAGCAAGGTTCTGGCTCATTTGTTCCTGGTGGCCGCTACGTGGCTTCTCCTGACTCCACCTTCCTTTTCCCAGCATTCAGTTTAGTTTCCCCCACCTATCTCTATTCTGCTATTTGCAGACCCAAGACAGCTTCTTTATTCATTAACCAATAAAACCGTCACATATACAGATGACCTTCCCACACCACCTTAGTGGGCACCTCTGTGCCACTTTAAGCCACTGTAAGACTGCAAATGCAGCCTCCTTTGCCCCCTTGCCACCTATCTTCCACCTTTATAGGCACGGCATGATCCTAGGAAGGATGTAGCAGTTGAGGTTCCACTCCGGACTCCAAAATCACCAAACTCATTGGCACCTTGGCTCCAACTTTCTAGTCTGTTTTGCTGAGATCTGAGAGCTTCATTTGGACTATAAATTATATAGAGTGATGTATTCTGCCATTACCAGTGTGGATGGATAATACAACACACGGTGAAGTGCAATAACAAGACAGTCGTTTGCAGGCTAGAGAGAAGCTCAGCTTAGCTTGCTCATGCCATGATGTTGGCCTTAGACGATAGATAGATAGATAGATAGATAGATAGATAGATAGATAGATAGATAGATAGATAGATATAGATAGATGAAAGATAGATAATAGATAGATAGACAGACAGACAGATGATAGATAGATGATAGATAGATAGATAGATAGATAGATAGATAGATAGATAGATAGATGATATAGGTAGACAGACAGACAGATAGATACTATGTTGAAAGGTATGTTTGGGCATGCACATACTTTGGACTGTGGTCTCTGTCTACTTGAGGATACAGCTGCAGCCACACCATAGTAGTAGCACAGGAGAAGTTGAATGGTGTTCTAGGTAAAACAGATGCATATTCTCTTACAGAAATTACCCAGAGGTCATAGGGAGGCATCAGTGTGTTTTAGACCTTGCCTTCATGTGCTCACAGGAATGGGTAGACCGAGGAGGATGGCAGGTGCTTGAGGTGACTCAGAAAGAACCTTCTGGCGAGTCAGAGTGCTGTATAGTGCTTTTCAGCCTCTCGTCCTATGGGAGAAACTGCGTACAGGCATCCCCTTTCAAAAGCACTGTTGTTAACTGCTCTGTTTTTTCTACCCTCAAATGGTTTCAATTACAGATCAAAACATCTGTTGCCTGTTTGGTTGTTTGTTTGTTTGTTTGGTTGGTTGGTTTTGTTTTTTTGAGACAGGGTATCTCTGTGTAGCCCCAGCTGTCCTGGAACTCACTTTGTAGACCAAGCTGGCTTCAAACTCACAGAGATCCTCCTGCCTCTGCCCCCTCCCCCCGAGTGCTGGGATTAAAAGCATGTGCCACCACCCAGCTGTTTGTTTTTGGTTCCCGTGTGGCTGTATGCTGCCTGTTTTGATCAGAAGGAAGAGAATATTCCAATTCAAAGCCAGCTGAAGAAGCCAGAGCACTCCATGTCTTTCGCCGTCCTTGGGAATCAGAGACAGCAGGACCACACTGCTCTCCTGGGAGCATGCTTCCTAATACCATGTTTTCCACCTTGAAGATTGACCATGCTACAATTTGTTGTTGCCCGTGTGCTTGTGCACAGCCCCCATTGTTCTGTGACCTTCAGTGCAAATACAGCTAGATCATCTACTAAGTGTACAGATACAGCCTTAAGGATTTTTCCAGTCATAGTGGGGCACTATTTATCTATTAAGTGGTAATGAATAAAGCAGGTGGCATTTAAATGAAGCTACCTTTGGTTGATTCAGATTAATTAGAGTTAAATTAATGAAAAATGTGTTCAGGTTTTCTTGAAAAAAATTAAATCTGCCAAAATTATCATAACAAAACAAATTATATAGTTCCTTGGAAAAGCGTATTAAGGACTAGCAAAATTGGGATTGTATGAACAATATACTTACATGCTTATATATGTCTGAAAACCACTGAGATGTATCAGTTAAAATGGATCCTGCTCAGACAATAAACTGTTCCCATAGGAGCAAGAATTTAGAAAAGCACAGAAACCAGCATCAAGGGGTTTCTTAGTGTTCTGGAGACCACTTGTCTCCTGGGTCTCTCAAACAGGAGCTGGAACACCATTGGATATCATAGACTTTCAACGTCTAAGGACATGGTGACCTCTATTGGTTGTCAGTAGCGATGTAAAGTGCAAGCAACCATTACTGGATCATAAAATATCTGATGTGAACACCAACATATTGTGAGTGTGTGTGTGCCAGAAGGCATTGTGAGGAGACAGGGTCCCAGCTCCATGAAGACCAACTCTCACGGAAGGGCCATGTGCTCTCGGATGCTGGGAGACTGGGCCCCGGAGCCGGTTTGGAGAACAGGGGAATGAGGAGGGAAGTGCCTGATAGTACTGCTTGGTAAAATAGGTCATCTGTTAAAAGGAAACAACTTGCCCCATTCTTGGATACAAGATGTGGAAAATATGGGCTGTGTTCCTAGCAGTTCCTTCTCTTTTAACTTCTACCACAAAAGCCTGTGAATGCCCATAAAGTGTGGTATGGCTTAAAAAAAAAGAAAAAGAGGCATTCTCACACAGAACTGAACAGGATGCAGGTATGAAATTGTCAAAGAATAGACACAATAGAAGTTAAAACACATATTTAAATTACTGTTTCTGTAGTTCTCTTTTCTTTTTAATCTCTGTAAGTTCTTTGTTGCATTCACGGGTTATATCTTCCCCTTCCCACAGTGCAGCCCGTGGCTAAGGTGGTCCTGTTAGCTTGAACTCAGATCTAGAATGCACTGGACATCACCAGAGTTGTGGCCCCTTCTCTACAGAAAGTAGGAGCCGAGAGTCATAAGGGAGCTTTGTGTACTCTTCTTCCTCGGAGTTCTGAGTACTGGGGATGCTGACTTTTTTATCTTTCTGCATGTTCTGATCTGTCCATCAGAGTGCCCTGCTCTTAGCAGGTTCATATTTACAGCTGCTGAGCTGTGAAATGTCTGGGTTTTTGTGTGATTCAGTCAGTGTCCCCATTTTGAGGGAAAGCTGTGCTCTCAATGACATTGTCTGTAGGGAGAGCCAGCTACAAGATCATGTTGATCTTCTAGACGCCATACTTCCTTTAAGTAAGCATTGATCTTCTAGACTTCATACTTCCTTTAAGTAAGCTTCCAGGTCGCTCCAGAGAGGAGTAAATGGTTATGAAGGCACCCTCCCTGCTGACTACCCACTGCACTGGAACTGAGCACTAGCTCTGTGGTGCCGTTCTATAGCCTAAATATAGCTAGAAATAGCCCAGTGGCCTCAAAGAGACACGGGAAAGAGTGTAGAGGAGTGTAACACAAACAGTCATCATAGCACTGTCTACTGTGTGATGGTAATTCCCCTAGGAATCAGATTGCATTTGACTCCTCATTTTCAGTTTTAACCCAAGGCCTTGACAGCAGCCACTGTTGAGGCTGCTGAGCCTTCTGTTTCCTTCCTCTTTCGTTTAGAAGGATTTTAAATTAGAGTAGGGTTCTAACACCCGGCCAAGTACCTGTGGCCATTGTTAACCAAAGAATCCTTGCTTCTTTGTGAATGTGGCTCTTCTGCAAGCCCATGCTATGTTCATGCACATCTCTGAGGATCAGTGAGAAGGTTTGACAGATCTTCCACCTTTATATCAAGCAGAGGCAGGGATTGGAAGAGCTGTGGGCACAGCAGACTTCTATGGGCTGTCCTGGCACAACGCAATTTCACAGATTCCAGACATGAACCTCACACAATTTGAAGATGTAGTTTTAACCCGGGAGGGGGGAGGGTAAACCTGGCCTGGCATTATTACCTGAAACGTTTTTTTCTTTTTCTTCCAAACCATTTCCGAGGAGGCTAACTTCCCTGTCCTGTTTTCTAACAGAGGTGATGGTAGCTAAGTGAGACAAGATAAAAGAGACAGACAGTATGATGCTATCAAAGAAACCAAACACTGTGAAAATAAGAGTTTTTGTTATATACTGTGTTTGGCAGCCTTTTGGAAAATAGAAGGCTTTGATGTGATTTTTGAGAAGCAAAATCTTAACCTAATCATTTCTTCCACACCTTGGGTTTGATATGAAATCATATGACTGAATCAATTTGAAAGAAAAATGGCTCAGGATGTTAGTTAGGTGCTATTGAAATTCCACAGTCAGTTCTGTTAGCCATAGCATATGGTCTACCAAGACAAAGTCAGGTATCAGAAAGGATATTTCATAAGTGTCACATCAGAAAAAAAAACTCCCATCATATTTTATTTGGGATTAACTCTTTGTCATTTACTTCTTGAACACCTTTTGTGTGTTTGCAAGTAAAACTCAGAAGATGCACTCCTAATTATTGGTACTCAGGAAGTGTTGAAAAGCATCGAGAGTGAATGGTGGGGTCTGGAAAGAGAGATCAGAAATCAAGAGCTGTTGCAGAGGACCCAGTTTCTGATAGCACACCCTACATTGAGCAGCTCATTGAGCAGGTTGGATTGGGGATCCAACACCTATGGTCTCCTTGGACACTGGTGTCATATACACGTGTGTGTGTATGTGCATGCACACACACAAATAGATAAAATAAGTCTTTAAGAAAAAAAAGAATCAACATCTTGAAGGAAGTTCTTCAAATCCATGGCTAGGCAGATACACACTGCTGCCTCACAAGCCCCACTTAGCACAGACAGACAGGCTTCCATTAATGAAAGCTAAGGAAAGTTCTTAATTTTGTGTGTAAGTGTGTGTATGTGTTTCTACATTCATGTGCACATGAATGTATATGTGTGTGGTCATATGTGTGTGTGAACCTGTGTATGTGTGTTTATGTGTATGTTTATGTATGTGTAAAGGCATGTGTGCATAGGTATGTGTATATAGTGTACATGTATATATGTATGTGTGTTGTGTGTACTATGAGCATGTGTGTGTATGCATATATGTGCCTGTGTGGAGACCACAGGTCAAAAAGGGTCAAGTGTCTCCCCAATTGCTCCCTATTTCATTCTTTTTTTTTTAAATTTATTTATTTATTAAGGATTTCTGCCTCGTCCCCACAACCGCTTCCCATTTCCCTCCCCCTTCCCCGATCAAGTCCCCCCCCCCATCTGCTCGAAGAGCAATCAGGGTTCCCTGACCTGTGGGAAGCCCAAGGACTGCCCACCTCTATCCAGGTCTCGTAAGGTGAGCATTCAAACTGCCTAGGCTCCCACAAAGCCAGTACATGCAGTAGAAAACCTATTTCATTCTTTATGTCCCTACACTGAACCTGAAGGTTGCTTACCAGACAGAACTGGCTGACAGGTGGATTCCAGGAGCCCTCTTTGCCTCCTCCACTCATTGTCATGATTACAGAAGCATGCCACTGTGCCCAGTTTTCACTGGATTCTGGGGGGTCAAACTCAGGTCTTCCTGCTTACACCGTAAGCACTGTACCAACCGAGCCATCTCTCCTGTTCCATAATTTCTTACTGGACAGGAATCATTTGACTGGTCAGCCACACAGGCAATGTGAATGGACCCAGATGTTCTCAGGGCACACCCAGGCTTCAGTCTGCCATTAGGGGTCTGATCCGGAGTCGGCATTCCCAAAGCAGCCTGCCCCCCAGGCATGGGGTAGAGGATAGCTAAGGTAATGAAGAGAAGAACAGGCCTCTGCCCCACAGTTCTGTGGTGACAGGGTCCTCCAGCGGAGCTAGTTCTGCAGCCTAGAAGCACTCTTTTGATACCTTGGGTTTAATCCCAGTGTGAAGCCTGACAGCCATGTCACTTGTCAACAATTGTCCTGGACGCTGTGGGACAGATGTACCACCCACTGGAAGGACAACTTCTCTTCTGACAAAGAGGAAATGAGTGGGCAGTGTAACCTGAGGAGAAAACAGAGAAGAGCCTGTGCCTTGGCATTGGGTGGGGCTCTGCATTGGCTGCACTCACGCCCCCTGCTGGGAAGGCTGGGGCACAGGCGGTGGCTTTGCTCACTTCTGTTGCTTACCTTGGGTTCATATTCTGGAGGAGTTGAACTCCCAAAAGCTTGCTATTTGTGTTGAAGGCACTTTGAGAGGAAGAAGGGAGTCAGCTCTCACAAATGATAACTCAGTTGCTTTGTTATTGCTTCAGATGTACGCAATGAGGAAAGAGTTGGTGTTTTCTCAGTGAGCAGCGAAGCTTTTCTTCCTTCCTGCATTTTTTGGCGCTCCATTCTTCAAAGATGTTCCAGCGATGATGAGGTCTGAGTAATCCTGAGCAAACCACATGGTCATTTCACAGAGGCTAAATATAGCGGGGTCTGTGAATGGCGTGCGACTGTACGTGAACAGATCAGACTTGTTCAGCTGCAAGTGGAGTCCCTCAAGCAGAACGTTAAAATGGTCTTCTAGCTGGGCACAGTAAATCACACTTTTGATCCCAGCACTTGGGAGGCAGAGACAGGCAGATCTTCGTGGTCTCTACAAAGTGAGTTCCAGCACAGCCCTCGCTACACAGTGAGACCCTGTCTTGAAAAACAAACAAACAACAACAAAGAATATCTTCGAGACTTCCCACTTGCTCCAGCGTTGGCACTCACAGAGGCTGTGTAACAACGGCAAGAACGAGAGCCCTCCAGGCTAGGAAATGTGTGGACACAACACCGAAATAGGTCTCATCGCTCTCAGGGACCTCTGACCTGGTACACACACTCATAGATGATGAAGACATATGCCATCCACACGGCACTTGTGTTTTACATGGGAAAATCATATGAAACCCTTGTGTATATGGGCCACACGTGTGGTTCATGTGGGGATACTGGCACACACACTGCACATGTATGCCACATCAATTACATGTCCTCCTCATGCATATAGCACGTAAAGAAAAGCACACAGAGGTGGACATAACATTACTATTTTAGCTATCTGTACTACTGGAGTAGAGATAAAACACGGATGCACGAAAGAGCCTCTCAGAGGTGAGCTGTGAGACTGAGATTGATGAGCCACCCCGTCCAATAGCTGTGGTCTTGTGAGTCACGTGGGGCAGCACCAAAGGCCCCTCTAAGCCCATAGGGCTCGTTGTAGAGTCTATGGAGTACCAACAGCAACTCAGAAACAAGTTTATCAATCCATTCTTCTCATCTTAACTCTCCCCTGCCTACCTCTCAATTTCCTGCATTCCCCAGGACTTTAGGGTACTTAGAACCAACATGTCATTTCCTTCTGTCTCCACAGCCTGTCAAGAGATAAGAAAAGGCATTAGACAGAAGGAAAAATAAGAAACATGGCCACCTTTATTGTCACTGTCCCTTTAGAAACACACTTAAATATGTCCCCTGCTTACTCCCAGATGAGGTCTTCTACAGCCTTGTTGAGAGACACGCCATGGCTGGGAACGTAGCACATGCTAGTGCCTGCTCTTTAGGGAAGGCAAGCCGCATAGTGTCTGTGCTTTACTCCTGGAAACCATCAGATGAAAGCATGTTGGTCAGACAGAATGAAGGGACAGCACCCGTGATTCCGTGGGGTTTGAATCCGAAAGAACTTTGAAGAAATGGGATAAAGCTCCTGCCTGCTTTGTTGAGTGGCACATGATGCTAGCATTGCTGGGGAACACGAAGTCTTTGGAAACAATGCCCTTTCTGATGCCACTGAAGCCGCAAGAGACTTGCCATGTTTAATGGTCATGTGGTGTGTCTGCCCATATCCTCGATAGACCTACAAATTCAACCCTGAGTCCTAAGGAGCTTGCAGCCTGTGAATTATGTGTCAGACAAGAGCATCCTGGGAAGGCCATTGTCACCCCCTGCTGATGGGAATACAAAGGGAATATGTCTTAAGAGCAAATTTGTAACATAAATCAAGAACTTAAAATATGCGTGGCTTTTAACTTCTTATATTATTAGTAACTGAGTCTAAAGCAGTGATCAGAGAGGAAGTCACAGCTTTCTGCATGAGGCTGACATCTGAACATAGTGCAGGCACATGGAGTATTAGCGCAGTAGCACCGAACAATATAGACATATATAGACATAGCTAAATGAGTCATAGAACTGAATACTAACTAAGAATTTGGAAACCTGCCTACACATTATTTCTGTGATCTCAGATACCTTTTATTTTTTGTTACATAAACAGAGCATGCAGCTCCCATAAACATAGAACCAGGCCTTTATGAACAAGACGGACATCTTGACAAAGGAAATTTAGAACAGAATTTTAAAATAATTATGGGTAGCAGACTTTTTCCTGCGCAGGGAAGTCAGGGCTGTTTTCAGATTTCTTTTATATTTTTGTGTTTTCTAAGTTATGAACACACTTTTATTCATCAAAAGATTCGTAACTATTTTTGCTTAAGGGCTCCTTTCTTCGTCTATAAACAGAAAACCACTTATCGAGCTTCAGTGAATGCATTTCAGGGTGGGGTGGCGCGTGTCAGTCTGCATATCTCAGAGGTGCCGTGTAACAGACGTGAAACCTCTGTGTCATAGGACGGTAGATTGTGGGTGGCTGGAGAAACTCTCTTCCACATGTCTGTCATCTTGAAACAAATGTAGAAAAGCAAGCATCTCAGCTTTTGATAGCAGACACGAGAACAGAGTTAAACACGAATGGCCGCAAGCCCGGGGTGGGTACAGTTCTGCTCCCATGGCATCAGGAAGAAAAATGCGTCAAAAGATCTCCCGAGTAATTTCGGAGCGTGGGGGTCACGGGAGAGGCTAGAAGGGGAGTGAGGAGGAAGGGGGGGAAGGAGGGGAGCAGAGGAGAATGTATAGCTCAATAGAAACAATTTTTAAAAGGGAGTGTCAAGCCCAAAGTCAAGAGATAGACTCTGAAGGGCAGGATGAGAGGAGGGGATGGAGTCCCGAGTGGAGATGAATGCTTTATTTTAGGCAAACCATAATTCAAATGTCAGTTGAGAAGCAAGAGTAGAGACTATTGCCTGAATTGTTTTAATTAACCCTGTTTCTAGTGGGTCCACAAGGAAGATGCCCTCACCCTCTGAATGTCCTCTTCTGTCTCTTTAGATCCTGGCCAATGTGATCATATTCATCTGTGGGAACTTGGCAGGCGCCTACCATAAGCACCTCATGGAGCTTGCTCTGCAGCAGACCTACCGAGACACGTGCAATTGCATCAAGTCCCGGATCAAGCTGGAGTTTGAGAAACGGCAACAGGTAAAATGTGTTCTTAGCCCTGTACCTGTGCATACGGGGAGTTTCAAGGATACTAGCTATTATTAAACACTAGCGCAAGCGTCTTTCTTGGTTTAAACTGGACTGGGACATCACAGCAGCGCGTGCAGGAGCTGTTTTCCACCCGGTTGATCATGGCCACCATCCAGAATCATTTTAGCATCAGGAAGGCCTTTCATTAGGGGCTGGTGGCTGCCGTTGTTTGCAGCTGTCCTGTGACGATTGTCAGAATAATGTCTAGAGATGTGCACAGGGGTTTACACATGGACCGTATGGAAATAGTACAAAGCATAATTGGTAGGACATTGGGAGGCCTGTGGGGACAAAGCATGCAGTGTCCTCCAGCTGTATTTCTATGTTGATTCTATGTCCAGTCAAGCAGACAATAAAGATTCACCATCACAAGGGCCACGGGACAATGGAAGTGACAATCATTAGTCTATTCTACACGTTTCGTCAAAATGTATTTTGGTGGTGGGAGGGAAAAATGATCACTTGAGTGCTGGCACTGGATTTCTGTTTGTGTATAGATTTGAGAATAGTAATCGGGTTCTTTTTCAAATGGGAACATTGGTTCATTTGTTCGGCAAATATTTAGTGAACAGCGTTGGTGCTGGGCGTGGGTCTAGGCATCTGGGTGCCTATGTCAGGGCATCAGTTTCTCACTGTTATTACCAACAATCTTGTGGATTTTTAAATTATCTTTTAACCTCCTATACAACTAATGTTAAATTCATCTGTTAAATACATGATGAGATTCCCCCACCTCCATAGTCAATGTGATCTCTTTTGAAAGAATTCAGATGAGATGCATCATAGCACACAAAGACAGAGTTTATTGTAAACTGGAGAACTCTCAGTGCGTGAGAGTGGCCAGCGGGACTGTTGCAGGGCAGAGCACTCTCCCTGTGTGAGTGGACGTGGCGCAGAGAGCACCAGAATGGCCTCCACTGAGGGTAGGCTTTGCACTATTACTTCTGGAATTTCTAGAACTGGCAGCCTTACCGAGGAGTAGTTTCCTATCTAGGTAAGTGACAGGCCACTTGGATTGACGCTTTTGAGAGGGATGGTGAAATGCTCTTTTCCCTTAGCAGCAAATAGTCATCTAGCAAATAAATATTACAACCTTCTGGGAAATCCGGGAAGTCGTTTTCCCACCTGGGCCAGAGAAGGCCTCAGATCCGTTTTAGCAGTAATCAGAGCTCTGCCGTCTCCCTTCTTGGTTCTCCAAGCTGCTGACTGGGAAGCGTGGGTCCATTCCTAACAACCTTCAAATCTGCTAAGAGCTTACGTACCTATCTACTAGATCTGTCAATACCAGCTAACAACCAGTTTTCTTTAGATATTTGTGCCCAGTTGTATTTAATTTCTGGATCCTGGAAAATTCCACCGTGTCAGTAAGCGGCCCTGCTCATTCACAGGTGGTGCTATCACACGGTACGTCGAGTTGTCCTGGGGAGAGATAAAGAACATGTGTTCACATGGATAGATCTCCAACAGACCAGGGAAATGATTCCATCCAATTTCAGATCACGGGAGGGTGAATCGATTGGGCTGTTTTCAGGACCGTGGATGACCCAGAAACAGCCTCATTACTGAGAAGCTCATCCAGCCTGGCTTTCAGGTCGTGCGAGCAGCCTCTCTGGAGCCTAGCCCGGCTCTTCTTTATACCTTCTAGTATCCCCAAGCAGTCAGGGGGTGAAGATGGAGTCTTGATCACCGCCCCCAGTGTTAGGGGGCTTAGCAGGTCCATCACCGTACACCTGGGGTCACTACATGGTGTTGCTTATTTCATTGCAATGGCTGTCAAGCCAGCACGTCTCAGAGACCACCACAGTACTCCCTGGCTATCCAGTGGTCATGTCTACAACTGCGTAGTCCAGAATTCAAAGTGCTTTTGAGCAGAAAGTTTCTCTTAGAAAATAAGAAAAGAAAATCAGCACAGTGGCTCAGCTGTTAGGAGCACTTACTGCTCTTGCGAGCACCTGAGTTCCATCCCAGCACCTACATAGAACATCTCACAACTGAGTACCGGTAACTCCAGCTCTGACGCCGGTTTCAGGCCTCTGTGGGTAACCATGTCATGTTCACATACCTCACACATATACACGAACACATAACTTTAAAAGGTACAATTTAAAAAAAAAAAAGGATAGAGATGCATCAGATTGGCCCCAATAGAATCAGCTAACTTATTTCTCATCACCCCCGGGCTCTATTTCAAAATAGTACTAAGGCTACAGGGAACTGCAGTTCCAGGGAGACGGATTATAGAACCTAATGTTTACAGTCACAGCTTTGACAAAAGCAGTGATTCAGGCTACTGACATCATCAACACATCATATTTCCTTGGCATGGCCCGGAGCTTTGGGAGAACACAGCATTCTTGTCTCTCTGAGCCAAGAAGTCTAAGTGTTCCTGGCAGTCCATGTGGTCACATCCGCCACACTCAGCTCCTGGGTCATGGATTCTCAGGGGCAGAGACTCTCGGACCCTCGTGGGAGGGAGCAGAAGGGGATGAGTTATTTTATGAGAGAAGCCAGAGATCATCCCTAGAATGAAGAGGAAAGACATGGGTAGCAGAAACAAGAATTCTGTTCTTGATGTTTAATAAAACAGTGTTTGGTCCATCGATTGTTAATGGTCCCCAAAGCTGGAAGTCCATCTCCAGAGACTGATTCCTGGAATGCGCTTTTCCTGCTGGGGAATCAGAAGGTGTGTTTCTAAAATGAGAATATGTGGTGGGTTTATTTTCAGAACAGTTTATTAAAAAGACAAAAAAAATCATCTTGCTTAAAATAAAACTTGGTGTTGTGGAGATGGCTCAGTGGGTAAAAGCATTGCCTTTTAGCCATGAGGACCCGAGTTTGAATTCCTTCAACCTCTGTGCAATCCAGACACACAGAGAAAGAATCCTTAATCTCAGTGCTTCTCTGGGGATGTGAAAAGTGGAGACAGGAGAAACCCTAAAAAGCTCATGGGCAGCCAGCATGGCTCAAACATCTAAAACACAGCAAACAAGAGACCCTCTCTGCGACAAGGTGGAAGGTGCGTTCTGATACTCCGGTTGTCCTCTTCCCTCCACATATGGCTGGCACGTACATGCCCCAATTCACATACAAGCAGCCATACATCTCTACATGGACACGCATACACACACACGCATACACACACACATGCACACACCTCTCAAGATGTTGATCTGATAGATTTGAGAATAATTAAGAGGAGAAAAAAAATGGCAATGTATGTGCCTTCATAGAATGGATTAGTCCCAGAACATGAGGCCTACCTGGTACCACAAACCAAACTGATGTCTTAGGTTCCAAGTGTCCTTCCTTGGGTCCTGGTCACTTGCTGTCACCCAGTACCACTAGCTTCCCATTGTAGTAAATAGTAATACCTTCATGACCTCTTTGTCAAGGAAGATGCATACTGTATAGCTAGGAAGTTATTTTTGCAGCCATTACCTAGATAATAAATACTGTATCCCAATGTCACATGACAGGTACCTCAAAGTGAGCTGATACCCACAAGTTTGAGAGGCCGTAATCTTGATTAGCTTTGTGAATTCATCTTCTCATGCCTAAGAGAGGAAAGTAGAGAGCAGGACCCCATAAAACAACCCTCTCCAACCCTGAAGAGAGCTATAAACAGCTGTTGTTCCTGGGACATATGTAAAGAATTGCCTGATTCTAGAAGCATTTGGTTCGTCTATCTGTGATGCTTTCCCTGGATGCCAATGAGAAGTCTGTCTAGATATTAATATTAATACATGATTAAAACATCGTGTAATATAAAAATGAGGAAAAAGAAAACCGAAAATTTTTTATAGCAATATTCTTAGAGTTGCACTTTTGCCCCAAAAGTGCCCGCATGTGGGTGCAGCAGCAATCACTATGTTTCATGAGGGAGGAACGTGTACACGCTCGTCCCTAGAACCGAGGCTGCCTTGGGGGCTGCAGAGTTCACCTCTGTGTGTCGACTGTTGCCTGCTGCTTCAGCTTCTGCGGGAAAAGCCGCAGTCACACTTGATCTTCACATGGCAGATGCTTCTCTGTCAGCCCAGGGCACAGCGTCTCTCTGGAGTATGTAATGGACTCTTAGGGACTGTGGAGAGCTGGCTGCAGAGCCAACCAAGAGCCCTTTCTCTTAACTGCTATAGCAATTGAAATTGATGTTGCCTCTGTGGGAATAAAAACTGATTTCTTTTTCAGTGTAGAGAGAATAAGTCTACTGGGCAAAGTACCCCCCACCTGCAACCCAAGCAGTTTGGAAGGCAAAAGGGGAGGACTGCCGTAAATTCAAGGACAGACTGGGCTCCATCGTGAGTTCCAGGAGATCCTGTCTCATGAAACCAGGAACGAAAAGAAAAACCAAGAGAATGGGGGAGACAGAAAGGAGAGAGAAAATAAATCCTTATTAGTTCGTATGTTGTCATCATTTTAAAGACATCAGAAGTGTTTTTACAGCCGGGTGTGGTAGTGCACACCTTTAATCCCAGCACTCCGGAGGCAGAGGCAAGAGAATTTCTGTGAGTTCGACGCCAGCCTGGTCTACAAAGTGAGTTCCAGGACAGCCAAAGATACAAAGAGAAAACCTGTCTCAAGAAACAAACAAACAAACAAAAGCATTTTTACAAAATTTATTTTGGTGTGGGTTCTGTAGATGGTACACACATTCCGTAGGAAACCCTAGCCAAGTGAGGCCAAGACACCTGGAGCCAGAGCCCTGTCGGAGGACAGCAGAATAGGGTGCTTGCCTTCCCCCTTCCAGAGTTCAAAGGATAAGCAAACAGCTTCCGTGTAACCCTGACTGGCCTGACCCTGGTTTTGGTTTATACCATTGTGCCGCGCACCATGGTCCCCGTCTGTGCTCTATGTGCTAGAACCCAGTTCGCAAGCTTCGGACAAGGGGCTGGAGGTTGAGAATACACACGCAGAGACAGACCACCAACACACAGACCTTCTGACACTGGTACCAAAAAAGCCTCTCTTTAATAGCACCTTGGAGGCTTAAATACCCTGCAGCCAATGGCCAACTGGTGAAAATCCCATCCTCTGATCCTCTGGGCAAAGCAGAGCTTTTAGTCACTTCAATTAGAAGGCTCTAGACAGGGAAGAGCAGCTAAAGGCCAGGACTTAATTGGTCCCAACACCATTGCAAAAAAAAAAAAAAAAAAAAAAAAAAAAGAAAAACACCAAGAGGGAAACTAGTGTGTTCAAGGTCACATCCAGCTATAGAGCTAGTTCTAGGCCAGCCTGAAGCGCATGAGACCCCCTTTCCAAAACAAGCAGGAAGCTCCTCATCTGACCACGTAAGGTGACAGTGATGTGGATATGGAGGATGGTGTCTGGAATCCGACCGCGTTTCTGTTTACTCCCATAGCAACGCCACACACGGCTTTTGCCCTGTGCCCACACATGTAGACACTGTCTGAGTGACTGGATATAAACTCACAGTTTGTGAGTATGCTTGCTGAGGCCTCTGTCTCTTGTGGTGGCTCAGTGCGGCTTTCCTGGAGCAGTCATTGGGAGTGTGTAAACAGAAGAGGTCCCTTGTCATGAAGGACTTCTAGATGGAAGCCCTACTCGCTCACTCGTCAACTGCCCTTCTAGTGACTGGAATATGCACAAAGCAGGAGAGAACCAGCCCTGTCCTTACCCCCCGTATATCGGCACTAAACGGTAGAAGTGAGCCGCCCCCTGGTCTGTGTTATGTTGTGTTTGTGTGCCTGCTGGTGAAGGGTAATACTTGATGGCACCCATCCTTGCATTGTATGTTAGGTTTTCACGGGACAAGCTTCATGTTTTGTTAAGACAAAGGGATTTTAACTAAGAATACTGTTTCTGTGGTGGGAATAATGGCTCAGCGGTGAAGAGCAGTGGCTGCTTTTGCTGAGGTCCTGGGTTTCATTCCCCACACCCGCAAGGCAGCTCACAACCATATATAGCTCCAGTTCCAGGAATCCGACACCCTCTTCTGGCCTCCATGGCAGAACACACGCGTGGTACAAGTGTATACATGTAAGCAAAGCACCCATACACATAAAATAAAATTTAAGAAAAGAAGTATTTCTTCTGTTTCCTCTCTTGGAACTTACAGTTGGGAGTGGCTGCCAACTGTCTTTGACAGCCCCCTCTCTCCATGCTCAAGGTTGCTTTTAATCATCAGAATGGACACTGCAGGGGGAGGACACTCTGATGAGCAGACTCATTATTGCCCCTAAGTCTCTTTCTTGGCATTGACAGTTAGGAGCCAAGGTGGCATTTTGATAGTGGTCCCCTCCCCAGGAGGCCAAGTTGGACATAGAAAAGCAGAAAGAGCTGGAGCTGGAAAGACCTCCCACTGTAGCTCCTGGAGGACTGAAGTAGCAGATTTCCTTGCAAAGTCTTCCCATGAACTTGATCAGATGGTGCATCCTGCAGAGAGAGCAGAATGTGAACAGCCCAAGTCAGTTTGTGTCATCGTGATAGTCTGGCTCAGATGTGCTCGCTCTGCTCAACTCCTGCTTCCTCAGAAACAAGGAGCTAAAGGCTCTCTAGTCCTGGGAACTGTTTGTGATGTGTCTGCTGCCTTCGATGTTAGAGAGTGTCCGCTGCTGTCTTTGGCGTCTCCTCCCTGACAAGGAGGTCTAACATCTGTCCTTGGTGCCACGACTTTCTGTTTATGGCTTGGGAATGTTATACGTGAATATGTGTCTTGATCAAATGCATAGCCCACTCCCCTCAGATCCTCCCATAGTCTCCCGCCAGGATTCCCTCCCGACTTCCTTTATCCTGTTTGAAGCCCACGGAGTCCAGCACATGCTGCTCGTTTGTACTTGGCTGCATCCGTCATTCCAACCCGCCAGAATAGCATCAAGAACGGCCTGAGAGCTTTGTGCTACCGTACATGGGGTTGTGCTCCGAGGAAGCTGGGCTGGAATGAGCCATGGAGAAACCTCAGGAAGACTGTCCTGAAATGATAAACCATCGGGGTGGGTGCTTTCAGATGAGAAATAGGATCAGTTCTGGGAGAAATTAGTCAACAATCTTCAAAGCAATTCTTTAGTTAAAAAAACTGAGACATTACCCACTTTTTTATTTTTTTATTTTTATTTGTTTGTTTGTTTATTTGGGTTTTCAAGACAGGGTTTCTCTGTATAACAGCCTTAGCTATCCTGGAACTAGCTCTTGTAGACTAGGCTGGTCTTGAACTCACAGAGATCCACCAGCTTCTGCCTCCTGAGTGCTAGGATTAAAGACCTGTGCCACCAACACCCGGCAGCATTACCCGTTTTTGGAGATTGCAATAAAGGTTGTACTGTTAACATTCTTTTTTAAAAGGAACAGAAAACATCCGGTGAAAGAACAAGAAAAACAGAGAGAAGCTACCAAAAATCATCATCAAACTTGCTGTCTAAGGAAAAGCAGAAGTGCAGAGGATTCTAGAAGGTCACAAAGGTCAACAATGTGTTTGTTCTTTATAAAAATGGATGCTCCTCTAAAGAAAAAAAAAACAGAAGAGAGCCTCTTAATGATCAAGGGTGCCCAAATGTCTTTCTACCATGGTCATACAAAAGTCTAATGGGAAAATAAAACTCCCAAAGTTTTCTCCATGTGAGAAACTTCAACAATACCTTCTGCCAGTCAAAACACCCCAATTAGCAAGAGAAACACTTGGAAGCAGTTGCATTACTCCAGACTGTGACAAGCTAACACTGTTGATTTCAGTAGAAAGGCTTAGAGCCCAGGATGCTGTTCTGGGAAGGACACGGGCTTTGCTGTTGCTGATGCCATGGAAGCTTCCAGTATTTTAGGGTGATGACATTTTATTTTTTAGGATGAGGCATCTTGACACATTCAGGAATGTGTGGTAGGAAAAGCATAATCAAACAGGAAGGATCAAGCGTGTTCCGCATCAGTTGATGTGTGAGAAAAACAGGAACTATAATATAATTAATATTTAGAAAGCAGTTCGAAACTCTCCCATCCTGGTCTCATCATGCATCCTTTTGATGCTTGCCGCTTACAGGAGAAACTGCGGCCCCATTTCAGAGTCTTCTGAGACCACTATCATGTTTTTGTTTTGTTTTGCTTTTATTTTTCCCTGGGTATTGATCGCAGGTTTGATATTACAGCTTTTTACTAGGAAGTGGGGGGCATTTGGGATTTATCATTCCAGACCCACTCTCTGTTGTGCAGCCGCTAATCCCACACGCACATGGGAGGGTCAGGTAGCATGAGCACAGACCCTCCCCTCTATCCCTTGTGTGCTCGCTGAGTCATTGCATTGTATTTCTGCAGACTGAGAGTTAGGACCAATGTAAATACTCTGTGGATGCTTCCATGCCTTTCCTCACAAACTCTTGTTGGGTGTGACCAAGTGTCCTGTCATATAAAGTGTGGTCCTCATCTATTGTAGGTCCCATGCATTCCTATAAGATTGCGACTGTAGGAGACATCTTACCAGGAAGGCAGGGAGGAGCTAATAACCAAACATACAAAGTAGCAGAGCAGCACTTCCTCATAGGTCCCAGAAGAGAGAGGATAGCACACAGGTTCTGGAGAGGGAATGAATCTGAGTGTTGTGAGTCTGAGAGCCGCTCCGGCAGCTTTCCTGAAGAGACACCTGTTTGGAGGCTTTAAAGCAAACAGGTACTGTCTCCAGTTGCTGAGACTGACTGACCGCGGTGTGATACATCTGTGTAGTCTATACCAGAATCAGGGCCGTGAGGTGAATAGAATAGAATCTGTAAATGCAGGAGAGAAGGGTACCAAGGAGGACACACCAGGCACGTATCTGCATTAATTACATCAAGGAAAGGGATGGGCAAGTACATGCTGTGTCCAAGGTGAACCAGTCTTGCTTCTAAAATGAGAAGGGCAAGTTTACGTTTAAAACAGGGGCAGCATAAAATTATACACATTCAATATCTGAAAGAAAATCCAGATTGTGTGTTTCAGTAAGAGCCAAGATAATAAGGCTCGTAGGGCATATCAGTCAGCTAACCAAAATGCTAAAGGAGTCAGGATAGGAAGAATGGCTCTCAGTGGCCTCCTGTCATCACTGTGTTTCTCAGGACCCTGGACCAATCGTGTAAGACATGAACAGTTAATAAAACAGCTGAGATTTTGTGGACAGAAAAGGGTGGTTTAGAAGTCGCCATGAGCGTGGTGCTTCTCGCATACAGAACTGGGACATGGAGACCTTGGAGATAAATGGCATGAAGACACTTCCGAACCGCAGACAGCTTGTGCCCTAAAGGGAGCTGCTCTTTTGTTATACCTGGCACCGAATAAAAGCAAAGAATGCGGAGGAGTGTTTGCTAAAGTCCTCTGCACCACATAGGATCCTGCCCGTGGTGTGTTTCATTATCTCTGGCATCACTGCTTAAATTATGCATTGACTGTTTCCAGTGTGTGTCGTTACATTTTCTGATGGATTGTCGTCTTCTAGGTTATTTCCTTTTATTCAGAATCATTCATTTTATGGAAGGGGAAGAGAGTAATACTGATTTTTTTATGTATTTTTTCCTATACTATGAAATACTACCATGTTTAATCTAGTCTATATTTTTGATTCATTCTGCCATTAGCTACTAACAAGGGTTGTAGGTCAGATAGAAACAATTAAAAAGTTATTTTAAACAAATAACATAGAACTATGGAGGAAACAAAGAATTCACAAGACTCAGGGAAATAACCAGAAATAGTTAAGACAAAATCTCAAGCACCGATGAAGTTCAGAGCTTTAGTAACCAGGGAGGATACATCACAAAGGCCATGCTGAAAACATCCATTCATGCCAGGCTTGGTAGGACACACCCTCAAACTCACCCCTTGGGAGGCAAGGCAGCTGGATCTCTGTGAATTGCAGAACTTCCTGGTCTACATAGTGAGTTCTAGACTGGCCAGGACTGCATGGTGAGACCCTTTACCCACATAGAAAATTATCTGCACATATCACTGAATGTAGTATCTTGAGCTAACTACTCACTGCATTTCATATCTGTGCTGATGAATGTCACTAAAGCAAAACATGGCAGAATATATAGGAGTGGGTGTCCCATGGGCACTCGGGGACGCAAGGAGAAACGTGGACAGCTGATCTTCACCGTAAGAAAGGAAAGTGGGCCGGGGAAGACTGAGAACCTTGGCTCTAATGACAAGATGCTTTCTTGGGATTGTGTGTCCTGAAAATTAATGACTAAAATTTGAAGGCTTTGTTGAAAAACGGGAAAACCTTTCATTAAAGATTAATACTTCATCAGCTGATATGAGAGAATAGTGAATGTAGATAGAATATTCCACCCTGGAGAAAATTGATGGAGCTCTCAAAGTTGCAGATGAATAATGGGAAAAAGCTAAACTTGTCGTTAATTCAAGTTTGTGGTTTTACGTCCTCAAGAAAAATGTTCATTTCATGACAGCACATTAGCATTTTGCTTTCTGGGACCTCTCAATTTGATTTGATTTGACTGGGAAGGGACCATTATCAGAATGCTGACTGAAACCGACCAGATCAAGAATATTATTGTGCAGAGAAAGAGAAATATACAAATTTTATGGTAGTTTAGCTGTTTCCTGGATAAAATAGGTTTAGCCAGTCTATCTCTTGTTATCTTTCTTTTTCAACGAAATAGAGCAATCTGGGTCATGTTGTCCGAGTCTAAAGAAATCATAACTAATGAATCCCCGAGCTGAGGATGCCATGAGCTTGGGGAAATTTGCTTTTCTCGTAGGTCATAAAAAGTTTTGAACTTGTTGGATATTCTTCTCCTCATTTGGGGTGACCATGGACAGCAAGATGAGAACTGTGAGCTTCATCATTGGCTCGTGTCCTTCATCTATCCCTTTCTCAGTGAATTACCATGAAACTCACTCATCTCTTTGAAGCCACTGACTAGTACAGGTGTCCCAGTGAAGGTCAGCAGAGGATGGGCTGAAGCAAAGGCGTTTGTGTCACGTGGAATCAAGAGCCCCATTTCATCTGCCCCACGACTTTCAGACAGTATAAACCTCCGCCTAAAGCTTTCTTCGACTTATGCTAAAACTGACGTTGTACAAAACAAAGACATAAAATACAAATTACCCAAAGTTCCCAATTCATGACTTGCATGAATGAGCATGGGGCTAGCTGTGAATCTGTTCTGTTGTCCCCTTTTGGTGCTATGCTAATGTGAAAAGTCCCAGGAGTCACGCCTTACTTTTAACCTCAAAAACTGAACTGTATGTGTGTATACATAAATAAATGGTTATCTGCACACTGGAGAGGCTGAGAACCCAGCAGTTGCTCTACCGACAAAGCTGGTGTGAAAATCCTATAAGATTCCTGAAGAGACATTGACCTTCAGTCCATGTTGGAAGTCTGAAGACGTGAGACTGGTGCCAGCCACAGCAGCAGCAAGCACGTTCCTCCAAAGGAAGTGAAGCAAACATGCATTCCTGCTTTTTTTTTCTTGGACTTCTTTGTGTCCGGGCCCCAGCTGAGACGTGCCTCTGACTCTGAGAACAGGTCATTCTGCCCCAATTCATCCCCTATGACAACACCCAGGGGTGTGTCTCTTAGGTGTTTCCAGATCCCATCAAGTTGACAATCAAGATTAATTTTCATTTGCTTGGGTTACAGGTCATCATCAATCAAGTTCTTGTCTAGCAAGCTCCAGGCCTAAATTCAATCTCCAGTCAAAAAAAAAAAAAAAGAAAAAAAAAAGAAAGAAAGATTAGCCGTTATATTATCATAGGTTTAGATCAAAGATTTGTGCCACCTCTACGGCTAATAAATGCTTTCTCAGAATACTTGTAGCCTACAGTTGGGCAAAAATCCTCTAACATCAAACCTGACCTTGAGCTTCCCCTATTGTTGAAGGAGGCTACTAGTTAGTTCCAGGTCACTTAGCCCCAAAATAATTACGCAGAAGCTGTATTAATTAAATCACTGCTTGGCCCATTAGCTCTAGCTTCTTATTGGCTAACTCTTACATATTAATTTAACCCATTTCTATTAATCTGTGTATTGCCACGTGGCTGTAGCTTACCAGCTAAAGTTCTGGCATCTGTTTCTGGCAGGGCTACATGGCTTCTTTCTGACTCTGCCTCCTTTCTCCCAGCATTCAGTTCCGTCTTCACTGACTACCTAAGTTCTGCCCTGCTATAGGTCCAAAGCAGCTTCTTTATCAATTAATGGTGATCACAGCACACAGAGAGAAACCCTCTATCACCCTATCCTGTGTAGTCTGTTGAATACTCTGCTAAAAGTGAAAAGCAGAGTGATTGCATGGCTGTGGTTTCATACCTTCAGAAGGTCAAAAAAAATCCCAAGTTGAACCAACATAAGTCAACATATACGTAAACCAATCACTTTCAAGCAACACTGTTAGTCCACCTTATTAGAGACGAAGGTTCCTTTGGAGTTGGCTGCATGAGAATGGATTGAGGTTGTCAATTTTATTCCAACTATTAAGCCCAATTTGTGCTGTCCATATATTCATGGGTGTGGGGCCTTTGGTTGGGGTATGTTCGGCCTATGAGTGGCAACATTCTTAAAGAAAATTGTTTGTCCTTTTCACAGCAATTATCAGCTGCCAATAGCTGCAGGGGTAGGACAACATGTCTACCTCCCCTCTCTCTGCTGGGATTTGGTCATGCATGAACTTTCCTGGGGCTTTTGCATGTTGTTATAACTGCTGTGAGTTCATATGGACAACTCCCCAGCTATATCTGGAGGACGCTGTCCCCTTGTCATGACTTCTGACTCTTGCAGTATTTCTATCCCCTTCTCTGCACTGAGCCCTGAGCCTCGGAAGGGGAGCATCCAGTAGAGATGTTCCATTTAGGGCTAAGCATTCTGCAGTCTCTTATTCTCTGCTCTCCGTCCACTTGATGATCTGTGTTGATCATCATCTGCTGCAAAGAGAAGCTCCTCTGCCGTGAGGGCTGAAGGATGTCTTCATCTCGGAATATAAAAATAAGCCATTAGAAGTCAGTTTAACATTACATCCACTTAGCACAACAGTAGCAGTAGATTCTCCCCTAGGCCCTATGGCCAGTCTAGTTATGGATTCTTAATCCATGAATGATTCCAGGTATGGGTTTCTCCTGTGGGCTGTAACTGAAATCCATCAGAAAGTGGTTGGTTATTCCCGTGATTTTTATGCTACTCTTGTTCCAGGTGGCATGTCTTGCCAGGTCAGTCTTCACTATAGCTCACAGGACTCATGGCTGTTTACTTTCCGTCTCTGTTAACATACATAGTTCTTCCCAGCATGATGAAAACTAGCCAAGGAAATACTAAGTACGGTTTAACGTCATCATGTTACCTGATTCAAATGCCCAGTGTCTTCAGCAATGGGGTCTAAATTTCAAGTTTTAGAGCATCACTACCAGCATTGGTAGTGATGCTGGTAATGTTTGGGGATCTGTGGGGCCACTGGTCAGCAACTCTAAAAGTACAAAGCTCTTCCTAGCACTGGGCTTTTTACTTGCTACATCTTAGAATATTCTTGCCAATTTTTGAATTGTAATTGGCGTTTATCTCAGTGACCCCAATAATGCATGGTCCTTCTTGCTGCTTAAACATTGTAATTTGTTTTCTGTAACCATCAGTGAATAATGCCATAAAGGTGTTTTCTTTCTGGGCTTTCTGAGCAGCAGTGTTTTCCTTCTTGCTTCCTCCAGCTCACTGCTTTCCTTCTTGAAAAAGGTGACTGTTCCTTTTACTCAGGGCTCAGCACTTCCTAATGCCTGTGCTCAAATGAGATAGCACTCAAATAGACCTCTCAAATGACAACATTCCAGCCTGTCTTTCTGAGGCTTTGTTTCTGGGAGTTTGGTGGGCTCAGGGGAAGATTGTTTTTTATGACAATAGATTCTTCTTTCATACAAAACATCCTGACTACAGTTTCCCCTCCCTCCACTCTTTGCCTACCTGGAAAAGACATTCTTAGAGTGTCAAGGATACCGGTTTTTGTTTTTTGACCCTTTTGCTCTTGTACGAATCCTTGAGGGCATTCTTCCTATTCCTTCCCACCCATTGCATGCATTCTTTAGGGCACACGCAGGAGTGTTTTTCCTCAATATCTGTGTTAGTGAGCTTTCCTAGGTCCCAACTTGCTAGGCATTCTGTTTAAATTTATTACTGGCTTTCAATCAGCTGTAATTCTGTATTTTGTTTGTTTTTTAGACATTTTGTCAGCGGTGCAATGAACATAAATGGCCCAAACCCCACCTCTGACTGTACCACATGCGTCTGTCACTTTCCATTAATGCTCTGTTTTTACCTACCCCAACCCGAAACCTCCCTCCTTGTTCTCTAAACAACTAATTGCTGTGCTCATGGCTTCCTCTTTGTCATGGACACAGTGACCTGCCTTGTTTAGCTCTCATGCCCCCAGACTAGTCAGGTTCAGAACACATAGGAGCATCCTATTAATCCTCCCAAGGCACAGTTAATACCAGCGAGGCTGAGCCTGTTAACAGCTTGGCCTAGTTAATAATGCAGTGTCCCTAGCAGATGTCCCCTGACTTTTGATTGAGAAGTAATGTCATGTAATTGTTTGGAGCCTTGCCCTGGGTCCACACTGCTTAGGTGTGAGTCCATTGGCACCTTTTGGCACTGAAGTAACTGTGGGAAACTGTACTTCAACTTTTTAATCTGTAATTTCATAATCTATAAATAGCTCATTTGGGGCTCTAGTATTTATTATACATACTATCATCACTAAAAGGATATATGTTCACCAAAGTATTATATGTGAATTCTGTGTGGCCAAAGTTAATGTGTGATGTTAAGTGTCTCTGGTGCTCCTCTCTTGCTGTAAGGGCATACCCTGACAAAAAGCCACTCAGGAAAGGGTTTATTTGTATCCCCATTTATAGCAGGGAGGTCAGGGCAGCAGGGAATTGAGGCAATTCGTGGCCTTGTACACAATCGGGGGGGGGGGGAGGAACAATGAATATCTCTGTTCAGCTCACATTCTCATTTTTATACAGTTTGGGGTTGCAGCCTAGGGAATGATTCCAGCCACAGTGGGCAGACATTCCCATCTCATTTAACCTAATCAGCATAGCCCCTAACAGGAATGGCCAGAGTCCCCTCTCCCAGATAATTACAGGTCTCATTTAAGTTGACAACTGAGAATAACCATAACAGAATCATGCAGTGTGTTATGTCAAGACAGAAGCTGTCTTGGTCAGTTTTTGTCACTGAGATACAAACTGGAGTTATCCAAGAGGAGAGAATTCAGTTAAGAAAATGCCTATATTGGATTCCTGTAGGCAAGTCTATAGGGCATTTTCTCAGTTGATAATTGATGTAGGAAAGCCTAGGCTACTGTAGGTGGTGCCACCCATGGACAGGTGGTTCTAGGTGATAAAATAAAGCAGCCTGAGCAAAACATTGGAAACAGTCCAGTAGGATACACTACTCCATGGTCTCTGCTTCTATTCCTGCCTCCAGGTTCCTGCTTAAGTTCCTGTCCTGACATCCCTTCATGATGGACTCTAATTGAGACGTACAATCCAAATAAACCATTTTCCTCCCAGGTCACTTTTGGTCATGGTGTTTTATCAAAACAAACTTGGGTGGAGGCATAGCTGAGACCCTTATAATGTCCCACTGACTTCATGGGACAGTCTTCTAGAGTTATAATAAATATGAACAGCTTCTACATCTTCAAGCTAAATAACCTCTAACGGCCAGAGTGGAATTCCTTGACAACCATCCCCTGAAGAAGGAAATGATCAAGACTAAAAGATGCTGTGCTCTCGTTACCAATGAGAAAGTCAACAAACTGTGTAAGGACCTTCTCAAGGAAGATGACACAATTGTGGACCAGGTTCTCTGTGAGTTAGCAGCCCTTAAATCTCAGTGTCTTTTTCTAGTAATAGGGAAATAAAAGTCATTACTGAGAGACATGTCTTCGCACTAGAAAAAAAAAAAAGTCACGGGTAAATGCTAAGATGCCCTGGTGAAGAGCCCAAGTCTTCATTTATTCAACAGGCACCTAAACCCCCACAGCAGACTCAATTCATTTTAATATCAAGGTAAGAGAGATCATAAAACCTGAAAGGGCAGAGGAGGGAGGAAGAGCCTGGATCTCTGCTGTGAGACGAGTCGGGCTGGCGTCTTTGATGAGCACAGTAGATGTTAGAAACTGGCAGAGCAAGAGCCCTGCACTGCTGACATCCAGCGTTTCACCTTAACATCTGTCTGCCAAGCCAAATCAACATCTGTGAGTAAGACTAAAGCCAAGACACAGGGATGCACATGGATTTGAGAAATCCACCATCCACAAGTCAAACAAACAGATTATTTTAACATTTACTTCATTAAGACCAATATTAATTCAAATGAAAGACGGGAAAAATTGGGAAATAAGCATTATATGGAAATACGCTATTAAAACTTAATAATCGAGGCTAAATTATTAATTAATGTAAAAATAGCACTAGAAATAAGAGAGATAAGTCTTTTTAATGGATAATTTCACCCTGGGAATTATTGAACTGATGGGTGTCCCATCCAGTAGACCTGACTATATATATGTACATACATATTTACATTTCAATAAATTTTTAACTGAAAAATATATATAAATAAAATTTATCCTACTGCTTCAAATATGTGTCCATATAAGCACATACAAATCGCTTATTCAGTTGATTTAAGTCATATTAAATATCTACCTCTTAATTTCATACAGCTTTAAAGAAGAAAATAGATTTTTATGTTCATCAAAGTGGACTATGAATTCCTAAATTACCTGTGGTAATTCAGATTTCATTACAAAAGAGATCTGAGACTTTGTTTGTATAAGAGTTAGACATCCCTTGAGTTATAAGTCCAACATGTCAAGTCACTGATCTTTCCCTTCTGCCTGTGTGTAGTAACATCTCAGTTTCAGGCCAAATAGAGAATGTTTATTTTGCACGAACTATGAAACTGTCGAAGTTTAAATATTTACAGTTGCTGTGGATGGACTGTCCTTGATAGTTCCTCCTATTTCCTGATGTTGTCTATGTCCTTCTCCATTGAGGTAGTTCAGTTGTGAAGTACAAAGAAGTGGATCCCCCTTTCCATCCTCCTTCCTGGTAAAGGAGACAGGGGAAATGGCAGAATGCCAAGGCCAATGTAAACACTGCCTGGGTTCAGTTTCCTTGTGTGGACATGAGGCTTCCAGACTTTATCCTGAGTAGGTTTCTTCTGTCCAACCATCCATGAGTTTATATTTTTCTAATATTATTTTCAATTTCTCGTGAACCTTCAAAGAAAAGCATGTATGACTGGTGGCTTTTTCTTCATGTTTTCAACTGTAAATCAAATTCTGCTTTTGATGGCTCCTTTGTCCTCCCCCTTTCATCCATCTAACCTGTAGACATTTCTTCTAGCCTGACGGTCATATTGTCCATCTTTTAGGTCATCTTTTAGTTTTTATTTTATTTTTGTTTTTCTAGGCAGGGTTTTTCTGTGGCCTTGGCTCTCCTGGAACTCACTCTATAGACAAGACTGGCCTTGAACTCACAGAGGTCTGCCTGATTCTGCCTCCTGAGTGCTGGGACTCAAGCTGCGTACCATCATTGCCCAGCGTGGCCATTATTTTAATTGTAAATAATCTGCTTTGCTTACACCCACAGCACACAGGATTAGACGTTGGGTAGAAATGTACACGTTTCCCTAGACACACAAGCACAAGCATGCCATCCTTCTCCCTCCGTTCTCCTGAGTTTGCTGGCTTACAAAGAGCAAATGCCTGCAACAACGGCTGTCTCGGTGAGGCCCTCAATAAATAGCAGCTGCCATCAATTCATCATCCTTGATTATTTGCACTGAATGCTAATGAAGCTGAGTTGATTAAGCAGAATTCTGAAATGATAATTGCATGAAACCCTCTCCACAGTCACAACTACAGAACTGAAAGCTAGATTCGAGCGGCACAGAAGGCTCAAAAGGCATGGGATCTTCCCCTGTGCACCTCTTGAAAACCCCCAAACTTTCTTGGCTCCTTCACCCTGGGGAGAGATCAACCCCTTGAGTTTAGCCCGGTGCTGCTGATGTTGTTGATAAGAATAATGAGTATGAGAATGTGATGGCTCTAAAAATAGTTCACTTCTGTGGAGTCTTATGGAATGAGGGCCAATTTAAAAAGAAAATAGAGCTGAAGAGAGATACTTTTTCCCACATCCTAATAAAAGGGAGTTGAGCAAGATGCTGTGGTTCCTGGAACAGGATCATCTGTTTGTAGGACAGTTGCCTAGGGAGTATTGCTTGCATCAAAAGATGCTGAAGGACAATTCTCTGACGAGATATTGCACAGTGGTTAAGTCACCACTCCTTGGTGATTTGGCAAAATAAAGTGTACAGAGAGAAATGTTGTGTGGATTGCCTATCGGCCATCCTGGATTATAAGTTCCATGAATGGCTGGTGTTTCAGTCCAAGGCCTGGGGCTGTGGTTCAAAGCCCGTGATGAGAGGTTCTGCTCAAAGGCTGTTTACACAGCCAGGATATAGAGCCAAGAGTACAATGTGTTTAGTGATACTCTCTTCGAGTGAATAGATAAGATGCTCATTGGTAAATACTTCTCCACTAAGTCATTTTGAGCAACTGAGGTTCCAGCCCCTGGCAGGATACATACCAAACTACTTTATCATACCTATAAAAGCTGATCAATGTAACTGTAAAAGGTGAGACCTTTAAATCACTCTGTGATCATAGCTGTGGGCATTTCCTTTGCCTTTCTCATTAAGTCAGGACAGTCATACATTACTGAGCTTTTTATACTATGGGAAAAGAACAAGAAAAAATAAAACAGAAATAAATAGTTGGCAGGGGGATTGGTTGAAATTGCTTTTTTTTTCTTGCCAAAAGAAAAACCTAGTTTCAAGTATTAACTGTAAAATATGTTGCCATTTTCATTTTTAAAATGTGATGTGATGGACGTGTAAGGATGCATACAGATAGTCCGTTTACTGGCCTTGATGCTTCAGATTTGCCATTTTAAGCTGTAATTTTATTTTCTATGAAATTATTTTCAGTGTTGATGGAAGAAAACCCTCAAGACAGTGAAACTTAATAATTTGCCTTTCCTGTAAAACTTTTTTTCATTAGACCGAGCTCACTTTATATATAATAAACATAGATTTTAAAGATGTTGTGTGGCCAGCATGGCATGGGGGAACGTTGCTTTTGTTCTTAGATATGATTACTAAAGCAAGCTAGTGTTACTGGGAGTGGATTTTATTGTTATCGTATGTCATTTGCACCAAATGCTGGGTTTCCTTATGAGTCTTGGCATGCATGAGATGTCCTTTCTACCATTCTCCTTTCTGCTGTCCTTTCTTTATATGTTCGGTTGTGAGCCTAGTCTTTGATGGCTGAGCCATCTCTTATAGAAGCCTTGAGAATACCATTCCCCTTCTGGGAGTGTGCCTTTCCTCTCTGTGAGGTGACCCATTCCCACTCCATGGAGTCACCTGTTCCCGTTTTCTGGGGTGCTCTTCTCTCACCTGTATGGTCATCCTTTCCAATAATGAGCAGTGATCTTTCCTGTTTTGTGCAGTCCCCTTTTTCTTTCTTTGGACTGCCTTGCCCTTGGTATGTTTTTTATTGATATTTATTGAGCTATATATTTTTCTCCTCTCCCCTCCCTTCTTCTCCCCTCCCCTTCAGCCCTCTCTCATGGTCCCCATGCTCCCAATTTACTCAGGAGATCTTGTCCTTTTCTATTTCCCATGTAAATTAAATCCATGTATGTCTCTCTTAGAGTCTCTTTGTTGACTAGGTTCTCTGGGATTGTTAATTGTAGGCTGGTTTTTCTTTACTTTATGTCTAAAAGCTACTTATGAGTGAGTACACATGATGGTTGTCTTTTTGGGTCTGAGTTACCTCAGTCAGTATGGTGTTTTCTTGCTCCATCCATTTGCCTGCAAATTTCAAGATGTCATTATTTTTTTTCTTCTGTTTAGTACTCCATTGTGTAAATGTACCACATATTCCTTATCCATTCTTTGGTCGAGGGGCATTTAGGTTGTTTTCAGGTTCTGGCTATGACAAACACTGCTGCTATGAACATAGCTGAGCATATGTCCTTGGGGGTGTGACTGGGTGTTCTCTGGGTATATACCCAAAAGTGGTATTGCTGGTTGACCTTGATATGTTAGTGCTTGTGAGGTTTCTTTAGTGAACTCTGTAGAAAAGCAATAACATATTGCACACATAAAAGAAGAAAAATGTAAAAAAAAAGATAAGTGGGGATCGTAGTTTTAGAGTGTTTTAAAATGAGTGGCCTTCGTGACTCTGACTTTTCCCATGCAGCTCTGTGTCAGAACTTTACCATAATTCCCGTGAGCCCAGTGCTGCTGGGGTGATGACAGAGTAGGGTTCTTATCAGCAGAAGTTATATTTTATACTGGGTGTAGTTACTGAGAAATTTGTATTTTGAAATCCTTCCTTTTGCATTTCTTTCCATTTCTCAGGGCAGCTCTTAGATTCAGATCTGAGGATGGTCTGTAGAGCCAGCAGAGGGTAGCTGGGGGTTGATGTGATTGGGACAAGTTTCTCCTTGACTAAGACAAAAAAAAATGGCAATTTGAGGATAACAATCTCCTCCAAGCTGCAGCATTTCAAGAAAATTATATGTGGAAAATGGAAGGTGTTAACTATTTCCCTGGCAGCAGAATTCAATAGGTATTTGATGGGCTATTAAACCCTTCTCTCGGCATTGCTGTTAGAGCACTGGGGTGGAACCCAAACAAAAACTTCCTTAAATAATCTTCCGAAAGTAAAACCATGTTTTCGATGTTCTGTGAGCATGTAATACTATTGCATGTCTGTCTCACTATCCCAAGAACTTGGAACTTCAAAGTTCTTGTCAGCACTCATGACGAATGGATCTGGGATACTTGGAGTACAGTCATCTTGGGAGCAGAGGATAATTTCTGCCTCTGGGAGAGTTGGTTAGAGTTCCAAGGAGAATTGTTGAGAATGGAATTAGAGATTGAAGTCTAGAGTTCATGAAGTTCTGGACAAGATCCACATGAAAGAGATAAAAAGAGGAGCAAAGGTTGCAACCCTCACATCGACAGACTGAGGAGAGAGGGAAATCAGAGGAGATTCCCATGTAAGAAGAAGACAGCCAGCAAGGCTGGTATTCAGACATCCTGTGGTTGTCATAGGAAGCAGAGGATGTGGGCCAAGGTAAGAGGATCACTCAATCAAGTGAGTTAAAGGGAAGCCTAGGCAACATATGCAGACCTGCCTATAATTCCTTTTTTAATTAAATATGGGAGATGAATAGCATGGACATATGCTATTGCGTGGCCCAAGGGAGAAGGACATGGACGTCTGTTTGAGAGTCAGAGAAAGTGCTGGAACCCTGGGCTTGAGCAGGAAAGAAGTGTTGGGCTTCTCTGCACATGGGAAGGAGTGGGACACAGAGGGAAGAACAGACAGTATGATCTTCCAGGTGGGGTGTAGGCGTGTACGTGGACGTACAGCTGGTAAGGATGGGGTCCTTCTTTTCTTTTCTTTTTACTGTGTGAGTCCTGCCTCACACACAAGTGGTTTCCTCCTGATCTTTGATTTACTCCTTCTTTCATATGGTCATACTCTGTCTTCCTCACACAAGCATGGAGGGGCTGTGAGACGTGGCAGCATGCACTGGGCTCACTGGAATGAATATCCAGGCTCCCCTTGGTAGTCTGTGTGAGCTGTCTTGAAATGGTGGAAATGTGTAAGAGGGAAACACAGATAGTTATCCTTTGCTTGTTTGTGAACATGGCTTCTCAGTTCAGAAAGTGTTTCTAACTTAGTCAGAAGTGTTTCCATCATTTTTCCAATGATTCTCAATCTTCCTTAGTGTTGGAAGTCAGGCTATTTAAGGACATATATCTGAGAGTAGAGATTAATACCTGCATTACCATAATGCCCCTTGGCTGCTTTCACAGCAAGATTCCTGAGTGGGTGTCTCAGGGTCAGGACCAAGTGGCCCAAAAGTACTTCCAAACTGGCTGTGTGGGAAAGGGACTCTGATATATGGTTTTTCTTTGGCTGTGGTTTTTGTTGTTGTTGTTGTTGCTTTTATTGCTATTCATGCCTGTTGGGGTGGAGGGAATGTATTAATCAGCGTTCCCCAGAGAAACAGACCTCCGAGGGTCCACACACATATACTACAGACTTCTGCATGGCATACATAAAATTGGCTCACCTGATCAGAAGGTTGAGATGTCTTAATCTGCATCTCAAAGAAGACCCACCAAAGCCTGTAGGGAACTGAGGAAGAGGGGGCAGAAAAAAATGTAAGAGCCGATAGATGGGAAGAAAGTAATGAAATGCTGCCCCTTAGACATGCCGTGGCTTGACATATCACCTCATTGAAGCTGCAGTTGCTTGCACAAAACCAAGCCAGTTAAAATCCTAGCCTAGTTGGGGTAGGAGCCCCAATGGCCCACCCTTGATGGAGGAGCTCCTGGCAGCTCACCAGTTCATGGCTGCTGATGGAGGAGGAGTCACTCCTTTGGGGATGCAGATGGTAGTAAGTTGCCCACACCCCAGTGAAAGGTTCTACACCCATGGACATGACCAGTCATAATTGGACTTGGGATTATTAATAACACAAGAAGAATATGTAAAGTTGAGAGATACAATGAGGAGTCCTAGGAAGAGCTGGGTGGAGGTAGTGGTAGATGGGTCATTATCAAAATCCATTGTATACATGCATGAAATTTTCAAATAATAAAATATGGATGGACTGAAGAGATGACTCAGTAATTAAGAATACTGCTCTTCCAGGGGCTGTGGTTTGATTCCCAGCATCCACACCATGGCTCACAAGCATCTGTAACTTAACCCAAATGCTCTTCTGGCCTTTCTGGACACTTTATACTTTTGGCACACAGACATACATGCAGGTAAAACACCTTTATGCATACAGTAAATAAGAAATGAATCTATAAAGACTTGTTTCAAAACTAAAATATTGTTTTTGAAAGAGTTTGCCAGATAAATCCCAATCCATGGACAAAAGATTAACAAATCCCAACTGTAGCTAGCAGATCGGGTGTAGGTTCTAGAAGACTAACGAGAGTGAGAAGCTGAAGAGATGGCAGTGAGAATGCCCAGTTGTGAGGACCAGAGGCCAAACCCTGGCATTCATAGCGCAGATGTCTAGGATCCGTCTCTGAGGGACCCCACATCCTGTTCTGACATCCATATATTCACAGTTGCCTATGACTGCAGACACCCACACACACACACATACACACCCACATGGCTACAGACACACACACATACACATAGCCCTAAATAAATAAAATTTTAATTGAAAGAAAAGTAAAGGGCACTGTGTGTGCAGAATAATACTCCCTGAGCTGGAAGTACTAGGAGGGAAGAGGGTGGGATTGTGTAACGGAGGACTATGGCAGCAGCTCCCTGTCTCTGCCTAGTGCTCTGCCTGTCCCCTCCAGGGCTGATATGTGCTTTTTCTCCATCTGAACGTCTTCTCACCACACACATGCACACATACAACTGCACCTTGTACATTTCTAACCTATAAGCCAAGCGATTAACAGGTTTACCAAAGTTCTCCAATCAACACCAAAAACAATGCCCACCAATGCCTTCCCATGGGCTTATTGGCATGAAGTAACTAACTAGACAGTGTCCGTGAATGTTCAGGTTTGCACAGTCTGGCCTTTTCCTCTCTCGACTAAAGGTCAGAGGTCAAAATTCCCAGCTATGAATCTTCCTGATGAACCATAAGACCCATGCAAAGGCAGCAATGCCTGAAATATAACAACCGCCTAGTTGCTGAAGACACCAGGAAGAACCACACTTTGAAAATCCACACTCAAGGTGCACAGGGTCTCTGGCCTCTGTGTACAGTGACACCCTCCTTCCTCAGATTTTCAGCGGTGAAACTAGGAGTCTCTCCCATGCTTCCGCATGAGGGCTAGATTTCAAGGGGGTGGCTTTCAAGGCCAGTCAGAGAAATATTTTTCCTGTAAGTTCTTATCTTCACCTTTTATCAGTGTATAAATGGTATACAATGCATTGCTTCTTTGAAAACGCAAGGCTAAGGAGACAAGCTGTAGCTGTCATCTTCATTGTACAAATGAGCATTGACCAATGGGGATAGGATGGGAGAGACAGAACCAGTGGGATGGGAAGAAGGAGAGATTTAAGGAATTATTTCATGCAAGTATGGAGTCTGGCAGATTCAAATCCCCAGGCTGAGTACAGGCTTGAGCCAGCACGGGAGTAAGCCAGTTCAAGTTAAGAGGCTGTGCACCATACACCTCCCCTTGCTTGGGGAATCTTGTCTTTTCCCTGTGGAGACCTTGAGCATTGTGCGTAGGCAAACTGCTTTACTCAAAGTCCACCAAGTTAAATGTTAATCTGAAACAAACTTTGCAGGAAGATCCAGAAGAATATACAATCATGTATTGGACACTGAAGCCAAGCCAACTTGGCATTTGAATGCTTAGGTTTTAAACACTGAAATGGGGGCCAGGGTTGTAACTCAGTGGTAGAGCAGTTGTACAGGGCTTCAGTTTTGTCCTTGGCACTGTATTAAAAACACTAAACATGAAAATCTATTCCATTCTAAGTCTTTGGAGAGCTATAAAATCCATCGTGCCAACTTTCAGACTCCGAGATCAAAGGGCTGCCATTGGCTGTGGCTTCTACCGACTTCGCTTTCAGCATAGGTAGCTCCTTATGCTGCAGCTGCTCACATGATTCAGTCCAGCTCTAGTTTAATGATGTGTCATTTAAATAATTACACATGGCTTTCCAGGGCAGTGTACTTTGAGATGAGAGCTGGCATAAACCAAAGTGTCTTCTTCGTGTGTGTCATGGCGGTGACGGGGGGGGGGGGGTGCTCATGTGTGTATTGTACTTCAGAACATCACAACATCCAGACCACTGCTCTCTGTTGGCTGCCTCGTCGTTTCTTGTGAGCACTGAGATGAAAATGAAAACAGCATGGTAAAGCTGATACCAAAACCATTGTCTGTCTCTCTGTAACCGTGCGGAAACCCACAGCTCTGTGGTTTCTGAGTTATACTCACCCGTTAATCCTCAAGTATCCACAGCTTGTAACAGGACACTCGTGGGGCCAGGGCATTGACTCCCTAGGGACAGACAATGGCTCTGCTATGAGTAACATCTACAGCCATGGCCCAGATTACAGGAAAGAGTTTCATCAGTTTGAGGCAACTTGTATAAATAAGACTTCCCGGGAGAGGGTAGAAGTCAATTTCCAAACTGCTGCCATGGATCGGACATAGTCAGCAGGTCAGAGACACACAGGGAGCTGTTACTTATACAGACCTACATTTCCAAACTACCATGTGATTTGTTGGCTGTCACATGAGGACCAGGTAAATACGGTCATCGAAAATGGAGCTGTTTATGTGAGAACATTTAACGTTCACGTCTTAGTGATCATGTAATTCTTCATGCTGATATTTCCAAATCCAGGTTAATCAGCTGTGAGAATGCAAACCCAGGCTGTGTGGACTTGTAAGAGGGACACAGATGCTGTGTGGAATTTGGTTTGTGTTCTGACAAATAAAGAGGGCAGAGTAAGACACTAATTAACCACAGAAGCTGGGCAATGGGGGCCACACCTTTAATCCCAGCAGAAATGCATTTGATAAAATTGACACACACAGTTCCAAAAGCCAGCAAGTCTGAACTCTATGAGGCAATGTAGTTGGTTGGAGATTCAGGCAAGAACTGTGGCCCTGAGTCAGAAGACCAGAAACCCAGACACATTTCTACTTTATAGGTTGGAGGTGGGATTTCTTCTTCAGAGAACTAAGTCTTTGCTCCAAAGTCCCCCCAGTGAGTAGATTGGGCCTGCCTACATAACGATTCCAAACAACTGGGCAGGATAGCCACACTGGTGGCTCATAGCAGTCACCATAGGGGTGGAAAGGGTAGCTCTAAGGCAGGAGATGCCTTCTGCCTGTCTTTAGAGACACAGCTCACTGTCAGCACCAGAAATCTGAGTCACACACATACACACACACACACACACACACACACACACACACACACTGCATGGATTGCTTTTCTTGAGACCTGGGGAAGAGATTTCTTAGCCTTGACTATTGTCTACTACTTTATGCTTTTCTTGATTACTTAGAGTCTTCATGGTTGATTTGGTCCAAGAGACAAAGCGTTAAGACATGAGCCATCCAAGTGCTTATGCCAGTTCACTTGGGGGTAAAGGTTGCTGAACTTTCATGCATTTATCTGTCTATTCTTAGAACATGAACACAGTGTTTTAGGGACAGTTGTCCCTTAGTGTTCATGAAGAACTGGGTCATGATAGATACCAAATTCTGTCATGTAAAATGAGAAAAGTATACATCCAGAAAACCATCCACATTTTCCTGCGTGCTTTAATACTTATAGAGTAATGTTAATTCTACATGAAGAGTTGTGTACTTTATTGTTTAGGAAATAGTGGCACAAAACCCTCTACATGTTTAGTGTTATTTGATCTAAAATCTGTTCAGTGAGATCATGAGACCCAGAGAGGTGCCAACTGTACATTATAAATCACAGCTTAGATAGGCTAGAAACCCTTCTAAATTATTTACTTTTGTTACATTTATTGGAGAGGGACGCATGCCATGGGCAGAAGGCAACATGTGGAAGTGAATTCTCTGCTCCCCACTGCGTGGGTCCCCAGGATCAAACTCAGGTCATCAGACTCATGGAGCCATCTGTGCAGACCCTAAATGACTTACATTTTAATCATGTAAATACGCCTTCTTTCTGAGGTTTCAGCAAGAGCATCGTGATGAAATATGTATCATTAATGGGAAGGGAACACAGGCACTGACGGACTGTGATTCAGAACAGGACACAGTTAATACGACAGCAGGAGTGGCTCCTCCCGTGCCAGTAATGATGTTAAACATAAATGGATTAAACTCCTCGTCTCGAACACCTAAGAGATTATTGACGAAGCTGGCAAGAGAGTCTCTGCTGTGGTCTATTTTAGCTCCATGTACGTGGACACTTGATTTTCATGAACAAGTGATCCCTTGATTCAAAACAAAACAATCGAGGGTACTGACTTTACAGTCTGAACTTTTCACGGAATTCAGTTCTTTATTGGCATTTCCCCTCATGTTAATCAACTCTTAACAATTTAGCCACAGGGTACTGCATTTTTAAGATTTATTTTAGGTTTTTACTGAAGATTTTTTTCTTTTAGATTTATTTTAGATTTTTGCTGAAATTCTGAGTTCTATTTTGGGGGCTAGAGAGATGACTCAGCAGTTCAGAGCTCTGGCTGCTGCTTTTCCAAAGGACCCAGGTTCAATTCCCAGCACCCACATGGTGACTCGCAACTGTCTGTAACTCCAGTTCTAGTGGATCTGACATCCTCAGACAGGCAAAACACTAATGCACATAAAATAAATAAATAAATCTTATGCAAAGAAAGTCTCTTAGAAACTTGTCCTGAACCTGATGGTGTAAAAAAAAAGCCTGCTGTGAGACATGGGTAAGAAGCCACCTCACTGATAGTGAGCCACACACAATCATCCACACACGCCATTGGGAGAGCAGCATGCATCGCCTTGATGAGTTCCTCATCTCACTGATGGTACCATCCTTCCCTGATAGAGAAATTTGTCTGTCTCTGTCTCCTGGCCCCATTGGACCAGTCCTGGATCATTTTCTCATCAAAGATACTTCTTTTGGTCATATTCGTGGGGCCACTTTTACTGTGGGACATGGCGTATTCACATCCTGGGAGTGGAGAACTGAGATGCCAATGAAAACCCCTGTGCCATTGGTCACATGTCCAATATGGACCCAATATATCCACCAACTTGTTTTCTTTACAAGAAATATTGGGTCCACTTGTACCATGTGCTTTTCTCTATAAAGAGACCATTCATTCCTAGGGATCCTGTAATAATTTCCCCAAATATAAATTCTTCTTACCACAAACATACTTTCCTCCAGTTCTGAAAGCAAAACTTAAAATGGGTCCATGGTGGCCCTTCCTTCTGAGAATTCTAGAGGAAAATTTGTTCCCCTGCCTTTCCAAGATTCCAGAGGCTTCCCACATTCTGGGCTCATGCTCTATCCTCCATCGCCAATGCCAAGAGCATAACATATTCATTTTCTGTGTGTGCCTCTCTGTCTGTCTCTGTCTCTCTCTGTGTGTCTCCCTGTGTCTCTTCGTGTATTTCTCCATCATCATCATCATCATCAATCATCATCATCAACATCAATCATCATCATCATCACCACCTTTTATCTTTTCCTCTTTGCTTCCCTCTTATGAAATCGTCTTTCTGTATTTCCTGGCCCCACTAGAGCAGTCCTGGATCATTTTCTCATCAAAGATACTTCTTTTGGTCATATCCATGGGGCCACTTTTACTGTGGGACATGGTGTATTCACATCCTGGGAGTGGAGAATGGGGATACCAATAAAAACCCCTGTGCCATTGGTCACATCAGTTTTGTGAATAGCCATCCATTTATTGACAACATAAAAGTTGTTTCCTGATGCACACAAACTCCAAATTGGAAGATATTGCTGATTCCAGATAGAATACAATAGGATTCAAAAGACAATGAACATCCTTAGGTCAAACAATTATTGAAAGTTTAGCACTGGTCAGTGTTTCAAAGGCGAGAGATGGTTGGTGAATCTCTCCATGTCAAGCCCAGAGGCAGAAATGCGAAGATGGTTTCCACCTGTTCTTGTGAGTACAGACAATGGCAGCTGCACATCCTTACTCCTCTCCTGCACGCACAGATACACCACATGGCATAGTTACTATTGGTCTCAAAAGAGCCTGGCCAATGCTTCTCCAGCCCTGCAAGTCAGCAGACACCCTGTCTCCTGGTGCCCAGGGACTGTTGACCATTTTACATTGCTAATGGCTCCTCTTCTAATTTTATTTTGCATTACTGAATTGTAGATGTTTTACTAGCGAGCTCTAGAAAAAAAGTGTTATGAAGAAGGCTATTAGCTGATCTCCAAAGACACCATGGCTATAGAAGTTCCAGCTCCCACATACCAGAATGGCTTCACTCACAGGCCACTAGATGGTTCCTGGTCAGCAGCATCAGAATTGAAATCATGGTTCCTGGTCAGCAGCATCAGAAATGAAATCTTGGGAGAGAAGTTGTAACGTGAGGGCTTCATAGAAAGCAACCAGAGCCCAGAAAAGCCATTCCTGGGGGCAGAGTCAGAGTTTTAGAGGGAATTCATGTGCATCTTTGGTGCTTCACACAGCCTGACTACTTTGAGATCAAGCTGGAGCCTTCCAAAGTGAGTCAAGGTAAACCAGGAGGTTGGTTTTCAAAGTGATGCTAAACATTTTGTGTTTATAGGCGCCATCAGAACTGAGAGCCCTCTGAGCGTTTTAAAAGAATCTCTCATAAAGCTGTATAATAAAAACATTTAATGACAAAAGATGGGACAAAATTGCCCAAAGGACACAACCATAGTTTGTTCAGTCTAAAACAATAAATAAATAAATAAATAAATAAATAAATAAATAAACAAACCATGTGAGGTGTTTTTCCCCTCACTGCTGAATTGAAAACTCATTATAAAATTTTGCTTAAATTGCACAAAGCTATTTCTGTTCTCCAATAAGATTTTCACTTGGAGGGGCTGGAGAGATGGCTCAGAGGTTAAGAGCATTGCCTGCTCTTCCAAAGGTCCTGAGTTCAATTCCCAGCAACCACATGGTGGCTCACAACCATCTGTAATGGGGTCTGGTGCTCTCTTCTGGCCTGTAGACATACACACAGAAATAATATTGTATACATAATAAATAAATATTAAAAAAAAAAGATTTTCACTTGGAAAGCAAGATGGTAAAGAAAACCTTTTTTCTTTCAAACTACAGTGTGACTCTATACCAAGGCACTCCAGCTGGGCTGCCTGTCTGTCCTCCTTCCTTTCTACTCATGTGTTGCATCAGTGGACACCAGGAGATGACTGGTGACCCTTTGAGGTCCTAGTGTCTCTTCTAAATGCCGTCATATTTCTTTTGGTGGCCCACCCTGCGCACCTAGCCAAGTGTGGTCTCTCACTTTATAAGCTCCGCGGCTTGATTTTGTAGCACCCTCCACAGACGCTCGATTCATGAAAGGAATTTCTCATGCTCTATGTTCAGAGTGAGGAGCGTGACAAGCAGGCAACAAGGCATTCATGCATGAGAAGTCCCTCTGTCACGTAAGCAAGATGTATTGGCTGATGAGTTTTTCTGCGTGTGTTGGAGGATGCTAACATTCATGAGTGTCCCAGACCCAGACAGAAGGCTGAAGTCTTGATCCTCATCCTCCCTTGGTATACTGCCCCCTTGATAGAGGTCACTGGGTCACATCCTAGTCTTGAGCTCACCTGTCTGCCCCAGAAATATCACTGGGGGACGCTCTCCCCATTCTCTCCTGTTCTCGTTATTTGTGCTTCCTTTGGGGTCCAGACCCATCTCTTTCACTTAAAAAGAAATAATTGTCTATTGTGTGGCACTGGATGGTGGATTATGACATCAGTTACTGGATTGGAGGCAGCATCTCAAAGGAGTAAGAGAGTGCACTTCATGTAAAAAATAAAATAAAATTTTCTTCCAGGATGGGGTTAATCATCCATCCCTCTCTCTCTTGTCCTCTAGTCTCTTTCTTATGATAGCACACAACTATAAATGTGTCTGTGACTAAGTTATAAACATAGATGCTCATTAACGCCACACATCATGCCTGGCCTCCACTATCCACTCAGGACAGATCTGTCTCTGGTATTGCTTTTTAAATTTCCGTACTGTCCTGTTTTTAATGTATTTTCATTCACTCGGGACATGAAAGCCTAATGTTCAGCCTACAGCTAGCCCAAAGATGGGCCTTGGAGGCCGTGAGGCATAAGCAGGTCAGGGAGCTCAGGCGGCTGTGTCTCAGTGTGCGCCACCAACAAAATACTGAGTCTCTGGGTGGCAAAGATTGCAGCCAGTGCCGTTCTATTCCCTTTGCTTCCTCCCAATGAATGCTTCCACATTTATCCAAGTATTAGGAGATTTTTAATTATTAAGCATTGGAAGAATACAGATAAAGCCAGGGGCAACTGTGACTGAAGTGGTCACATTTAATACTTTGAATAGCAACAGGACACCATCCTGGACAGCAACGGCACACCATCCTGGACAGCAACAGCACACCATCCTGGACAGCAATGGCACACCAGCCCCATTGTTAGCCCAGTGTTGCCTCACAACTTTTTACATCAGTGTATACAACTCTATAGGTTGGAAACCATTTTGACTCAACTCTTTTCCGGTGTGATTTTTTAATAACATTTATTTCTGTATTCCTCTAACAAGCCTCCACTCCCTAAAGGTTCCATAACTTGTTCAAATATCATCACTGGCTGGAGACCAAGTCTTCGATCCATATGTCTATTGGGACCTTTCCAGTTCAAAGCCACCACACATCTGTATTCTCCAAGTTATCTCACTGGCCCTGGTAAAAATAAATTTCATTAAAATTTCTGTAGCACATGAATATTTCTGTGATAATGGAGAAAATGCTAAAGCAATTCTTATTTTGTCCATTATTTTTGAGCATTTCAATGCTACATGTTCTGGCTGCTTCCCGGGGGTGGAATGCCACACAGAACTCAGTAGAAAGCGAGCGAAATCATTACCTTTCTTCCTTACTGACGCACTCCTGGAAGACAGCACTCCCAAGAGCAGTGGATGCCTGAGGAGGAATGGAGGAGGGCTTATGTTTAGTATTAATTACACAACTGAAGATCAGTTCCCTCTACGATCACAGAGCTGCCTCAAGAGCCTCTGACTCATTGTTGGCTGTGTGTCTTCTGGAGACATCCCTGACAGCTTATGAATCAAACTAATTGTAACTCTTACTTGGTTATGAAAAAAAAATGACATGTGCGTTCTTCTAAATGAAGTCTTTCTCACACAAATTATAGGTTGCCACTGTAGATCAGGCAACGTGTATTCTGGATTCTCACTGCTGGAGAATTAGCTACCGAGTGGGGAAATGAGATACTTTGTTTTGCAGTTACACTGAGGTTGACGACCCCTGTTTTCTGTGTCTAAACATAAGGGTTAGAGAAGTCTTGATTTGCCACAAGTATGGCAAGCAGTTTGCCCTGACCGGGCTCCTTCTTGTTAAGCTGGAGGAAATGAAACTGTAGCAGGTAGTAACAGTCTAAACTCCCATTCAAGTGAGTGGCTAATCTCAACTAGAACTTAGATATGGTTGAATAAAGCAATCCTGCTGCCCTGCCTACCTTTGGTTATCTTGATGGCAGCCAGACACTTCAATCCCCCACATGGCAAACCCAAGAATACATGAGTGTCACGCAGAGCTGGGATTCCCAGCGAGACTGGCTAACCCCAGGGCTTAGTCTCTTGCTGCCACACTCAGAACTCCTGCTGCTTTGCACCTTTGCGCTGGTGGAGGAAAGTAAGATAAAGCCAGAGGAGGGACCATTCCATGGGTTCAGTCTTCACTACTAGAAACAAGCCAAGAATAACCCTGGTTGGAAACAATGGAACCTACAATGTCAAGCAGTCCAGCACTGCGATTTCTTTATGCGAAAGGGGCATGACGAGACCTAAGCCAGGCTGGTGAACACACTGGGACAGGAACTTCACTTGGATGTTATTCTAGCTCACATGATGGCTGCTTCCCCCCCCCCCATTAACTGGGATCAAAATCACAGTCTTGCAGTTGTCTACTTTTAAAAGAATTGCACAAAGAACATGAAGGAAGAAGGGAAGAGTGTGGGCTGTTCCAGTCCACTGAGTTCCAGAAGAAAAAGAAGGGAGGATACTTAGAAACTAGGTAGGGAAGATGAACAGATTAGCATGAAGCTTCATCATGTGTAGGAGATTTATGGGATATTGGTCCTTGGTGAGCTGGCTACCTCTGATAGAAAAACATACCTAGGACCTGCTCTGCCTCGCTGCAGGTGGTAGAGGAGTGCTCCTTGGGATGGTCCAGCCAACTATCTCACCTTGATCCCAATTCCTCTTTTTAATATGCACAGCCCATGGAAGCAAGCACTTAATATTTTCACTGAGGACAAATGAAGGTAAATTCCCTCCTCCACCTGGAGACTGGGGATGGGAGGGAGGACTTCCTTCCCAACCAAAGCAAGGGGTTCCCTTTGCTCCGTTACTTGCTCCCTGTCTTTTCCCACCATCCAGAAAATTCCCTCATCCCTCAGTCAGAAGCTGAAAACCCCTTCTCATTTGTTTTCCTCCAGGTTTGTGGATGCTAGTGAGAACCCCCTGAGTTGGCTGGGTCAGTGCCAGTTATGCCTGTTGTCTGTTTTATTGGGATTTCTTTGTTGCCTTTTGTAAATGTTGGCCTATTTGGTTAGATATTGGGAGAGTGGAATTCTAACTTATAGCTTTAATGTGACTTAAATTTGGCCATCTATCTTGTTCATATCATTATGGATACCAGGAAATTGAACCATAATTATTGGCCATGAAATAGCTTTAGTAAACTCCAAGAATCCATAAGAATATATAAGGAAATGCATCATTCCTGCCTATTGTGGACAGTAGCTGAGAGAATTGGTGTAAGTGAAAAAGTTAGCATAAAGTGAAATGTCAGGTGGGCACTTTGGGTTATACAGTTGCCTTACTTCAGAGGATGCTGTGTGTGGACTCACAGTACTGAAGGGGGCCACACTGCAGCTAACACATTCGAATTCCTCTGTGGTCAGCACTATCCTAAGGTCACAACAAGCAGCAATTCTTTGCATCCCACTGCAGCCTTCTAGTAGGGCCCCCTTCATCCCCCTATATGTGAGGACCAAGCTTAGAACTGAGAAAATCCATAGGCATTTGTGAAAATCTTTTTAATCCATATAGATTCTTACCTAAATAAACTTGTGATAAATTTAAAGTGACCCATCTCATCCATAGGCAACTGCTGAAGCTTACCCTGAACCCCGTTTATTTTAAGAATGACTTGCCAGGTATTGGGTTTTTTGTAGGAGGAAACTGTAGAGAGTAACATCACAGTCACCCAGTGCCTGTGAGACCCAGGCCTTCTCTGTCTTATCCTGTGCAGTTTAAGCTTGGCCAAGAGCCAGGGTTCAGATGAAAATGCAGACAGCCTGTGAGTATAGAATTAGAAACAAGAGGAACTCACAGGATCAAACTGGAGTCCAAGGGGAACTCGGCACTTACAGCTGTGGTTTCTGTGTTCCTGGGATCGCTCACAAGTAAAGATTCCGGGCTCTCTGCGGAGGCAACCATCGTGACTCTACTAACGTTTTAGAACCATGAAATTGGGAGACTGCTATCCCAGTACGGGAAGTCAAATGACGTGGCCAGTTAGTTTTCCGCTCTTGAAGTTTGGCGTGTGTGTGTGTGTGTGCGGGGGGGGGGGGGGGGGGGGGGCACGTGTTACTTGCTTTGAATGGGAAGTGGCAGCATGCAGCCCAAACTGCATGAGAACGTGACAGTCTCCTGACTTCTAAGTCTGCTACCTTGAGACAAGCAACGTGGAGGCTACATGGCCTAGGGAAGGACACATCACATGATCAGACTTGGAAAACGGAATCAAAGCCTCTGAGATTGCCAGAAGTAACTGCTCTCCAGACCTCTCACTACAGCAATTCTGTCGGACCTGGCCAGGACGCCGATTGAATCCAGTCATCTGATTTAGCCACAACCAAAACAGCACCCACCAAACACCTGCCGCTTCCCAGATTATGAGAACAGAGGTTGCATTGTTTTCTTTCTATATTTTAGGGGATTGTTTTTTGCAGCAATAGCTGGTGGAAATGCATTCCCAAATGAAACAGGCTCTACGCTCAGCCAGTGTGGGTGCATAGTGTGAAAAATCGCACACTCTCCCTCAGAAACCACTGCAGAAGATTCAACATTTTATCATACTTCAGCCTAGCACATAGCAAGTCAATACTCTTAACATCTTTGGGGAGATTGATAGATATTTTGGTTGGAATGAGAATCATCAAGTTTCTTTATTATGCTAATTGGTTATTCAAATTAATCAATAAATATGGTTTTTAATTGAATCTTCTCGCTAACCATGTCTTTCATCATTCCTATGCTGATGTGAATTTGTGTTTCCTGGCAGAAAATTTGCCTTCTTTTTGCCGTGGCAGGCTTGAGTTCATAAGCTATACGTTCCCTCCCCATCCCTCTACACTGCATTCTGGGCTGTGCACACTCCACCCTGTCAGCAGCTGGAGGCTACCTCAGAGGATGCTTGGCCTGCACTCATGGTGGTCATGAGCACTCAGGCTCGAACCTGCAGAGCAAAGGGCCAATGCTGCGTCTTTGGCTCCAGAAAGGTCAGACACCAGAAGCCTTTTAAGGAGACATTGAAAGAACATTAAATCTCAACAGGCCTACAGTTCCCCCACAAATTTACACATGCCGAACAACTAACATGATATCCAACACACGTTTTCAATATGAGTGTGAATATGGCCATGCATGGATGAAGGTTACATACGTGCATGTGCAGAACATATTCTCCATGATTTCTTCCTTAGAGAAAAAGCAGATGACCTCAAGAATGACTGAAGGAGAAACTCAGGATATTTTCCTATTTCTATTGCCATATCCAAGGGTGTCTCCCCATTTCCTCCTGACACGTTGACAACAAAAGACCCAGATCTGACTGCAGAGATTTATTTCACTAGCTCTCGGCTCCCAAGGACTCTGAGGATCAAGAGGGGGCTCTACCTTACATGCTGCATGATGTGTGACAGAGCAGAGGCCAGGAGAGTCTCCTGCCAGCTGCCATTAAAGAATTAGGCAGAGTAAGGAGAGGACACTGGAAATTCTGTTCAAAGTGTCACGAGGCCTGTGGCCCTTCACCCATGCATCCGTTGCCATGTTCGTTCAGCAAATACGTCACATGCCAGGTGCTGGCATCTGTTTTATGCTGGGCACATGATACTGAACAGACACAGTCTGGACGCATGTATACCAGTAAATAGGTGATTCTAGTAGGACTCGAGGGCCATTGATGGGCTGAACCAAAGCAGATGGGTGTGGGAAGAATGGAAGGTGGAGGAATGTTGTGAACTAGTCTGAACAATTGTTTAAAAATAGCTTTAACCGAGGAAGGCAGGTGGAAAGAACATGAAGGTGTCAGTCATTAGCACCCAGAGGAAGGATGCTCTTCAGGGCAGGCGTAGATAGCATGTGACCCAGAAGATCTGGAAGGAGGAGGAAGTAAAGGAGGTGAGGTGCAGACAGAGAACCACACCTTAGAACATACTGGGGGTCTGTAGTTTCCTGAACACTAGAAGCATCCAGAGGTGGTGTTAACCAGTCTTGGCTGCTTTCTATCTCAGACAGACCTTCACTTTAAGGAGAAAAGGGGGCCAGAGAGGGACAAACAGGAGAAAATCCACTTGGGAAATAACTCCTTCATCAGTTACATTGCTGGTATCTGAAGAGGAGCATTAAGTCAGTGTCAAGGCAGTTCTGTCCTATGAAGACTCGTAAGAAGGGAGGAGATGACTGCAGGTTTATATTTAGGCAACTGGCAGCATGCTCAGCCATTCCTTCAACTGTATTGACAAGAGCATAGCCTGAGCAGGAAGATAATGGCTTCTGCTTGAAAACGATGACAGGGAACCCAGAGAACCCTGGTTTGTCTCCAGCACCTACTCTTTCCTTCCATAAGAACAAGAGCATCTTTCTAGACAAGCATACCCCACCCAGAGTACAGGCGTGCCTCAGCCCTGCTTTGGCTGGGTATGTAGTCGTCTGGGCTCTTGTACGGTAGCATGAGGGGAGAAGTAATGAAGTATTTCCCAGCAATGCTCTGGAGAGATGTGCTCTTCCACACTGGAATGAGGGGAAATAAAATTACAGCAGAAGACCATAAAACCCAGACTGGAAAGGAACTGAAGTAAAGAATGGGAAAGACCAAATGTGTCTGACATTCAGAGCAGTGATTGTCAGCTGTTTCACCCCCCAGAAGACATGTGGCATTTGTCAGGAAGCCTATATTGTCTCCATATGGTGTAGGAGGTCCTTCTGTCTATGTGTTGCTTTTAATGGTTAATGAATAAAGAAACTGCCTTGGTCTGATGATAGGGCAGAACTTAGGGAGGCAAGAAAAGCTAAATGCATGCTCAGAGAAAGGAGGCAGAGTCAGAAAGACACCATGGAGCTGCAGCCAGAGTCAGACATGCTGAAACTTTGCCAGTAAGCCAGTGCCATGTGGCTATACACAGATTAATGGAGATGGGTTAAATTAATATGTAAGGGTTAGCCAATAAGAAGCCAGAGCTAATGAACCAAGCAGTGTTTTAAATAATATGGTGTCTATGTGATTATTTTGGGTCTAAGCTAGCCAGGAGACCAGGAAGTACAAGCTACCTCCTCCAACAAATAAATGTGTCTGATATTCAGAGCAGTGATTGTCAGCTGTTTCACCTCCAGAAGACGTGGCAATTTGTCAGGCAGCCTATGTTGTCTCCATAGTCACTGGCATCTAGTGCCGTGAAGCCAGTATCGGGGACAGCCAGTGTAGGGGAACATCCAGTGCTAGAGATGATCAATGTTGAGAGACAGCCAGTGCTGGGAATAGCCAACCTCAAGGGACAGCCAGTGTCAGGGGGACAGACCGTGTAGGGGGACTGCCAGTGTTGGGGACAGCCAATGTCAGGGGACAGCCAGTGTCAGGGGGACAGCCAGTGTCGGGGACGGCCATTGTCTCTGGCTTCAACATTCTTTAGTGGAAGCACCGTTCTCCCATCAAAAATAGATACTCCATTGTACCCAAGACAGGTGTATGGGATAGTTGGGCACTAGCTGAGGCTGGGTCCTCCACACCTGGACCTACATACGCTTTGTTTCCTGAGCACTTGCGGGAAGCAGTCAGCCACTCACTAACTCTGTGACTTCAGACAGCGACTCCACCCATTTGCTTCTCCTTTGCCTCTTACTAGACACAGGGCGAACAGCAGTACCAAGTTTCCCTGGGTTGTGGGGAGAACTAAACGGGGTAATACTTACAAATTGCTTAGGCCTGGAAGTGGTGCATGGAAAGTATCTATAAATTTTGTTGTATGGAGAATCTTAATCAAGAGTACAGCAACTGGCCTCAAGAAATATGGATCAGAAATCCACCAGGAACTGTAGGACTGCTTACATAAAAACAGTCTTTCTTTCAATTTCCATTGCAGATACCCTCCATGTGAATTCACAGCTTCCCCCCACTTTTTTGAGCTTAGGTATGTGTGGAGTGGTGTGTGTGTGTGTGTGTGTGTGTGTGTGTGTGTGTGTGTGTATGCCAGTACACATGTGTATGGGAACCCACGGTTGGCATCTAGTATCTTCCTTCATCTCTTTCACCTTACGGACTGAATCGGGATCTCTTGGTGAACCTGGAGCTTGTCATTGGACTAGTCTGGCTAACCAGCCTGTGATGGATCCCTCCTCTCTGCGTTGAGCACTGTAGAAGTACAGGCAGCTGCCCTCCCTCCTGGCTTTCCTGTGGATTCTAGGGATCAAACTTGTGACTGTCAAGCAGGTTAGCTACTGAGACATCCCTTGGACATACCCTTGGACATCCCAGACATTTTTGTAACAGAAGTTAGTATTGGTCCTTAAAGACCTTGTCTTGTCCTAAGTTTCATGTTCTTCTGTTCCTTCATTGACTTTTAACTCCAAGACTTGGCAGCATGGTCCACTGTGGACAAGAATCTGAGCCTCCTGAGGATATGGAGACAGGCACCATGGTCTCAGAGGATATTCGGCAAGGGGCCCTATTGTACAGATGCTGCTGGTCCCTTTCTTTGCTTTGACTGGGCTTCCTTGAGGGCAGGATGCCTGCACTGCACTGTGAGGTCCACATTCAGAAGGATAGGGCTCAAGGCTGGCTGATTGCACTCCTGTTGTGTGACTTTTCCTGGGAGGCATGAGCCAATATCTGTTTACCTCAAATAGAGTACTGAGGACAGAACAGAGAAATGATTCTGCAGTGTGGCTTTAGTGAACCAGTGAGATTTTGGAGCTACTCAGAGGAATTTTGGTGACAGCCTACTTATAGGGATCATGAGCGACTTAGAGGCTGACATATCGCAGGAACACGGACCTCAGCTTGGGTGAGGACTAACGAAAGCTGCAGCCCTGGTGATCCCTGCACAGCTTGCGTTCTGCTGGGCCTGTGCAAGAGACTCCTTCCCTAACAGTTAACAGCCTTGAAGTGGGGCCTTGCAAATCTCTGAGCTTTGTTTCCTGTCTGAGCCCTGTAAGATTCACTTACTTCCTGAGACTTATGAGTTTTCCTCCTTTTATGGAGGAGAAAGAGCTATTGGGAAACCCCTTTGCTTTGTTTACTGTGTAAATTAACACTAGCTGAGAACAATAGTCACTGAAAATCTGAATGTAGGATGACCTGTAAGATCAGGTAGAATGGGATAAATTCTCATGACTTCAGCTTTTCATTGGGGCAAATCTTGTAAATCAATTATTCTTGCTTCTTAGCGTAATAGAAGGAGTACAGATTAATACACTGTCGCCGCTATGATTGATGGAACCCGTAGGGTTAAAAGGGCAGAACTTCAATGCCACCAAAAGCCTATAAGTCGGCAGAAGCAGGCAACTTTGATGAGCCTCAACTTCTGCTCTGAGTGAGGAAAAGAGAAAATGAGAATCTCAGAGAGGTCATACCAGACCTTCACCTTGAAGTCACAGTCACAGGGGGAGGTTCCCTACCTGACTAAGTACATGAAATCTCACCAAAAACAGCTGGGGACATCGTCTATCAAATGACATGGGTTAGCATGCACAGCATTTACAGGGTCATAAGCTTCTCTACAGCTCCATTATAGTGTGGCAGAATTGTCCTCAAATCAAGATGATCTCCAGGAATCATGGTCTCCGACTCGTACTTGTTGGGCATAGGTAGATTAAAATTCTATATCATGCATGGCTGCAGGTTTACAAAGCCACTGTCTCTCATACTAATGGTCTCAGGAGGAGGCAAGCAAAAGCCTGGTGAGCCTGCCAGCCCCAGATGCTCCACATGAAGGAGAAGTTTGATTGTTAACCTTCCATAATATAGCATCACCTACTAGCTCTCTGTCTTGGCTGTTAAGAAATTCCCAGATTGTGCTAACTGGAGTAGGAAGACTCGTCCTAAATGTGAACCTCGCCGTCCCTTCGGCTGGGATGTCAGACTGGACACAAAGGAGGGAATACTTGAGACACAGGCCTCATCTCTCTCTGCTTCCTGACTGAGGACACCATGGGACCAGCGGCCACACACTCCTGTTCCCATCTCTTCACCACCATGTTGGGCAGTACCCTCAAATAGGGAGACAAAATAAACCTTTCTTCCCTTACATTGCCTTTCTCGGGTAGTCTATTGCAGCCTTGCAGCAATGTAGGAAAAAGAGCTAACTGAAGCCCTTATCACAGACATCCATTCCATTGGTCCCATTGGTCGTGGCCTGATCAGTGGACCATAGAGGAGGGTCTGAATGTTCCAGAGCAACTCAGTCTACTGCTAGAAGTTGTTCGTCTGTAACTACACTCATGTTAGTTAGCTACATCTTATTCATTAATATATTCAGTTTTGCTTTTGGGAACCCTTCATTAAAGCCCACTTCCTTTTGTTTCTTCTCGAGTTGATGATACCATGGGCATCCTCACCTGTCCTTTCTCCCAGAGGAAATCAGAACCCAGTGTCCTGACCTACCCGGCAACCCAGGTATCCTGCTTTGGATTTCACTGCCCAGTGTCCAGGAGTGTGGCCAGTCTGCACACATTTTCTCCACAGGGCTACTTAGCCGTCACAGATAGTCCATGGCTGGTGCGACATTGGTCTGCAGATAGGTGACCTTGAGTGATGAGTCACCAGAATCGGCTTCCGTCTGGAGTGTTTCACTGCTGGCCTTTATGCTAAGTGAGATCTTGATTCTATGTGCAGTCCTTTACACCGATATCATGTTCCATTATCTCAGACTCGGTGCAAGGCCTCACACAAGACCTGCCTGCCATCTTCCTCTGAGTGCTGGAACTCAAGTAGTCTTTGTCCTGCTCTAGAGAACACAGCTGTGGCCTTCCCCAGGGGACCTCCACAGTCTCCCAGTAAGGACTGAGCATTTCTCCACCTGATGAGTGATTTCTGGTTCCCCAGGGGCTCTAATTTGGAGAATTGAATTGACAGTTGATGGTAAACATTTCAAGCTTAGAAATACCAACTTCCCATCATCAGTGACTATGGACATAATTTACAGTCTGACTTGATGGGTGCTTTCTTCTCTGACTTCATTTGTCTGGAGAGCGATTGCATGCATCCTTTCTCCCTCTTTTTTACAATGTGCTCTCCAGACAGCCTCTGGTCACCTCTTCACAAACCAGAGTGAGTGGAACAGCCACCCACGGTCCAGGTTGGAAGTCTCAGATTCTGCCTTGACATTAGGTTTTCCCTGAGCCACGGCTATGCTGATTCTGTTCTGTTGACATAATAGTTAAATTGAAATGAAATTGTGTGTAATTGGGGGTTTTAGTAAGAAAATATGTTATACATGCAAGGAAAAGGCTTAATGGTTGGTGGCAGAGACTTGTGGTTTGCTGAAGAGTACATTGATTTTAATTTGAACGAGGCACTCCAGTCCTCCAGACTATGAAATAAGCAAGCCTATTGTGCTAAATAAAAAATCCATTCTTCCCCAAGTTGTGTTTGGTCATGGAGTTTTATCATAACAATAGTAACCCTGAGTAAGAGCTCCACACACAGAAGTGGACATGCTGGCCAGAATGTCCTTGTCCTTCTCACACTTCTGGATCTGCTCCTCAAGGACCACACAAAAGCAAGATTGTGATTGCAACCTCTTGACTGGCAGCCATATTTAGGGAGGTTATGGAAATTAGGGGAGGTGGAACAAGAGCCTCGCTGGTGGAGAGAAGTTACTGGGGACACTCATCAGGGAGCACTGGAACAGCACACGGTCACTGGGGACACTCGTCAGGGAGCACTTGAGCAGCACACGGTTACTGGGGACACTCGTCAGGGAGCACTGGAGCAGCACACAGTTACTGGGGACACTCGTCAGGGAGCACTGGAGCAGCACACAGTTACTGGGGACACTCATCAGGGAGCACTGGAGCTGCACACGGTTACTGAGGACACTCATCAGGGAGCACTGGAACAGCACACGGTCACTGGGGACACTCGTCAGGGAGCACTGGAACAGCACACAGTAACTGGTGACACTCATCAGGGAGCACTGGCACAGCACACGGTCACTAGGGACACTCATCAGCGAGCGCATGGAGCAGCACACAGTTGTCTCCAGAGCTGGAAAAGGTAACAAAGAGCCCACCACAGTACTAGGGAAGTGTTTGCTTCCTGCAGGGCCATGGACAGTTCCACTGGTACAGTAGAATTGATTTCTAGACAATGAAATCGAGGCTCAGATGCCCATGCCTCTGTTAATGGCAGCAAAAAGGCTGGAACTCACACCTCCCCACATCTTCTCCCATTTCAGGGCTGCTTCTGCTCCAAAGGGCCATTCTCCATTGTATATAAAAACTGTAACTGCTTTACTAAAGTGGGCAATCAATAAGCATGCAACAAGACTTTTCAAATAATAAGTATTCAGTGTGATGTGCTTTAATGAACTGGCCTGAAGCAGTACTTACAAGGGCCCTGGGAGGCAAACTTTGCGAGACAACGGGAGAGAGCAGCAATAGCACCGTGGCCAGAATGCAGCTCCAGGGATACACAGGTGATGGGAATCAGCAGAAGGCATCCATTCTCTCAGTTGTGCAGGCCTGACCCTGGCTGCAAGATGAGGTGTGCTCTAGTGTGAACTGGAAGCTCCTTTTCACACCCCCTGTGGGTGTCTTCTAAAGGCCAAGTCTGGGTGGGACCTGAGCTCTATTCGTGTTACAGGGCAATGTTAGATGAGACAAGATCTCCCTTTACAAGTGCGCGATGGAGCCGCCTATGGCTCTGCACCGCTCTAGAATCCAGGTTTCTGATAGGCCCTTTCAGTTGGGAAGAGGAGAGATATGATACTTAACATCTCCCCTGCACGTTCACTGGCTTAGTGTCCTGATCGAATCCAGCTGCATTTAAAACAGTTGTGAGAAGAATTCTGAAGTAGAAAAGTTTAAAATTCCAATCATCCATCATAGACAGGAGAGAGGCTCATGAGGTCTCAACCCTATCTGAGAGCTCTTAGCAGCTGACATCTCTTTCAGGAGAGAGAGTCCATTTCTGTGGGGGTGTGGCCCCTCAGAGGTTGTCCGTGCTCCAGTGATGGCTCTACAGATGTGCACATACAGTTGTCCATGCTCCAGTGATGGCTCTACAGATGTGCACATACAGTTGTCCATGCTCCAGTGATGGCCCTACAGATGTGCACATACAGTTGTCCATGCTCCAGTGATGGCCCTACAGATGTGCACATACAGTTGTCCATGCTCCAGTGATGGCCCTACAGATGTGCACATACAGTTGTCCATGCTCCAGTGATGGCTCTGCAGATGTGCACATACAGTTGTCCATGCTCCAGTGATGGCCCTACAGATGTGCACATACAGTTGTCCATGCTCCAGTGATGGCTCTGCAGATGTGCACATACAGTTGTCCATGCTCCAGTGATGGCTCTGCAGATGTGCACATACAGTTGTCCATGCTCCAGTGATGGCTCTACAGATGTGCACATACAGTTGTCCGTGCTCCAGTGATGGCTCTACAGATGTGCACATACAGATGTCCATGCTCCAGTGATGACTCTACAGATGTGCACATACAGATGTCCATGCTCCAGTGATGGCCCTACAGATGTGCACATACAGTTGTCCATGCTCCAGTGATGGCTCTGCAGATGTGCACATACAGTTGTCCATGCTCCAGTGATGGCTCTACAGATGTGCACATACAGTTGTCCGTGCTCCAGTGATGGCTCTACAGATGTGCACATACAGATGTCCATGCTCCAGTGATGACTCTACAGATGTGCACATACAGGCCACACTACTTGGACTCAGGGGACCATGAAAGGAAAATGAAGAGGTTATGAATTTGGGAGGAGGACATAGGAAGGTCTTTGAGGACTTGGAGGGGCAGAGTGGGATAGAAACAATAAAAAGAATTGGTAGTAAAAATGTGTGAAATTCTCACATAGCAGATGAAAATGTAAAAATTTTTATCCAAGTAGTTTATTGTTTGCTTGAAAAATGAGTTAGCTTTAAATGTTTACTGTCTTCCCAGTTCACTACACGCAAGCCCTTTACCCATCGAGAAACGGCACCAAAACCCACTGTTTTTGAAGTATATTTTAACGGCATTCTTCAAATTGTATTTGGAAGAGGGAGGTGTGTCACCACACAGCTGTGAAAACCAGAGAACCCGTTCTTTCCTTCCACCATGGTCTCAGGGACCAGACTGCAGTCGTCAAACCCTGTGGCAAGCTTCTTTGCTCACAGAACCGTGTCAACGCCCCACTCCCGAACATTCCTCTGTGTTCTAAATCCACAGCGATTCTTTAATACAACAAAAGAGTCGGGTCTGTTTTACATAACATATGAATTTCATCTTCTGCAGTTTTTCAGTACATTTTTTAAAAAGTTGGTCATTCGTCTACATTTCGGATTTAAAATAGAGATTGTGACTTACATTTGGTTGTTAAATAAGGCTTGGAGTGGGAGAGAAAAGCCACTATATTTGATTCTCCATTTTTGCTCATGAAATCTGTGTCCCCAGGAGGGATTGGATTGGGGTATAGCATGCTTCATTACAGAATATGGAACAAAGACTAAGCCAAGTGGGCCCCACATAGAGGATCTGAGTTCAGTCTGTAGGTGGTCTCAGAAAGCGGGATGAGGGACTGGGATTGCCAATGAGTGAGAGAATGGGCGCTCCTGAGGCCCTTTAGAGGATCCCTGCAAACAGAAGCAGGTGGACATGGGAGATCACTGAGACCCGAGAGACTGAACATGGAAAGGAACGAGCTACAGTCACTACCAGGAAGGAGATGGGCCACTCTTGAGCAATTGTTGTGTACCGTTTGACCTTTAAAAGTGGAAAAAAGGCAAATTTAAAGGAAATTCCTGTGTTTTTAAACTCAAGCTTTTCTTAGAAACTCACTTTTACTAAGATCTAACACTGTGGCCACCAGAAGGGTCCTGTTAACTAAGAACCGAGGGCCCACCCTGGAGCCTGCAAGGTACCAAGAAACATCAGTTTTCAAGAGCCATGGCTAGGAGGTCATACTAACATAGGGGAGTCTACTGGTTGTTTTAAATGCAATAGTTTAACATTTAAATTATTCTATGTTGACTTTAAACTTTCCATGATTGCCCTTATGTGATTCTTTCCTTGCAGAGGGTGGGAAAATGCCCCCTGACTAAGATGGGTATATACGGAAATCAGAGTTGGCTCACATGCTAGGGTTCACTTCTAGTGTGTTCACTAATGCAGAAACCAAAAACCCACAGAAAGCTCATGTGCTCTGGTGCTCTTAGCTTCTTCTGGATGGTGCTTCACAGAAACTCCCACTTCCGACTCCGTTTTCACAGTAGTTGGTGATCACCAGAGGAGACAGTGTTTATCATAGAGGAAATGAAATATTGGAAAATATTTGGCTTCCTTTTTCAGGGAGTGTGGGATATTAGCCGCCTTTCCCAAGTGCAATGAAGCTTGTGGTTTATCACACACATGAACGGAAAGGTGAAATGAATGTTTTTTTATCTCACGTCTGTTGGTATTTTGGGTTTTTAATATTAGTCCTGCTTTTCTATTTTAGAATCAAAATAGATGAATAATATCCTTGGGGAAATAACTTTACCTTCTTTTATTACCCATGTGGAAAACTTTTATTGAGAGTTCAATAAATAAGAATATAATGATATGGCCCGACCTCTGGAAGAGTTATGTTTTTTTTCCATCAGAGGAGCATGGCTTCCCAGCCAGGCAGCCTCTCCCATCACTGTCTGAAGTGTGCTGCCCTTTCTCCCCTTCCTCGCAGGAGCGCCTTCTGCTTTCCCTGCTGCCAGCTCACATAGCCATGGAGATGAAAGCTGAGATCATCCAGAGGTTGCAAGGTCCCAAAGCTGGCCAGATGGAAAACACTAACAACTTCCACAACCTGTACGTCAAGCGGCACACCAACGTGAGGTACGGTGCACCGTGCAGGCCCTCAGCGGCATGGGGAGTCGGGCGCCACATCACACAGTAACTGCCTGTCCTTTGATGGTACAGTGGGGCCCACTCCTCTTTCCCTCTGATGTCGCTCGGAACCTTCGCATTGGGGTGATATAATTTAATCTGCTTCATTCATTGGGTTGATACATAGTTTGTAAACTTTCCGTCTGTGACGGAGAGGAACAGAGAAGAGGTGGATGGTGAGGTCTTTTTTTTTTTTTTTGAGAACCCCCACAGTCAGACTGCAGTATAATCCTATGAGTGTCCATGAACTTTTTAGACACAATGGTCAACCCTCCCAGGTGTGTTTCCTGGCTACAGGGCCTCCATGAAGCCAGCACTCCAGGGAGGCTGGATTATTGGGTTGACCAACTAGTGGCAACGGCCACAGGGTCCTGATGCAGATCTTTATATTTTTCATGGCAATAGCTGCTTTGTCAAGACAGACATTGTTGTAAGTATATGCCCCAGAGAGTCATCCCTAGAATTATAGTGCTCGGAAGCCAGCAAGCTAACACTATGGGATTCTAGCCAAAAGGGAAGATGTATGAAACATCTAATGCCCCTGATGTAGAAGGTGACATATAAGGCCCCTCCCTTCAGGCTGGGAAGGAGACTCATTCCTTTATCTCCATCCACAAGCTACCGCATAGCTAGTGTTCCTCTCTTGTTCTCTCCATCCCAGGTACCTCCTTCAGGAATTTGTTCTCTCGGGCACTCATTGTGATGATGCCAGGCTTTCTGTTAGTCCTCATAGTCCTCTGCACATATACCCGGCTGTATCTGTTAAGCTTTGGTGGTAATCTTTAGTGTCAGGGAAAATTCTTGAATCATACTTCAGTATATCTGGGGTCACAGATATGTTTATCTGAACATCAGCTAGATGTGGGCCAAAGCTTCTTCCCCAAATCTTGACTCTCAACCCCGGCTGGGGAGCATCTGCTAGAACTGGAACCCAGTCTGTTCTCCAAATCTGGATTCTCATCACAGGCTGCTGTCTCCCGGGCCAGCTGTTTTAAATCAAAGTTTTGAAATCCGAGATGAAACACACACTTTACTGAAACGTAGATGCATAGCTCATTTGGCACCAGATCTTACAAAAAGGTACCCAGAGCCGGCGACATGCAGGACCCAAGTATAGGCATAAATAAATAAGCAATAAGAAATGCGTTTCACCAGACAGTACCTAAAGGAGAAACACTGGTGACAGGATGGGAATTGTGGTGAGAAACACTGAATGGGTGAGGGGAGAAACTAGGTCTATTTAAAGAAAGTTATGGCCCATTAAGCAATAAAATTGTTTAAAATCCCTGTTTGCCTGTGGCTGTGTAAGCATTTCATCTATAAAGTTAAGGAAGCAAGAAGTTAACACTTGTGGTGTCTGGGGGTGTGCCATTCAAATGCTTCCTCTCGCCAGCTTTCTGCCTCCCAAACTGCTGCAGTCCCCTCCCACTGCAGGAGCTGATTGCAAGGCATTCATTTGGGTAATCAAAGCCTGCAAAGGAAAGCATGGTGGCGTAGCAGTCACTGGACATCTTGATGGACAACATGGCACCCTCAAGCAGTGAATGAACCCCTTATACCACCTGTGTTACATGTCATTTTTTGTTTACCAGAATACCCCAAATTTAGTGGCCTAACACAGACATTAGCATCTCACAGCATCCGTGGGCTAGAAGTTTAAGAGATGTTTGTCCAGATGTTTGAGGTTTGGACTCTGCTGTGAAACTCAGGCCAGGTGTTAGATACAGCCGCCAGAGGACCTGCCTTCTTTGTGTCTCCTGCCCTCCGTGGATGGTTCACATGGGGTGTTAGCTAGAGGCCTCAGCTCCTCTGGTCCTCACCATCAGATGCCCGGACATCCTCACAGCATGGCGGCTCAATTCTGCCAGCACAAGGAATCCGTTGCTGGGCATCCAGAGAAATCAACTGTTTGCCTCCTAGCTCTGCTTTGGTGTCCATTAGACATGGGGCTTATTCCTACTAGAAGCATTTCCTAGCACTAATGAAAATAATAATTTCTCTATTGAGGACAGCAGCTGTTGGTGTCCTTCTGACCCTTGATCGCCTTTCTCTGGATCTTCCCCAGTCGTTCCTAAGCAAGTACAGACACAACATTGGAAAACAAATGAAAGCAAAATAAAAACAAGTGTATTTTTGCATAATCCTACCTATCAGCCGGTCTGAAACTACATCTTTCCTACATAGCTCAGGACACAAAGAATTTTTCTTCACTGTGATTGGTTTCCCTTGTCCTCAACTTCCTAACTCTGGTGTGAATCCCCACCAAGCCACAGACCTAATTAATACCAACTTCCCCAGGCCAGCTCTCCTGTCTCCAGATCTGTGTAATTCTTCTGTTCCTTGTTTGTTGGCCATGCAGGCTGCAGGCCCTACTGAGAGAACACGTCAGTCTTCGTACCAATACAATCTTGATGTTTCCTTTTCTTTCCTGAGTTTATCCTCATCTGTAAATGAGCGATATTGTTACTCTTGAGGCTCCTTGTGCTCTTTCCACTCTCCCAGGATGTCACTCTCTTTGTAAGACATGGAACACAGCCTGTGCTCATTCACCTAGCAGGTGACTTAAGGTAACAACAAAACCAACAAAGATAAAGTGGTCTTCTTCCTGGGCAAGCTCACGATCCGTCTGAACCTAGATTCCAAACACAGTTCACCCAGGAACTGCCCTTCACCTTCAGTTTCTTCTCTTGGATGCTCCCTGCCAAAATCTAATCAGTTGCAGTGTTTGGTTCATCTTCCGTCTGTGTCTAACCATGTCTCTCCACTGCTCCCCACCACAGACCTTGCTCAGGCTCCAATGGCCTGCCTGCTTCCATGGGGCACTGTCAGGATGACCTTTGTGATAATGATTCTTAGATCGTCCCCCCCGAATCCCATCCCTGTGTGAGCCTTTAGAGCAGTGGTTCTCAACCTTTCTGATGCTGCAACCCTTTAATACAGTTGGTGGTGATCCACCACCAACCATGAAATTATTTTCTTTACTACTTCACAATTGTAGTTTTACTGTTATGTATTGTAATGTAAACATCTGTGCTTTCTGTTGGTCTTTGATGACCACTGTGAAAGGATCATTTGACCCCCAAAGGTGTCGCGGCCCACAAGCTTGAGAACCTAACGATTCCTTTCACGCCGTTTCCAATACCGCACCACAGTCTCTGCTTACTCTTTTCATTTCTCTATTGAAAAGCAAGCTCTGGGGTAGCCTATGATATCTCCGGGCAGCCTGCCTTGGGGCTGCTTTGCCCAGTTCAGGTTCTAATCATCAAAAAAGCTGATGTTACAGACGAGAAGGAAGTGGCTTCACCCACCTTCACCTGTTCCTTTCCCAGAGTTCTTTGTATCAGGTGCTCCTTCTCTGAGTGAGCAAACTCAATCCTTCCTCTTGGAACATGGCTCAGCCTCTGCCAGACGTTCCTCTAAAGAGATGGTGGAGGGAAGTAGGCATGGTTTGAGCGATCATGTGAACAGAACAGAAAGGCCAGCCTCTTCAGAAGCCTGTGGAAGTCACCTGTCCCCCAACAGAGGAAAGCATCTCTCCTGTGCTTTGTGCTACAGAGTCCTGTCCTGATCTGGCTGCGATGAAGATGACTGACACCACGTAGTTTTGTTTTCGATGTGGTGAAATGGGCACAATGTTTTACAGTTCAACCACTTCTCAGGGAATAGTTCTGTGGAAGGAAGTGTTCACAGAGCTTTCCCACTGTCTTTATCATTCCATAACCTTTTCCTCATTGTACATGGGGTTCCCATCCCCATAAATCAACAAGCCCCGACTTCCTCCCCCAACCCAGCACCCGCCATTTTGCCTTCTGCCTACAAGGGCTGCTTTAGTCTAAGGCAACATGGAATGTAATCACTTAACATTTGACATTTTGTGCCTTCAAGTCCAGCATTTCCTGGGATTTCATTTCTTTCCCAGGCTGACTAATATTACAGCATATGTATAGATCGCAGTTTTTCTTCCCATATGTCCACAAATGGACTTTTGGGTTGTTTCCACCCCGCCGTGGGAATAAAGCAAATTCAGACATTCACGCATCAACATCTGCTTGAGTCTTTAATGCCACATCTAACTCTTGCTGTTCTCAGGGTTAAATTTTTCAGGAGCTATCGTAGTGTATTTCATAGTGGCTGTGCCCGCCTACGCTTTCACCAGCAATGCACAATGGATCCAACTCTCCACATTGCTGCCAATTTCCACAGTTTGCTTTTTGGGGTTCTGCATTTGTTTGTTTGTTTATTTTAATAACCTTCCTCATGACTATTTCTACTCTATGGTACATCTCAAGCCATAACATCTTCACTAAGTGATTCACTAAGTGGCTGTTCAGACTCAAAGCAGGAGTGTAGGCCAATGTATAAAGCCTTCATGACCATCTGGACTGTGCTCTTATATTTGAAAGGGTTGATGCACACACTGGCACACCTCACTGGTTATTTTTGGGGAACTCACAGTCACCCCAACTCATCTGCACATATGCAAACGAAGCTGTCACATCCAAAGAGTGAAGTTCCCTGGACGCTCACCTCCCTGCCTGCCCGTGTCCCTCTCTCCTAACAGTCTGCCATTCCCCTTTTCAGTATTAAACACGAGTCACCTCCCTGCCTGCCCATGTCCCTCTCTCCTAACAGTCTGCCATTCCCCTTTTCAGTATTAAACACGAGTCACCTCCCTGCCTGCCTGTGTCCCTCTCTCCTAACAGTCTGCTGATCCCCTTTTCAGTATTAAACACAAGTCACCTCCCTGCCTGCCCGTGTCCCTCTCTCCTAACAGTCTGCCATTCCCCTTTTCAGTATTAAACACGAGTCACCTTTGAACCCTCACCGGTGTCTTGACTTGTTTAACGTGTCACCCCAAGTGAAGTCTAAGCCTAGAGTAAAGGATGCAGGATCAATCGATTATTGATCTTTTTTAGAAAGGAATATTATTGCTTTGAATTATTTTCATTTGAATTGGTGCACACGGGATTGGACTTTAGCAGCTGTTGCTTCTGCTGTAGGAGTTTGTACAGCGTGAGTCACATGACAGTGCAAGTGGGACCGACATTCCACTGGTCACCTGGGTTGCATGAGTGGGAAGGCAGGCATGGGGGAAGACCAGGAGGAGAGGGGGAAGAAGAAACGAAAAGCCTGGAACTGGACCAGTATGATGAGGCAGCTTGTCTCTTCCCACTAAGTCCTCAGGGAAACTGCAGTTGGATATGATGTATGAGAGAGGAATAAAAAAATAAATTAAAAATAATTTTTAAATGCAGCACTAGAAAAATATTTAAATGGTGATGTATTTCAAGGTTTATGCATTTCCTGTCCAGGAAATAGCATGTTTCTCATGAAACCACTAAGTATGAAATATTTACACTGTTCTAATAGGAACTTGCCATGACTCATCTTTACAATGTAATGTAGACTTTTAAGTTCTCTTCCCCACCTGTTCCCACAGCATCTTATACGCTGACATCGTTGGGTTCACCCGACTTGCAAGTGACTGCTCCCCTGGGGAACTGGTCCACATGCTGAATGAGCTCTTCGGGAAATTTGACCAAATTGCAAAGGTGGGTTTCACCGCAAAGATGTATAACATCCGGGCGCATTTTCTCTCCTTCGAGAACGCTTGCAAAACCAGGAGGATGCCCTGGCATGCAAGTTCTGTGTGTTTTCACCTATTTTTAGCGGTCTGCTTACATACAATTCTACACTCAAAATAGTGAGATTCTCTTGGCAACCCCGTGCCCCTTGGGATGTTAGGGAGGCATTTCCATGTGAAGGTTTAATCATTCTCTCCTCGCAGAGGTAAGTAAGATTCTGGAAAACCCTCAGGTATGTGGTGTGCCCTGTGTACAAGCCCTTTAATTCCTATTACCTCACTTTCATCTTGTAGCTTCTGTGCCACTTACACAGACACGTCACTTCACCGTCGTGCTGTGAGTGTGTACATGGGAAATTTCACAAAAACCTGACCTCGAGCTGGTGAAATGTGGGTGGAAAACATTTCTTTTTTCCAGCTCTTTGCTTTTCATTACATGCTTCTTTCCAGCCTGATTTTGCCTCTGAATGGTTTCCCAGCACCCTTCATTATATCTACTAGTATTCGTTCCCGAGCTGCAGAAGGGTTGCTCTGCGTGGGCCGGTCATTTTTAAACAACTGCCAACAGTGTCTACAGACGAGGGCATGGTCCTCTGTGGGCCCTCTCCCCGAGTATGCTATCTTATCGTGTGCCTCAGCTCCCACGGGGAAAGGAGGTGACATTTCAGTCAGAGAATAGCTCTGCCTCCCTCCTTTTCAAAGGAAAATGTTGAGTTTTGTAAGTTAACATTTAAAGAAAAAAAGAAAGGGTGAAACTTAATGACTTGAATTCTCCCATTTTTATTGCATTGCCTGGTGATGTTAGGTAGAAGAAGGTCACACTGGAAGCAGCATCCCTCATGTCCACATGATCATCTCTATGCTGTGTGTGCCTCTTAGGACTCACATCTCCCCATCCCACAGGGATCAGTCATGCTGGAATAGAACCTAGTCTTCAAGTGGGATTTCATTGTAACTAGTTACATGTGCAGTGATTCTATTGCATGTGACAGATACGGGCAACAGGAAGTGTGTCTACAGAAGAATCTGGAATGACACACTATTCCCCAGAATAGGTGGGTACAGTGTAACTTCCTCTCAGAATGTCTGGGCTTCATCTGAGTCCAGTCCAGCTGATGTGGTCAAAAACAGGATCCATTCTAGATAGTAGATCATGACACAGTTAAATAACATAAATGGAGCACCTTAAGCAAGCAGCCTGCTGAGCCCACTGAATGAATACTGGGCAAAGCAAGTCACTTAAGCCGAGCAGCTTAAGGTCACAGCTAAGCACTGTTGTGAAACACCAACATTCTGCAGTCATAAACTAGTCATTTAAGAAGTGTGCAAGGAGCCTGACTAATGAGTAATTTGCTTTTCTCTTGTTTATGACACTACACTGGAATTACTAAATACGTCATCAATGGTGCTATAAATAAGCATGAAAGTATGTCCTGGCTTGTGAGCTATTAGTCAGGAAGAGACACATGCCGAAACGTCCAGTAACTACACACATGCTTACAGAGATGTCATATCCGCTCATTTATAAACCCATGCAATTCTCAGAGGAAATAGATTGTGTTTAGAACATTTTTTGGTTTTGTTTTATTTTGCTAAAGGGCTTGAAAGGTAAAATGGGAAGGTAGGATGGATGCATATGAATGAGATGACCTAAATATCGTAATGCAAATTACAATACTTAATGTGAATGTAATGTAAACAAGCAAATGAGTTGGCCAGACTTTTCTTGTTTTTAGTTTATTAGGATTACTTATTGAATCATATACACATGCGTGTCTCTGGATGCATAAGAGGGGAATCACGATCTGAAGCTGGAGTTACAGGGTTTGTGAGGGGCCAGGTACAGATGCTAGGAACTAACCCTGGGCCCTGTGCAAGAGCAGTGGTTGCTCTTAACCACCGAGCTGTCTCTCCATCCTTAAGCTGGTCAGACTTTTTATTAGAAAAATTTATCCTAATGACAGAACTGGATTCTAAATGATTAATCATGTTACATGGTAGCTTATTGGCGGGTGAAGACATTTATCAGACAATATATGTCCGTACATAGGAGTCTTCTGCAAGTTAAAAATAAAAAAGAAAGCCCCAACATAGTAGAATAGCAGTTTAAGTCTAACTGTCCCGTCCTGGTCTGGGTGATGCTCATCTCCACAAGTCCTCATTTGTCCTGCAGAGAACAATCCCCCTCTGCTTTTCAGGGGAAACTCTCCCACAACCCTCTCTGTATGCCCTTCCCCTCTCCATCATTCCTCCTGCTTTGGAAATGGGCATGTGGCATGTGGAGAGGGTTGTCCTGTTCTCACTGGGCAATGAAGGAAGCCCATCTTCTCATCCCTCTCTCCACACGCCCTGTCCTCGGGAGCTGAGTCAGCAGGGCCGGCAATGGGTGCCATTCAGCAAATGTGAATCACTGTGAGAGCAGCATGCAAATGAGGTCTTCCGCTTTCTTCTTCCAGGAGAATGAATGCATGAGAATTAAAATTTTAGGAGACTGCTATTACTGTGTTTCCGGACTCCCTATATCTCTCCCCAACCACGCCAAGAACTGTGTGAAAATGGGACTGGATATGTGCGAAGCCATAAAGTAAGTGCATCCCTCGGAAGCACTGCTCTCGTGCAAAACGGTTTGGAGTTGTATTTATCTCCTGCAGCTATTTCTGATTTCCATACGTGAGCACTAACTGTACACCTAGGGGTAAATATGAGGAAACAGATCTCTTGGTGTGAGGGGTCCTCAGTCCAGGGAATGGCTGGCACCAGCGCTCAGGGGCATTGTTATCAACCACTGGTTTCAGAGAAACAGAGTTAATAATTTGTTGGTTTCTGAAGTGATTCAAACAGACTCCTCTCACAGGCTCCACATTGTGTTGTAAATTACCTGTTGGTCTCAGGTATGATGGATGAGGCGATAAAAGCAGTTTGCTTTTTTTAGCCCCCCAAGAATGGGTGACAGCCTTGGTGTCTCTCATCCATTCTGGGAATTCTTTGTTCTCTTTCTCTCTCGCACGAAAAAGCACATTTGTATTCCCATTATTGAAGCATGAGTCAGGAAGTCTAGTGAAGGGTTGCCCTTTGGGGAAACCACATCAGTAGTCCATTCGTGGCAGTTTTGGCATGCCCTGGTACCATCATTATGTCACGCCCCAGGCCATTGTGAGATGCTAATGCTTTGCTTTACTGTGACGAGTGATGGGAATCATCTGTTTTCTGCAAAGTGCTGCCTTCAATCTCTGTTCCCTTCCTCGTTTCCCCTGGGGGGTTCTACCCAAGCTCTGGGATCATCTTCCTGGACACTTCTTTTGTAATAATATCTTAAGTAATGAATGATAGAAGCCAGCACTGCCCGACACTTCTGTCTCCACTTCAGGGGAGTTCTTCACTGGCCTCTGTCAACAGTCATAAAATATCAGAGACAATCTTTAATTGCATTCCTCTTCATAATATATTATTAAAGCCTTTAAATTTATTTTCCTTTTTAATTAAAGAATATATTCGGTTGATAAGATTTAACCTTATGATTATTTCTTACATATCCATATTTGAGCTGAAGTTATTAAGTTCTCAAATAAGTTATTGTTCCTCTGCTAGCAGAATATGTTTATCAGGGGCATGCACGTTAGGAATTGAAGATGGTATTTGAAATGGGGTCTGATGCTGCAAGACAGTGATATGCAGACATTTGGGTTTGAACACAGCAGGAAGTCACACACAGTGGATCAGTTCTGGATGCATGTTAACTGGGGACATGAAAACAGTGGCCCGAATGCCTTGTCACTACTGACCACTCCAAGCAGAGCCTGGAGCTTTGGGTCCACTCCTGGAGCGTTTAGAAGATGCTACCCTTCCTCTTGCTCCGAAACAGCAAATAGTGGTCCTCTGCCATGGAAAGGTCTATGGTACATTGCCCAAAGTCTGAGAGGTTGAATAATAACATGCAGGGAGATTGGCTGTGCGCCAAAGGAATAATATGGCACTAGTGAGCTATGCACACTTCTCCTCTCTTTAGGAAAGTGAGGGATGCTACAGGGGTTGACATCAACATGCGTGTAGGAGTGCATTCTGGGAACGTCCTGTGCGGTGTGATTGGTCTCCAGAAGTGGCAGTACGATGTGTGGTCTCATGACGTCACTTTGGCCAACCACATGGAAGCTGGAGGAGTCCCCGGGTAAGACAAACCTTGAATTTCTCTCTTCAAGCTGGTGGCTCAACTAGACAGACCAGGTCAACCAGCTAATACCGGCTTGCTGAGTTTTAGATGGCTACTCTTGCCTGTGTTGGTATCATGATAATGTGTCCAGTGGCCTCTTGCGAAAATCACTTGGCCTTGTTCTCAGGGTAGTGCTAGAGGCTTACTTAGAATGTAAAAATATAAATAAATAAACCTCTAGGCGTCCTCCCTCGCAACACACACACACAAACTCCAACACCAATTCTACAAACCTCTGAAGGCTTTATCCAAGCATTGCAGATACCACATAGTACACTCTAAGCCTTTCTTTGTTTGCGGGTTTACAGATGTTGATCTGAGCTGCCGTTGAATGATTCAGTGCAGGCTTGGTGTCGCTCTAGAACTGGTACATCTACCAGCAGTAGACTAAGTCCCATAAGCAGTCACAGAATCCACTTGTGGTTAAATGCCAGCCATGTGACTCCCACATGTGAGGGCCGTGATTCCGAGGCACACAAGAAGAAACCCTGAGGAGGAAATCCACGCCTTCACACAGCCGACACTTCTGCTCTCACAGCCCAGATGCAGATTTTGACAGATACTTCCATGAAAATGAGTTATCATCCAGTATTTTTTGCTGAGGTTCGCCACACCTGCTGTGCAGGTTTCTGTGAGCACAGAGGATCTACAAGTGTTGGTGTCTGAGGACCTCTAGGTGCCATTCTTTACAGTAATGGCCAGTCCAGCACAAACTTCCATTAAAGTCAGTATTTCAGAGGACACACTTGTTTTCCTTCACTAGAAGAGAAATTATTTCCCAAGCTGCAAGCAAACAGAAAATCTTTCTTTACATCTATGTTTAAAATTCCATTTCAGACGCGTTCACATTTCTTCAGTCACCCTGGAGCACTTGAACGGGGCTTACAAAGTGGAGGAAGGAGATGGCGAAATAAGGGACCCGTATTTAAAACAGCACTTGGTGAAAACCTACTTTGTAATCAACCCCAAGGTCAGTACCACTCTACAGTGTAGATAATTAGCTCATTATTTCTGTGATTGGGGAGCAGGTAGTGAAAACATCGTTGCAGGTGATGCTTTTAGCTAAGAATTGGCTAAATCTTCACCCTCAAAACCACTTTAAATGCAATCAATGGCTTGATTATAGAAGACGTTTTGCAAGGATGAATTCCAGTGCTTATTCAGAAGACAGTTGAAATGTATTGTCTCTCTCTATGTGCTGATGGGATGGATGAAGGGTGCCGGTCAGGATTATTATAGAGGTCTGTCATGTTGCACAGTGCCACCTGTAAAAGGCTCTCTGTGCACAGCCTTGAAACCTGTGAGTTGAGAAGAAACAGAGATTCTTAATGAAGTCATCAAACATTAAAATCTCATCAGGTGATAATGGTGTGGAATAAAAGGGAGAAAGTTTTTCAGGATTAGCAAGTAAATCTCACAATTCATTTGTGTGAAAACGTAGATACATACAGACCTGCTTCCCTTGTGAGCCAAAAGAGCCCATCGCCTGGGAAATAATCAGCAGGGAGGTGCTGTCTGTCTCGTCTTGTGTTCATGCCGCCTGTTAGAGGAGATCCAGTGACTCGGGGCTTTCAGTGCTGTTCATCTCTCTCAAATTCCTGCCAGATGGGTATCATCATCCATCATAGGACCCTGATGCTCTGGGCAGTGGTATAACTGTCTCCAGGCGACACCACTGGTAAAGGGTGAAGAATGCAGGGAGATGGGCATCCGAGCCATGTCACCCAAGTTCACAAAATCAAGATCAGATCCATGGGCATTTGTCTGCGATGGCTTCCCTGTAGCCCACACTTGTAATTAGCTTCACTGTTGACCTAGAGGTCAACATGAGTATCATGAATGGCAAGCAGTGGATAAGTGACAGGAAGATGTGTTCAGGCCAAGAGCCACAAATTATAGGTACGTGCAGCCACCATCAATATGACCAGCGCAGCCAAACCTAGTTATAAAACCACCAAAACAAACTAGAGCGGATCCAAGTTGGGCTGAAGGGTTGGTTGACTTCATGAATTATCATCCACTAATATACCTACCACTTTCACTAACTGAGTTTTGCTATGTAGAGAGAAAGCAATTGACTTGGTCCAGTGAAACTGGAGCTGGACCAGGGAAAGAGGGCGAGGTTGGAATGTACCAGTCATGACGCTGTTTCTCCTCCCAAGGGAGAGCGACGGAGTCCCCAGCACCTCTTCAGACCCCGCCACACCCTAGATGGAGCCAAGATGAGGGCATCTGTTCGCATGACCCGGTACTTGGAGTCCTGGGGAGCAGCCAAGCCCTTCGCACATCTGCACCACAGGGATAGCATGACCACAGAGAACGGGAAGATTAGCACCACGGTAAGCCTGCCTCAGAGCCATAGGTATGGTAGGAGGACTGTGGGCTCCTCCTGCAGCAAAAGATTGGGCATCTCCAGCCAAAATGCGTGTCTGCAGTGATGGTGACCTCTGAGTCCATGGGGCCTTTGAATCCAACACAGAGCAGCTTTGCTCTTTGACTCCATAGCCCAGCATGTCATTATTTATACAACTGGTGTAGCGGCGTAAACGAATGCAGACAGATTGTAACAATATATATAGTTTTAATGTAGAAATAGACTTACAGAACCACCGTTCCCGCGGAGACCAGGAAAGCAGAAGAGAAGAGCTCGGAGCATGCTCGCCAAATTTATAGGCAGACATTAGCCCGAGGCGAACACGCCCCTTAAGGGGCGGGACTTATCCCTACAAACTGGCTGTGACAAGACTGTTTAACCAAGTTCTTTTTTGTCTTATGAGGTAGAATACTATGAGCATTTTAACAGGAGTAGATATGAAGGCAGATGGCTACTCACGGGCATGGCCAGGACTGCTCCAATTCCAGATGTGCAGAGCTGCCCCATCGCTGTGCGTCCCTGTTCTGGTTTCAGCCACAGATACCAAAGGTCTTCACCATGGGTATTTGTGCAATAAGATGCAGAAAAGACTATGGAAAATAGATCTAGAGGGAGCAAGAAGAGTAAACACAGTTAGATGGTTAACATAGTCTCAACCGTTATTTCAGTCCTAAAATCACATCCAGTTCCATGTGTAGTGGCTGACTGATTAGGATGCAGTTGAGATAAAATGCAGTCCTTCATGATTCTCACTGGCTGAGAAGGAGCGTGGAGATGTCAGGTGGAAGGCAAATTCCCATCTGTCCTCTTCCCCAGGCCTCATAGTCTGGCAATAACCCTTAAGTCCAGCAGGTGGAACCTATAGGCTAATCGCATCTGTTTCTACAACTTCTCTACAGTTCTTACATTGTTTCTTTCATTTTTGAGATTATCCTATAATTACATCATTCCCTCTTTCCGTGTATCCCTCCTTGCTCTCTACCAAATCCATGGACTCTTTTGTCATTAATTGTTGTTCCATACTTAACTTAAAAATCGATGTAAAGCAACAGAAGCTTGTGACTGGTCATTCAGCAGAGACAGTGTGGGGCAGGTCCCTAGAGTTTTCCTTCTAATGGGCAGGGGAGATCACAGTGGAGCAAGATAAATGAATAAGGTTACTTCAAGTACAATAAGCCCCATGAGGAAGGTAAACTTAAGTGGATCAGGGAGTAAATGGTGTCTGCCCTAGGCAGATGAGTGTGAAAGTCTAGGGGGAAAGAACAGAACAGACCGGAAGAGCAGGCAGGAGGGCAAAGTCAAGTCCCTCAGAGGACTGAGTGCGGTGTCTGCTGGGGATGGAAGGGAGGTGGGTGTGATTGGGAGTCATCAACCATGGCGAAAGGAAGCTGTCTAAGGTGGGGACTGAGTGTGGCGTCTGCTGGGGAGAGAGGGGAGGCGTGTGTGACTGAGAGTCATCAAACATGGCGAAAGGAAGCTGTCTAAGGTGGGATGACAGGGTGAAGTCTTAAACTAGCGAGGATTGCGACAAAGATGTATGCTTTGGAGTGACAGAGCAGGACTGCAGAGTCCCCAAGGCAGAGCAGTGTCCTCTCCCGCTGAGACTGCAGCAGACACCGTGAGAAGCACACTCACGGCCATCCTAGAAGGGGGAGCAAAGGAGACTTGATGGTGGCATGGGTCCGCGCCCCCAGTGCATCCCACAGCTGGAGAATGGTGATTCACTGAGGTGACCACTGCATGGGAAGTTGGGTTATTTAAGATGGAAAATTAAGACCTTTCTATAACCACCATCAAGTTGACGTGTCTTCTGCATACTTCCATCCAACAAGGAAGACCATGGGTGGTTGGTTGTGCAAGCCTGAAGCTGTCGGAACTGGAGGCTGCAGTTGGCGTTGGGAGCTGACGTCAGGGTGAAATCATCAGGAGAGGGGTTCATTGTGGGAGGCCTGCAGCATCCTCTGTATTCCAGCCCTTAGAGCACTTAGAACAGGCATCTCCGGACTCCTGTGTCCAGTTGCCAATTAAAATCAATGTTCCCAGTCACAAGAAGCGTGAAGCCAAGTTTCTTTGAATTCACTGTTCCAGCTTTTACATTAATTCCACAGTGTCCCTGGGGTCTTTTGGCTTTTGAACTCTTGCTGCTATTACGCAGTGAGGTATCTACCTGCCAGCCCTGACCCATGTCTCCCTTCCACTCTTTCTGGAACTTCCAATTGGTCATGTGATATTTCTTCCATCTGTCCCATTGTCCCTTGAGTCCATTGAACCCATGGTGCCCTTATGATCTGGTTCAGGGATCAGTCCCTGGATGGACAGCGAATGTTTGGAGCTCCTCTTGTGTTTTAAAGACCATCTATTATTTGTGTGATATTTCCAGGTGACTGCAAGCTTACAACAACTCTTTTGAGGGCTTCTGGGGGTCACCATTTAAAGCGAAATCTAAACATTTCAAGATTCCAAACTTTTTTTTTTTATTTATTAAGGATTTCTGCCTCGTCCCCACAGCCGCTTCCCATTTCCCTCCCCCTCCCCCTATCAAGTCCCCCTCCCTCATCTGCTCGAAGAGCAATCAGGGTTCCCTGACCTGTGGGAAGCCCAAGGACTGCCCACCTCTATCCAGGTCTCGTAAGGTGTGCATTCAAACTGCCTAGGCTCCCACAAAGCCAGTACGTGCAGTAGGGTCAAAAACCCACTGCAATTGTTCTTGAATTCTCAGTATTCCTCATTGTCTGCTATAGATTCCAAACTTTTAAAAAGCAAAATCATGTTGTTACTCCCAGCACCCCAGTGTCCAATGTTTGTGCATTACATCAACATTTGAAGTGTTTATGATAAGCCCTGTTCCTCATATGGATTATCACGTAGTTACTTAAACCTTACTCACCATGATGATCTCAGGATCATGGCCCCCTTCTTCCTGAGAGACGCTTTCGACACTAATTGAGTTTCTTTGTTTTTAATTGCAGGATGTGCCAATGGGTCAACATAATTTTCAAAATCGCACCTTAAGGTAGGGCTTGTCATTGACAGTTTAATTTCTGAAGACATATTGCTTGTTATTTATTGAGAGTAATTATCGTCAATTAGAGCTATTTCAAAGATGTCTTCCAAAAGAGCAGCTCCTATAAAGAGCCCTATCAAATTACTTCCAGCTTCTAAAAATAAGAATGTTAGTGTCTTCTTATTAGGCTTGAGAGAGAGCGCGGGAGCAAAGGAAAACACCACCTGCTCAACTCTTTGTCTGCTGGGGATAGAGTGTTTTCGTGAAATCCCTCTTCCTAGTAGAGATAGAGTTTTTAAAAACCTGAATTGTTTTACATTTTTCAATTGCTACTTAGAATCTATGTGCTGAATCCCAAAGGTGACCCAAGCTGCCCACCCTGCTCAAAATGGAAAATCCTTTTAAGAATTTTCTCACACATCCTGCCACTATCCACAATAAAATCATATCGCTGTCTTTTTGTTTAACTTTATGTGTGTGAGCATTTAGATACATGTATTGAGGTGCACTACATATATATGTAGTGTCCACAGAGGCCAAAAGAGAATGATCGAGCCCCAGATGGTTAGCACATGGAGGCTGGGAACACAGCCTGGGTCCTCTGCAGTGGAAACACGTGCTCTGAACCTCTGGGGCTCACTACATTTTTTGACCTCACACCCCTCTATCTTCCATTTTACTCTAATACTGGAATAATCAATGTAAGATATTGGCACAACAGTTAAGGCGACTTTCCTTTTCCTACAAAAAGACTGCTTTTGACGTGTACAAAATGGAAGAAAAATGTAGGATTCAACATATTTCCCTGTAGAATATGCAATGTGTCCAAGTGCAAAGTAAACACACCTGTCAAGCCCGTTTGTTTTCCCAGAACTCTTCCATATGACTATTGCAACTTACTCTAATTTGTATTTTTGCAAATTTGAAATTTTAGCATTGAAGTGTAATACTTTCTGTCCTTATGTTCTGAAGCTGATAAAGCTCTTGTGATTTTTTAAAACGTGTTTTTCCACGATCTGTACCACGTTAAAGCAAACTTAAAGTAATCTTCAGAAGATTATACGGTACCTCTGTGTCTCTAAGGTACCTTGAGAAGGCATCACCTGCCAGAGGCTGGTGGGGTGCTCACATGTGTATGAACAGCCCCACTGAGAAACTTCCACTCTCTGTATTCATCATGTTGGAGCTCAGCTTCAGTGGACAAGATAGAGTAGGAAATGCTTCATAGGAGCCCAGCACCGAGCAGGGAGGTGACTTCTGGGATGAGCATAACCAGGAGTCTAGTGAAGGCCATACTACCATTTTATCTCAAACACCAGAGAAAATTCAATTTCATACCAGCTGCGTTCCCGTGGAGCAGATACTATTGCATAATTGTTATGAAGGGAAAGAACCTGAGACACAGGGGAACGGGAAGATGCCAAGAGTCTCATGACTACCTGAGCTGAAGCCAGGTCACCATGCCCCAAAGCCCTGGTTGGTTAGGAATGTCCCCGTAGTCCCCATTTGTCTGTGGTTCTTGACCTTTGCTGGCCTTTAAGCCTGTGGGGAGAACACAGCTTTTGAGTCAAACTCTAAGGCCTTCCTCCCACAGCTGAGCTCCGAAACCTGGCCCCCTACAGACTTCTCTGAGGCTTTTACACTGACTTGTTCTGACATCTCCTATGCCTCTGTAAGTGGATTTGCTAAGGAAGTGCATTGGACAGATCTGAGAAGTAAACCCTAGATGAGTATTGACGCATTGGAAAGAGGGATTGGAGCACAGAGCCGTAGGGAAACTGGGCTCAGTGTCAGGGGTCAACAAAATGAGAAATCAGAACTGCTGAACCAAGGGGACAAAGGCAATCAATAAGTGTTGGTGAGTGAAACCACCAAGGTGTATAGGTGTTATAGGTGTATAGGTGTTATAGGTGTACAGGTGTTATAGATGTACAGGTGTACAGGTGTTATAGGTGTACAGGTGTTATAGGTGTACAGGTGTTATAGGTGTACAGGTGTTATAGGTGTAGAGGTGTTATAGGTGTTATAGGTGTACAGGTGTTATAGGTGTACAGGTGTTATAGGTGTACAGGTGTTATAGGTGTATAGGTGTTATTGGTGTTATAGGTGTATAGGTGTTATAGGTGTACAGGTGTTATAGGTGTATAGGTGTATAGCTGTATAGGTGTTATAGGTGTATAGGTGCCTTGTCCTCTCCACGGTGGAGGTCACACAAATGAGAAATCTGTGTCTACAGCAGGATCATTATGCAGATAGTCAATTGAAATTACTCATCAGAACCTGTACTTGGTGGCTACTTCACATTGCATTTAACATGGTGAACCCTGCACAGGCATTATTCACTAGCCCTGAGCAGATTAACAGAGCTAATGCCTTAGCTCCACTGCTCAGGAAATAGGTACATTTGCCTGTGAGCCCCAAGTTAACAGTGCAATTTCCATAGACTTTGCCAGACTGTGAAAAAGAAAACCACCGAAGTAAAGTCCAGAAACTCCAGCCTCATCATGGAATTGGAAAATTTAAAAGAGGGTCTAAGTACATCATTGGGAGCCAGTTAATGAGGGTGCATGTCCCCACCAGGTGATTGCTAAAGACCTTTACTTTAAAAAAATATGCAGAAAGGATGGAGGTGAGACGTGGCAGTAGAACACAGGATGATCCTGCATACGGCACTGTGAGATCCCAGTACCAAACCTAAATAAAATAGGACCAAAACCAATCTGCCTTCTACAAATGGATTTGAAGCTGGTAAAATTAAACCTCATAATTGAATTGGCTTGATGTGTATAGTTGGATCACTTCATGATATTTTTGTTTTAGAATGAAATCTGCACTTGACCTTTTAGAGAGTGGCAGAGAGAGACACAAAGTCAAAATGTAGAGTGTGGAAATACACACATCACTGTGTCTCACTGATAGTTCTTTGAGATTTAATTACAGATAAACGATAAATGTGACATGCCATATTTGTTAGTGTTCTTATCTATATATATGGGCAGATAGGACCTTAGAATAGTGCCAGTGTTGTTCCAGATTAGATCTTCCCATTTAGTACTGAACCATCTTGATGCATGTGTCTTAAGACAGGCATGACCTCATTTAAACTGGCCAGCAAGGGCCAACCTATGCCTTTAATCTTTCCAGTAGATATTGAACTTTTAAAACAGATGCCAACCTCACCATCTCCTTTATACCATTCTCATGTGAATTATCTACTTCTCAGAGTAGGGCAGGCACTGTTAAGTTAGCATAGTTCACTTAGTAGCTCTTTTTATGGCTTAAGGTCACCTTACCCAAGACAAGTGTGGTAATCTTTAAGTCCACAAACAGAAGCAGGCTCTTTGTGGGTGTGACTTCTGCCAACCGCAGAATACTTACATCTAAGCACAACAATTATACTAAATATATTATATGAAGTGAATCTCTGAAATGTCTAAATAAAGACTAGCTTTGCAAATTCTTGGAAACTGGCCGAGAAATACTTCAAATACAGGAGTGACTAACATAATCAAATTTCTCTAGGGTTATTTCTACAGCCGGTGTGATTTAATCCAACTGGGCGGTAAGTCGAGAGTTAGGACATCACTTAGGGAAGGAAGATCTTTTTGTATCAAACACCACGGACTCTTGGTGGTGATTTGACAGTTCAGTGAGTGTCACAGAAAAGTGAGTCGATGTGCTTCCCATCATAAACAGTGTGGGCAATATATTCAGTCCCTAGTGTGGATATACGCTTTGTTACCATGAAAACCGGCGTGATGTTTACCTTCACACTAACATTCCCACTCGCAATGTTTCCTTTTCGTATAGAACTAAGTCACAGAAAAAGAGATTTGAAGAAGAACTGAATGAAAGGATGATCCAAGCCATTGATGGGATCAACGCCCAAAAGTGAGTGTTTTTATTCTCAATCAGCTTATTCCAAAGTCTAATGTTTTAATGCAATGGAATATTTTCCTAGCGTCTTCAGCCCAACACTGCCATCCTTACAATAGCAAACCCAAATGTCTCAAACGGTTCATCAGTTTCCCCCAGTGCCCTTCATAGTAGGTTCTGTTAATAAGATTTCTGTCATGCTATAAAAAAATTAAGTTCTGCCTAAAAACTAGCCACCCAGTTACTTAGTAACAAACAGCATGGCGAGGAGTCACACAGAGAAAGATCTGTGTCAGTTCGTATACTTTGCTTTTATTTTTTAAATTACACGATTGCCCCCATACCTCCCTCCAGTTCTTCCCATGTATCCTCTTGCTCACTCTCTCAAATTCATGGCCTGTATATATCTGTTGTTACATATTTTAAAGTTAATAATTATGGAGAAACTTAGATTTGTCGTCAAACTCATGTATGTCATAAACGAACCCACCTGTGCCACAGAGGACTTTGCTGTGTCATGTAAAGTCAGCTATGACACAGGCCCTCGTCTATGTTACAGAGAACACTACCTGATTCAGTCATGGGGACTCACCTTCCTCAGCCTCTTCTCCCTTGATTTCTATTCGAATGAATCCAGTCACTATGGAAATCACTGTGGAGGTTGCTGAAAAAAAAAAAACTAAAGATATGTCCACATATGACCCGATTATGCCATTCCTAGGAATATGCCCAAAGGACCCTTAACTCAACAGATGACAGCAATTCTTGCACATAAATCTTTATTTTTAGCATTTCTCTTGGAAAGTTCATCTGCCATGGTTTTTACTCTTTTGAGATGAGAAAGATGATAATAAAAGGATTTGGGGTGAATGTGAATGAAGCGCGGACATGGGCTTCTCCTCGGCTAACTTTAGTTAGAATTTAATATGACAATTATAATATGTGACTTTCCCCAGAATGGCCTTGTGTGACTATGCATGTTACTTTTATTGATCTGGCTACATGTGTAGCCATTTATAGTATCGGGACTAGTCATTGGCATTATACACCAAAATGATACTCAGTTTGGGAGAATTTACATTCAAGAAAGAGCAGTGCTGGTATGTTATTTTTTGTGAGTATCTCCAGATGCTTGGTTGGATGTTTGATGTCTTCTGTCTTTCTCATTTCCAGGCAATGGCTCAAGTCTGAAGACATTCAGAGGATCTCCCTGCTTTTCTATAACAAAAACATAGAGAAAGAAGTAAGCCATGTTTTCTCTTAAAGCTATGATTTCCTTTCTGAAATAATAGTTTTGATTTCATTCATCAAACTGGGTGGATATTAATATAGTTTTTAATTAAATACTTTACTAATATCTGTCTTTGAAACTTTTATTGAATTTGTTCTTTGATGGTTTCAGATCAGTGATTTCAGACCTATACCTAAGGCATTCTGATTTCTGTACCCCTCAATCCGCACCACCTCTACCTGGGTCAGGACCACCTGGCTTGGCTCTACTACTCCCAGACACTCGTTCGCACCTTTCTTTTTGCCAAATTCTTTCTTTGGCCCTCTGGTAGTTTCTGCACATCTGGTAGTAAATGATGCATGGCTGAAATTCAGAAGGAACAGGGAATGTAATCGCTAATGCTTGACTGTGCTGAGTGTGAAATTTTCTCAGAAAAACTTAAAACAGTGGTACTCAACCTTCTGGATATGCCGCAACCTTTTAATACAGTCCTCATGTTGTAGTGACCCCCCAACTATAAAATTAATTCCATTTCTACTTCATAGATGTAATTTTGCTACTGTTATGAAGTGTAATGCAAATATCAGTGTTTACTGATGGTCTCAGATGACCCCTGTGAAAGGGATGTTCGGCCCTCAAAGGAGTCAAGTCCCACTGGTTGAGAACCATTGCTTTAACGGGGGGGAGGGGGAGTCATTCCTAATAAATTGACAGCATCATTCCACAAACTGTTTTAAGGTTGATAGAAGTCTGGAGTTTACATCTAGCTACTGCATTAAGGAAACTAGAAAACTTAAACTTTTAACTTTGCTGCATCTAAATACTTCAGCACCATGACTCTTAATGAGCTGGTTTAGGCTCAGATAAGCAACAGATGTGTGAGACTTTTACAGATTTACAAAGCAATCACTCCCAGGAAGGATGTGTGGTTCTGTTAGGTCACCGGCACCCTGCTCACCTCTTGTTTGTGTTGATCCAAAGAAAGAGTAGGGTTCAGAGGTCATGTCCATCATCCAAACACATACTTACAAGCTCAGATTGAACAAAATGCTTAGATTAGTGGCAGCATGCTCGACTATTATGAAAACTCTGCCCAGAAGGCTCACATCATTGTTCCATAGAGACAGAAAGAAAACGTCAAACATTAAGTCCTTTCAAAGTCCACGAAAGTTGGATTTCACAGGCACACGCGTTTCCCCGTGTGCCTGATCAAGAAGATCAGTAACATACTCTGTCGTCAGATTGTTGCCCAATTAATTCTTATACCGTCTTAACCCCTGAGTGATGCTAGCAGATCCTGAAGACTGTTTATTATTTAACTGTCGCACTGTCCCTTCCTGCTAGAATTCCATCTCTACACAAAGCCCTAAAGACGTTCAAAGATAAAGAGGAACATAATGCATGGGATCTAATCACATTCCGGCAATTATGCTAATGTGGCGCCTTCATCAGCATGCAAATCGTCCTGGCTATTAAGTCACCAAATTCAATAGGAAAGGCATTCTAATAAGGAGAAGGCAATCGTCATTAAGAATGCAGCTTTTGAGTTATTGTGCACACACACACCCCATGTGTACACATCTGCAGATGCCAATGCGAAGGCAAATTTCGGAGAACACTGGGATTTTGGCACTTTTCAATCTCTTACTTCTTGGAAAAGGGGAGAGAATACAGCAAGGTGTGTGGACAAAGAATCGTCAAGAGACCTAGGGCAGATACGTCTTTCAACCACAACCTGAATGGCTCAAATCGAAGGACTACATCCATTTTTTCCTAACTTGGGAAACAGACTAGACCCGTACAGATGACAGAACCTTGGGGTATTTGTAAGAAGTCACGGTGCTGGTTCACAAAACTTTGTCTCCCTTAGTTTTGTTATGAGCTTCCTGTGTGGAGGGCTGCCTTCAGTCTTCCTGATGGAGGTCCTAGGGCTTCGTACTAAATGAGTCCCTGAACATCGTTCATCAATATTAATATGAACTCTGCTCTGCAGTTCCTTCAAGCAGAAACAGGGACAGAAGTGGTTTCTGCCTCAGTGTGGGTCTGTCATCAGGGTTGGGCATTCAGGACCTAAAGCACTCAGAGTTGTAAATTAGGAACAGATGCTGTCACAGCCACCCACCACCATCATCATGGATGCAGTGGTGTCTGGCTTTGTGTTCCTAAGTCAGCGGGGAGCAATCCTGGAGCAACTAGCATTGCCAGTCTGTCGTCCTGCGTGGTAGACAGGGCCCCTACTGATGGCGCTGGGCAAGAGAAAGGAAGCTCCCTCGGCCAGCCTCAGAACCTCCCACACACCTTGTCTCCTCTCTCCATCCAGCACTTTAAGTAGCATTGAGCTAAGCAATGGAGAAAGATACTGACATGCAAGCATTGCATGTGTCTGCCATTTTGTTGGTGCCGTTTAAAAGTGTTACTACTTGGAAAATCATTCCCTTTCCCCCACAGAATGCAGAGTAGGGAGATGGGGCACAGGCATGATCCACTGAGCCCCGCTGGGGTGCTTCCTTCCTTCCTGGTCTGACAAGTGGGTTTCCAGCATGTGCACTCATACACTGCAGCCTGTGGAAGCCTCTCAGTGTTCATCTGGATGGAGGACGCCGACTGCCTGAGACGGCAGCCATAACTTGTTTTTGCCGACATCTGCAATTCACAAGCCTCCCCCTGTCCCAATACAGTGAAGTTGCTGTGTGCAGCTCTTCTCCGCAGTATCCATCAACCGTTTCTCACGGTGTCCTTTTCCTCCCCAGTACCGAGCCACTGCACTGCCGGCGTTCAAGTACTACGTGACCTGTGCCTGCCTCATCTTTCTCTGCATCTTCCTTGTCCAGATTCTTGTGCTGCCAAAGTAAGTCCGTAAGCCCATCCGCTTGGGATTCCCAGCTGGTATGCCTCTCCATTGGAGCGTGGGTTTATTTAAAGGATATGCAAGAATGTTAGTTTACAAACAGAGGGGCCGTTAACCATATCACAGTAGTGACGAGGTAACTACGGTGTTGTGATAATAATACTGGGTTTCCAATATGGCTGTTCTATTCTAACTTTCATTATAGAATTTTTATAAGTACATTTGACCTTTATTTCTTGATCTTGGTATGATTCTGATGCCCAGGCTAAAAAATTTAGGCTAATGTATTTTATGTACAAAGAGCTCAAATGCAAGGTGTTCCAATTTCTTGCAATACCGGGGACCAAGCCCAGAGCCGCAAGCAAGCATGTGCATTGAGTGCTCTGTCAATATGCCCAATCCCCAGACCATTCAGTGTCATTTCTAATGTTGTTTATGCCATTGTTGGGGCTGAAGAGCTGGCTTGGTGTGAAAGGGCTTACTGAGCAAGCATGTGGAACTGACTTTGGAGCCCAACACCCACATTAAATCTCACTCTGGTAGCATGTCCTGCAGCCCCTGCACTAACTGGGAGTGACCCCAGACAAGGGCTTCCTGGGATCTTCAACCTCAGCACTGGTTGTGGGGATCAGAGACAGGTGAATTTTAGGATCTTCTGGTCAGCTATTCTAGCCACAGTGACAAGCTTCAGGTTCCATAGAGACTCTGTCTCAAAATGATAATGTGGAAAGCAGGAGGGGATGGTACCTGTCGACTTCTGGCCTCCACAGCACACATACACAAAAAGAAGGGGATGGTACCTGGTGTCGACTTCCGGCGTCCACAGCACACATACACAAAAGAGCGCGCATGTGCCTATGCATATGTGTGCACACACAGTGCCATTGCCAGACAAAAGGGCAACACCTGCTCCTGGCCTGTCTTCTCCTCCATTGTTTTGTACATTCTCTGAGTTGTGCACCCCTCTTTTGTCTTAAATCTGCCCTCTGTTATACGTCAGGGTACAGGTAGTCGTAAGAGAGAAGGAGACACAAAATGGGGCATCTGAGCCAAGTGGGGAATCTATCCCATACGTTCAGATGGGTCCATTCAGGCTCCACCTGCTCACAAGAAAGCATCCTATTGAAACTGGGGAGACTTGGTGGCCCATCTCAGAGTTACTAGTCTTGTTAATGAAAGAATTTAAGAGCAGATTCAGAAGAAAGCTTGCAGACAAGTTTATTAGAGTTTGAGAGAGAAAAGGAAGACAGGTAAGCATTAATTCTTGGAGAATTCCTGGAGGAAAATGCTGGAAAAGAAAAAGAGAGAAACCTGTGCCATTTGTAAGCCATTTGGGGGGTAGAAATGTTGGGGGATGGTACTTTAGGGGAAGACTGAGGATGCCCTAAGTGCCTGGGCTTTGGCCAGTGTCTGGAAGAGAGAGATGGAGAAAGGGAAAATTTACATTTTTTTGAGTAATTCAGAAAATCAGGCTTACTTAACCCAGAGCTCTCTGAGTGACTGGTTATACTGAGGGCTGAGCTTCTGAGAAGGAAAAGTATATTATTCACCCATCTCTTTAGTACAGTTAGTCAGATGAAGGGCAGACCATTACTCCTCCCATTCCTCTAGCCCAGCTAGGCAGGTGATTGACAGGCCCAGCTGGATGAACGCGTGTGGTGTTGGTAGCTTAAAATGTTAGGTCTCCATCCACAAAGAGGAACAGATTCCAGTCTCTTGGGAGGGAAATAACCATCCTTAATGAGCACCAACAGAACACCAATAAAGGTTTCTTTAGAAGTCTCCTATCTAAAGAGGTAGCATCATTTAGGAGCGGTGCTGCAACGGGGGAGGGGGACTAGATACAGTCCATGTCCACTGTGAAAACTAGAGGTCCTTCCAGAGCCGTTCTGCAGACAGGGGCAGTGTCTGAACTGGTCACATCCCCACACGGAGCCAAGGGAGAGTTGCTCAGGGCCCAGATCTCCCTCCTGCTTGTGGGGTCTCTGCCCTGAGCTGCCCATCCAGTCTCTATCTGCCGCTCTCACCATCCTGGTTCCTAAAGGACACTCTGTCCCGCACTTTCTTAGCATGGCTGTCTCCCAAGACAATGACTCTTGCTTTGTACTGTCAATCGAGTTTTGAGAACTCGTCATTCTTATAATAAATGGATATAGAGGAGATTTTCTGAGATAGGTTTTTCTCTTGTCACTGCCTATTTTGTAGGAGTCAAAAAAAGCCATTTTCAATCTACCAAGATTCAGCGCTATGCTGCAGTTTATCCTGTGAAGTGCAGCTAGGACGTGTGGGCAGCTGGACTGCTGAGATTGAGTGGCGGTTTTTTACAGACGAAGATGCTTAGCAATTAGAATCAAATACTGTCTTCCCTTCTATACTGCAAAGGCTTTTGTCCTGGGCGCCGAGCCAACACAATGGCATTTATAGGAGAAATAGCAAGGCAAGGCATTATTCATGTGTACAGTTCCTCAGCTGTCTCCCCAGTGTTGGAGGGGTTCCCACCAGATTTCCTCTTTTCCCACAAATTAACATCATCAGACATGAGCCAAAGGCACCCTTCTCTGCTTAAAAAAAAATCCTCGGTGAAATTTCCCACTGTCAACTGACCAGCCTTCCGTTCAGATATGCCAACAAATTAAATTCCTTTCTAGTACCAGGCCTGCAGCAGCTGGTACATGAGAGAAATGTTCGTTCTCGACGCAGACTGCCAGAGAGCAGAGGGACGCTGGTGGAATCACGATCACCCAGGGAGCTGGGCCCTCACTGCTACTGTTGAGTACCTAAGTTCATTTCCTGCATCTGTCCATTGCGTGAGCCTCTGTGTTAACCCACATCCTAAGTGACGCAGGGGCTGTCATCCTCTGGAAGGAGCTGGAAACATGAATGTCTGTTTTAAAAACATCCCTAAAGAAGACAAAGACTGAGCAGGAAAAAAAAAAAAAACACTTCATAGTTCTTAGTTTTAAGAAAGGCATTGCAAATAAGAATTCTTAAAAATTCAAAAAAAAAAGATGCCATATTGCAGTGTTGGTTTTGATTTTCTTCTCTCTTAGTCTGCTACATATTGATGTGCCCAAGGAAAGCCCATTCCCTCATCCCATATTTATCCACTGAGCATGAGCCCTGTGGAGTCCGCACAGGCCACCTTTCCAACTGGTGTTGGCAGACACAAGTCAGGAGGTAGGCTCCTGTAGCCCAGACTCTGGCCCCTGCCTCCCTCGGGAATCATGCTGTATTGCCTTTCTTCCTTCACTGTTCTTTGTAGTAGCCCTGTCTCTTTCTATTTAAATTGTGTTTACTTTGAACTGTTTCAAAGCCACAGCAAAGGACAGAGAGTAATGTCACAACACCGCAGTGTTCACAGCACAGACTTGCAAATGCTGTAGATGGGATCCTTCCTCTGGCACTGTGTGGACTTAGGTGTGCTTCCTACATTGTCTTTTTAATTGGTGCAGTCTTCCTTCATGTGAACAATACTTTGTTCACTTTATATTTTTATTGTATTTGCTTACGAGTGCTTTCATCTCTTGTCTTGTGCTAAGTGCTACTATTTGGACCCATATCCCTAACTTCTAAAGCATCGCTCAGTTCTTTAATTCCTCTCCTGATTCTGAAGTGTGGACTCTACGGGGAATGCATTCCATTCCCTGTCATTGCTGTCTCATCCCGTGCATGTAGGAAATCTGCCTTCTCTGGGTCCTTCCAGGGCTTTCGTCTCTTCCAGCTTCTTAGTGTAGATGGGCACCTGTTCCTATGCACCTAAGTGACAGGTGTGGCCTTTCCTGTCTTTGTTGAGCTGCCTGCTTTCATCTCTATGCCCATTGCTTCCCTTCTAGCCCACAGCTCCTAACTGTACATGGTGTTTCTGATTCCAGCTGCTGGCTGCCCAGTTTTTCCTTAAGGTTCCACTGCTTTGAATGGTTGTGCTTCTCTTAGATTGGTTCCATACCCATGTTAGATTTATAAAATTTCAATGTGTGTCTACTGGGTTCTCATAAAAATATGACTTTTGATATATGCAGTTCTATATTTTGCGTATGGATTTTGAACATTACTTTTACCTGCTGCAACAATATCGCTGCTTTCATTCTATTACTTATGGCTCATAAACAGATGGATTGCACCATTTGGTCTGTTGACTATCCCATGGAGGTGTTTCCTTTCATTGTTTCTAATTTAGACATGATTTCATCACAAGGGCTCTGGCTCACAGTCACCTCATTCATTCTTGGCTATAATGGCATTATCATGAGGTGGGTTTTGATGCCAGGTACCTCTGGGATTCACCTGTTGGAGGTACCACCTTTGGCTACATCCCTAGGTGTAAATGGCTGCATAGTAAGTCATGGAGATTGCATGTCCGTGGCCCAAAATGAGATTGGGGATCCTGAGTACCTATGATGCCTTTTTCCACTTAGGGTCCTTGTAGAAGGAGCAACGGGCTGCGTTACTGCTGCCTAGCTCCTGGCCGCCTGGCTAGATTATGCCCCGAAATAACAACACACAAATTGTATTCTTTTAAACACTGCTTGACCCATTATATCTAGCCTCTTCTTGGCTAACTCTCACATCTTGACTAACCCATATCTAATAATATGTGTAGCACCACGAGATGGTGGCTTACCAGGAAGATTCTACCATACGTCCATCTTGGGCTGGAGCTTCATTGTGTCTGACCCAGAAAGAAGAGGCATGGCAATTGCCACACTTCCTCTTCCTCCCAGCATTCTGTTCTGTCTCCACCCACCTAAAGGCTGGCCTATCAAATGGGCCAAGGCAGTTTCTTTATTAACCAATGACCTTCCTCCATCAGGTCCTGGAGATAGTATTCTTCTCTCAAGATCTCCAGGCCTGCTTTCTACTTGCTGGTGGTACAGCATTTCATGGCCCCTGAGCTCCCTAAACCATATCTCAAATCCAGCTCACAATGAATCAAATTCCTGGATGCATCACTTACTATGGTAGATGTTAAATCTCAGACTAAATAGACTGCACCAGCTCCGGGTTCCCTTGGGTCTATCAGGCTTCGATGACCCTCAGAGTTAATGCCATTCTTATGCCTAATAATTTTATTTCTTATCTAATCTGTGTGAAGAATAATATGTTGTGCTGTATGAAGCATTTTCACTAAAATTCGTGCATCTTCCTTTTGCTTGGTATGCCTTTGCTTGTTTTCTGACTTTGTCGTGTTAGAGTAAGCTTGCTTCCTCATCAGCACTCCCTTTCATATGCGTGGATGGCTATGTGTTTGTAATTTTTGTATTTTAAGTGATAATTGTACAAACATGGGACATCGTGTGGAATTTTGATAATGATAGGTATAGGGTAAATTAGAAATCAAGGTAGTTATGTCTACTACTTGCTAAATCTTTTCTAAATCAAAAAAGGCAAGCATTGATTAGGATGAGTGGGTGAGCTAATGAATGACTAACAGGATTATTAATTGGAAATGGTCAGTGGAGGAAAGCATTTTCCAGAAAGAGGTTCTGGAACCTTCTTTACCCAGCCAAAATTTTGAAACCTGGCTCTAGTTTCAGAATTTAAGTAGAATTAATTAAATTATCAACTGACTCCTCTGTGCAGGGTTGCTCTGCCTGCACTGTATATGTATAATTTTACCTCAGATACACACTTATTTTAAGACCAAATAATATTCAAACACAGAGAGCATTTTTGCATGTTTCAACTATTTTATTCAAATTATCTGTCAGATTCAATGATTATATTAAACCAAGCATTGTCAAAATTATTGAAGCACGGGTAAGTTTTTCTAATAATGTTTAGTTAGATATCTTGTGTTTCATTATCCTAAGCTAAGCTAACAATAATGATACTTCCCTTAAGATAATTTAATAGCAAAATTGCAACATCAGAATGATTATTTCTACTTAGACTCTGTCAATTTCCTTACTCATTTAAAGATATATTTTCAGTAATTCTTTAATAGTTTCTTCAAAAGGCCATTTTTTAGAATTATCTCAAGAGAGGAAAATAAAAGACAACAATCTGAAAATAGCATCACTCACACCCAGTAGAAGTAGACTCGATTTCTTTGGCATCAGCAATGGGGAGTAACGACAGTAGAGGCCGTTTGCTTTGATGGGAAGTCAGAAGCTGGAGCACGCCTCAGGAAAGCAGGCTGTGATGAGCTAAGAGAAACAGTGTCTCAGCAGCTTATGGTGACGCCCACCGTAAGAGCTATGTTGCTCTTGCCCAGTGCTTCAAGACACCGTGGAGGATTTGAACCAGAGGTCATGAGCTGGATGTGTTTTGGGTTGATGTGTTTGCTTTCCTGGAGCAGGAAAGAAACATGATCGAGTAAGATGCGGTGGTTTACGTGAATGGGATAAAAATGGTTCCATCCTGGGGCTGGAGAGATGGCTCAGAGGTTAAGAGCATTGCCTGCTCTTCCAAAGGTCCTGAATTCAATTCCCAGCAACCACATGGGGCTCACAACCATCTGTAATGGGGTCTGGTGCCCTGTTCTGGCCTGCAGGCATACACACAGACAGAATATTGTATACATAATAAATAAATAAATATTTTTTTTTAAAAAAAGGTCCCATCCTGAGCTGTATTATAAAGAGCCATGCAGATGGTTCTTGCTGCTTCATTAGATATGACAATTATCAGAGGGCTATTTTGTGGATGCGAAAATTATCAGAGTTCTGTTTGTGTGCTTCATTTGAGAAGCTAGAAGAATACCCTACCATTCTACAGAAGGAAAGCATCCCATGGAAGGGACAGATTTGAGGGAAAAATGTGGGTAGCAGGGCTCATTTTTCACACCAAGGATGTGCGCATATATTAGACACCAGGTGCCTGTGTTGTGGGAAGGAAGGAAGTCTGTGAGCTTTGGAATCCTGGAAGAAGTTACATTGAAATACAATCTGGAAAATTAATTTCTGGGATAGACGCTAAGTCTCGAGAAAGGGTCAGCATCCATGGAAGGGAGTTAGCCAGTGAGAAAGCATGTGTGCTTTCCATGGGATAAACCGTGTTGGGAAATTCAAACCTTCAGTCTGTATGTTAGCCGTGAAGGGAAATTTTTGCAAGCCAACAGCACTCCTTTTTCTCTCTCCCACACTTGAGGACCTTCACGTGGTGTAAAGACCTCAAAGCTGAGTCTAATCACCCACGAGCTGGCATCTGGGGCAAAGACAATGTGAATTCCTTTCCCTGTCCTGAACTTCTACCTCTTCTCTGCTCTTGGTTGCTGCTGAAGTCCCTTCCCTTTTGAAGCTGTTCCATTTACTTCTGCAGGAGAGTTCCAGTTGTTTCATGGTGACTTGTCATCTGTCCCCTCCACTATTGCCCTTGATGAGTGCCATTCAGAAGTTCTGAATAGAGGTGGGATAGTCTTCCTGGGGGGTATACGTCGGGTGGTGAGGAAAAGGAGGCCCGTGTCTTATCACCTTGAGTGAAGTTCCAGAGAAAGGCGTCCATGTTTATCCAGTGAAGTGGCTTATAATAAGAATGACTTGTAGGCGTTGAGGGAATATGCTTCTGCTGAGTTATTCTGCCCCCAGATGAGCGACTCCGTCTCTGTTAAGGCCACCTGTATTTCATGAAGGCAAAATCATAGAAGGGGAAAGGACTTGTCTCCAATCAGCCTGAAATTTCCATGAATGTAACAATATAACTGATTAAAGTGGCAAAGTCAAACATCATCACTAAAGGGTGTAATTTCTCTTGCTTCATGGGAAGGAAGAGTCAAACATACTTTTCAGTAAGTATATAAATCAATTATACGCATATGTTTAAAAGAAACAGTTTTGCAACAGGAATGTTATTTGAAATTGATTAAGTTGCACAAACATCTTGGTACACTTCATGGGCCAGGGCATGCTTTTGAAAGAATGAGCAGGATAAATGGTAGTAATTAAGAGCTTTGGACCAACCACTGCCCTGACTTGTGGTATTTCTTGTTTCCTGGTGTCTTCTATTACAGAGGACCATTGAATTCATAGTTTGTAAACAACAGGAATTCATCTCAAAGGGTTTTAGAAAGCAGACATCTGTTCTCAGGGTGGCAGCTTGGATAGGCTCTGGTGAGGAACGTCTTCTGGTTGGAGACTAACTCCATTCTGGCAATCTGCTCACATCCCCCACAAGCATTCAGTACCTAATAACCTTAGAAGAGACAAATGTCAAATAAATAGAAATGACATCTGAGACAAGGTTTCCTGCTATAAGAATTTAGAAAATGATATTAATAGGTTCCCCAATAGGGTCTGTGACCTCTCCAGCAAACTGGAAGCTGGCTTGGTTTTTGTACTAGACATGAATTCCCTCTTATTGAGTGGACCTTAAGTCTAACTAGACAGCTATCTACTGGTTACCCCCGAGATGAATTTGCCACTATTGTAAAATTGAGGGTATCTTGCAAGGTTGATCATTATTGTGACTGTAGACTTTCAAACTAGATAGGAAAATTGATTGCTTTCCTTTCATGGCAGCTTGCATAGCATCTTTGGTCTACTCCTTTCTCTACAAAGAAGGATGGGTATTGGAGTGAAATTGTCAGCTTCCTGGTAATTGTTTTATGGAACACTAAATCAAACTACAAACACATTTTCTCCAACTTTACATGAAATATCGATAAATAAATAAATTATACAAACTCAGAAAAGCCATCAAAGGGTCTGAAAAAGATTGAAATAAGTTATAAAAAGTTAAAATCTTGGAGTCTGATATATAGAAATACCAAAATCAAATAATAAATAACCAACAGTATCTAAATATCTAAAATATCCCTGTGTGTTCTTATCCTAGGCTATTTGCCTCTGAATAAATCACAAGTCCACTGGGAAATCATAAGAGAAAATTTCAAATGTTTAAAGAGTAACAGATCATATATTAAAATATGTGAAATATGTCAAATAAAGTAAATGAAGGGTAGAGATTATGAATTTAAAGCATTAAGGGACTGAAGGAGAGGAGGGAGGAGAAACTGTGGTCAGGGTATAAAATGAATAAATTAAATAAACAAATGAATAATATTTTTTTAAAAAATTTGTGGACACAAAAAAAATTCAAGAAACAGTTCTATACAAAGAATTTTCACATACAGTTTAATTAACCACTTATCTATAAAGGGCACAAGTGTGCTTATAAAATACAACGAATCCTATGTAAAACATACTATGTACACATCAGACCCTAGATAGACTTTCAAAGGTAGAGGTGGCCAGTCCACACTAATATTCAGCACCCAAGTCTTTGGAATGCAGAGAGCTGTACTGTGTGTTGCTAGTTTTGTGGCCATTGTGCAGCAGAGCACACATGGATACCAATAATGTATTTCTCACAGACAAGACTGATGTGATACTATCAAAAATATTAGACATAGTTATGCATTGAATTCTCAAGTCTATTTATCTTACTATATTTGCCTTACTGTATAATTTAAGTGCTCCTAAGCTCCTTTTCAAGTAAATCTTTGTGCACTGCAGTGTACTATGGTGCATTAAATAATGGAGTTTTATGAACTCTATTATTTTTGTCATATTTGTCCAGAATAAATGAATCTTATTAATATTTTAGAATAAAAATGTTTGCATTAGAGCAGAGGAAAACGTCTAATCATTTAACTGTTTCCAGTTTAGGGAGGCAGGAAGAGATGAACACATTAGACTCAAACAAGTAAAGGAAAATAAATAATATTTTTGAGGTCAATAAAATAAAAAATAATTAAGAAAAAATTAATGAAACAAAAACTTGGCTTTAAAAAATGGTTTAAAAAATTCCTAAGCCAGTGGCAAGACTGATAAAAGGAAATAAATACAGAGGAGATTAACACAAAGCTCTCAAACAGTGAGGGAGAAAGTAACTCACTGTGTACTTACAGATACCACCTGAATACATTAGGAATTTTGTTATTTCCTGAGACTGAAAGTATTTTATAAGATAAAATAAGTATCCCTTATTTTTGTATCTACTGATTTGTATTTTTTATCTATTGATTTACTTAAATTTGCTTTAAAAATCTTCCTACAAGAGAAAGTCTACACCCAAATGTTTTTATGTGAATCTCAACAAACATTTTAAGAAAACAAGAGGAAAGAATTACTCAAGTATTAACACATTTTATAAATGTGCATGGATAAAAACATCCCACCTTTAAAAAGAGCCTAGAAGCCCAAGGATACAAATCCAAGGTCACATGGCACTGTGTCCTGGAGATCAGCAATGGTATGGCAAATGCAGGACCAAGAAGGCAAAGGACTGTTCCAGGAAGCAGACCACAGAAGAGGAAGCTGCAATAATATAAATTCTAGGCATGATCGAATTCAAATGAACGGCTTTATTTTCCGGTTGCCTTCATGGAGAGTTGAGACAGACACGTTTTCCCCGTCGACATCAGCGTGTTGATTGTGGAGGGCTGAGACACGTTTTCCCCGGTCTTCAGCTCATGCTTGGGCAGTCCTACTGGTGATCCGTGATGGGTGTAGCTCCTAGTGTTACAGTGCTATACTACTACTGCTGCACCCTTAGGGTCATACTACACCGCTGGTCCTTGTGCTTCCCAGGCGACAGCTGTGTGAGACTGTGTTTCAATTCCCTCTGTTGGAGCCTTGAGTTTTAGGATGGAATCTCCAAGAGAATTAGCAATCATAACTTCCTGTGTGCTCCAGTGTCTCTTTGAAAAACAAGAAGAAAGTGTTGGAAGGTCCAGAGTCTTAGAGGAAAATACTATTATACCCTAACATTTGCCAGTCCGGTGCAAGTCTGACCCTCAGGCTCTCTCGGAGTTTTAGCTAACACACTTCATTACCAACAATAAGTAAAATATATACCATTTTTAAAATGCATAAGACATAGTAGAAATGTGACATATTTATCACACACAGAGCAAAAATAAATTATCATAATGGGAAAAACAGAAGCTTCAGTTTCTGTTCCTATATAATGAAATTAGAGATAACGAGGGCCAACCAAAAATAGCCAGTCTGCACAATCTGATAATCGTGTTTTTAATTATTCTCATATTATAAGGAGATGGAAATTAAAATTATAAATTTTACAGGGAAGAATAACTATGAGTAGCTATAGATCAAAAGCTATAGGATTTAATTAAAAGAATAATTATTGGAATATTTATGACCTTTCTTAAATGCATTTATTAGAAAATATAAAATATTTGTTATAAATAACACTTAAAAAAACAAACAGTACAAGTTTCAAAAAAGTTATTTTCAGTTGAATTGTAAGCTAAAAATGTAGAAAATTAACATAAATCATAGTCTTAATACTAAAACAAAAACTCAATTTTGAGTTTGGCAAGATATGTGGTTTCAAGACTCATCCAGATTTTAGAAAAAATAAATTATTTCAAATATGTGAATTATTAAATTATAGGAAAATATTACCTAGGATTTTTGTATTTATTTTTTAAATTATAATTACATGATTTTCCTTCTACCATTTTCTTCCTCCATCTCCTCCTGTGTATTCCCCCTCATTCTCAGTCAAAGTCATGGCTTCTTTTTCTTTAATTGTTGTTGTGCCTATAGATATATTCCTAAATACATAAAAACCTGCTCAACCCATATAATGTTATCTGTATGTATATGTTCTTGGTCGACCATGTGGTATTGGATAACCTGGGGAAGACCGTTTCTCTGCCTCTCAGCCCGCCCCCATTGTCTAGTGTTGAGAACCCATGAGCTTTTCTTTCTGTTACCATGTCGGCTGGTAGTATTGTTGTTCAGGTCTTGTGTAGTATCCATGTTGATGAGACTTCTTAGGTGTGGTCTTTCTGACATTTCTAGGAAAGCAATCTCACAGCAAACTTCCCATTAATCTGGTTCTAACAATCTTGACACCCTCTTTGCCGCAATGATTCCTGCGCCTTAGGTGTAAGAATTATACTGTAGATGTTACATGGAATTTTTAAATTTCAAAATCCAAATAAAATAGATAGTTTCCTAGTGACATTATCAAGAGTGATTCAAGAAACAGAACCAACAGACACAGCAGAATTATAAATGCGATCTCAGTCAAAAATATAATTTCACTGCCGGGCGGTGGTGGCACACGCCTTTAATCCCAGCACTCGGGAGGCAGAGGCAGGCGGATCTCTGTGAGTTCGAGACCAGCCTGGTCTACAAGAGCTAGTTCCAGGACAGGCTCCAAAACCACAGAGAAACCCTGTCTCGAAAAACAAAAACAAAAACAAAAAAAATATATAATTTCACTGTGATTGAAGATTGCTCAGTGGTTAAGATCACTTATTGCACCTGCCGAGGATCCAAGTTCCCAGGAACAACATGGTAGCACACAACCATCCATAACTCCAATTTCACAGGATCCAATAGGGATACAAACATACATACATACATAATATATACATAAATACATACATACACACATGTTCTATGAGGGGATAATGTTCTGGATAAGGGAATTTAGGGAGCACATAGTTGTAGCACAAATAATAAAAACAGATATTGAGGTTTAACCTGAAAACCAGAAAAGCAAAGCAGCCAAGCCACTAGAGAAGTCACTCTCTCCTCTCATTTTATATTCCCTTTAGTGCTGGGATTAAAGGTGTGTGACTCCCTAGGACTGGGATTAAAGGTGTGAGCAACCACCACATGGATTTGTTTCTTCATTAATCTTGTGTATAGCCCAGGGTGGCCTTGAACTTAAAGAGATCCATCTGCTTCTGTCTCTCAAATCCTGGGATTAAAGGTGTGTGCCACCACTGCCTGACCTCTAGTGGCTTAGCTTTGCTCTTCTGATCTTTATGCAAGATTTTTGTGTAATAGAAGTTTGATATGGGCCATGATGCCAGTCAACAATCTAGATTGGATAAACATACACCAATTTATAAGGATCTTCTTTTAAAGCACCCTGACTCAATGCCCAAGTGTTGGTTTGAACTGAAGATTACAGCACTTGTTGGTCCCCATAATCATCTCTTGAAATAGCATAGGTGTGTGAGACAATGGATCGAAAGGTTGTGCCCCATAGTGAGGGCTTTAGGTGTTGCTCAGTACATTAACTGCTTGTTCCATTGCTCTTCCTGGGGCTCAGGGAGTGTTCTTGCAGGGTGATTGCAGTTGTACTTTGTAACATGAGGAGCAGGCTTGTTGGGGTTTCTTTCCTGCCCAGTTCCCACAGCCAGCAAGGTCCCAAAGAATCACACAGAAGTCTACATAAGTTATAAACGATTGGCCCATTAGCTCAGGCTTCTTATTAACTCTTATAACTTATATTAGCCCATTATTCTTGTCTATGTTAGCCACATGGCTCGGTACCTTTCTCAGCGGGGTAGGTCACATCCTGCTTCTTCGGTGGTCTAGGCTAGACTGCGGAGGAATGGGCTTTCTCCTTCCCAGCATTCTCCTGTTTTCATTGCCCTGCCTATACTTCCTGCCTGGCCAATCAGCATTTATTTAAAATATGATTGACAGAATACAGACAGTTCTCCCACACCAGTACTTAATCATTTGTATCTGGTTCGAACTAGCTCTTATAGACCAGGCTGGCCTTGAACTCTCAGAGATCCGCCTGCCTCTGCCTCCCGAGTGCTGGGATTAAAGGCGTACACCACCATTGCCCAGCTTTGTATCTGGTTCTTATATTCCCTTCCTTGCCGTCTGGAGGGTTCTCTTCTCTTCAGAGCTGCTTTTATCTGTTTCTGCTCTATTTCTAGCCAATTGCATTGGCACCAGCTTCCACGGTGGTCTCAGATTACATCTGACCATTTATGTGTGTTCCATTTGAATTTCATCTGCAATTGTTCATGGTGGTTTTGCCCCTCTCTTAGTGCTGAACTCTTCTAGCATGGTATTAAATAGCATAGTTAAGACTGTGAATTCTTTAGTTATTGAAAGTACCACTCAGACATACATGAAATTCCTTCTCTTGTGTGGATTTGTGTATCGTATGAGTGTGTGTGCTCACATGTGTGTGGATGACCTCACCTGTGGACACATGCATGTGTGTGTGCATATGAGGGTCAGATGGTAACACTGGGTGTCTTCTGTCACTCTCTACTTTATTCACTGTGAAGGAATCTCTGCTTTGAACCTGATGCTCACTGATGCAGGTAGCCCAATGAGCCAATTTGTCCCAGGGATCCACTATCTCTCCCTTCTGAATGCTAGGAACATGGCTTCCACACCCACCTGGTTTATTACTGGGTGCTGAGGATGAAAACTCTGATCTTTGTCCTTACAAGTAAGTGCTTTTCTCCACCAAGCTTTCTCCACAGCCCTGACATACATTCTCCTATGTGAGCATGAAAGCTGTCTGGGCAGATTTAACTGGACATGCTTTTCATGTGATCGCAGGATGCTTCCACATGTTGGTTGACTCGATCACACATGTGTATGCCCTGCCCAGTGAAATCCTGAAAGAAATTTGGGAGACACCTAACAGTGTCTATGTGGAATAAAGTTGAATCTGGGTGGAAGGTATGGAGGAGACTGGAGACTCAGTGTCCCCAAGACACCAGTAGGATGCTCAAGGTGGTCATGGTGGCAGCCATAGAAACAGTAGCTTCTGGGGCACCAGGAGCAGGAAAGAGGCCACTCAGGAGATGCAATGGATAAACAGAGCATAAACAATACACATATTTATGTGTATACATGCATGCATTCATACATACATACATTCATGCATACATACATATATGCATGCATACATGCATTCATACATACTAATGGTTGAAGTCTGGTTTAGTCACATCCTAACTAAGTGGAAAGTATTGTTGCTGTTGCTTTCCAGAGTGACAGACACGACCTCCACGCTAACCTGTTGCTTTTTGTTTCCCGGTAGAACGTCCATCCTTGGCTTCTCCTTTGGAGCGGCGTTTCTCTCCCTCACCTTCATCCTCTTTGTTTGCTTCGCTGGACAGCTTTTGGTAGGTGCTTCCAACATAGAACTTTTGGAGAGTGTGTTGATTGTATTGAAATGGCTTACTTCCGTTTTTCAGCAACAAAGGGATTGTTGACTGATATTTGAAGAGCTGTGGTTTCTAGCATCCTTCAGGCCATTGGGAAAGAGAGTCTCAGGTATAAACTGAAGTAGCTCAGAGACAACAAAGACACTTGCTTAACAGCTATTACAATGTTAGGTGGCTTTTTTTATACCTGGAGATGGGACTTCACTCTGTAGCCCAGACTGGCTTCCAACTTAGAATACTCTTGCCTCAGCTTTACAAATAGCTGGGGATATATATATGGACCACTGCACCCAGCAAAGATGAGTGTCACTTCCAAAGACTCATGCTTTTGTTCATCTGTTTGTCAACTGTTTAGAAATCATCTCTGAGTTTCAGACTACTTGTAGTAGTGAATGCAAGTGTCAGAAGGTTTTTATGAAAAGGGTAATAATCAAAGTATTTTTAAACACACCTTTGAAATCTAATTTGAAGATATAAAAAGCTAGAAGCTAACAAAAAAGATACCATTTATTTGTGTTTGAAATCAACCATTGTACAGTTTCATGATTTACATATTAACTAAACATGAGTTTGGGATATAAAAGTTATCTCTTCATTTATTTTTTGCATATTAAACAAGTGTGACTAGCTGGCCAGAGAACTATGAGAGCTACCTTAGAAAGCCAGCAAGGAGACATGCAATAAGTCAATGTTTCATTTTCATGGGCACAGGTGAAAACACAAGAGGCTACCTAAACTGAGCCCCAGGCATACATGTGGTGTACAGACATGTGTAGGCGAAGCATCCATGCCCACAAAATACTTACTATAAGAATACACATGGTTTGTCATGATCCACAGTCTTACCTGTGTGGAAAAGCGCAGACCCACGCTTCCTTTCCTTGTCCCCCAGAGCCCTCTGCAGCCCACCTCTCTGGCCTCCAGTACTAGAACTATCACTGTGCTCCACTCCAAATCCGACCCTGTTCTAAAAATAACAGTTCACACCCCTGTACCTGAGAAGTTGTGCTCGCCATTGACATGAAGACGGGGCATGGAGGCTGTTGGGTCTGCTACTTTCAAAGAAATACTATGATCTTTCTTATCCCTCCCTTTTGGCCTTGGAGACTCCAGCCTCTTTATTATTAAGAACACAGCTCTTTTATCCACCCTGTTCTTAGACTGTGGACCCATAAGTTCTATTAAGATGAAATTAACCATTACCATCCCCCTTCCTGGGGGCTTCCAAAACCTGATACCTACTTGCCACTCAATAGCAAGTTCTTCGTGACTCTCTGTTGTCTCAGAAGATTTCAAAGATACAAAGGAACCGGTGTCTGCCTGACCTTCAGAAGACTACAACATGCCAGGGTTTGCAAAGGCTAACCTTGAAGACATGTCCTTTTATTTACTTTTAAAATGAGCATACAGAAAGGGGCACGTTCCTTTTGTGCATTTTTATACGTGCATTGTTTGGGATTATCCTCCTCCCCGCTCACCTCCCCCGTCTCTCCCCTCACGTGAACCCTTCCGTCCCCAGTATCAATCAAATCAATCACCCTTTCCATTTTCATGTCTCATGTACTTTGCTACCTGCCCCAAACCATTCCTTAAAAGTCCCTTCCCCAACTCATGCTCCTTTCGTAGTGTCGAGGCCGATACCTGTGCTCATTCCCACATAAATACACACCAGCACTCCTAGCTTCTGAGAGGGAGAGAGATCACAAGTTCGAGGCCAGCTTGGTCAACATAGTGATTTCCAGGACAGTTGGGGTTACATAATAAAACCCTGTCTCAAAAAGTAGATTAGGAGCTTTAATCCACACATGAGAGCCGTCATGTGGTATTTGTGTTTCTGTGTCTGGGATACCATCTTAAGATAATTTTCAGGTATATCCTATTTCCTTCAAATTTCATAATTTCTTTGTAGCTGAATTAGATGCCATTGTGTGTATACCTCATTTTCACTGTTCCTTCCTACGTTTATGGATACCTGGGCTGATTTCATTCCCTCACTGTTGTGAATACAACAGCAACAAGCATGGTTGTGCAAATATCTCTGGGATATATGCCCCGAAGTAGTATATCTGAGTATATCATATAGTAGTTGTTATGATTCAATCACAATATAGCTGACACTTCCGGGTTCCATAGCCACACAGCCACACATGTGCAGACAAGCCCTCAGGCATGACCCATGTGCAGCATGGCTGCATCACCTACATATGATGCTGCTGTGTGAGCACTTGAATGCATGCATGAGCTCCATCATCTGCATATCTCCATATCATCCCCATGCGCATGTGCTAGACAGCCTTTAAAAGCTGGACATGCCGTCTTCAGCTCTCTCTCTCTCTCTCTCTCTCTCTCTCTCTCTCTCTCTGCACATCAACCTTCACCAGGCCTGTACATGCCCCCCCCAATAAACTCCTAGGTGGGTTTGTTGCGTGTTCCGTGTTTCCTTCCCACTCACGCCAGGTAATTTCAGTAGTTCTATTTTTAGTGTTTTGGAAAGCCTCCATTCTGATTTCTGGGTTGGCTACACCAGCTCACAATCTCACCAGCAGTGAATGTTCTTTCCCAGCATCCTCTCTAACGTGTGTTGTCATTCATTTTCTTGATATCCACTCCAACTCGAGTAAGATCTCTCGCTCCAACTAGAGCAGAGGAAGATCTCTCACTTGACAAATATCAAGTCAAAATGGATCCGTGTTCCTAAGCCAAAAGCTGGAATAGTGAAACAGCTAGGGAAGAAAAACACGTCGAGCTAGGCGTAGACACAACACACTTGGGAAACAGGGCTCCAGTAGTACAGGAAGTAACCCAAGAATTGACAAATGGCATCACACAAAACTAGAAGAAAGCAAACTGTTGGCAGGAGGAAACAGCCTACAGAACGGGGTAAAATCCTTGTCAGGTGCAGTTCAGATAAGTTAATATTCAGAATGTATAAACAGGTACAAATTGAACACCAAAAAACATAAGCCTGCACATTCAATAAACGAGCCAATGAATTGAACAGATAGTTCTCAGAAGAGGAACACAATGGCTAATAAATAATTTCAAGGGTGTTCAACAGCCTCGCCTTCAGGAAAACACAAATTAGGACATTTCTCTTGAATGTGCAATAAAGGAATCTGTGAACAAGGCTCCCCAGTGGCCGGTTGTAACTTCAGGAAGAAATTCTCAACCCAGTAATGGGTTCTTTTGGTATTTGTAGGATTCTGTAATGGTTGTTTAACTGTCAACGGCAGGGTTATTGATGGATAATTGATCCAGAAAGTGTTAATGTGTGTTGTACGGTGCTGTGTGAATAGAATGGGAAATTGTGTATAGTCTATGGCGGTCATGGAAAGATGGTGCCGCCACCTGGCTGCTCATTCTCTGGGCCCTGGAAAACCTACCAGTTGCGTAAGAGCTGGTGGGATTAGCATTTACTTGTTAATTAAATATCAAACTTATGAAAATATGCAGAATGCCGCCAACTGTTAACCTGCAAACATAAATGCCAAGGGCAGTATTGATGCTAGAGATGCCAGTGTGAAATTCTTGCTGTGAAGAATTAAAGTAAGCTGCTCTTTCCAAAGGGAGTCACACAGAGGCAAGGGTGGTGGTTCGCTTTAGTTTTGACTTTCAGCGTGATTGGAGGAAGAAACACTGAGGCACAGATCAGGTATAGATGGGTGTATCTATGAAGGTGTTTCCAGGGCTGCTTAGCAGAGGGAAACTCCATCTCAAATGTGGGTCATACCATCACATGAGCTAGACTGAATTACAAGGCGGGAAGGGGAAAGGCCAGTTAGGTGTTTTCCCCTTTCTCAGCTTCCAGGCTCGTGGTTCCCACTGCCATGCCTCCCCTGTCATGATGGACAGACTGCATCTTACTAAGCTGTGATTCAGAATAAACCACCTTAGGTTGCTTATGTCAGGCTCTTGGTCACAGCAATGAGAGAAGTTACTAACACTGTCGCTCTGGCCGATGCTTTTCCTTCAAGAGTATTGTCCTTGACATAGTCTTCTGTGGAAAATGGGCAGCACCAGGAAGCCATGGCCGTTAGCATTTCACAGCTGGCGTGATGAAAGGTCGCAAAGCATGCTGCCTGTAGACAATTGAGTGACAATGGCACACAGCTCCGAGCTCCTTTCTGTCGACCCCCAAGTGTGAAGAGGTTTATTCAGTAACTTGTTGTGAACCTTGTCGGGGAATTTCTGCCCTTCCCTCCCACCTGCAGCTTGCCACTGCCTCCCCAAGGAGTGCTCCCTCTCACCTACCCACCCCCATGGCACTCCCTTCCAAGTTCTTGCACATGGAAGTGGGCTCGGCAGCCCATCCTATCCCAGAGACCTTGGGATCTCCTCCAGTTCTGTGATGAGCATCATGGGACTCCAGCCCTCTGCTGCATAGTTGAACCTCAATTTTATAATATGCATTTTGACCTTTTTATCGTGTCATTGCTTCCCCTGACATATAGTAAGTCCCTTAAGACAAGAATGGCTTCTCAATGCCCAGGGGCCTCCCACTAGACCCAGCATAACCCTGTTCACGTGAACATGCTTTGTAAGTAGGTGTTGCCTTGACACGGAGCTCTTTATCTCCCCTCTTCTGCTCCATGAAGCCCTCCAACCCCTCACAGATGCTCAGAGCCAGTGAAGGGAAAATTACTTTGATGGCAGGCTCAATAATGAACACAGGTATTGTCAGACAGCTTCTGAGCGGTGTGGGAGGGACTTACCTCTCTATGGTGCAAAACAGCACCTCTGACCAGAAATAGCACACACACAAAAAAAAAAAAAAAAAATCCCCCAAACAAAGCTTACCTTTGAAAAATGGTAGAAAATGTCAGAAGAAATTAGAAGTAGCCGGGTGCCACCCAGCCAGCCACCTTCTTCAGGACAATGATGAAAGCTCACTGTGCAGAGTTCATCCTAGGGGAGGAAAAGTAGGTCACATGCCAGCTAACACAAAGCTCCGGCCCCTTCAGGAGTGCTTGTCCATTGAAGTCTGCCTTCTCTAATGGCAATACGGCACTCACCTTCTAGGGCTGAGCGCGCCGGTGACCCTTTTCCCTCTCAGCTTCTCTTTGTCTGTTTGGAAAATCAGTGATAATTTGGAACTACGTCTGGTAACTAGCATGTGGCTGCATGCTGCTTTCTCTGATCCAGAAGCGCCCCTCCTTCATTTGACCAGCAGCATACATTTATTATAATTGCTGCTACAGTCGATTTGATGTGTTTTCATTCACCATGTCTCCTCTTTGCTTCTGCTAATTTTTTCTTTCTTCTGTTTTTTTTTTAACAGTTATACTTTTTTCTCCCCAGTAACTTGGACATGATGCATTCCAACCTGATTATTTGGGGTTTGGTTTCCTTTTATTTTAAAATTTGTGCTGTGCACCTGATTCTCAAATTCTATTATCGCTGCATCCTGAACAATACAGGGGCCATAGTCTAATCCCATCACCCATCCCATCATACAGGCTAGAACTGTTCAGTCTTTGTATATCTCATATTCTGCGATTAGTCACTTTATCATCATTCTAGTTGGTTAATGATTTATCTGACTATCCCTTCTGAACATGATATCTTTCTCTGGGACTCAGCTTACTCAGTAAGCAATGCCTGTCTTCCTAACCCTTCCCATGAGAATACTGCATGATGGCCTTTTCACTTTACAAATCTGTGTGTCTTCATTGTGATCATTTATCATTTTTTAAAAGTTTGTGCTTACAATTTCACATTCTCCTGGCCTGTACAGTACTCAGAACTCTCTCTCTCCCCCTGCCTCTTCTTCCCCCTCCATTTCCCCTCCCTCTCCTCTCCTGTTCTCTTCCCTCTCGCCCTGTGTCCAAATACAACATGCATATGGAAGTCAGAAAATAACTTTAGGTTTCCTCACCTTTCACCTTGTTTGAGATCAGGTTTTCTGCTTTTCTTTCTTTTTTTTTTTTCGTTGTTTTTATTGAGCTGTACATTTTTCTCTGCTCCCCTCCCTTCTTTTCCCCTCCCCTTCTACCCTCTCCAAAGATCCCCATGCTCTCAATTTACTCAGGAGATCTTGTCTTTTTCTAGATCCCATGTAGATTAGACCCATTTTTGTCTCTCTTAGGGTCCTCTTTGATGTCTAGGCTGTTTTTTGCTGTTTTTTTTTTTTGCTTTATGTCTAAAAACCACTTATGAATGAGTACATGTAATATTTGTCTTTCTGAGTCTGGGTTGCCTCCCTCAATATGATGTTTTTTAGATCCATCCATTTGCCCTCAAATTTCAAGATATCATTATTTTTTTTCTTCTGTGTTGTACTCCATTGTGTAAATGCCACATTTTCCTTATCCATTCTTCAGTCCAGGGGCATTTAGGTTGTTTTCAGGTTCTGGCTGTGACAAATAATTCTGCTATGAACATAGTTGAGTCCTTGTGGTATGGATTGAGCATCTTTTGGATATATACCCGAAATTGGTGTTGCTGGGTCTTGGCTAACTGGCCCACTAGTTTTCAGAGATTCCTGTCTCTGTCTCCTATCTCAATATAAAAGCAATGGGATTGCAAACGTGTTCTGCCACACTGGGTTCTGTGTGGATCTGGGGATCTGGACTCAAGTCTTCACATTTGCATGGCTGGTGTTTTATCGACTGAGCCAAGTCCCCGCCTCACTGATGGCAATGTGTTGGGTAGAGTTATCTTTTCAGCTTTTGGAAATCCAAGTGCACTGTGTCAGCACTGACTCTCCTGTGGAAAGTCCTGTCTGTTGGTTTGGCTTCCAGGACTTTAGTGTTCATTATGCACCTTTCTGTCACCCCGTCCATGGGTCTTGTGGATCCCAGCATAACATCTAGATCTTCCTTCCTGTAATTGTATGTTTTTCTTTCTGTATAAATCTCAATATAGTTAGTACCAGTCCTGTTTATTGGTGGTGAGTGTGGTCCTGCCTATTTCAGTGTGAGGAAGAGCATGGCCCAGTGATGAACAAGAATGGGAAGAAGCAGATTTGGTGAAATGATGCTAGTTTCTAAGCACAGACTACACCACCCCGGACTCAGGAAGCATCTCCTCTTCAGTTGAATGATGCCTTCTGAGGTCAGGTCAACGTACTGTTTGAAATGCTCTTATTTATAATGTTGAATCAGAATGGGACTGTTAATAAACCTCTTTTTTTATCAGGGGTGATACTCAACAACTGAAAACCAAATACTCTGAGCTGTGTAGGGAACTGCAAACAGAATCAGGGTTGACTCTTTCTATAATGAGTTAAAATACAAAGTTTCACTGTGGCATTTTCATACCCCAGTTTCTGTTCCAGGCAGGGTCTTTGTTATCCCAGAATGACCTTGTGCTTCTGATCCCCCCACCTTCACCTCCAGAGTGCTGGGACCGCAGCTTGGGTCACTCTACCCCTGCTTCTCCATTATCCTTTGATCATTTTTCTTTCATTTTGAAGTCACAGTCTTTTGGTTCTTCTTACTCCATCCTGGGTTTCTCTGTTAGCCCACAAAACCTTTCTGCTTCCTCTTCCCAGATGCAAGCACTGATGACCAGCTATGACCATTTGCTTTTAACTCTGCCTCTTGTTGGCAATGTGGGGAGAAAACAGAGACACCTGCCTCCTTGACCCTTAAAACAATGTAGCCAGGCAGTGGTGGCTCACACCTTTAATCCCAACATTCAGAAGTCAGAGAAAGGCAGATCTCTGTGAGTTCATGGCCAGCCTGGTCTACAGAGTGAGTTCCAGGGCAGGCTCCAAAGCTACAGAGAAACCCTGTCTCCATAAACAAAACAAAACAAACAAAATAAAAGCAATGAACATTTTGCTTGCTGTTTATAAATGGTATCAAAGTACAGCCTTGAGGGTCCAGTGAAGAGTGGGAGAAGGAAAGAAGCCAGGTGCATCCGAATCTGTGGTCCTGAGCCCACCAAACCCCTGTGTCTAAAGATCTCTACACGTTCTGCCAGTCACTTGACTCTGCTGCTTGACTAGAGACAAAGTCCCCATGGGTTTATCTACATCTGTTTCAGTGAACATCTAGCCTAGGGGTGGAATATAACATACTCCTCCTAGAGAGTATATTGAAAATCAGTTCCCACAATTTGGTCTAAAACTTCAGAATTTTTAATTTTGTGATTTCAAAAGTGTCTTGTAGTAACTAGTTAACACTTCACCTAATTGGTTGTAATATGAACATCTGAGATTACTATGTGTGTATCTTGAAGTGATAAAGATTTGTGTTTTCTATTCTAAATCTTCAGTATCATGGGTATTTATTACTCCCAATGCAAAGAGAAAAGAATTGATTAGAATCATTTTTATCTTTAGAAAAATACTATTCCTACACCATGGACTTCAAACATAGACGTAATGTTTTAATTGACCAGAGCCCAGCCAAATATTATTGTCTGATAGAATCTGAGGTTGATAAGAACAATATTTTCTTGGATCTGGATCTTCCTACCCCATCTCTGTACAGAGCTCAGATCTGAGTGTGTTCTGTGTCAACACCACCGCTAGATACAGTATTCCTTACACAATAGTGATACACTTCTTTTCACCCATGACCTTTGTATGTCCTGAGAGTTAAGGGCCACCATTTTGGGTAACAGATTCAAAGGCATTGCTAACCCCTCTGAAAACCCTGTTGTTTCATCAGCATGGGAAATACAGGCCTGTCTCCCTGTGTGCTGGTGCGGGGCTGCCCTGCAGAGCCCAGTTAATGTGATTCCTGCTCCAGCCAGAGATTCAGCTCCTGGGGCCAATCAACACTGACTCTACTCTGCACTGGCTTCTCAGTGCAGAGTGCCTGGGGAAAAAAATCTACTCAAGGAGTGATCCCCAAACCTGAGTCCTCACCCACAGGAAAGGACTTGTGTGCTGCAGGTCAGGGGCTGTGGGTGGGGGTGGGGGCCAAAGTAAAGAGTAAGAGGGGAAAGAAAGATCTGATTACTGACGTCATCTGAAGAAAACTGAACTAGACTCCGAGTCACAAAGATGCCGTGCAGAAATACGAATGTTTTCTTCATTGAAATAATGAGAAAAGTCAACACTTGTGAGTTCCTTTCCTGTGCCTTAGGTTTACGTCTCTGAAAAGGCCAAGGAGGTGGGTGCGCAGACGGAGACAAGATAGCATAATTAACGTACAGAAAGTCTCGCAGCTGTGGGGAATTGCATAGAAGTCGCTGATTGGACTTTTACCCTCAAACAGCCTCTCGTTCAGCATCAGCTTTATTTGATACTTGTGTTGACATTCAACATATTACACTGCTTATGTCAACAATATTTTAGGAGGAATTCAAAGAGAGCATGTAAAATAGGTTAAAAAAAATGTAGGTGCTGTTTGCTAATGTCGCTGGGGACTGTCTCACATTGAGATTTAGGGAGATTGTGCCAGGTCTACCACGATATAAATTTGGGAGTAGTTTTGTGCTCTCTGGAATCCAGCGCCTTGGGACTAGTCTCTATTAGGAAGGTTGAAACCTCTCTCCCTAGAGATTCCCTGGAGAATTCTGCAGGTACTGCCTGTCATATCAGATAAAGGGCACAATCCTCGTGTGACCATGTGACTCACTCCTGTACTCTACCCTCAGACCTACACTGGGCAGACTCATGGTGCCTCCATTGTGAAGTGGAGTAAGAGCAGCCATGAGGCACCATAGTACAGGGTAGAGCCCATGGAAAGCGGTGAGGAAATACGAGCTTCCATTCTATGACAATTGTGATTCCCGCTCGTAGCAAGAGAGCTTCAGTAGACATGCGTACTGGACCGTGGGCTGGAAGCATCCCACATCTACTTCAATAAAGAAACTAAACTCTGTGTTTACGTGGTCTATTCTTATGGCTAGCTGCTCCCGCAGTAAAAGAAATGGAAGTTATGTTGATCTCTTTTCTCCAAAAATTCACTGAATTTGTAGTTATTGTTTCAGATGACACATCCGGTCAATACATCCCCCAGAGTGACTTAATTAACTGAAATTTTCCCTCTGCCAGGACTACCTAAAATCATAATTTCAGGTCTGTCTGAAAAGACGCGCAATCATATCATACCTCTGTCATAGATGCTTAATTTCTTCTTAATCTGACAGCCCAGCCAACATGATTTTAATAAGGCCGTGACTTGTATGGGTCCTCGGGGAGGGATAGAACCGATTTGTTTAATCTCTGAGATGTGTCGGTGTTTCCTGCAGTTTTAAACAGCATCATTTTACGCTCCAGAGAGTATACTACACAGCAGTATGCCTCTTCCTTCTCTTCCCCCACAGCAATGCAGCAAGAAAGCCTCTGCCTCCCTCATGTGGCTTCTGAAATCATCCGGCATCATCGCCAACCGCCCATGGCCAAGGATCTCCCTCACGGTTATCACCACTGCCATCATCCTCATCATGGCTGTGTTCAACATGGTGAGCTCCTGGGCTGGGTCAGGGCTGGCATGGGCAGAACCTTTCCTCTGTGATCTGCCTTGTGGGATGGGTTGGTTGGTTTTCATCTGGCTTGGTTTGGTATGTGTGTGGATGTTTTTGCTTGTGTGTATATCTACCCACCACATGCATGTCTGGTGCCTGTAGAGGGCAGAAGAGAGCATCTGATCCCCTGGACCTGAAGCTACGGAGGGATGGTTGGCAGCTAGCAGGTGGATTCTGGGGATCAAACCTGGATGTCTAGAAGAACAATCAGTGCTCTTAACTGCTGAGCCATCTCTCCAACCCTGCGTCTTGCAGTTTGAGGTGTCCTTATGACACCAATCACTTCCTGCCTATTCAACCCTCTCACAGTTGCCCCCGTCTGTCGGAGGACAGAGAGGCTTTCCACAGGTCTTGTGTGAGGAAGATGGCTTTGTGGGATAGTTTTCCATGTCTTGTCTTTTGGTGTCTGCTCAGCAGACAATCAGGATAACCAAGCAGGCAAGCAGGATAGCACCAGGAGAGACAGCATCCAAACCATGATAGCCAACCACAGGGGCTGCCCTGCAGTCTAAAGAGGCCTGGCTGCAAACCCCAGTTCTTCCTAGACTGAGATGGTAGGAGAGGTTTTCATTGCACATCAAGGTTCCATTTCTACTTCTCAGCACTGAGTACTAAAACCTCTGTCATGGTGGATCTAAGAACCAAATAAACCCATGTTCTCACCATAGCTAACGTAGTGCCCTGGTTCTGTAACCATGGAACCAATGGTCAGTCTTTTCATTTCTGTGTTATCATTACTTCTTCTTCCCCCAAAAGAACACTTGGGCTATTATTGTGCTTGGGATGCATCCTTATTAGTGCCCTCTTGCCGTCATCATCATCGTCATTGTCATCACCATCATCATCATCGTCATCGTCATCATCATCATCATTGTCATTGTCATCACCATCATCATCATTGTCATTTGTCACCATCATCGTCATCATCGTCTGAGCTAGGGTTACTATTGCTCCTATTAAACACCATGACCAAACCCAGCTTGGCAATGAAGGGGTTTATTTTACTTACATTCCCACATCCCAATTCATCACAGAAGGAAGTCAGGGAAGAGACCCAAACAGGGCTGGAACCTGGAGGCAGGAGCTGATTCGGAGGCCCTGGATGGGTGCTGCTCACTGACCTGCTTCTCACTGCTTGCCCAGCCTGCTTTCTTATAGAACCCAGCACCACCATCTCAGAGACAGCACCACCCACAATGGGCTGGGCCCTCGCCTGTCCCATTAGGAAAATGCATACATGTTTACCTATTTCCTAATCTTATGGAGGCATTTCTATCTATTGAGGCTCCCTCCTGTCTGATGACTCTAGCTTGTTTCAAGTTATCTTAAAAACTAGCCAGGATAACCATTCTCAGAAGGTCCTTTGTCACAGTATATATTGCAGACGTCACTAGTGGCTGGGAACAAAACGGCAGTGTCTTGAAAAGCTCTTTCTTCCTAGAAGCATAGAGTGAGGATACAGTGACAGATTTGACATAAGGTATTAACAATAACTGGTTTAATGTCCCCACAAGGTGGGAAACATTCATTCTCAACAACAAACATGTATATAAATGTCAAAGTGCGCCTCGAGCATTGTGAGATGCTGAGAACCCAAGGCCTGCTCTGACTCCCAGGAGTTCACAGTGGAAAGTGGGAGACTGCCAGCTGGATAAAGCAATCCGCAAATCATCCTAAAAACACGTTGGGGAGGGCAGGATGATGTGGGGGTGAGGAGCAGGTGGGGAGACACTGGGGAGGGCAGGACAGCATGGGGGTCAGGAGCAGGTGGGGAGACACTGGGGAGGGCAGGACAGCATGGGGGTGAGGAGGAAGTGGGGAGACACACTGTAGGGGACAGGACAGCATGAGGGATCAGGAAGAAGTGGGGAGACCCTGGGGAGGACAGGACAGCATGGGGTTAGGAGGAAGTGGGGAGACACTGGGGAGGGTAGGATGACATGGGGGAACAGTCAAAACGCACATGTAAAATAAAAATAAATCATTTTAAGATGTAGTTATTATTGAGTAAAATGTTACAGAGAATGTTTGATTTAACCCCTTGCCTTGTCCAATCCCATGGCAATAATTCTACTTGTAAGACAATGGAGTCCTCACTACTGTCCATCCCCCCCGCCTCCGCACACATTTTTTCTTCCTGCTCACGGAGTGAGCTCCCACAGTAATGTCCTGTTGTGTCTGGCTGATCTCACATAGCATGCTGTCTTCACGACTCTTGTCTTCCTATTGGCACCATTTCCCTTCTGTCACAGAAAAGCTTCAGTTGGCCCTGTTTTCCCAGCCAATAGCCAGTGGTCCCACTTAGCAGCTTCTCGAGGCTCAGCTGCCATTTGTCCTGTGCACTCAAGATGGCACAGATGTATTCAGGACAACCTGAGAGACCCGGGGGCTGTGGGGTAGCCCCGTGCCGCTGACTGCGGAGATGGGCAGGGTACATGGGAGCTTCCACAGATGTCACTCGTGGTTTTTCCGAGCCTGCATACAAGTGGCTCTGACACAGTCCCCGGGAGTCGTGTCTGAAATGACCTCAGATGTCACCAGGATTTTGAGTGTCCCACGTTCATCTATGTGATGCTAAACATCTAGATGAAAAGTGAAGGAAAATATTAGTTCTCCATTTTTTCCAGTATAAGGTTTTGTTATCAAATTACAAATGCCCTTGTTTTGTCCTGCCTGCGTTTCCAGCTGGCTCTCTCGGGTCACATGTAGGAGCTGGGTAATTAATGAAAAAAGAGGCCATGAATTTTGAAAGACACAAAGGAGGGGTACTTGGGGAGAGGAAAAAGGAGGGAGAAACAATGTTATTATATATGATAATCTCAAAAAAAAAAACAGAAGAAATGATGTTTAACAGAAAGCCGGAGCACCCTGCCACGGTTGGTGCTGGCCCCGTGGTGATGCCATCAGGTGCTCTCCCACATCATTTCCGGGAAACTTCCAGGAGATCTGGAACGAGTCAATCAAACACAAACTTGTGACTCACGCAGGCGAGAGTTGACTGAAGTCAAACAGTGAACAACCTAGATGAGTTCTAATGACATCACCAGGCACAAATCACCACGTCAGATCCTGTGTTCACAGCTAGCAGTGCTTGGAAAACATGTTTCTGATTGAGATTCGACTGCTGGGAAGTATAATTTGATTTTTTTAAACAATCTTATTAACACTCAATGAGGCTATCTTATTCTAGGCAATATAAATTTTACAGTTGTCACCAAGACTTTAGAAACTAAAATGGCTCCAACAAGGACTGCCCTAAACAGTCATGACACTGGAAATTCATGCTATGAGGAAAGTGAGGTAGTTTAGCATGGAAGAGTAGGCAAGAGGGACTGGGAAGGATCATGCTCTGGGGATATATAAATTCTAGGAAGTTAGCAGAAGTGTGGTCGAAAAGCTTTCTTGTGCACAGGGATTGGCAGTGTCTACTGATTTTTTTTAAGATTTAATTTTATTTTATGTGTATGAGTGTCCACGTATGTGTGTGTACCACACGCATGCAGTGCCCCCTGAGGCCAGAAGAAGGTATCAGATCCCCTGGAACTGGAGTTATGGACCATTGTGTGTCTCCAGGAACCAAGCCTCGGTCCTCAGCAAGAGCAGCTAGTGCTCTTAACTGCCAAGCCAGCTCACATTGGCTACTGGTTTTCAGATTCATAGCACTGTGCTTATGTATGGTATCCTGGCAAAGGCATGGCTTCACAGAGGCTGTTGCTACCCACATAACATGAGCATGGCACCTCATCTTTCTTCTTCTTGGTCTCCATGGTGACATCATCAAGAAGTTTTTGTTAATTATTTTTTAAAGTCCTGGGTTCCTACAAGTAGACTTGGTGGTATCTCCCCAAGCCAAAAAGGCTCTGTTTTCTTCCTTTCTGCACTCTTCCGTGTTTAATTAATTGCACTTGGGATTGATTGAGTCAAGGTCTGTGGTGCTTTAGGGCATAGCATAGGCCTCGTAATTTCTTCATTCTATTTCCCTCCTGTTACAATTTTCCCAAAGAATTAAGAGAACTATAAGTTAACTGGAGATTGTATATCTTGCTACAAATTATTTAGCAGCAGGCAAAGACATCTATGTTTCACTGACTTTTAACTATATATTTTATTTTTAATGGATAAAAACACTCTGTCTAGTACCATTGTTGGGAGAGGAAAGAAATATCACTCAAATTATAATAAATAAACATCTTCTCTACTTGAGATAACTGACAAGAACCAAAACATATAAACACCAAAGAATATAAACTGGTAAACACAAACACAGCAACCATGGAAAAAGTGCAAGAAAGGTTTACATGTCAACCTTGAATGCTAATATTTAGCCCAGTACCAAACACACAGCTTAGATTTACAGATTAATTTCTTTCTGGAGAGAGAAGCTTGTGAGAGTCCTGATTTCCTAGTTTACCTTTCCAGAGTATGTCTGTGATCCCCAGTCACAGGACAGAAAACTGATCAGTGGTCACCGAAGCAGTCCGTTCCTCAGCTTGTCTAGGGGAGGGGGTTGGGTTTGTCCTGCCTTTCAGACAAGTTGGTCCTTTGCCTCTGCATGCTGACCTGGATGCCCATGGCTAATCCCACCTGTCTTTCCAGGAATCATGGGAACATCCATTTCCTCAAGTTTGTAACCCTTTCTTTACCCACCATCTGTGAAACTCACAGATCATGTATGCAAATATGATCGTATGCAAATGTGACTGTAGGCAGATGTGCTTCACTGCATGCCTGAACCAAGATGGCAGAGACTGAAGACAGTTCTGTGTCTCTCATTTTGTGAGTGGCGGCTGAATATCTGTGTGGGGATGATGTCAGCTTAGCAAGCCTTCCCGTGCTGCATGCATTTCAGTTTAACTCTTGATTCAGTTGCTTCTGTTTGCAATCTTAAAGCCTTGGAGTTTCCGTACTGAAGGTGCACTGTGATGGTTGGTTACTTATTGTGTAGAACATCCCAAAATGTCCAAAGGAGAAATTAGAGCTGTAATCATTGGCAGTATAGGGACCCTCGACCATCCACGGACTGCACATAAGAAACGTAGTCATTCATGAATGCTGCTCCCACCTTCTCCTTATTCCATCGAATCTGTAACAATTCACTGAAGAAAACATCGTTTCTCTTTGCAGTTTTTCCTGAGTGACTCTGAGGAGACCACCCTTCCTACTGCCAATGCAACAAACGCAAACTTTTCTGTCCCTGAAAACCAGGCAGCGATTCTCCATGCACGGAACTTGTTTTTCCTCCCGGTAAGAAAATTGCATCTACTGGTGTTTTGCTGTTTGCCTGTGATGTTTGCCTAAACAATGCAAGGTCCTCAGCCTCAGATGTGACCTAAACTTAGCCCTCCATCCCAATCATAAGTCTTCAGAGAGCAGATTCTGCTCAAGGAGCCCCACATTGGAATGTCCCAGCTATACATAAACCACATGATGGACTCCGGAGCTCTGGAGCCCCTGAAGGTAGCATGGCTTAGCAGATCCACCCACTGGAGCAGCAGGGAAATTGTGTGGTGTTCACAAGACCACACATCTCTAACCCCATATTACAGGACATTTAAGACTGACAGGGAATGGGGCAGTATGGGAAAGAAGGTCCCACTTACCTCTGGTCATGACATAACTCTTGTTAATAATAAGTATAATAATTGTAAAAATTACAGTATTAAATTACTTCATTAAAAATTGGCTGTTTTAAATATAAAAGCACACCAACTCTTTACACTGAAAACTTCAATGCGGGAATTAATTTTAAAGATTGAACAGTTTTCCCCACAAAGGTTTTGGTCCAAGTGTTTACATACTGAAAGTAGATAAGCACAATGTTTAAAATTCATTTTGTTTCAAACAGCCTTTAAATTAAACTTAGCCTTTGAATAAGATGTTTTAAAATATTCAATAAATAACATACATTCATAGTAACTTGCTAAAAAGTATTACTTAAAACCATTCTAAGACACATGATCCCAATTTTGTAATAATGTGTATAGTAACATATATCGGAAGCATGGAGAGACACATAGAGATGATAGTACTGGCCAACTGTGGATGCTGGGACCATTAGACTCTCCCCTTTTCATGTGTGTTGTTTTATGTACTTCTAATTCTAACATCAGATGCTGCTAGCTGTAAACTTTCATTAAACAGCAATAAACCCCTTTTTAAAATGACAACTTATGAACACTCCAAGTCCTTACAAACAGTGACAAAATTGTAATATCCCTATGCCAAAATCATAAATTTTATTTAGCTTTGGTTGGGCTGGGTCCTGTTCTGAACTTTTGTTATTGTATATGATCTCCACGTGAGCCCCCTGTGTTGTCATCTGTAGTCACCATGTGTGTTCTCTGTTGTGTATGATCTCCACGTGAGCCCCCTGTGTTGTCATCTATAGTCACCATGTGTGTTCTCTGTTGTGTATGATCTCCACGTGAGCCCCCTGTGTTGTCATCTGTGGTCTCCACATGTGTTCTATCTCCACGTGAGCCCCCTGTGTTGTCATCTGTGGTCTCCACGTGTGTTCTATCTCCACGTGAGCCCCCTGTGTTGTCATCTGTGGTCTCCACGTGAGCCCTTTGAGGTGGTTGGCATCATTTCCATCACCCTTTGAGGGGCAAAGGGGAGACCCAGGACCCTTCCTTGCAGAAAGGAGCTCTCTGTGAGAATCAGATGGCCCAGGAGATGCAGGTAGATGCTCCACCATGTTCATCTCTTAGGACAACCTCACATCTCTGAAGAACAGCTTGGGGTCCTTGTGTCCCCTGAGCAAGGAACCACCAGGCTGCAAGTCATAACCTCATGTACTCTTTTTGTAAAGATCATATTTACATTTAATTTGCTTTATTAAAAATCTATCATGCTTTAACACTTTGTAAAAAAAAAATACACTGGTGGATTACCAAAACTTAAAAGAGCCAATTAAAAAGAAAAAAAACACTCAATGCAAGCCTACATTCTGTGAGAGTCTAATGGCACTAATTAATTGTATCAAATTACTATCAACATTCTTATCAAGTCTCCTGGGGTGCCCCAGAGAGATGTTGGTCCACCCCGGAGCTATCCTAAGAAGGACAGTGCTAAAGTGTATTGTATCCATGGGTCTTCAGAAGCCCCCTGAGGTTACCTAACTGCTCACCTAAGATGTAACGAGGGCTGATTTTGAGAAGACGAAGGCTTTGCTGCTTACGTGTCCACATTTCTCTTATTTCACCTGACCACACTGGCCTGAAAAATCCCATCATGGCCCTTGGTCTCTTTCTATTTTCTGTGGTGGCTCAGAGCAGTGGAGAACCAACATGGAGTAGTCTTTCATGAACAGTTTAGGATTACAACACTCACTGTCTCATAAGATGCTGCCACCCTCAGTAGGAAGTGCCAGCCAGGCATCCACGCAAGGAAACTCCTTCTGCTAGAGTGACCCAGTGTATCATCCGATGGCAGTTGCTGTCTCCTCTGAAAACAGTAGTGTGAGATGCAAGTTCTCCAAAGTAAAGGGCTTGCGCTGATGCTGCACAATGCCTCCACTCAACTGAGCACCCCATCACAAAACGGAACCTTGCTCTAAGGCCACTGCAACTTTTTCCAACACTTCCTCTTCTGGGAGAACAGAACTCGTGAGCTGACATCTGTAGCCTTCTGTTGAGCCCCATGGGCGTGACTTAGAGTGAAGCCAGTTCATGAATGGTGCATCCCTGTTATGAAAACCCATCTGGATGCCTTATGGTGCGTGCATCCATGTCACTGAACTAAGATGCTCGCCCTTTCTTCCATGTTCTTTCTGTCCTGGAAATGCTGGAGGTGAAGCCCAGCTTCTTGTTCTTCGGATCTCCATGATGTAGCAACAGAAAGCCTTCAGAAATGGCAGGTGCCATTTCTGAAATGGCTGCAGGTCTTGGAAGCTGGACTTCCTGCATCTGTTCTTTGCAGGGAATCTGTAAGAATGGCGTCACGACCCTCATTGTACACTGAAGACGCTGAGATATTGACAGTTATGTCGCTAGCCTGATGTCACCGAGCTGATAATGAGTGATGGAAGCGGGCCTGAATCCATGGCTCTTCCACACCTGCCTGCGTGTGACAGACAGAGGGGAGGTGGTCAAAGAAGTGGACACACCTTTCTGGGGTCTGAGATGCAGTGTCCCAGCATCCTTATGGCACCTGTCCAACTCCAAGAGCTTGACCTTGACCCTTGGATCAAGTTCTCAGCCTAAATCCTGATTCAGAGAGGGTCTACTCTGAATTATGAATTCTCCTTTAATAAAATGCCTGGTAGCCTGGTGCTGTTAATGGAGATATCTGCAGGGATTTAAATCCTTGCATGAATTAACAAGTTGACAAGGCCGAGAAAGATTCTACCTAATATCGTCTCTGAAAATCCCTTCAGTGTGCTCAGCGCCCTCTGTTTTCATCTTCAAGAAAAAAATGACATGTGTGGATGACATGTCTTCAGTCTGGGTAGTTTTGATTTTTTTCTGAAGTGTTTGATTAGTGTTTTTTATTATTTCTCTTTGCTATTCCAGATTATTTCAGAATCTCATGAAAAACACACTCAGGTGTGAACCATCAGGTCAGAGGATAGAGATGTGCACCTGCCTCCCCAGCCAGCTCTCATGTTGACCTTGTCTGTTCGATGGTACCCCCAGATGCAACAGCTCAGTGTTTCTTAGTGACCCTGAATGTGTGTCCTTTTCTCCTGTCCCAGTACTTCATATACAGTTGTATCCTGGGCCTCATCTCCTGCTCTGTGTTCCTGAGGGTGAACTATGAGTTAAAAATGCTGATCATGATGATGGCGCTGGTGGGCTACAACACCATTCTGCTCCACACCCACGCCCATGTCTTGGATGCGTACAGCCAGGTCCTGTTTCAGAGGTGGGTAGACCTGCTCCGTTGGTTCTTATCACACTCGTGGCTGTTATGGTCTTATGATCTTATGTTCAGTGAAAATTCATCAAAGCTGCTGCTCTCAGTAATCGCAGTGAGTTTCTTTGAAATGATGGTTCAGGAATATGAGGTGTGTTTTCATTCTTGATAATAGAATATGTGTTGAGAGATGCGTGTCGAGAATATGCCAGAGTTAAGAGAAAGGATTTGTATAATATGAACCCTTCCTACCCTACCCCCGCCCCCTTAGGTGTCCCTGTGTTGCCCAGGCTGGATTGAGCTCCTGGGCTGCAATAATTCACACACTTCAGCCTTTCCAGAGGCCAGCACAGCATGACAGATGTGTAGCGCCATGCCCATCTTCATAAATACTGTGTGGTAGCAGCATTCTGGGATTGCCTGCCTCGGCCCTATTAGCATTTTTCCCTAGGCGGTTCTTGGCTGCAGAATTGTCCAATATATGGTGGGGTGTTTAAATATTGACATTTCAGCATTCTGCATACCAGTCTTAACATAGCTACTCACAGCAGCCAAACCCGTACCCAGAAAATCACTCAGTCTCCCCAGGAGAGAGATTTGGAGACAAAATGTCATTCAGTTAAAAAGGAAAAGCACTAGACAGAATAAGTAGCTGCTTTCACAAGTCATGGTGTGAAGATTCCTTGTAGAGTTTTCCAAAATACCACTGTGCAGAGGCAAAAGGTCAAACCTAGAAACTTTCTTGCACTGTGAAAAATCTGACTGCCAAGAGAAATACAATCCTTTTGACTCTCCCCAGGACCGGATGCAGGACGGCATCCTACCAAAAGGATCTTATCACGGTCATCACACAAAAGCATTCATGGGTTGACAGTAGTGTTTGCACAAAGTTTTCAGTTACCAAACTACTTCCAGAAACTTCTAAAGAATACTTGATCCGTACTTGAAAGAGGACATCTTAATTATCCTATTATCCATTTCACGTCTCAGTAGCAAGGTGTTTCCTGCCAAGCCTTGGTTTCTAGGCCTATCGGGAATTTTCTGTGAATACTTCGCCTTTTCCTTCATATCATCCCTCTATTTTTGTGGGGTTTTTTAGTTTGTTTGTTTTTCATCGCCGGATGGCCTTGTACATTCCAAGCAGGTTCTCTATCACTGGATTTTATCTCCAGTTTTTAATATTAAGAGTCCTCAAATAAGGCGCACAGAAATGTTGACCTGGAAAGATGGTTTGTGCTGATAACGTGTGACCTCTTCTCCAGGTGCGCAAGGTGACCCCCTCACTGAGCACTTCTTACCAATACAGAAACTTTCAGAAGCATGGCATCAAGTTATTGTCACCTAATTTAATTTTCCCCATCCTCTGTGCTGTGAAGCCTGATAGTCTGTAATCGTGCTGAGGGCACGAAGCTAGAGAAATGCATAACTGTATTAAGGGAATGTTATTATTCCTTGATATTAATAATAATTATTAATTATTCCTTAGCCAAGATGAGATGAAACTAGAAGTTAATTTTCCTATAAATTCTTAAAATCCCCAGGCAAGCAAGCTTTATTATCTCTCCACTAAATCCAGCGAGCTTGTATCGCTTCCCTAGATAAATGTACCATTACTGGCTTTTGCATACCACTGATGGACCTATTAAATTTTCCTTTATTAAATTTAAAGTGCTGAGATATGTCACATGTTTGGCGCAAAGTGGGAAACGAGATTATAAAGCTTGGCATGAGGACATTATCGCTCCTGTGATGGGACTAAGCACTGAAAAGACACCATCACCAAGAGGCTCAGCAGCGGCAAAGCGGCTGCTACGTACTTGTGGGGTGTCTTTGCACCCTTGCTTTGGAAATCCAGTGACCTCACACCAGTGGCGATGACTGGTAGAAGCCAGCATCCTCTTCAGGGGCTACACCTGTCACTGTTCGGAATCTCCTTCAGAGAGCTCTGCCCTTCTCCAACAGACACCTGTAGGATCTGGGAATTCTTTCGCCCCAAATGCATTCCTCTGCTGAAGGAGCAGTGATAGAAACAAGGGACGGAATAGCCCATCGCCTCCAGTCGTACGGTCTCCCCAATACCAAGAGAACCCCAAATAGAAAGCCCTGAGAGTAGCTTAGTCACCCCAGATGCCCATGTTTCCTGTTTCCTGCACTTTCAAGTCTTGGTGTGAGTGATCAAGGTTTCTCCATGCTTGGCCTGTTTTATTGTGCTGAAGAGAAAGTGGAATGTGTTCACAAGCTTGCCTTCTAGTCCAGATGCCAGAGTCCACTCCAGTCAGAGGGGGAGCGTCCTCAAATCCCAGAGCCAGAGTCCAGTCCAGTCAGAGAGTGAGCTTCCTCAAATCCTAGAACCCCATATGCCCTTCCACGGGGGAAATGGCTTAGAGATGACCAGAAAACATGGGCCTTCTGCTGGAGCCAGTGCGCTGCTGAAGACCATCTGGTCATGTCCCTTCCCCTGCTCATTTCAGGCACCGTGTCCTCATCCCCTCCTTGATCCACATTTTCTTGACCCTATTGGCTTCCTACCAAAGCTCGGTTGTCATAGGTCAGCATTCTTCCTCTCCATAGGGGTTTCTGGAATTGTCCTTCATTGTTCTTGAATGTTCTCAGGGGGATGCCACCCAGTTATAGCCCTCCCTCCGGAGGTATGCCAAATACCAAGTCTCTTCTGTCTTGTTTCCATCCTGGAAATAAAGATTGACCATTTTCGTCCTCAATAAATTAAACATGACCTGTTTGATATTTTGGTATGTCTCTCTCTCTCTCTTTCTCTCTGAGAGAGAGAGTGAGGGGAAGAGCCATACACACATATACGCAGAGTCTTGAGTTTAATTCTCTCAAATTTAGTCAGACCCAGGAGTACTGCTGTGCCTACAACTGTGCCTAGCATGTTCTTGGTGCTGAATGAATAAATAATACAATGAATAAATATAATCAGAATATGTTCCGAACAGTACAAAGGTCCCAAACACTGACAATAATGAACCCCTGCCCCATCTACTTCCTGCCTCTGCAGCTCCTTGAGGCCAGGTCACTCAAAAGAAAGTTTGAAGAAGAGCCATCTCTGTTTAATGACAGTGCCAACAAATAAACACAGTTGGCATGTGAGGCTCACCAGCATGCTTTGTCATGGTCTGGTAAGGGGCCTTCACTAAGGCAAACTTGGCATCCATCATGATAACTACACAGAGAAAGTCTGTACAGCTGTGCAAATGGTTGGCATCTTCACATCTTCTTCTGGGTTCTCTTTTTCCAAGAGGGCTAGCAAAGGAAGGAGAAGCCAGCACTAGAAAAGCTTTTGCTACTGAATAATTCATAAGATGACATCAAAGGTGTCATTACCAATTCATAAATGTGACAAGATTTTTCAGGAGGAAACATCAGACTGCATGAGGCAAGCGTGCCGCTAACGGTCCATTCGTGGCAGGTCAGCAGCATCTCGGCATGAGATAAACACTTCTGCGTCACTTCACAGGAAGGATATGTTTGGAAGGTGCAGGATGAGTTGTTCCCATATATCTGGGTTCATTCAACAGCCTTACATATTGTCTGTGAGACCATGTCCACACCAGTAGAATTACAGAGAAATGAGAAATTGAGGAAAAATAAAAATAAAACTCCCAGAGTGGAAGAAAAAGTCATTGAAAAAGTCCGTTGTCTGGGGTTACAGGGCTGTGGTGGAACCTGGACAAAGGCTGAAGTGAGCTCTACTGAGGCTGCTTAGTTCTTGGGGCATCATGGGAAAAGAGGGCCCACGTGTCCTATGCTGGCAACCCCTAGCCCCAGCAGCGAAATGTTCATGTCCTGTTCACCTGATACCCACCCAGTTAGGGGTGGTTGAAGCCTCTGTCCATCCATCTCTGATACATGTTTTGTTAGTGGCTGGCCTTGACTGTCACTAGCTGCTAGTCTCTTGGCCTCCAACCTTAATCCACTCTGATTTGCGTTTTGTTAGTGGCTGGCCTTGTCTACCAGCTAACTGCTGGTCGCTTGTCACTGCCCTCCAACCTTACTCAAGTTCTGTCAAGTACTAATTTCTCTGTTCTCATTTGCACTTGATTAACTCATAGCTGCACCGTGTCAGAGAGTTCACCTGGCCACCAAGATGTAACCACAGTCCTTCTGGGTGACCCCATATTTAGACCCTTGCCTATGGTGTGACTTCATAGGCGGAAGCTTCTGGCTAGAACCAGCTTTGCAGTTTATTCTGTTACAATCAGCTGTGTTAGAAGCAAGACTATCAAGACAATGGTGTCTTACACATGTCGCTCAAGAATTTGGGGTAGAGGTAGCCAATTTGTGGTCACAGCCCCAGAACTGTGTCCCTCTTCTTAGCCATCTTGTTCTCTTATCTCACACCCAGCAATAAGCTTTCTTATTCAGCTTCGGGACCCTGTCATGGTAACCCTTCATCTGCCCTTTGACCCCAGTCTCTGTTTTCTCTGCCAGATCTGGAGCAGCTTCAGTCTTCAGCAAGGGCCCTTTTCCCTCAGTACCGAGGGAGCATCTTCGGCATCCGTGAGATCATGTTTGTGTCCATTTGCCCAGGTTGCTTTTCCTCCCCAGAGTAATGAAAATGTCCTGTGTACCCCATCAGAGCAGTTTGCTCACAGGATAGAGACCGACTGTTCACTGATTTCTCCATCGCTCTCACCCCATTTATCAGAGTGCTTTGTGCATTAGGATTCCTAAATCTTGAGGGTCAGGATGATTGCTCCTTAGCAGCCTCAGGCCGAGGGCTAGCCAGCTACATATTAGTGTGTGACTACAGGCGTGTGTGGGGCCCAAGTCCCCAGAGTCCAGCCTATGCATGGAAAGAAGGCATTCATCCCCGTCCTGCTAGAAATCGCTGTCAGAAACATTTAAAATTACACTGGCTGCGTCTCCTGGCTTCACAATCAGTGATGTTGTGACCTGATATCCCACTGCCCAACCACAGGAGATCAAAGAAGATTAATCATTGTGTGCATTGTGTGTGTGTGAGAGAGAGAGAGAGAGAGAGAGAGAGAGAGAGAGAGAGACAGAGAGAGAGAGACAGAGAGAGAGAGACAGAGAGAGAGAGAGAAATATTTGTAGAACAGAGAGAAATAATATTGGGTTAAAAGTATGAGAACTATCGTTTTATATAAATGGCTAAACCCATTCAATGATTCAAGTTATGACACTCCACACACCACCCCCCAAAAAGATAAAGAATACATTGACATTTTAATTCCCAGGACTTTGCAATGTGAGCTTATGAGAAAATAAGATAGTTGAAGATGAAAATTAAATTAAAATGAGATCAAAGGTGCCCCCCTTGCCAGAATGGCTGCAGTCCTCTAAGACTATGGCCTGGTGAAGAGACAAACACAAGCGCTTGAGGTTGCCCAGCGACGATGAAGTCGGACCCTGGTGTGACCCAGAAGCAAGCCCAAGAGAGCCCTAGAAGCTGGATGGAGACAAGGGTGCTCTAGTTTCCGAGGTGAATTGTTCTAAATGCAGCTTGGCTTCAGACTCCCAGCCTCCAAGTCTACGAAAGAGCAGAGTTCTATTTGGCGCCACTCGGTGATGGGGCCTTTGTTGCCGCTGCGGTCGGAAGCTGACAGTGGTCAGAACAGTGGCGCAAACTCTCGGGAATGGATCCAGAGTTTGCTTTAGCTGCGCCCATTGCTGCCAGCCCCATCTACCTGCTCTTGAACAGCGACCCAAGAGTAACCCCAGAATGGATCTTCATGTGCGAATTTAGCTTTCAGATTTTAGCTGAATCCTATCTTTTTTTTTAAATATTTATTTATTTATTATGTATACAATATTCTGTCTGTGTGTATGCCCGCAGGCCAGAAGAGGGCACCAGACCCCCTTACAGATGGTTGTGAGCCACCATGTGGTTGCTGGGAATTGAACTCAGGACCTCTGGAAGAGCAGGCAATGCTCTTAACCTCTGAGCCATCTCTCCAGCCCTGAATCCTATCTTTTGTCTGCAAGTGTCCACCCCTATGGAGAGGCAGCCCACAGTTAACAGGTTGACCATTCATTTTACTTACTCAGTAAAAGATACTTTGGAGAGAACATGTTGAGAAAATTCGGTCCTTTGTGATGGACAGGGAGTTTCACAGTAGAGAGGGCCATCCACCTACTGGCCCCAGTGTTCTGCAGGCTGTGTGCAGCTTTTTGTAAGGTGGGTTGAAGTCTGGATTTTGTCCTCTCCAAGACAAATGAAGAAAGCCTCCCCCTTGCTGCTTTTCCTCCTCCAGCTCACTGCTGTCTTAAGTCGTTTGGAAGGTCTGAAAGACAGGAGGAACTATGGTGTCAACCCCTTCCCTTGCCAAGTTACTCATGAGGTGTCCGTGTGAGGCATCCCCAGAACAACATCCCAATGGCTTGCTTACGCGCACTCTCCACGTGTTAAATGAAAACCTAACCAGGTTCTGAATTCATAAGAAGACCCTGCCTGACTCTGACCCTTTGTCTCTGTATTTGAGGCCATGGGTCTCTTAATGAGAGATCAAAAGGGAATTAAAGGAATTGAATCTTTATTGTGTCTCTGAAAGAAAAAAAACTGCAAAATTCTGACCTGTGTGCTTAGCTTTTTATTCTTAGTTTGGTGTTGGAGGAGTGGTAGCAGGGAGGGGGAACCTGTCATTTCTGTCTCTGTCCGGTGGCTTACAAAGCTAGGTAACATGCACTTGCAAAGCCCAGCCTGTACCTTCCAGGGATGGTGGCTGTGCTATTCTGCTCTTACTAACCAGTCCTCATGGTGTCCATGTGGTTAATGCGGAGGAACAGAAAACTGAGTTTAAAGCTCACTGATGTCACCGTTGTTGTTAGATACCTGTTTTCCCCAGCCATTTAAACTGTGCCATTAGGCACATTTGCCTGAGGCCAATAAGAACTCCATGCCATAAAATCAGCTCCAGTGACAGAAAAGCAGCCCTGCACCCTCCTCCTGCTTCTTGGAGCAATTGAGACATCCTTGTGGTAAATGAGGTCGGCCTCCTGACAGCCACAGCAGGTGTCCCCCAGAGGGACAAGCACAAAAGCACAGACTGCTCTTCTGGAGAGTTCTTCGGTCACCGGGAATGGGTGATTCCTGCAGAAATCCGCCCTCCCTTCCCTCCTCATGTTGCATTCTGCCTGTGAGATTTGCTGGTTTCCTGTTCCCCTGTCTTCTAGCCATTTCCTTCTATTGTCACCGTACACTGAATACTGAAATCAGTAGTGCCGTTTAGAAAGAATGCCGTGGGTCGGTCTGTGTCCCGGCGTATGCTAACCAATGTATCCAGAATGACCCCGTAAGGTTTTCATTGATATCACCTTTGACAGATGAGGATGACATTCACAAGGGTTTCTCCAAAGTCCCACAGCTCATAGTCCCAGTCCTGGCTCCCTTACTTCAGAGCCCACTGAGCTGCGTCCAGGTCTCTTAGGATCTCACTCGCCCCTAACCTTATGTGAGGAAGATGGAAGCTCACAAAGCAAATGAAGAAAACGGTTGCCAGCCACCACATTGTCCATGGGGCAGCGTCTGTGCAAAGTACCCATTGTTTTCCAGCTCTTCCTTATACTCGAATGTGGGGAGGTTGCTTGCCAGAAAAATGCAGGCAGCTGCCAAGAATTGCAGTGGATGTCTCCTTGCATTACTGCAGATGCGCCAGGAGGCATTGCCTTGACTGCTGCACTGGGAAGGGAAGGCACAGCCCAGCTGACCGCAAATTGCCAGCGTTTGTCTAGATCAGCCATTCGATTAGCAATGAACAGGATTCCTATCTCTGTGGTGCAGAATTGCACAGACGTGTTAAGAGTGTGCTAGAATGTTTTATAAACCACACCTGTCAGTCACAAGCAAGAGGGACTTGTAGAGCTCACTTCCTTATTTCATTTTTATATCTTACACAGTCAACAATTTCAAACATACTCTCTCATCCTGAGAGGAATAATGGAAGCATCAAGAAACCATGCATCCAATTATCAATCTCTATCCCACAAGCATTAATAGAATGGGTTGGTATTCTTCAGGTCCCTCCTGCAATATCTGTTAGAGCTCATTGCAGAATAAAGGTCTGTATTAATTCGCACATGTTTTCCTTTTACTGTGTCCTCAATATGTGGACTTCAACCTTTTGCTGTTTTATGCAAATTGGGATTTTGTGATATATTTGAAATGTGCATTTGACTGGGACGGAATTTGTAAATGACTGGGGACTCTAGAGTTTGTCAGTACTGGGATTCTAAGTTTTGTATGCATGTTGTGTTGTTGTGTTGATCTGTCTGCCCATCTGTCTGTCTGCCTGTTGGTTTGTTCTCTTCAATAGACCAGGCATTTGGAAAGACCTGAAGACCATGGGCTCCGTGTCCCTCTCTATATTCTTCATCACGCTGCTCGTCCTGGGTAGACAGGTAAGACGCTCTTTCTGTTGTCTCCTAAGGTGCAGATCTGCACTGTAGCCATGTTTCTGTTTTTTTTTTTAAATGTTTCAGATCATCTAATTACTTAGATAAGCGTAGCCACCCAAGGTGTGGGCCAGATACAAAGGAAAGGTTGTTTGTCCACGAGGGAGACTTCAGACCCCAGAGATGGGAATCAATTAATTTTGCAAACAGCTGAAACTACAGACCCTGGTGTGGGTCGGTCACAGTGAACAGCACACTTCTTCCCAGAGTTAGCATGCCACCTTGGCTTCAATTGCAGCCATTCCTCAAAACATGGTTCTCTGCAACAAAAAACAAAAAACAAAACAAAAAAAAAAACACAACCCTTTATTCTGTGGTGCAAATGAAACTCTTCCTCATTCTTGGAACCTCTGCCTGCTCCTGGTCTCGCGGGAGAGGCTATAAAGAGTGGAGTTTAAAGATTACCATGTTTATGCCTGTGCACACAGTCAGCTGCTGGTGATTGTATTGGAAGCCAGGCAGCGCCGTCCCCAATATCTGTTTTAAAGCCTAGGGTATCGGCATTGTGAAGCCATGGATGATTTGGGTTAAAAGGCACCGAACCTTTAACATGGGTGAACCAATAGAAAAGCACATGAACTCTGTGGCGAATACCCACAGACAAAGTGACTCTCAGTCTGGCTTCCAGGCTTTCTTCTAGGTAGCACAACTGCACAGCTGGGCAGAGTCTGTTTCATTGGCTAGCATGCAACCTCTGGGACTGTCCTCTAACACCTAAGCAGGATGAACTGCATGCTTCCTGGGAGCTAGCAGAATGGCAGTCCCTGGGCTCAGCTAGTTGGGGCCCTCAAACCCTGTGTGAGCCTTTTTCTCCCACCTCAGTCCCTCCGTGTCTGCATTTCTTCATTCTGCCTTGTGGCTTGGCCTTGTCACACCCTGTCTGCTTTGGGGGCTTCATTTCTTTCCCACTTCTCCTGTGACTTGATCATTTGTCTGTTGCTTGTTCTCACTACTGACCAGCTTGTTGCTCTCAGTCATGGAGCAGCCTTACCCCTGCGCTTCCTGGGTCACCCAGTAAATTACATAGAAAAGAATGAGCTTCAGTCATGGGGAAATAGCACCCCTCGGCGAGCCGCCTGCTTCTCCGTGTCATACCATTGACGCCATGTCCAAAGTCTCTTTAATCATCACCAGTCAGATCACCTCCCATCCCAGAGTATTCGAAGATGCTAGAACCAGATGGAATCCCACCCACCAACCCATTTTTTAATAGCCATGGGGAAGGCCAGCATTCAGTACCCCTCTGTGATTGTGGTCATCCCTTTTTTCTCTTTACCATAATGATACACGCACTTCATATCCCAGACACCTGGGAAAGGCATTGCTTCCCAAAGGGGTGGAGTAGCTCGTTGTGGTCACTTATGCACCTCGGGCTGTGACTCACAGGTCTGCATGAGGCGCATGGGAAACACCATGGCGGGCCAGGAATGAGGGCTAGCCCTCAGTCCAGAGCCAGCACAGGGATGATTTGTTACAGAAGAGTCTTCTGGGATAAGAAAAGCTGTGTTCCCACACCCTTTCCAAATCACAGATATGTTACAAAGAGCTGCCTGTGCTTACATGAGATCTCCATGGGCTGCGGCATCCATGACCACTTCCTAGCTTGTTTATCACACAGAAGAACAGGCATTTTGCAAGCTACCTTCATGGGTGTGTGGTCTCCTTTACCCATGGCCACCTTCTCCTGAAGCAATAGAGATGGGTTTGCTTTCTGAGCAAATCAGCAGCCTAAGGCTCACTCTAGTTATATGAGCTTAAGGAAAGCATTGACCAGGCTTGGAAGTTGGTTCAGGAGTTAAGCATACTTTGGCTTCTACAAAAGATCCAGGTTTAGTTTCCAGCACATATGTGGTGACTCACAGCCATCTTTACCTCTGATTGCAGGGGATACAGTGCCCCTATTCTAGCTTCCACAGACAGTGGGCACACACATAGTACACAGACATTTCTGTAGACACACGCACATACACATAAAATAAATACATCTAAGAAAATTAAAGAAAACTCATCCAATCTCTGTACAAAAATCTACAGTAACACTGGCTATATTAAAAATTTAGTTTATGAGTCTGATTTAGCCAATGGAGGGCTAAATTAGGAATATGGAAGAAGCCCATATTACCTCTAGTTTAAACTGTAGCATGCCACATGTCAAGTCTGTGTAGCATTTGAGGTGCATTCCTAGTATGAAGCAGGGCAGTCTCCATGATCCCGCAGTGAGGCTGATGACATTTTTTTTGGGTGTCTGGACCCAAAGATGAGTCAAACCCCTTCATGATCCCTGATTTTGTCCATGAAGGCAGACAGAAAGCTCTTTCATTCCTCAAGGTGGGTTTTGGAAATAGGGCAGAGCGTGAACCTGCTATGAGTCTGTGTTGATTGTAACACAGCACTGAGGGTCGCCAAACACTTGTGACGTGCTTCCTGCCTGACACAATTTGAGATATGGTAGCTATCTGAGGAACAGGAAGTTTACAGAGCTAAACTGTGGCTCAAAGAGGCTGAGCGGAACTCCCACTGTGCTCCACAAGGGGACCAAGGAGCTCTTTAGCTCTTCTCATCAGCTCTGCCCGCCCTACAGTCCCATGGTTCTGTATCAAATCTCCATTCTCATGTAAAAGATAATGTTCTCGTGTTATCTTACAGAAATAACAGCCATTGAATTTAAGACCAAATTTAACTTCAAGATAAGTTCATCCCCAGATCCCCATCAAATATATCAACATATACACATGACCAAGTAGTAAGATAATAGTCACGACTCTCAGGATGCAGGGCTTGAACTGTTCAGTTTATTACTGGTTTGAGAGAGATACATTTGATTTCCTTTTGTGGCCTTCAGCATGAGTTTCTCTTGTGAACAGTGCTTATACACAGAAGAGAGAATCTAAAGCCGTTTTTATTGCTTGAGAAACTGATACAGATGGACTGGTGAATGGATGAGAGAGATGCTAGAGAGTTTGTGGATGCATAAATAGATATAAATGATTGACTGATATTGATACTATAGGTTGAGTACATAATTAACATATGCAAAAAGAGCTATGATATGATAAATTATAGATAGATAGATAGATAGATAGATAGATAGATAGATAGATAGATAGACGGACAGGCTAAATTTGTAAACAAAAGAAGAAGTTTATTATATTATATGTCTCAAAGTTTTAGACATTCAAGGGCAAGCTCCTGGCACTCTCAGCAGTAGTGAAAACCATCTTGATTACATCACATTGTACTACAAGTGTGTGGCAAGAAAGTTTTAATCACAAAATAGAAAGCTAGATAGTCTTCCAAATCTCACAGTCTCTTTAAAGGAGGTACCTCCAGTAACTAAAGGACCTCCCATCAAGCTACCCCTCATGTCTTAAAGGTTCCATGCCATCATCACCACACTGAAGACCAAATTTCTAACACTTGAACCTGTCAGGGATTCATGTAAACCATATCCAAACTGTAGCAGGAAGGTATGTAGGTGGACACATAGGTAGATAGTAGATGATAGGCTATATTATGATGCATAGATACATAGAAAGATGAGCAAATAATCACTTAGCAGATATTTCCAAATTACTGATGTCCTTCCAATAGGAGACTGACAAAATATTTGCCTGTGATGCCATAAAAACGTCTGAGCAGCCTCTTGCTGTGGCTCATGGGAACCTTGAGACTTAGGTGCAGCAGGCTTACTACCTGAGTTGGCTGGGAGGTGGTCTCATTTACATTGCTTTCCTTTGTGCCTGACTTTGGATATTCCCCTGTCTTCTTGATACCCCACCATGCCTTGCTCCTTCTAGTTAAAACCCAACTGCACTGCCCAGTTGCTCGCAGATTCCAAATAGATATTGCATTCTCCAAGAGAGAGGACTTTTACAGTTGGTGAATGGCACAGTTTCTATTAATATGGTGTGTGAGAAATTTGACTTTAAATATGCAACTTCTCATAGGTTCATTTTTGAAACTGCCTCACTGTGCAAAGTGAAAATAAATGCTACATCAAAGAAGGGAATGCTTCTTGATGTATCACGTGTCGTTTGGATCAAACCGATTAGTGAAGAATTGTTGTCTGTCAGGCTGAAGTGTGGGTTTTTTTCTAGAATCCCTCCTTGTGCTTGAGTGTGTGTGTGCTGTAATTTTTACAATTAATCAAACCAGTGCAGCAGCGAATGCTTAGTCTCAGTCTCCTTTGCATTTATGTTAATAACTTATTCCCTGTGCTGAAAGTCGCCCTCTCCGTGAAGCCCATCTTTGACAGAAGGTTTCCCTCAAGGCTGTTCCGTTACACTCAGTGTATCACAGGAGACATGAAATGCTGGCAAGGACAGAGGGTCACTGTCAGCTAATCAGTTTCTCCATTTCTACAATATTAATCATAACTGGCTGATATACTTTTGTATTATATTTTGATACATGCTAAGTCATGAACACGTGTTTCTCCAATGGCCCTTTTCTAATTCAGTAATGTCAATGTACACTCTTATCTACAATATCCTGCCATTCTTAATACACAGTGCAGTGAGAAACAAAAAAATCCATACTGAATGAACAACTCTATAATTGTGGTAGGAGAGACTGCTTTGCAAATTCTAAGGACAAATTACCACAAATTTTAAGTGTTTCTTATGTGGCGCAAATCATTGTCTAGCAAGCACCATGAATTTCTTATTTATTCATTATTTTCATGCTACTAAGCTGCTTAAGGAGTAGCTCGAGCTGACTCTTGGCCGTCTAGAGGGGAGCTTACAGTCGTACTAACTTGTCAGTCTGCAGAGCCCCTAGGTCCCTGTTGCCGAGGCCCACACACCCCTCATTCTGGTCTTTGCAAATCTGTTTTGTGTGGTGACTGACAGATACTTGGGTGGGAAGGCGGGCTCTGTGGGGAGGGCGACAGTTCCGTTTTGTGCCGCTTTGTTCTTCTTGTTTTGTTTTCTCTTTATGACCTCCACTCTGGCAGGACAAGATGCCTATTGTTTCTTCACCTCTGTGTCCTCTTGTAACAGAGTGAATATTACTGTAGGTTAGACTTCCTATGGAAGAACAAGTTCCAAAAAGAGCGGGAGGAGATAGAAACCATGGAGAACCTGAACCGAGTGCTGCTGGAGAACGTGCTTCCCGCACACGTGGCTGAACACTTCCTGGCCAGGAGCCTGAAAAACGAGGTCAGATGGGCAGACTGGGGTGGGTCGGGGTCAGAGTGGGCTATACACTGGATAGGCAGCGTGTCCACGGTCGGCCTGACGTGTTCCATTTCAAGAGGACGTTGACTATCCATAGAGACATCAGGGGAAGCGAAGAGGTGTATCTTGGTTACTAGAATGCTTGCCTAGCATTCTTGGGGTCCTGAGTTTATAGATGGGATGACTCATACCTGTGATCTCTGCGTGAGAAGTAGAGGCAGGGGGATCAGAAGTTGGAAGTCATCTTCAGCTGCACAACAAATCCAAGGCTAGCCTTGAGTGAGGAAAGGACCATGTGAGACCACGGCTCAGAAAAATAGTCTTCTAATATCTAAGCAATACATAATTTGTTCTTAAGAATTTCTTCCAGGCTGGTGAGATGACTCATAGGTAAAGGTGATTGCTACCAGGCCTGATGACTTGAGTTCAGTCTCTGGGGCCCACATGGTGGATGGAGAGAGCCGACTCCGCTAGTTCTCCTCTGACCTCAGTAGGCTCACACTGTGGCAAGAACAGAGGCACACGCATGTGCAATCAACTGCAATTTAGAATTTCTTCCTTAAGCATGGAAAGTTCTGAATGCATAATAAGAGGCTCAGCATTCCCAAATAAGCCCCCTAATTGACCACATCTCTCTCCCCAACCATGAAGGACACTTTCTTCACCAACACCCGTGTGATAGAGTCCAGGTCAGGAGGCCCAAATAAGCCAGAGCCGTGCTGTCGGGTTCCTTGGGAGACTCTCAAGGCCTTGGAATCTGAAGGACAATGAGCTAATTTATGAGACTGGCAGATATAAGAGCTTTCCGTAGAAGCAAGAGCCCACAGACCTGAGTCTGCCCACCTTGAATGGAGAGAAGTGGGCATTTGAGGATGCTCAGCACACTTGGATAGATTGTATCATTGAAATGTGCGAGTGACCTGGGCAATGAAATGTTCTGCTCTTTGCGCTTTTTTTTTTAAATATTGCTGAGAAGCAAGGGAAGGCAGACAGATCCACAATTGGACATCATTTCAAGTATTAGGTTAGCACCGCCAGCGTGATGCCCTGCGCTTTCTGAGACGGCTGAGCCGTCTTCTCCACAGGAGATTTGTGCTGAGGTTTGGGAGAGGATTATGAAGGCAGCAGAGGGAAACTGGACGGAGGAACTCATTACCGGATAAACTCAACCTGAGTGAACAGGCTGCTGCGCATCCTCTCGTGAGGAGCTTGAGTGAACAGGCTGCTGCGCACCCTCTTGAGAGGAGCTTGGAGCCGCTCACACCCAGGCGGAGATGGGGAGCGGGTTTCACTAACAGACATTTCGTGGCTCCCATCCACCGCTTTTTCCTTATGCCTCCCCCCCAATACTATAATTCGTGTTGATTTTATTGCAGATTTAATGATGCTTAATGTATTGCATTTATGCCCCAGAGATGTATTCTTAGAAAAGTGAACTTATAATTTACAGACAAAGTAAGTTTTGATGTGGAGAATTAAAAAAAAAAAATAACCCTATGAGGGCAGCAGCTGAGACATCCAGGGGTGCAGGGCGTAGTGGTCATGCCAAAGCATCAAAACATGCTCTCCTCCTCGTCACCTGTGTCCCCTGACCTAAGCAGCTGTCTCAGAAACCGCAAGGAATTAAGTCACTGCACAGATTAAGAAATTGTTTTAGTGGTACGGGAGTCTCTTATACCTCTGGCTGTCCCCAGGTTTGATTTATTTATCGTTGTGTGTCATGTGACTGGTGTGCGTGTGTCACGTGTGCATGTGGAGGTCAGAGGACAGCTTTGGGGAGCTGGTTCTCTCTGTCTGCATGTGTTTTGCAGGCTTGCGTACCAAGCGCTGTTACCCACTGGCCATCTCGCTGATCCTGCTCGTTCAGTTCCTAAGTTTAGCCTGCTTCTGCTGTGGCCATCTGAGCCAGCTGGTGCTGCCCGAGATACAGAAATGGACAGGACAGAATGTCCACGCCAGGGGACAGCAGTCTGTCTGTCAACACGTATCAGGAGTGTGGCTTTCAGGCTCTGGGGAGGCCACTGTAAGGGACGGATCCCTGAATCTGAAAAGAAAGTACTAGAAACTAGGAGATGGAAGCAGCAGGTGACAGAAGGACTGGAGGGAAACCCTGGACCCAGAGGGAAGCACCACAGCCCAGGGCTTCCCTCCTTGTAGTATCCTGGGCCAGGGCAGCAGTACAGCCCCCTCCCTTTATCCTCTCTGTGTGTTGATTCCACGCAAGCCTCCAAGCACAGTTTCTCTTCTTCTTCAATAGCCCTGGTCCCTTTTGTATCCCTGTGGGCGAAATACCAGAGCACATGTTAAAGGGGAGAAAGGTCCATTTTTGTTCATGGTTTTAAAAGATTCCGTCCATGACTGGGTAAAATGAAAAGCCAGAGCATGCGGTAGCCACAAGGAGACGCTCCCAGTGACATACCTCCTCTGGTGGCCTTACCCCTCATATCCACTACCTTCCGGGAATGACCAGAATGATCCACCCAGGGATTAATTCATCTGTGAGGTCAGAGCCCTCATGCTGTAATCATCCGAAAGCCTCTTCTCAGACATGGCCAACGGGGTGCCGCACAGCTTCCCCAGGCGCTCCTCAACCCAGTCAGGTTGTTCTGAGGATCCAGGTGAAGGGGGTTATGTGTAAGTTTATCCAGGCAGCCTCGGTCAGGGAGCCAAGTCTTGATCAGCAGACATTCTGGGGATATACTTTGTAAGCAAGAGCCCTTCGAGGACTCCCAGACCAATGCCCAGGGCATCCCTTATCTATGAGAACAATAGATTGGTTTGCCCTGCACTTTCAGGAGAAAGCACTGAAAAGTGGGCCAAGCCTGCGCATGCTCTAATTGAAACTCAGTTATAGGTTTTGACCTGTATGGAACTGACTAGGAGACCAGACACTGGAAGAGGAGAGAATATCGTGAAGATGAGACTTACTGTAAGGACAGAGTGGGGCCCCTCCCATAACCTAGGGCTTAGTACTGACTGATTTGGGGCTCTGAATGGTCCCAGGAAACTCAGGAAATAGATAGTGAGCCCTGACATTTGAAAATGCCAAGAAGAAGGTATGATTGAGTGACAAGGCCTACGGGCTGGGACACTGGGACTAGAACTAGACAGACAGGATATTTAAAGTCAAGAGGCTGGGTGTTTCTCAAGGACCGAGGATGAGAAGGAATACTGACAGGCCATGAGGAACAAGACCCGGTTTACATGAGTAATTGCAGCTTTGGACAGCTAATGCCATTACTCTGTGCCTCAGTTTCCTTATCTGTAGGACGAAACCAATGGTATGGGCTTTGTAGGATCACAGCCGTGTGTGTTAATAAAGGTGTTGTGTTCACAGAGGTGAACATCCCATCATGAAATGGGTGCTCCTTATGTGATGGCTGTTAACCTACCTATGCCTGTCAGGGGAGGGGATCATGCACAGAAAATGGTTCCTAGTGTTGCTAAATGTCCCCTTAGCCTTAAGCGGAGAGTCGGTGCATCTTTTAGGACTCATATTAAATGGTCTTAACCAAAATGGGCTCCCAGCTGTTATCTCTTCTCTGTGGCCTTGATGCCCGAGCAGTAGCCAGCATTCCTGGAACCTGACCTCAGGAGTCTCATATACGTCAAGTTGTCTACACAGGATAGGAAGTTCAGTGCACACAATAGCTCTAAAGAGATCTGCGCTGCAGGCTGACTCAGCCACACTGAGTGCCGGGAAGACAGGAGAGCCTTGATATCATTGTTCTTGCAGCATTCACGGATGTGGAGACAGGAGCTGAAAGTGCGACACGTGCCCGGTCCTGGGAATAGGGTCTTGGCATGAATCTTCTTTTCCTTGAAGCTATTGTGACCTTCCTTTGGGTTGCCATGCCCTGAAGTGTTTATTATGAGGCTGAGCTTGGTGTAAAAAAAAAAAAAATTGTCCCTCTGAAGGTACCTGAACCTGGAATTATGATGCTCTTTAAGTGTGCACCCTGCCAAAGGATTGGCCTAGCTGCCAAGGGAGCAGAGCTCACTGGTGATGTGTGCAGAGTGGCACCCTGTCCCCCACCCTGTCCCCCACCCCAGGCACATGAGCAGCACCAGCCTCTGGAGTGCTGCTCTCACTCCGAGGCTGGCTGTCTGGTTTAACTGACGTCTCCTCACTCTTCGGGGCCGAGTGAGACTTTCCTATGCTGCACTGTAAACCCCGGTGCCAGGCTACACTGCCTGTGCTGCGGACAGGCTCTCCGCACTTGGGATGAGCCCACCACAGCCCCCCGTTTCTGAACCCATTGAACTTGAGGGTTCCACTATACAACAGGGAACAATGGAGATGCCTTGCAACTGTGAGGGCAGGATGCTGTGGTTTTGCTGTCCTTATACAAAGGACTGGAGTCTCTCTCTACTTGAAGTGGAAGGATTTTTCAACTAGATGCATCTGGGATTTCAGGCCTGTGAATAAGTGGCCTGAGGGGCTCCGTTCTTTCTTCCTGGTGCAATTGAAGGATTCACTTGAATAGTTTTATCTTCTTTGCAAGACCCAATAAAGAGGGGAAAACAGACTTACTTCCAAAGGATCAGGCCATAGCACACTATTTTATTATAGTATTGTTCTTTGAGGAATGGCTCTTGCTTCCCTTCAGTTGGCTGAAGGGCATTTTGTCTAGCCCAGCCTCTGATAGATTACACCTGTCTGAAGCAGAGAGGACAGGTTTTACTCAAGGACTCCAACCGATAGCTAGTGGCTGATGGAACTTGTACCTGCACTTGAGAGGTTTATCTGTCTCACTGGCAGCTGTGGGAGGGTCCAGGACTGGGCTATTGCAGGTAAACAGGGTATGCGTATCAACAGCATCTTCCAGGAAGAATGGTGAGGTTCTTATAAAACAGATGGATATTCTTGAGTGGAAGCAGCACTCTAGTGGCCGTGCTGTCTGTGTGTCCGGCAGGAGGAGGGTCCCACTCTCCATGGGCATCGCCATCTCCACAAGTCCTCCTCTGTGTGGAAGCCATGAATGCTCACATCCTCTCTGTCTCTCGGCAGGAGCTGTACCACCAGTCCTATGACTGTGTCTGTGTCATGTTTGCCTCCATCCCGGACTTCAAGGAATTCTACACGGAATCAGACGTGAACAAGGAAGGCTTGGAATGCCTTCGGCTCCTGAATGAGATCATTGCTGACTTTGATGATGTAAGTGCTGAGGCTTACCTGAAGAGCAGGGATGCCCCATCCCCACAGCGTATGCCTCTTAGACAGTTGAAATTAGTTCAGAATGGTGACATCATGCCTTCAGACTTGCCCTTCCAAATAACTTTCCTTTCTTTCAGTTTCTCCTCCCTCCTCTTCTTCCTCACCCTACCGCTACTACAACCCCAACCCCTATATTCTCACCCCAAATCCACTTCTCCTGCTTTCTGTTTAGGAAAGGGCAGGTCTCCCGTGACTATCACCAAAACATGGCATATCACGTTGCAGTAAGACTAAACAACAAGTATTGAGGCTGGGCAAGGAAACCCAATGTGAGAAGTAACTAACCTGGGCTCATAGAGGCTCACAGAGATAGACCCAACAAACAGGGAGCCTAGGCTGACCTAGGCACTCTACATGAATGTTATCGTTCTGTAGCTTGTTCCTCTTATGGGTCTCCTAACAGTGGGAACAGGGGGTTGTCCCCAACTCTTTTACAAGCTTTTGGGACCACCTAACTTTTGGTAATTTGAGCTCAAGTCATATCCTGTACCTTGTTTACTGGGTAATTGGGGGGGGGGGGAATACATTTTATTTTAAAAGTAATGTAACTGCAGAGAACAGCTAAAATCTGCATTTAAGTCATTAGAAAGAATGTCTAGAAAGGCTTAGCCTCCAAGAAACATACTTAACCCAACCCTGTATATAAAACATAATCAATCTATTTATTGCAGTAGATTATCACTGCAATACGGCTTCACTGTCTATTTCAAGGCCTTTGGCAGACACCAAATTGAGCTATATGTGAATGGCGTTTATTGCTGTTGACAAAGCAATACATGTGTGGGTGTTATATCATTTTCCAGAGGGGACATGACATATTGTTAGACATCGAAATAGGTATCATTTTTCACCTTGTAATTTTCTATCTATTAGAGAATAATGTGTCCTATTTTCTGGTAAGAAAGAAAAACCCACACCTGTGACTTCAAGGCCACTGCAGCTGCTCTCCTCATATCAATATTAGACAAAATAGAAGACATTTGTCATCTGTGAGTGTGTGTTCATCCTGATTCATGGAGCTTTGGCATACGTGAGGACACTGTATAGCATGATGGTTTCAGATCTGTGCAGTTCCGAGTGGCTTCTGGATCCTATGTCCTCCCTACCCCATCTCCACATGAGGTCCCTCCAGATGTTCATGGAGGAGTCATGACAATCAAAGCCTTCTGCTCCTATACCATCTGTACAGTGGAACGTAGTGGCATGTTAGCTCCAGCTTGCCTGCAGCAAGATGCAGGCTTTCCAGTCCTGACGAGTGAGTGCCAGTAGCTACGTGGATACATGACACAGGGTTTTCTTACATGCTTGAAGGTTTTTGTCAGTAAGGCTGGAAGAATAGTCTCTGACTAGCAGAGTAGCAAGAAAGCAGCAAGAAATTGCTCCTGGTCTTTGGTGGGTGCTGTTCATTTGAGACTGCCCTCCAGAGTCTCCTCCCATCCCTATGCTTTCCACAGCCTTCCCACTGTACCAGAATGAGGGTGAATGCTGAAGCCTGTAACTGGTACTGTGGCCAGTTGAGATCGGGGCTGATGAAAGGGTGAGGTCTTTAGCTGGGGATCTCATTCTCCTCACTTCAAGTGCTCAGCTGTCAAAACCTTGCAGGCCCTGCAGGGAAGACCTTACACACTGAATTGGTGTTGTATTTGTGCCTTTTACGCGTGGAACTGGAAATTTATTTGCAGCCTGTTTCCCACATCGTAATTTATCCTGGTTCCTTCCCTAAGTCTGACAGGCAATCTATGTGTATTACATCCTTTTGTTCTCTTCCTGTCCAAGCTGATGTGCTTATGAAGATGTCTGCTCACAGCATGCTCAGGTGGGAGAATGGCATGCCCTTTACTGTGGCCTAGGATCCAGAAACGGCTTGGTAGAGCCGGGGATTTAGGTCAGCGCCTGGCTGAGTAACAATGGTTGTCATTGCTCTGCAGCTGCTTTCCAAGCCAAAGTTCAGTGGTGTTGAAAAGATCAAGACCATCGGTAGCACATACATGGCAGCCACGGGTCTGAGTGCTGTGCCCAGCCAGGAGCACGCCCAGGTAGGTGCACACATGTCAACTGCCTAAGGATGCGTGTGTCCAGGAGCCACCCTGTAGCCAAACCCAGAACTCTACCGTGTGTATTGCCCAAAGTTGAATGTTCATAGTCCTAAGAGAATTTAAAAAAAAAAAAAAAAAAAAGGAGCTCTGGAAACTTCTTAGAGTTCTCTGAAGTCTGATTCTAGAAGATAAAACAATCAATTGTTGATTGATACCAGGTAAATAGACAGGTGATGAAACAATTAATAGTTGATTGATCCCCGACAAATAGGCATGTTAAGGCTGAGTGCTCCAGAGACTCCAGCTCTCTGCGCAGTGCCCAGTTCTGGGTCTCTTCGCTAATTCCCATCTACTACAAAACGAAACTTCTCTGATAAGGGTTGAGAATGCTCTGCCTATGAGAATAGCGATATATCATTAAGAGTCATTTGACTGCTATGTTCCTTTAGCAGAAAAATAGTAATAGGTTTTCCCCTAGGCCAGTGACCTTTGAGTATTTTCAGTCAACTAGGAATGGAGATTTTTTTCTTTTTTTAATTTTTTTTTTAATTTTATTTTGCATTCCAACCACAGTTCTCCCTCCCACCCCTCTTCCCCATCCTAGCCTCCCCCCAGCCCACCTCCCATCCACTCCTATCAAAAGGTAAGGCCTCCCATGGGGAGTCAACAAAGCCTGGCACATTAAGTTGGGGCAGGACCAGGTCCATCCCCACAGCATTAAGACTGAGCGTGGTATCCCTCCATAGGGAATGGACTTCAGAAAGCTAGCTCATGCACCAGGGATAGAGCCTGGTCCCACTGCCAGGGACCCCTCAGATAGACTAAGCTACACAACTGTCTCCCACTTGCAGGAGTGGAGGTCCCAGAGCTGCCAGTGTAGAATTCACGAGTTTCCATGAGCGTGGTTCAACTGTCTCTATAGATTTTTCCTTCCATGATCTTGGCCTCCCTTGCTCATATATTCCCTCCTCCCTCTCTTCAAGTGAATTCCCAGAGCTCGACTTAGCTGTGGATCTCTGCATCTGCTTCCATCAGTTACTGGATGAAGGTTCTTTGATGACAGTTAGGTGGTCACCAAACTGATTACAGGAGATGGCCAGTTCAGGCACCCTCTCCACTATTGCTAGGAGTCTTAGCTAATTAGCTGGGGTCATCCTTGTGGATTCCTGGGAATTTCTCTAGCACCATGTTTCTCCCTAACCCCTTAATGGCTCCCTCTATCAAGATATGTCTTTCATTAGGATGGAGTGGGAGAGATTTTTCTCTTGCAGTGTTTTGTTTCTGTGTTAATGTAGATAAATTTGTATGATTTGTTGGGTTCCCACCTTATCAGGAGAGTAGGCATGCTGAGTGGTATTCAGCATAGTTTCACACGCAGCCAGCTCTAGGACAGGTGTTACACAGAGGAACGGGACCCACCAAACCACAGTCTCCCTCCTAAAGTAGGGGGAATTCAGAGATAAGGAGGCATGAGTCCCACATTCTCGGTTCACACACACCTCCATTGGAGGAACTGAGAGACAACCCAGACCCCGATAAAACAAATTCCCATGAAGTATCAGGGAGGTCTGTTCCCATCCTAACCATCCTGAGTAGAGTGGAAGAGGGTTCCTGACTCAAGAGGAGGTATCCCAGGGTTTCTACTACTGAGATGAAACACCATGACTAAAAATAACTTGGAGGAAGAAATGGTTTATTTCATCTTAAAGTTTGTAACTCTTCACCCAAGGAAATCAGGTCGAAATCAAGGCAGGAACCTGGAAGAGTAGCTGATGCACAGGCCGGGGTGTGTTCTGCTTACTGGCTTGCTTAGTCCACTTCCTTATACCATCTAGGCCCACCTGCTCGGGGGTGACACCACCCACAGTGGTCTGGATCTTCCCACAGCAATCATCAGTTAAGAAAATGCTGCTACATTCTTGTCTACAGGCCAATATGATGGAGGCATTTTCTTAATTGAGAGTTCCTCTTCCCAAATGGAAGAGTCACGTTGAAAAAAGAAAAAACACTAGAAACTAGCCAGCTGTATTAGTTTTAGTTTTCTTCTGTTGTGAATAGATGCTTTCTTATAAAAGAAAACATTCAACTAGGGGCTTGCTTACAGCTTTAGAGGGTAATTCCATGACCATCATGGTGGAGAGAAACCCTGGTGTTGGAGCCGGAGCTGAGAGCTTCCATGTTGAAACAGCAGCCATGAGGCAGAGAGAGAGAGAGAGAGAGAGAGAGAGAGAGAGAGAGAGAGAGAGAGAGAGAACCAATTGGAATGGCATGGGCCTGTGAAACCTCGAGGTCTACCCTCATTTTACCCAGCAAGGCCTCACTCCTAGTCCCTCATACTTTCTTGGGGCCAGGCATTCAAGCATATGACTTGTGGAGTTATTCTCATTCAGACCACGACACCAGCAGTAGAGACAACTCTCAAATTATTCTAAATGGGTCATGTGTCCTTGTCAGGTGATTTCTTTCAGAGACTTAGTCTAAAGACTGTACTAATTGATTAATTGGGAAAAGAAGGAGACAAAGTAAAAGAAACCTAATGGATTCTTACCCTTGGACTCTCGGTCGAAGCCACCCAAACTAGCCTAGAGCCTGGGGTGAAAGAACAGTGGAGCCCTGTGCACGGTCTTGCCCATTTTTAACAGGTTGTATTTTCCCACATACCAGTAATGTATTGAAGTAAAAAGAAAATGTAAAATATAAAATACAGGTTTTTTTAATGCAACATTGCTTAAATGTAAGTATCTCATGTATAACCAAAGCAGAACTCGTTTTAAGTTTTTACTTTCTGTTCTAATAGAAACAGATTTTGTCAATGCCTTCACTGTGTACGTGTTGGCGTGTTCAGTCAGTATGATAAATAACCAGACCAGCTCAAGAACAACAGATATAATTTAATAATTGAAAAAGGGGGGAACTCACGCTACGAGAGTGGGAGGTCCAAAGTCCAAAATGGTCCAGTGAGCACCGCATAGAGAGAGCACGCACCTACCTACCCCGGTTTTTCTACCTGGGCTCCAGGTGGCCACACCCTAACCAGATGTGATTGGTTGAGCTTCCCCATCATCTCCCCCTTTTGTCTAAACAAGATCGATCCAAACCCAATACAACTATATACAATAGGAACAGATACCAAATGTAAAATTACAAGTAATAAACAATATTAAGCAAGAAACGCATAACAAAAGTTTTACTAAGCATTCTATTTCAAGGAGTCTAAATAATGTATTGAAATTAAGTTTAGCTAAATCATGAGGAGGGTAACTACAATTTTCTAATCTTCAACTCCATCAAAGATCTGAGAAGGGAAGTAATATTACTTGAGTAAACAGGAAGTACAATCAAGAAACTTCCAAAATGTGCAACAAATGACAGAGACAACTGACTGCCTGGGCAATCACCCAAAGTCTTATTTGCGATGTTGAGGCAACCAACTTTGGGTAAGGCCTGACGTAACTGACAGACTATTTCAAAGGCAAAAAACTTTTCAAAACTATCTTACCCTGTCTTGGCAGGATATGACAGTCCTGTTTTATCCATTCACAGATACTCTGTATCTCTGTCAGTAGTTGAGGTATGGGCATTTCTTTGCCCAAAGGCCAATTTGCCAAAAAGAAAGGCTCTGGGTGGAGTGTCTTTGGTGCTCAGCATTCTCTCGGGAGTAGATCAGTGTTGCCAGGAGTGATTGTGTCTCATTGCCACAGAACTCTAGGTTAGATTAAAGGTTTGATTCTGCTTCTGAGTCGGCATTGTGATTCACCAGTGATGGTTTTCAGCCCGGACAGAAACAGCTGGCTTCCTGCATCTGTCTCCTTATTTATAAAGCGAGAACATATTTCATAAGGCTCCTTATATCTAAACCTCTTTTCCTAAGATTCTTGGGAAGATGGCATTTACTATTCAGAATGTTTAAAGGACTCCATGGTCTCCATAGGCAATAGAAGTGCCAACAATGGCAGTACAGACTGTTTTCCACTAATGATATCATTGTCGTCTGGCAGGACTGAGATAAGAGCTTCTGGGGCATAAATGAAATATTATATGCCATCATATCCATGCAGGAGACTTCTACCCAATACAAGCCATTTGTGATTACAAATTTTAATTAGAATCTCAGCAGGTCATACAAAGATGGCTTTCTGTCTGAAAAGCAAAGTTCATTGCATTTTGTGAGGTAAAATATGGCTTTCTTGATAAATGTCAACACAAATGTTATTTTTCTTAAAAAAAAAAAAGAATGCCATGTCTCTAAAATGTGCTTCATACTGTTTCTAAAGTTATAAACAAAATATATTTATGTGACCAGATGTTTAGTTTTCATAGCCAAATATTCAATTTGCAAAATATGTGGACTTTTTAAAGAATTGGTTGGATTTTCTTAAATCCAAAAAGAAACAACATTATCAGAATTGCGGCCATTTGGAATCTGGACTTTACTTAAGATTGCCTGGGCATTGTCTGTTTGCAGAACTACATCTGCCCACCAGTTACATGCAGAGGGGCCTCAGCGCTCAGCTGGGCCCGGCCTTGATATCAGCCCCTGCTCGACTTTATTTGTGTTTTTAAAAGGAAATGGTGATTTCTAATTTAAATCACTAAGACAATGTGACTAGAAGCTTGCGTTACCTTTGAGAGCTGGTTGTAGCTTGTTAGAGAAGCAGGCATTTGTTAAGAGAGCAAACGCTCCAGAAACAGACTTGAAGTCCAGCCTGCTCCATCATCCTGTGACGGGTGCCCTGATGACCAAATGTCCCTTGAGGAAGTCTACAGCATGTCCAAACTGGGAGCTTGTCCGTCTCCTTGGCCCTTACTCCTACCCTGGTGACCTCAGTCTCCACCAAGTGCCATCCTTGCAAGCCATGTTGATTCCTTTCCTTGGCTTTAAGACTTCAACCTGCAGTAGCGAGCTGATAGTTTGGGGATAATTGCCTTGACTTGCAGAGTGTTGCCTTTTTAAAGACCATTTTACTGCAGAGTGAGCTTTCCCACCCTTTGTGGCTTTTCTGGTGACAGTGAAGAGCAGGGAGCACAAGTGGCTTATTCTCCCTGCCTCTGTCCCTCTGCTTATCTGCACAGCCTCCCTTGCTCCGCCTCTTACTGGCTCTGCAGGCCCCACTGACTGTACAGGAAGCTCCTGCTTTATCCCTACCTGGTCAGTCACCCTCCGTGTTACCACTGGTGGCAATTACTTGACCAGTTTTCATCTGTTCCCTCACTAATTCTAGCAGGAACTTAAGTCAAAGACAGTGCACACGGAAGAAGAAAACTCATTTAATGCCATGTCTGAGACCTCCATTGTGAACAATGCCTCCACCTTTGATGCATAATTACAAAAAGCTCAGAAACCCTCTACCAGCAACATGTTTGGAAAGAGGTAACATCCGGCCCAGGGCTGGAACAAATCCGGAGGGGAGAGCAGAGCAGGAGAGATAGGGACTTCCTGTTTGCTCAGCACCCGTTGCTTGTTTTGCATTTAACATTGGCATCCATGCTTTCTTCTTAATGATTTTAATTTTAAAATATGCAATTCAATAACCATTAAAATAAATTCATTTGCTTACTGTGTGTGAACCAAACAGGCATCAGGGCTTGGTTAGGACCAATCTGTAGATGAACCGCTGGCTCCATCCAGCACCTGCCAGGAGCACACATCTTTCTGTTCTCCATCACCACTGCAATTCAGCCTCAGGGTCCATGTGAGCCAGGAAAAGCTCCACACTCCCCCATCCGGGGCATCATTAGCAGGAGCTCGCTGATGGAGCAGGGAATGGAGACACTTCACTCAACCTCCACCGCTCCTTAAAAGCTCAGGTTAGGAGCCACCCAGCACGATCCCTGGGAATCTTAGGTACCTGTTGGTTACCCAGAGAATGAATTCTTTTCCACCATGACCAGCCCAAGGGCCTTTATTGATGGCTGTAGAAATGAAATTGGTGCAGCGGTTTCAAAGTGGGGTTCGGAGAGCACAGGAGATGCCAGCAGGAATTCACTGGCAGAATGGAGAGGCGTCCAGGTGTCTTCCCACTGCAGCCAATGGCCTGCTTCCCTGTAGATTAAGGCTCCGTCTAGTCACCTCGCTCAATGACTTGTTCAAAGGTTTCTTTCCAACTATAAGAAGTCATATTCTGAGGTACAGAGGTTAGGAGTCCCACACAAGACTCAGCCTGCAGCATGCCCACCTCGCGTCCTGGAGAGACAAAAGTAAGGTGTGTGTTACCAGAGCCAGGGGAAGCTGCTGTGGGGTGATTGACAGCTGCCACCGGAAAAGGGTAGGCTAGCACTTCATGGTTGGAGCAGAACTCTATCATCTAAGTAGCCCTTCTCAGCTTCCGTAGAGCTCCTGGTGGACAGTTCCAGCTGGGAGCCAGGGAGAGGCAAGGAAGGAGGGGCCCTTGGCTGGGTCAGACCAGATAAGGTTCAGTGTGTGGGCAATGAGGAGTCAGCGCTGCTCAAAGCTGGCTGGTACTAGTGCCTGTGGGAAGAACAACGCAGAGCTAAGGTGGGCCACATCTCTGAGCCATGGTGCCTTCTCCTGAGGGTGCATGGGATGCTGGGACAGTGTGTCCACAGGTTTACATCATGCTCTGGTCCCAACAGTGGACTCAGATAAAATACATCCTGCGATGAGATTTAATTCTTCCACTGTGTCCCATAAAGGTGGGTCCTCCCTTCAGGATGGGGCCCGGCTCATGACTGGATGATGACATCGTTCTGTGATTCTAGCCCTATCTGGATAACTGTGCTCTCTTTCAGGAGCCTGAGCGCCAGTACATGCACATAGGCACCATGGTGGAATTTGCATATGCCCTAGTGGCAAAACTGGATGCCATCAACAAACACTCCTTCAATGACTTCAAACTGCGAGTTGGTATGTTGTGCCAGGGGATCTCAGCAAGCACCGAGGCCTGGGGTGGAGAATAAAGCTTCAGGACGCAGTGGAGAGCCTGGCGTGAGGCTGGCTGTGTCTAGAAGGGCATAGGGAGGCCGTGAGCCCCAGAACTGCTTCTGTGCAATTTAAAAAGAGGCACTCCCTTTGGCTGAACTCAAGGAACAGAAGCATGGTTCAACAGGTGGAGCTGGAGCTATGTCTTAGTCCCTAGAACGTCCCCGCAGCCAGCTGAGGATTTACCTAGCACATAACTCTTCCCTTGCTGTGCCGTATTGTTTGGAAGCCACCATACTTGCTGTTAACAATGACCTGACATCAGCTAGCTTCCACACCAGTACCAGAGATAAGCAATGTCACTGAAGGGTGCATCTTAGCACTGAGGGTGGTGGCATGTCTTGTCATACCACCACTGAGAGTTAGGAGCGGGAGGATTCAAGCGTGAAGTTCAAGACTGTCCTCAGCTCAAGGACAGCATAGGCTACTTGAGACTCTGTCTCAAAAAAATGCAAACAAACAAAGTATACACGTTAGGATTACTGGATTTGGATTCCACTTTCTTCAGGAGCACAAAGCGTGTGACCCAGATAGCTCTTCCCATTCTCTTCAACCTTGTAGAAATTTTTAGTAGTTAAAAAAAGTCATAACTTCTAATTGACTGAAAAAACAAAACTTGATTTCTGAAAAGTTTTTTTTAACAAACTTTAAGTTGATAGTTAGCATGTTCCGTGATGACTTGCCTTTTCCAAAGTCTTACTTTTAAAAAGCAGTGTTTGAAGCCGTCAGCTTAGCACACAGCTGGCCTGTAATATATGCACGGTGTCTGCAGGAATTCGTGATTTCTAAGAGCCTCTTTGACAATTTTTTTTTCTTTCTTGGCAACACATTTTGCTTCTTCCACTAGTCCACAGACAAGCAGTTCTTGTGTCAAGATCCATCTGTGTGGTTTATAACTTCACTTTGAATACAGATTTCTCCTGGGGGGGGGGGGGTATTTGGATACTTGAAGCTATTTTCTTCCTTCTCGGTACAGTGGCCTGAATTTTAAAACCTCCTGATGGCAAATGAGATACTTTTCATGACACATACTGCTGTCAGCATCTGAGCATGTTTTCCTTTGTTCCGTGTCACTTCTGTATGGGTGAGCCTTTCCCTAGACTCTGCTAACACTAAAGTCGGGGGCAAGGGGACCAGGACGCTACCCTGTCGGCCAGCAGTCCACACCGACCATGTTTCCTGATCCCTGCATCAGAGCTTTCTCTGTGCATTTTCTTGACAGCCTGGAATGTGGTGTCCTCGAGCGTCGATGTTGCTATAACAAAATCCCTGGATGCTTTGATAAAGAGAAAAGGGTTGTGCAGCTCCCAGTTTTGGAGGCTGACAGTGCAAGACCAGATGCTGCCCCTTCTTTTGGCCCAGACTGAGGCCATCACGATGACATCACAGCATGGGGCAATGACATCATAGTTATATATGTAAGAGAGATCGCATGACAAATCAGAAAAGCCAGGGAGAGACTGGAGGATTAGATTTATTCTTTGTAGTAGCCCATGCTCAGGAGAGCTGAGTCTACACGCACAGTGACATAGTCACTAAGTCTGTCCTCTTGAAGGCCCTACCACCTGAACACTGAGATTTCTATAGACAGAATACCTTTTCCAAACATACATGAACAAAAATAACCCAGTCATGTGACATGGGAACAGAATCACTCTGTGTCACATCCAGAATGGTCTCAGTGTTGAAAGGGGTAAGGTGGTGGATCAGAAATACACAGGACTTCTCTGCATCTCCACAGATCTAAAAAAAAACAAACAAGCCCAGCAGGTTCTTGGCTCTAATAAGATGTGGTCACACAGAAAGGACCACAGTAAGCAGGAGGCATCTACAGACTAGATGTCATCCATGGGTAATGAACCTCAGGGTCACAAAAGGAAAAGTCAACACAGAACTTTGAGCAAAATGGCCAGTAAGAGAGTATCTCCCCAGTGGAGCCATGAGAGAGAAACAAGCTTAAGAAAACGCACAGGAGCAAAAGCTGAGCTCCACAGAAACAGCACTAGACCACAGGCCTGCACGCTGTGCTAAAGCAGATAAGTCAGGCAGGAGCCCAGTGCTTCCTGCGCTTATCCCCTGGTGTAGCCAAGCCATCTTGGCCCGTGTTTTACAGCCAAGTGTCTCTGTGGGCAGAGCAGAAGGCCCTGCATTGTTACATCTTCCAACCACACAGGCCTCTCTTCCCCTGATAAAGCTAGAAACAACCCAGTGAGCCAGTGTGGCCCCATGAGGTGGGTGAGGATGTAGCCTTTTGCTAGCCATAACCAGTTCAACCAGTTCAGACCTCACCCTTCCCCAAGAGCTGTCGTCCAGGCAGAAGTCTATGACAGCCAGAAGAGACGCTGATGGATGAGGGACTAGCATCTCAAGCCAGCATCCTGACCTGACTCCTGGGTGCTCTGACCCTTGTGACGGAGCTGGATGTATGATTTGAGCTGTCTACAGTATAAGGAAGTTTTGCTGAATACAGCACAGAAGCAAAGAGGAACATATTTCTCATTTCTCGGACACGCAGGATTTAATAGAATAGTATTTGGATTTTGTTTCTGAGCCTAGATTCCCACTGCAATAATCTATCACTAAAAAAAAAATCCCTCAGTAGGCAGGTCTGCAGTCAGAAGCTACATCTTTCAGAAGTGGCAAGGATGTTGGATGCAGGAGAAAATGTAAATGAGTGATCTTAGAAGCCTATCAGTCGTTCCAACGCCCCCTCCTACTCCACCCAAACACTTATGGGTCTATGTGTTTGAACTGAATTTCTTGGCAAGAAATAAGAAGTGGGCTTAGAAGATCACAGGGCTCCTGTCAGTCACAGACACTGGTCTGAGTCTTGCCACACTGACTTCTGATAATAGGTGCCATCGCCTTGGCCACCCCTAGCGATGACACTCTGACCCCAATCAAGCAGTAACCAGAGTTTATAATTGTAGGTGATCAAAAAGGGACCTCAGTAGAATCACTGTCACCTTCATTAACAGTGTGTCCCCGAATGCCGTATTATCTGGGAAGTAATAAATAAAGCCCATATACTCCAAGATTCCCACAAATCGTTTGTCCTTCAGCAAGATCTGGGCCAGCTGAATCAGAAAAAGAGCACTATGGAATTCTCCATATTGAGTTTTGTCTTCTTGGAGACTCAGTTAGAAGGGAGACTTCCTCCCAAGCAAGATGAAATTCCTCACTCTGATGAACAAGAAAGCTGAGGGTTTGGCTTCAACAGAACCAGACCCCAAAATTCTTGGAAGTTGATCATTAGTGTCACTTCCTTGTAGAGGGCAACCTCAACAGCCGGCTCTCCTACAATCTCGGAGATCACAGACTCGCCCTTACTTCTGAATGCCAGTGTATATATAATCCACTTGTTTATATTAAATTCTATTAATATGTTTTGTTTTTTTTTTTGAGACATGGTTTCTCTGTTTAACAGTTCTGACTGTTCTAGAATTTGCTTCTGAGACCAGGCTAGCCTCGAACTCACAGAGATTCACCTGCCTCTGCCTCCTGAATGCTAGAATTAAAGGTGTGTACCACCACTCCCTGACTTAAATATCATTATTTAAATTGTATGATTTTTTTTGCCTGCAAGTATGTCTGTTTGCCATATGCCTGATCCCACAGAAAGGGCATCAGATTCCCTGGAACTGGAGTTAAGCAGCTGTGAGCCACTGTGTGGGTGCTGGGAATTGAACCTGTGTCCTCTGTGAGAGCAGGCAGTGTTCTTAACCACTAAGCCATCTCTCCAGTCTCTTTCCAATAATTTTTAGAGATCCCCAAACTTGAGTCCCACCAACCTTTTTTATCACACATATTAGTTGTTTTGTTATTAGCACAGACCTGAGCGGAAGCTTTCTGCGCTCTCTAGAAGTAGTACCGGTGAGAGGAATCCGTTGGGAAGCAGTGTAGCAAAATAAATCACCATCAAAAACATGTTCAGAAGCAATGAGCCCATGCAGGTAAAAATCACATGTAGCAGAGACAAAGAGATGTGCTGTTAGGGGCCCCAGAAGCCATGAGCTTATGCAGGTAAAAATCACATGTAGCAGAGACAAAGAGATGTGCTATTAGGGGCCCCAGAAGCCATGAGCCCATGCAGGTAAAAATCACATGTAGCAGAGACAAAAGAGATGGCCCCAGAAGCCACAGCTGACTTGCATTCTTCCTTCTACCTGAGTCATAGCACCTGCCTCTGCTTCCTCACTCACAAGACAGTAACGATAGTGGTCTGACCCACCTGCCAGGGTCGTGACGCCTGTTAGAGGATTTTGTGGTGGGGGAGCACTGAGGGTAGTTCATGGCCCTCAGAGATGCTGCATCAGTGTGGCTCCGGTGGCCGCTGTGATGGCCGTGTTGGCAAAAGGGTGGTAAAATACACTGAGTTCATCCGCTCAGGGTACACAGTTAAAATGTGAGTATTTGGAAATTGATTATATTAATTATATTAGGCTTGGTAGCTCACACCTTTAATACAAGAACTTGACAGGAGGGTTTGAAATTTGAAGTCAGCCTGAGCTACAAGACAAGACCCTGTCTCCAAAATGAAACCAGAAACAAGGCAAAACTCACGTTAGTTATAAACACTGGAAAAGTCTTGTGGTGATCTCAGCCTAAGATTCTTTTGCAACATCAAGAAAATCAGTTTGTCACAGTAATTAGTTTTCTGAAGCATGCTCTCCTATCACAGAGGAGGGACAGCAGCCCTGCAACATGGGCAAAGATCTAAAGGGAACGCCAACATCATGGGCACCACAGCATCTTGAGCGGATAAAGCTGGAATTGCCCTGGACTTTGATGTGTAAAGTCTGTGGTTTGGTTAAGATTTGTTTAATAATGATGTCTCAAGCACATTGTAGACAGCTTTCTGACTTAGGACACTTGCTGCAATTAGAACCTTGCTAACCTAGCTCTGTCGTGTTGCAGGTATCAATCATGGACCTGTGATAGCCGGTGTCATAGGAGCTCAGAAACCACAGTATGACATCTGGGGTAACACCGTCAATGTCGCCAGCAGAATGGACAGCACTGGGGTCCTGGACAAAATACAGGTAATTCAATCTCTTCTCAGACACCCTTGGTGTCTAAATCAATTTACATCAAAGAGTAAAATAATAATAAAATTTAAAAATTTAAAATAGGTAAACTTTGAATTTACTTAAACCCTTTTTTAGGGAAAATGTTAGTTTTTGCATTTACTGTTAGGAATGACACCAACCAGATTCTAATGATGCTAAGGCCATGGACCTTATAAAGACTTCTGGTCATCCTCTGACCAGAAGTGGCCTGCGTGGCAGGATGGTGGCCCAGGGCCCTGGGTGCCTAAAAGATGCCCTCCTGTACTGAGTGCCCCGGAGGTGCCTCCCTGAACTGCTGCCCTTTCTGACCCCATCACACATCTAAAGACTTTGCAGGGAAGGCCTGCAGCTCAAGTGAAAACAAGACAGAAATCAGCCTCGCATGGCATTTCAAGAGCTCTAAATAACCCCCAGTCTCCACGGTCCACCCCAGGGAGAGAAAGACGACATCTGACAAGGGAAAGCAACAACCTGAAAAGATAAAATCATACCATGTTAACATTCCCGCTGCTCATTAAATCCTTAGCCGTAGTTAAAGTAACTCTAATTAGAAGAACACTAATTATATTCTAGAAAAAAAAAGGGTATAAATTGCTAGATGGATAATGAGAAAAGGTCTGGTTTGGGAAATGTTATGAAATGTCTCCAGTTCTCTAACCGAGCGGCAGTTTGTGTGGGGTGGAAGAACAACCCAGTCAGGATAAAAAGTCCCAAGATGGGGTGGAGGCAGCCAAGAAGAAGGCTGTGTCCTCCTAGAGTTGGCAGTTTATCTCATTTAATTCCTGGCTCCACTCAAGTGCTGAGCTATGGACTATGGACTTGTTTGTCACCAAGTGCCCTCACACTGTGGAACAGTGTTGCGTGGGAGACAGCGGGCACACAGTGGTCATCACGGCCATCGGGTCTCAAGTATGACACAGCATCATAAAAGAGGGCATGTTTCAAACCATGAACTTTACAGGCCGGAAAGGGAACTTAGTCTGATTCCTAAATGATCTTACCGTGCCTCTTATGAAGGGCTGGGATGCTGCAATAGCTTCGGGCTATAGGTGCTTGGTTGGACCTGCACTTCCTCTCTCCCAAGCAACACTAGACATGTAAACATCGTTCAAATTATGATATACAAAGGTTAAAGACTTTGTTCTAAATTCTAGCCTCGTGTGGAGACCTGGGTTCCCCCAAGCTACCCAAAGAGAGACGGTAGGGGTTCTTAGCCCTTTGATGAGATCGTGAGCTTTTCCCTCCCAGAAGCCTCTTGGAGCAGGTGCTCGCAGCCACTTGCAGAGAGCATGACGGCACCGGGCTGCCTGCTCTACCACGTACCTCTTAGTTCTTTTCTTTATCCCCTGTTTAGTTATTGGCCTCTAGTGAGAATGGGCGTTGCCCACAGGACAGAGGCAGTGGAGAAAAGGTTTGGGGTCACTGAGGGGAAAGAAGGAAAGGTAGGTGTGGGCACGGTTAGAGAGTGACCCACGGAGGAGGGGAAAATTTTAACAGCACAGACCTGTGCAGAAGGGAGCACAGGGGGCTGCTGCTCATTCTACCATTTGAAATAAGAAAGATCTAAGACATAAAGGATAACAACAAAGGGAAACAAGTCCACCTCTTTATGTATCTTTATTTAATTATATGCATGTGAATATTTGTCGTGGGGGCAGGAATGTGGATATGTGCTTGTAAGTGAGAGTTGCCTGCAGAGGCCATGATGCCTGACCCCTGGGGCCTGGAGCCATAGGTGATGGCAAGCCACGTGGTGTGGGCTCTGGGAATCAAAGGTGGGTTCTGTAAGAGCAGCGTGTGCCCTTAACCGTGGACCAATCTTGTCAGCCCTGGCCTTGTTCTTAACCTACACCCTTTTACACTTTCACACAATGTCTGTAGAATGAGACGCGTGTTCCCAAGGTTTAGATGTCGCTTTAGATGGATTTATAGGAAAATTACGGTTAATTTTGTGTCATGATATGGAAATGTTGTTTTAGATTGTACATGGAGACTATCTCCTTTATTCCCATCATCAACCCCATATCCAAATCACTTCATGTCTTTTGATTATTTTACCTATTTTTATACTGGAGAAAGCCTTTCTGAAGGCTGCCGTTACAGTAGCATATTGCTCCCCACCACAGTTACTCTTTGTCCTCCAAGAGGGACAGGGAGTTTTCCTGAAGGGTTGGGACACCTACGCTTATGGTTCTTACTTGCCTTCTTCAGAATTGGTTTCAGTACTAGAGATAAGCGAGAACCAATCTGATTTCTAGTGATGGAGCTAGTGAGCTGCTCACGAGTCCCCAGAACGCATGTGCCTGCTCAATTGTAGTGTCCAGCATCTGCAATGAGGTGCTAAACTCCCCAGCTGAGAGAGAAGTGTGTGTGCACATGCGTGTGTGTTTGCATGTATGTGTATGTGTTCTTGCACATGAGTGCTTGCATGTGTGCATGCATGTGTATTTGTGTAAGTTTCCATGTGTATGTGTGTTTCCATGGGTATGCATGCATGTGTGCTCTAAATGTATGTATTGTATGCATACATGTGCATATGGGCTTGCATATGTGTGTTTAATATGAGTGTGCTTGCATGGGTATGCATCCATGTTTGTTTTTCATGTGTGTGTGTCCATACATGGGCATGTTTGTGCCAATTTCCCTTACATCATTCTCAAAATTAAGTGTTTTCACATCTCATCCCAGCTATGTATTGTTATGAAGGATAATTCCAGCTATGTGGCAAATTTGCATGAAAATCACTGGACATCCATTGTAGGCATTGTCATGTTTGTCCTTTGGAAGATGTGCTAACTCCCCACGCTGTGTGCCTCAGCTTGGATGAGGGTCTCAAATGACCAGAAGTTTATAGCATTGCCTCACATGTGCAAAGCTCTAGATTTGAACTCAGCACTGCAAAAAAAGAAAAAAAGTATATATTCTACTGTCATCAAGAGCAGGGTTTTAGTTCACCCTGCTCTCACCCACCTGCTTGGCATAGCATTCTATCTTGTTCAGCCCAACTGGAGTCGATTTCAGTGGCCGTTCTGAAGGAGAGCTTTGACTTTGGTTGATAATACGGCTTTTCAGGGCTCACCACCTTCCACTTGAGTCAATCAGTCGGACCCTAGTTCTCGCCAGGTGAGCAGCAGTCCAACAGAGAGAAGGCAGACCTAAAGAAGGGAGGTGTGCAGATGACACAACCAAGTCCTCCAGGCCGGGCCAACCCAGCTGGCTGTTGCTATGGGAACAGAGGCAGCTGGCCATGCTCACAGGATCCAACTCAAGTAACCTTGATCTGGTCACATCCCCTCTACCTGGTAGACTGAGATTTGGCTCCTCTGTCGGGGGCTGAGGCTGGTCATTGTTGCTGAAGAGGACCCAGTAGAGTACCAAGAGACGAGTGGTCCAATATCTGACTCTAACCATGCTCAAGAGCATCAAGGCCTTCAGTTCTTTCTACGTGAGTGTTGTTTGCCAACAATCCTGGACAGCATGGAGTCTCCTTGTAGGAAGACAAAGAGCACCACACCCCTACCAAGGACACCCTTTTCCACTCCTGCAAAACCTGTGTTTCCTCTCCATACCCAGAATGTTCAGAACTTGATGGTTCTTTAGAATATGATTTACTAATTCCTGGCAAGTTTAAATTCCTTGGTGTAGACATCAAAAACAGCAAGGCTGTAAGTCCCCACCAGTCACTGTGGACATGGCCGTGCCCTGTGTGACTCTGAGGGACTTTCTTAGTGACACTCTGTGTGTTCCAGGATCTCGGGCAGGTGGAACATCTCCACAGATGACTGAGGAGGAACTAGAGCAGATCTCTGTAGAGACAGGGAAAGTTTTCAGCCTGTGGCTTGTGCTGACTCAGAAACTGATGTGGGTGCCATGCAGGCTTCCTTCTGGGGACTCACCTTGCTCTCATCCAAAAGCCACTCATCTCTGCTTACATTCCAAATGTAACAGAGAGGAAAGTTGTGATTGAAAATTTCATACCTTATTCTCTTCCAATTTCATGCTTTTTTAACCGATGGAATCCACTTCATGACATTAGTGTGTGCATGAGTGTGTTGTAATCTCCTGGAGCACAGGTCGCCTCCTGGGGACCATATACCTGAAGGGCTCTGACTCTTCTCCTCTAGCAGCCATCAGTCCCCAATATCTTCTCAGCTGAGGGATGGAGCACCCCATTTCCCTCCTCCATTCCAGGATGTTGTGTGGCTTGATGCTGTGCAGGTTTCAAAGATGCAGCCACAACATTCCCATGTTCATATGTGAAGCTGCCCTCTTGTGTCTCACTACTCATCCACTGCCTGTGACCAGTGCAGTCTTCCCATCTGTGGTGACCCCTGAGCCTTGGGGCGGGAGCTGTGGTACAGAGATGCCAGATAGAGCCGAGCAGTTCATGATCTCTTACTCTCTGCATGTCTGCCAGTTGCAAGTCTCTGTGCTATTGCCATTCTGATGAAAGTAGAGAAATGCATTCATTCATAAGTATAGAATGAAAGAGCCTAGGGAGCAGTTTATGCTACATCCATTTAGCAGAGCGATGGTACTGGATTCTCCCCTAGAGCTAGGACCTAGCCAACCATAGGTATTTGGCACAGTTTAATGGTACCACACATGAATTCTGCCTTGTTGTTCATGTACTAGGAGGCATATCTTGCCGGGTCAGTCACTGTAGGTTGCAGTGTTCATTGCTATGTAAGATGGTTAGTTGTTTTTCTCCAATAGCATCATGCCTAGCTAACCAGTCAAGATGACGCTTCCAGGTCTGTACCAAGTTCTGGAGGATAGCCAGGAGAATTGGTGATAGCCTGTAATGGTTTCTACAGGACTCCACTGACCACTAGCTACAAAAGACGCATCCATCCCTAGCACCAGGCTTTCCCCTGATAGCCTATGGTGTCTAGGAGAGGTACTGTTGCCTATCCTCTCATTAGAGAGTAATTCCATTTAAACTCCAAAGTATGCGTACACTTTAGGCAGCGCCTACAGTGGTGTGTCTCCATGTGGTTTTTCCAGGTATTCAGTGTTGCTTATCCCTCCCGGATAAGCCACAAGTGTCTTAACTTTGGACATTATTTGGCAGTTTAGGCTCTTTCCGTTTCCTTTTTTATACGAGCTTTACATGACTGACTTTAACATTTTCTGGTAGATTGTTTTTCCTCTATTAATGTCTCAGGAATGGAGTTCTTAAGGTAGGAAACAGGACAACTCTTTGACTCCGTTTGAAGTGGGTGGCACCGACGTGGGGAGTAACCCCTTTGTGTTCCTGTGGCCCGTAGGTGACTGAGGAGACCAGCCTCGTCCTGCAGACGCTTGGCTACACGTGCACATGCCGTGGCATCATCAACGTGAAGGGGAAGGGGGATCTGAAGACATACTTCGTCAACACAGAGATGTCAAGGTCCCTTTCTCAGAGCAACTTGGCGTCCTGAGAATCTGCCCCTTCCTGGCAAGGAGAGCGTACTTGCAGGAGCGAACCACGCACTTTCTGACTGCAGCCTCCTTTGTGTCCGTCATGTTGATGTCCGTGCTCTGTCCCACCCTCTGGAGCCCTTGCAGAACTAGTTCCTGTGACCCAGTGGCGTACTGTTTGGTGTCTGCGTGCGCCCAGATTGTCCTGCCGCTTGCACTGTGCTTACTCCTAAGCAAAAGGAGAAGGGAGCGCGTCCTAGGAGAGCATTCAAAGAAGTGTTGAAGAGAGAGGCGAAATGAACACAAATTCTTAAGGCAATAAAACTGGGGGGTGTATCTTATCTTCCGGTGCATGCTCTTGTCTGGAAACTACGGTAGCTCGTAACTGCATCCCTAGTCTGATATTCAAACCCACAGTATTTGTGAATTAAGTTGATCCTGTCACCCACCATGGAGTCTGTGCTCACCCATCCACGTGTGTCATTGCCAGAGGTCATCCGTGGGCCTCAGCTGGAACTCGTGGCCCTTGTCACCCTGCTCTGTTGTCTTGTGGAAGCGGCCTATTGCCGTCCATCAGCAGAATGAGTCCTCAACAGCCTAGGACCAGTTTTGTACCAGACTCGTCGGAGGTTTTGATGCCATTTGTCTTTTGTAAGGTTAATTCATTAAAGATTTATGTACTTTGGTTTATAGTGCTGTATCCTTTCTTTCCTTTCCTCTTTTTCCTTCTCCTGTGATGTGGTCCAGAATGAAAGTTTGTTTTCCATCTCTCAGCCTTTCAGAAGCGGCCTGGAAGCTAGGACGGAGGCAGACCCTTGCGTGATGGAGATGGCAACACAGTTTGTGATGCAGGGGATTGTGAAATGGTTTTCTGGGAGGAAAGAATCTGTGCCTGGTGTATCTGATGGCCGGGTTTCAATTATGCTGTCTTTTGAAGACCATTTAAACAGTAAAAAGTCAATGGACGGTAGGGTGCAGGCCTTTAATCCCAGCACTTGGGAGGCAGAGGCAGGTGTAACTTTGTGAGTTTGAGGCCAGCCTTGTCTACAAGAGCTAGTTCCAGGACAGGCTCCAAAGCCACAGAGAAACCCTGTCTTGAAAAACCAAAATAATAATAATAATAATAATAATAATAATAATAATAATAATAATAATCAAACATTAAAAGTCAGCACAAGCCTCGGAGCCCTGTATGCCCACTGACCTTCTGTAGGGAAATACCTTGCCAGGGCTTGCAGAGTTAAACAGAAGCATTCGGGACCAGCTGTGTAAATCAGGTGCCACAATAGCCTGAGCGGGCTGAGAGGCTTTGCTGAGCTTACAAGCTGCCTGTGCTGTCTGAGGAGGCTTAAGAAGACCTGGACACAATGTCTGCAGCAAATCCAACTCTGAAGCTGCTTGGGCTTGGCTATTTTTTTTCTTTTAACATAAGGAAATTACACTTTGCCAAATGAAAGAGAGAAAGAGAGAGAGAGAGAGAGAGAGAGAGAGAGAGAGAGAGAGAGCAACTGTGCATTTAAAAAATGTTTAAAAGAAGAAAAACACTGCAGATAACAGGCTGATTAGGCAAACTTGGTTTCCTCTGTCAGTTCCGAGCAGACGTCTAGAGGCGGCGGAGGGCTCAGATGGGCTAGCAGGAGACTATTAGTGGATACCTAGATGTGAAGCACAAGCCTCCAGTCCAACCCCTGTTCTCTTTGGCTCCTTAGTGCCCTTCCCGGAGGCAGCAGTCCTCACATCTCCTCTGCCTTCCTTTCTTCTTTATCAGCACACAGATGCAGGAAGCAGCATCAAACAGTGGTGGGGACTTGATAAGCGGACTCTCCAGGCTAGGGACATGGCTCAGCAGTCGCCGCCACTCACTGCTCCTGGAGAGCCCTCAAGTTCACTTTCCAGCGTCCATGTCCGGTGCTTACAGCTGCCTGTAGGTTCAGCATCAGGAGATGTGACATGCTCTTCTGTCCTCAGCAGGCACCAGCTGCTGTGCACATAACCACACACAGACATACACACATGCTCGTAATTTAATAGAAATCTTTTTTTAAAATGTCTTTCCTTAAGATGTCTATAACTGGCATTCATATATTGGCTATAAATGTAGGGAAGCCAACAGAAATCCATTTAATTTTCCTTTACTACCTACTAAATGTGAGGTCTCTTGAAACCTCGATGGTTTCCATCCCTTTTTAAAAACAAGCAGCAAGCTGGGTGGGGTTGCATACTCCCTCGACCCCAGCACTTGAGAGAGGGAAGCATGTGAATCGGAAGCTCAAGGCCGCCTTCATCCTCACCAGAACCTCATCTTCAGATTCAACGCCAGCCTGAGCCCTATGAGACCCATCTCTAGTTCTAGAAAGGAAGGTAGAAGGGGAGGGAGGGAGGGGGAGGGAGGGAGGGAAGGAGGGAGGGAGGGAGGGAGGGAGGGAGGGAGGGAGACAAGAAGGAAGACAGGAAGGAAGGAAGACAGGAAGGAAGGAAGACAGGAAGGAATACAGGAATACAGGAAGGAATACAGGAAGACAGAAGAAAAAAGCAAACAGTAGATTCGGGGTGTAGGAGCCACCCTGAAGTAATGAAAATAATTTAGATTGACACTGATTTATTTCATATACTTATAGGTTCTAGTTATAAGAATAAATGAAGAAAAGGTACTTCACACAAATTTCTATAACCCAGGTTTTTGTGGTTTTTTATTTTGTTACAACTCTGCTATAATGTGTCCAAGGGCACCTCACATGTGCTATTTTACTGTTTGTTCGGGAGGAAAAGAGCAACAGCACTGACAAAATTTTCAGAAGATAAATATTTAGGAGTTACTCAGCCTTGAAATTGCCAGCAATTCAGGATCATGTATCCTTAGAGAAATCACCTTGCAGTTCAAAACAACGAAACCAGTGATCGTGTACCAAGATTAATTAAATCACCTGCCCATTAACTGTGAAAAATTCAATCAGGGAAGATGAGAGATGATGGCTTCGGAAAGATCCATTCGTTAAAAATATATCTTTGCACACGAGTGTGCGTCAAGTTCTCTTGCAAAATAAACACTTCCAACATAGGTTAAAAATCAGCTGCTTCCAAAAGAGGAAAGGACCCGAGATGAACACCTCGGGCTGGAGGTGGAGCTCAGGGGCACAGTGTGCAAGCCCTGGCTTCAGTCCTCGGCATCAGTAGCAACGACCCAGGAATGCATCATTTCAGGGTTCAGGACTGGGCACACTGCACATGGCCCATTCTGGTAGTGCTCTGATTCACCGGAAACCTTGTCTAAGTTACGAGAATTTACTTAAAGATGACAAAATAACAGATCCAATGGAAAGAGAGTGCCGCAGGCAGAGTTTTCGCTGTGCCAGTCCGACACCAGAGTCCAGCCTGTGCCCTGCGCCTGTGCCCTACAGCTTCTCCCTGAGGTGTGGCAGTGCCACCCACTCGGTTCTCAGTTGTGCAAAATCAATTTATCTGTGACCTCAAGAGAACAAAATGTCCTGTCTGGAGTTCTGTCGTGTCAAGGGCCATTTTTTTTTTTTTTACATTTCCTCCCAGAGAAACACAGAGGCAATGTTTGTATGGTGGCCAGGGAAGTTTCTCTACATGACCAAGAAGAACCCAAATGATGCTCCCGTCAACCCCTCCCCAATGAATGCGTGCAAAGTGGGAAGCCAGCGCACAAAACAAACACAGCTGCTACCAAAGGGAGGCAAGCTTTCCTTTTATTCAGGTGTTCAGAATGAACTGGTATGATGTCATTTTAAATAAACCCAGTGACAGTCCTTACACTGAGCTTTTGAGCATGAGGGAAAGTACTCGGCCAAGTTCAGTGCCCAAGCCCCCTTAGATAGTCATGTGCTTACCCCCCCCCCACCGTGGTCAAAGAGTGCATCCCTGCAGCTGCAGAGAACATGGATATGAACGTGAGGGTGGAGGGCACTCCCTAGCCAGCGCGCCTCAACGTGCCCTATAAACCACAAGACGGCTTCAGGCTGGAGTGATGTGCCCAAAGCCAGGCTCCTTGATGCTGGGGATGTCATTCTTCCTGTAGAAGTCGGTCTGCACGTGGTTCACACGGCCGTAGTCTCTGTTCAGGGGCTCGATGGGCTGATTGATACGTTTCCCGTACACAGAGGACATCAGCACGGGCACCGTCCTTTCCTGTTCCTGGGAAGAAGAAATATGCAGTCACTATCCTGAGCACAGAAACCTTCCTGCCCACAGTACATCAGCACAGTGGCCCATCCTTTGGCTGCGTCTCACCCAGGTGACATCTCGGTGATTCCTGCATGCCTGCAGCGGCAAAGCCAGGGACCCTAGTCCCTCTACCGTCATCTGCTATCCATGGGCAACATGACACCCTGAACTAGATGTCAGTTGTGGTCTGATTTCAGGTGCTGTCCCTCCTCCTTCTATCCCCTCCCCACCCTCTCCCAGCCCACCCCCTACCAGCCCCTCTTTGCCCCAGCACAGAGAGCAGCAGCCTTGAGTTTCCAGCTCTCTTCTTCCCACTGGCCCCGCTTGGCCGGTTTGCTGCCAAAGAGCTCCAACCACTCAAGTCTCCGGGGGGGGGGGGGTCACAAGGAGTCTTTCCTGACTCCTCCTCTCCCCAGAACCTCCTCATCCCCCTTCACTGTCGCTATGGGCTTTCTGTGCCTGCTGCCCATCAATGTGGAACCAGGTTGTTTCTTTGCTGCTTGCTCCTTTCTTTGCCAGAACTCAGCTCTGAGAGGACGGGGGCTTGCTTCTTAGTCATGAAGCATGTCTGTGATGACACGGTGCCTTTGTCATTTAACTCCAGCCCAAATTAAGAGAATAAAGAGCGGCGTGGTGGCAGGAGCCGCTGGCCTCACACATGCGAAATGAGCATTCGGCTCTTCTACCACATCGGCAGACTTGGCCATCTGAGTGACAGCCACGGGGGAAGCGTCCAGTGACTCAATAGAAATCCCACCGGAAGCTTGGGTATCATAATGTCCATGTCATGCGCTGTCTAATCGTCTCTGAGTACTCAGCCCGACTGTTAAAAAGCCTGCCACCCTCATTCGGAACTGACAATCATGTCAAAAGGCAGACATGTCTGACGCAGACCAGGAGAGGCCCAGCCTGGCCCAGGGGAGGAAGCGCCTGCAGCACCTGTCCTCTTGATGTGACCGTGACAGAGGAGCCACCTCCCTCTGTAGCTGGTTCCAGATAATTCCTCCCTTTGGGGAACATGGGGGACATCAAAGCAAAGCATCCCACATGCTGGAGACTTGAGGAAAATAGAGATCAGTGAAGCTGTGGTAGCCGGGGCTCAGTGTGTAAGTGAGCAAGGACTCCTATCTGTTGGATAAAAAGCACTTCCTAGTTTTATTCTGCATAAGTTGTTCAGTTCCCTGGAACCAATCAGAAAAACTTAATGTGAGACTGGCATCACAGAGGATTTTAACTTTTCAGCACAGCAGAATAGATGCAAGCCACATAAATAAAGCTACACACAGCAATGGAACACATTGTCAAATGTTTGCATATGGCCACATATGCATGCACAACCCTGTATATCCACACAAACATAAACACACATGTTCATACATGTGCATAAACAATGTGCAAGTGTGTATTTGCATAGATATCTGTGTGTGAAAATGTGTGCACAGGAACACACACATATATATTCACATTTAATATAGACACATGTATGCACAAGATCACATACACATAAGACAAGCATGTGTCCCAAACACACATGTATGTGCATATATGCACATATTCACACTGTATGTGAGTACATGTTTATGCACGGGTACACACACATGCACATAGTTCTGTTGGTTTATTAGCATCATTAGTATATCTTACCTCCTCATTAATATGAAGTCCCAGGTTTTTGGCATGTTCTCTATCATCTCGATGTAATTTCTGGTTATAATCTAGTCTCCTCTTAAAAACACAGTCGTAGAGGGAGATGACTCCTGTCTGGGAATAAGCAGAGATGGTCACAGTGTGCTGGAAGGCTGAGCCACTGGTATCTGATACAGCTCTGAAACCAGCACTCAGTGGGGACCAGAGGGTGCAGACTTTCTGTCTGTGTGAGTAAGCACTGGGGAGGGTCAGCACATGGCAGACTGGGCTGTGACCTGGAGCAGAGAGGAGCTCAGGCCCCTCCAGCAAGAGCAATGCTGTGAGGATGGAGTCTGAGTGTGGGGAGGGAGGTCCACAGCACCTCTCCTTTGCCCCCACAGTGTTCCTCCTCGAGACATTCCTCAGGGGCTGTCCCTGTTGACGCTTCTGCAGGAGCTCAAACCTAAGTCCATTTCATTGCTGTGTGAGAATTATGTCGACTGAGAGGTTCATAAAATGTGTTTTTCAGTTTAGAGACTGGGGGTTCAAGGTCAAGGTGGGCAGATTCACCCCCTGGGGATGGTCGTTTTCTGCTTCTCACAGGGCCCCTTCTCTGCATCACAAGGAAGAAAGAGCACACAGGGTCGCTTAGGCCTCTTTGATGGAAGCACAAAACCCATTCATGAGGGCCCTGCCCTCAAGACCTGATCTCCCAAAGACACACCTACTGACCACATGTCTGATGATTATGCTTCTTGCATGGGATGTAAATACTCAGACCAAGCCAGAGTAAATCTTCTCCATCTATCTGAATAAGGAGGTGTGTTGACCGAGGTTTCCCACCCGGTCCCACAGTCGTACAGTCCCAAAGAAAAGAAACACACAGAGGTCTACATTAATCATAAACTAATTGGCCCATTAGCTCAGGCTCCTTATTAACTCTTTCTTACATCTTATATTAGCCCATCATTCATGTCTGTGTTAGTCACGTGGCTTGGTACCTTTCATCAGTGAGGCAGACATGTCTTGCTTCCTCTCTGTTTGGGTGATGACTCTTCCCAGAATTTTCCTGTTCTCATTGCCCTGCCTCTACTTCCTGCCTGGTCGCCCCACCTATACTTTCTGCCTGGCTACTGACCAATCAGCGTTTTTTTAAAAATAATACAAGTGACAACATAAAAGACTATTGTCCCACAACAGAGGTGTGTGTGTATGTGTGTGTTTGTGCATGTGTGTACGTGCATGTGTGTATATGTGTGCAGTAATAGGGGTGGCGGGGTTGCGTTCCCAGCACCCCGGCCACCTGCCCGGCTAGCTTATGCCCGAAATAACAACACACAAACTGTATTCATTTAATCACTGCTTGGCCCTTTAGCCCTAGCCCTTACTGGCTAATTCTGATATCCCGATCAACCCATCTCTAATAATCTGTGAGCACCGGTCTTACCGGGAAGATTCTAGGTCCATCCTGGGTCGGAGCTGAATCGCGTCTGTCCGGGAGAGCAGAGCATGGCGTCTCTCTCTCTAAGGCGTCTGCTCCCGAGAGGAGAGCTGTGGAGTCTGAGCTCACTTCCTCTTCCTCCCAGCGTTCTGTTCTGTTTACTCCTCCCACCTATCTTCTAACCAATGAGGGCCAAGCAGTTTCTTTTTATTTAACCAATGACCTTCCTCCATCATATGTGTTTGTGTATGTGTGTAAGCATGTGTGTACATGCATGTGTGTGTATGTGTGTTTCCTTCATTTCTACTTTTCTTATTTCTCAGAGTGTCTAATACAACTTTATTCTGCTATAAAAGGTCATCATAACTAAAAAGGAATTACACTTCAAGCTGCTGGCCAATGGAGAAACAGTCTATATGTAAACCTCCCCTCTTGAGAGACAAAATTACTTTTCTTCAATCCCATGTATAGCTATAGCACTTGGTAACTGACATTCATGGATACATGTAATATGTCTGCATATATAATGTAAACATGCAATAGATATATATAGATATAGATATATATATACACATACAGCTTAGATGTTCTGGGAGATGACTTGTTATTACGCTGATTTTCTACATATCTCTGACTTTCTTCTTCAAGTTTTTCTTAGTTAATCTGCTTGTGTGGTAAAATAAATAATTCATGGGTTAGATGGTATGTAATCTTCACCTCACATCAGTCTTGGGTTGGTTGCCCTGATTCCTTTGGCAACAAAGCCAGACTTGGCTTCTCCTTGGGATTTGACCTGAGCACCAGCTGTCTCACACACACTGTGGTGGTTTGGTTTGGGTGTGCGTTTGTTGGTTTGCTCCTGATAATGATGTTAGGATAATTTCCTCTGTGGGATAGTGGAAAAAGAGGATTCACACACACGTTGAATGGCCTGGGAAACGCCGTGACCCTGTTTACAGAGCGCAGGAACCCAGGGATGCCGGCAGTGATGGGAAGGGCTGGCAATGCAGCTTCCAGCAATCAGGACATTCATGGATCATACGTAGGTAGATTTCAGGAGACAGCTCACACCTGGCAGTGCCCTGATGTGACCACCATCCAGTGAGGGAAACAATGTGGTTTTTAAGAATCGCTGTTCCAAGATTTGTAAGACTTTTGCCAGTAGTCTGATGTGCAGGGAGCTTTCACCCACTGGCAGAATCCTCCTGACTAAACTCAGAGACAGTCGTGTCTCTCACTGGAGGCTGTGACTTCTGTCTGCATGGCTGCTGGTCATTAGTGAGTCTCTGCCAACCACCTGGGTGTGTGTCTCCTGAAAGAAACACATATCTGGGAAAGAGTTCCTTAAAGACTCACTCCATGGAGAATTGATGAATTATCAGCATTTAGTGCCATAAAATTGGCTAGTGCCTTGTGTCTTCACATCACATTGCAGACAAAAGTAAATTCTAGATGAAATAGGAAAATAAGAGAAAGAAAACCCATAAGGGGCCTCCTACACAGAAAAGCAATAAGGAAAATGTCACAAAGAAAACATCAATCACTTTGACTCTATAAAATTAGATATTTGCTTATCAAATCAATCTCGGTTTCTTTAAAAACCCATTTTAAGGCCTGACAGGGAAACTTCAGAGTCTTGAACACTCTGGGCAGATCTGTCACTGCAGAAGCTCACAGGCAAAGCAAAGATTTCTGGGAGAAACAGCGAGGGCCCTTCGGTAGGACAGAGGAAGTCAAACACCATGCTCCCCCGCTCGGTCCCGGCCAAGATGCAGGACTTTCGAGGCACAAAGCTATTGGCCAAGCCTAGGTGAGGCTTGCAGCAAAACAAGAATAAAATGACCTGAGAGCCCATCACACTGTGCTAGTCTCACGTACACAGAACATGTTTTAATTTGGTTATTATTTGTGTGTATGTGTGCGTGAGTGGTGTAGGAGGTTCTTCTGTTCATGATTGCTTTCATTGGTTAATGAATAAAGAAACTGCTTTGAGCTTGATAGGGCAGAACTTAGGTAGGCGGAGAAGACAGGACTGAATTCTGGGAGGAAGAAAACAGAGAGAGAGAGAGAGCTGCCATGGAGCTGCCAGAGACAGACATGCCGAATCTTTCCCATATTACGCCACTGCTACGTGGTGATACACAGATTAATAGAAATGGGTTAAATCAAGATGTAAGAGTTAGCCAATAAGAAGTTAGAGCTAATGGCCAAGCAGTGTTTTAATTAATACAGTTTCTGTGTGGTTATTTTGGGTGTAAGCTAGCCCGGCAGCCGAGACAAACAAAGGACCCTCTCCCTGCAACAGGAGTGAAGCCAGATATGTAATGGTAGCTACAGAGGCCAGCAGAGGGCTCTGGATCCCCTGGAGTTGGAGCTACTCAGCTGTGAGCCATCTGATGTGGGTGGAGAAACTTAAATTCAGGTCCCTTGGAAGGAAGAGCAACAAGGACTTTGGACTGCTGAGCCGTCTCTTGTGGTGACTTCAGCCATCAATGGTAGTCAGGCTGCTCGCTGCTTCTGTGGCTTCCCTGGAAGCTCTCCTCCACTGCTAACACCGTGCTGTCTGTAGGTTGAGAGAGCAGCCACAGTGATCAAGTAGTTTCCTTCTGCACTCTGAAAACCATATATAAAAGTGGGAGTAAATGGTGCCCCCCATGCCATGTCCGACAGTGCTCCCACTGGGTAACTAGCTGCTCAGGTGAGGGGAACCTGCATGGGAAGAGGGCAGCACCAACAGGAAGGGAACAGTTGCTGAGATCAGCCGGGGCTGGATGTACTTTTTTGCCCATGCCTTGCTTAAACATGGTACCACCACGTGCTACTTGTGATGTCTGATATCCGACTCTCTGTTTACCTCCTGTGCCCCCAACTCCTGACACAGAGCAGTCTCCGGCCAGTTGTGTGTGTGGATGTTACCTGTGCAGTGGGGTCTTGTGTCTTCCTCTCCCATCATGGGTTAGGTCTACTCCTTCTGTATCGTGGGAATGGGTCCAGGTTGGGAGATTTGATATCGATCGCTAGGTTTTAAGGGGTGAGACTTGATCTGAATATAGCATAAGAGATGGTACCTTCTGAGATGATTGACATTAGGTGGGGTTGTCAGGGCAGTCTGGTGGCTATATTCTGAGTGAAGCCAAGGAAGTACATGTGTGCACACTCCTGGCCTCTCAGTGTGGCTTGCACTACCACAAGAAATGTGCACACTCCCAGACTGACAGCGTGTCCTGCACGGATCCTGGACATTCAGCCAATGAGACCACTAGCACATGTGGTTTCTGGAAAGCTCAGAACTGCGCCCTAAATAAACATTTTCTTTATAAGACACACAGTCTCAGGTATTTTGTTGTAGTGGTGGAAAATTCGTTTAAAATAACTGAAGGTGCCATTTTAGTGTCCAGGAGAGAAACTTGAGGACCTTACTTTAAATGAGACTATAGTCTGAGCATGGGAACAGACCGCCACACTAAAATATATAAAATAAAATAAATACTAAAATTTTCCAAATAAATTTAGGGGACATGAGAAAGCAGAGTGGCACAGAGGAAGGATGGTAAATTCTCGTTCGCTCTCAGCTCATGGGCAAACCTGGGCATCACAGGTGGTCCCACAGCAGTGCCGCAGCCAGAGCTCTGCAGAGCAGCCTCTCAGGTTCTGTGGACCGAGCTGTGTCATCCAGAAATTCACATGCTGATGTCTTCTCCTAGGGATGCAGATTGCTGCCCTATTAAAGCAGGCTTGCTGAAGACGTACTTGGTTACGTACTAGCGTAACCAAGTCCTACACAGGGGCCTGGTTGCTCTTGCGAAGGACAAATTTGAACCTAGACTCATACATCAGGAAGGACAGTGTAACCAGAATAGGAACATGGCCATTAAGAGAAACAAGGGGATGAGAGCTGAGCTTTCCCTCTGAGCCCACACAAGGGACCAGACTTTGACCCTCCAGGACTCTGAAAGGTGAGTTTCCGTTGCTTTAAGCCACCAAGCCTGCATGGCACTTCGTGCCACATTGCTGGCCAACGCCCTTGGTAAAAGCGCTATCTTTGGAACTGCCGGGAAGCCAGAGTGGGGTGCGAGCAGAGGCTATTGCAGCAGGGCTGGGAGCCTAAGGAGCACGCTCCTCTGGGTAAACTGAGATTGCTGACCACCTGAGCACACAACACTCAGATACAATCACACTCTACTGCAGAGGGTCCAGGGGTTTGCCTCTCCGGTCACGTGAGCAGTTCTAACCAATGGGCTGTGAGCTGAAGTGGCTGTTACTCCTTAGGCTGAGGTACTGAAGAGCCAGTACCCAGGGTCACAGGCAGCATGGAATGGGAGCAGCCTGTGAGGTGGCTGCTGAGGGACACACTGCCAACACCTCTGGAAATGTACCGTGAGAGGTAGCACGGCTCAGCTCTGTGGACTCATCTGTTGCTGCTGCATCACCAGCTGTGTCCTGACCGGTGTGGTAGGTGACTGAGGAAGGTGGCTACCCCCTGTGGGCTACAAGGCCCGACCTCCACCCTGAGGTTGGGGATGGGGGGGTATTACATCCTGCATCTCTTCCCCTACCTTGGAAGTGCTCCTATTCCCAGAAGTTACATACACAAACAATAGTTGTGAGGTTTAGAATAAACTGGGACTCTGCTCCTTTCTTTTTTTCCTCCTTTTCATTTGACACTAAATATAAAAATAGTCTTCTTTCTCAGATCAAATTGTTCAGTTGGGAGCTCTGCTTCAGCCCCACTTCTCCCTCTCCAATCCTGTCCTCCTCAGAAAGATCACCAAAAGTCCAGGCTCCACTCCACCACCCCTGAAGTTCACGACTGCGCCTACAGGATTTTTAAGCTCTGGGTATTTAAGCTCTGGTCCCTAGACCTGCTGTGTGATTTTCCTCCTCCCTCTCCGCTGTACTTCTGGGAGACTGGAAAGGTCACCCAAGAGCGCTTGGTTCATTAAACCTTTCCTTTTAATTCGACTTGATCTGGCTTATTGTGTCGGCGGAGAAACTCACTATCAGGATATCCAAAAGTACCTGTCTTAAATTACTTAAATTCTGTGAGAAAGAAACAAGAAAGAGATGTGCATATTTTCATAAATCTTTTTGACAATTTGATACATGCTTATATATACACATATATTACAATGTGTTATGATCATATTCACTCTCTTATCTACCTCCCACTTCTGATTACCCGTGTGTGTGTGTGTGTGTGTGTGTGTGTGTGTGTGTGTGCGCGCGCGCGCGCGCGCGCCATGGATAGGGAAAGAGCCTATGTGGTAGGGATATAAAAATTAGTAAATAAGTAAAATTTTAAAATAAATAGCTCTCATGTTATTTTAAAGAGAGAGGCAGTGGGTTGTCACGTCACTGTGCCTGGAGCTGTCCAGCACTCACGCTGTACGGAGATGAGAATGGAATCAGTGTCTGCCATGTTACACTTATTATCTTCAGCCCAGTGTTGCACTTACATGAAACCAGCCACTCACTGCAGAAAATTCTGCCTCGTTGTTAGTGATTGCTGATTCCTTCGGTGTAAATAATCCCACTGTGGGGTCTAGCGGGATGGCTCAGGGGTTACGAACTCTTATACTTGCAAAAGGATTTGAATTTGGGTCCCAGCAGCTTCATGGCTTTCACCTGCCTGTAATCTAGTTCCAGGGAATAGGATACCCTCTTCTGGCCTCTGTGGGCACCAGGCATGCGCAGACATACATGCAAAAAAAAAAAATACCCATACACATAAAAAGTACATTTTAAATTTAAAAAAAGTTCCCACTGTGGACGTCTGAGGGCAGCCGACCAAGTGCAAAGTCCAGAAATAATGCTTAAAATGTGTTTTGTGAGTCAGAAGGAGCCGCTGAAGCTCATCCCGGCACACACTGGCTTAAATGCCAATCACCTGTGAACGGTTGCTACTCCTCTCTTCAAAGCCACAGCGCCCAGACCTCCTCCTGCCCACAGACACCTGACCTGCTTCCAAAGCAGAAAATCCCCAAGGTCACTGATTCCCTAAGGGCCTCCTTTGACTTCCAAGGAATTCAGAGTGTCTCTGCGTGGGTCAGGCAGTGTGCTGAGCTAAGAGAATTATAATAGCACTCAGTGCTATAGTAGTTTAGAGCTGCAGTTCCTCAGAGACAGGCATCAGAACCTTCAAAAGGACTGCTTAACTGTTCTCTGTGGCTTGCCTATGGAAAAGATCCCGTTCCCTCCCCTGGAACATCAGGATAAGAAGCTTCGGTGGCTTTTACAACTCCTCAAATAATCTGAGACTGTTTTACTCTTGAACTGAAGTCAGCAGATTTCCTCTGAGCTGACACGCGTCTGTCACACATTGGAAGAATGCTCGGACTCCATTGCTTCCGCCTCCGTTCTCAGGCCTGCAGACATACATGCAGGGGAGACCCGGTGACTGCAGAGACAGCTGTGCCCCCTCTCCCCTGCAGCTAGCTCCTCACTGGCCAGGCGTCCAGGAGTTCACGACACATGTCAGGTAAGGATGATCCCCAGAGGCTTAAAACTCAGTTGTTTTCTGCTTGCAATTATTCAAACTTCTGCTAGGGCTGGAACATGCTTCGTGATCCCTGGAAGCTCATGCGTTGGAACTTGGTTCCCCAGGTGGCAGGAATGTAGGACGCTGGTGCGCTTTTAAGAGCCAGGGCCCGCCAGGGATTGACTGGGAGGATGTGAGGGTCTGGTTCCTGGCTGCAGACATGACGGTTTACCCTGTGGTGGGCTCCACCGGCACCCACGCCCTGAGATGGTATGGACAAAGAGCACACTCGACACAGACCAAACGCTGCTGCTGAGAATTTTAGTCTTCCAGCGTGGGAGCTAAAGAAACTGTTCTTTTAATTTTCACTCTTTTCCAAGCAGAAAATTTAAAAAAAAAAAAAATAAGCAAAAGACTTGAAACAGAAAAACTTACTTTCTTCATTAATCACGTGATTAATTGCCAAGACCCTTAGAACCGGCGCTGGGACCGAACCCGAACCCGGAGGACAAAGGGGTGGCCGGTAGCTCCTTTGTTCCCATAGCCTGCCGGCAGCGAGCAGGGTGGGCCCTTTGTTCGCGAGTGGAGTTTCGATCTGGGCACCGAGTGAAACATCATTGTGGTGAGTGAGTGCTGCGGCAGCTGGGAACATACCTCAGCCCACCCACACTTCCTGGCCATCCTACAGGGGCTATACTGCCCATACCTCCTCTCTCTTCCTATCCCATCCAGTTTACATCCAGATCCCCCCACCCCCTGTCTCCCTCCCTCCCTCCCTTCTTTGGCAGCATAGCGCCTCCCTGCTCAGTCTGCTGGGGCGCTGGGACCAAACCCGAACCGGGAGGACAAAGGGGTGGCCGGTAGCTCCTTTGTTCCCATAGGCTGCCCGCAGTGAGCAGGGTGGGCCCTTTGTTCGCGAGCTAACCAAGCAGCGGAGTTTCGATCTGGGCCCCAAGTGAAACATCATTGTGGAGAAACATCTCTGGGGAGTGACATCACTGGGAAGGTACATCAGTGGGCAAGAAGACCTGATCCTGTAAAAGAAGATCCAAAGGGGAGTATTGGGAGGAAGAGATGGGCAGACGCCAATGCAGGAATTCTCCCAACAATCTGAAAAACAACATGAAACCACCAGAAGCCAGTGACCTCACAACAGGAGGACATGAACAGCTTAATCAAGAAGAAGTAGAAAAAACTGACTTCATGAAAGTGATTGACACCCTTAAACAGCATATAAAAAACACCCTTATAGAAATGGATGAGAAGTATAACAGAAAGTTCAAGGAATTGAGTAAATCAGTGAATGATACCCTAGGAAACAAAGGAAAAACAATCAAGCAGAAAATGGAAACAATTCATGACTTGAAAACTGAAATGGAGGCAAAGAAGAAAACACAAACAGAGGGCCGGCTGGACATGGAAAAATCTAGGTAAACGAATAGAGACTACAGAATCAAGCATAACCAGCAGAATACAAGAGATAGAAGAAAGAATCTCAGATTCTGAGGATAACAAAGAAAATAAATGCTCTGATCAAAGAAAACAGCAAGTCCAACAAACTCTCATCACAAAACATTCAGGAAATATGGGACACAATAAAAAGACCAAACCTAAGAATAATTGGAGTAGAAGAAGGAGAAGAAGTGCAGCTCAACGGTCCAGAAAATATACTTAATAAAATTATAGAAGAAAACTTTCCCAACCTGAAGACAGATGTACCTATGAAGGTTCAAGAAGCATACAGAACACCAAATAGGCTGGATCAAAAGAAAACATCCCCTCGCCATATAATAATCAAAACACAAAATATACAGAATAAAGAAAGAATATTAAGAGCCGCAAAGGAAAAAGGCCAAGTTACTTATAAAGGTAAACCTATCAGACTTACACCTGACTTCTCTATGGAAACCATGAAAGCCAGAAGGTCCTGGATAGATGTACTCCAAAAACAAAGAGACCACGGATGCAAGCCCAGACTACTATATCCAGCCAAACTTTCATTCACTATAAATGGAGAAAACAAAATTTTCCAGGATAAAAACAAATTTAAACAATACGTAGCCACAAATCCAGCCTTACAGAAAATAATAGAAGGAAAATCACTAACCAAGGAGTCCAACAATGACCACAATAACTCAGACATCTAGAGACCCTTCACCAGCGCAAATCAAAGAAGGAAAACACACAAACCCTACTACTAAAAAAGTGACCGGAGTTAACAACCACTGGTCATTAATATCACTTAATATCAATGGCTCAACTCACCTATAAAAAGGCACAGGCTAAGAGATTGGATACGAAAACAGGATCCAACATTCTGCTGTTTGCAAGAAACACATCTCAACCACAAAGACAGGCACCTACTCAGAGTAAAGGGTTGGGAAAAGGTGTTTCAAGCAAAAGGTCCTAAGAAAAAAGCAGGTGTGGCCATACTAATTTCTAACAAAACTGACTTCAAACTAAAATCAATCAGAAGAGACCGAGACGGTCACTTTATACTCATAACAGGAACAATTCATCAGGAGGACGTCTCAATCCTGAATATATACGCCCCCAATATAAAAGCACCTACTTATGTAAAAGAAATATTACTAGAACTCAAGGAAGACATCAAACCACACACACTAGTAGTAGGAGACTTCAACACACCTCTCTCTCCAAGGGACAGGTCAATCAGACAGAACCTAATAGAGAATTAAGAGAATTATTGGAGGTAATGAAGCAAATGGACTTAACAGACATCTATAGAACATTCCACCCAAATAGGAAAGAATATACCTTCTTCTCTGCAGCTCATGGAACCTTCTCAAAAATTGACCACATACTCGGAAACAAAGGAAACCTCCACAGATACAAAAAAATATCAGTGTCCACCTGTGTCTTATCAGATCATCACGGATTAAAGTTAGAAGGCAACAACCACGCTGCCCCCAAAAAACCGACAAACTCATGGAAACTGAACAGTCAACTACTGAACCACACCTGGGTCAAGGAAGAAATCAAGAAAGAAATTAAAGTCTTCCTTGAATTTAATGAAAATAAAGGGACAACATACTCAAACCTATGGGACACAATGAAAGCAGTGCTAAGAGGAAAGTTCATAGCACTAAGTGCCCACTTAAAGAAAACGGAGAATGCATACATTGGGGACTTAACGACATACCTGAAAGCTCTAGAAAAAAAAGAAGCAGACGCGCCCAGGAGAAGTAGAAGACTGGAAATAATAAAACTGAGGGCTGAAATCAACAAAATAGAAACACAGAAAACAGTCCAAAGAATCAATGAAACAAAAAGCTGGTTCTTGGAGAAAATCAACAAGATCGACAAACCCCTATCCAAACTAATTAAACGACAGAGAGAGAACACGCAAATAAATAAGATCAGAAATGAAAAGGGGGACATAACCACAGACACAGAGGAAATTCAGAGAATCATTAGATCTTACTACAAAAGCCTGTATGCCACAAAACTGGAAAATACAAAAGAAATGGACAATTTTTTAAATAAGTATCATATACCAAAGCTAAACCAAGACCAGGTGAATGATCTAAATAGACCGGTTTCTCGCGAAGAATTAGAAATGGTTATCAAAAATCTCCCTTCGAAAAAAAGCCCAGGACCAGATGGTTTCAATGCAGAATTCTACCAGAACTTCCAAGAAGAATTAATACCTATACTCCTTAAGGTATTTCACAATATAGAATCAGAAGAGTCATTGCCAAATTCCTTTTATGAAGCTACAGTTACCCTGATACCAAAACCACAAAAAGACCCAACCAAGAAAGAGAATTACAGACCGATCTCACTCATGAACATCGACGCAAAAATCTTCAATAAAATACTGGCAAACCGAATCCAAGAACACATAAGAAAAATTATCCATTATGATCAAGTAGGCTTCATCCCAGAGATGCAGGGCTGGTTCAACATACGCAAATCTATCAATGTAATCCACCATATAAATAAACTGAAAGAAAAAAACCATATGATCATTTCACTAGATGCGGAAAAAGCATTCGACAAAATTCAACACCCCTTTATGATAAAGGTCTTGGAGAGAATAGGGATACAAGGGTCCTACCTAAATATAATAAAAGCTATTTACAGCAAGCCAACAGCTAACATTAAATTAAACGGAGAAAAACTCAAAGCCATCCCACTAAAATCAGGAACACGACAAGGATGTCCACTCTCGCCATACCTCTTCAATATAGTGCTTGAAATTCTAGCAATAGCAATAAGACAACATAAGGAGATCAAGGGGATTCGTATTGGAAAGGAAGAAGTTAAGCTTTCGTTATTTGCAGATGATATGATAGTGTACATAAGCGACCCCAAAAATTCGACCAAAGAACTCCTACAGCTGATAAACAGCTTTAGTAACGTGGCAGGATACAAGATCAACTCCAAAAAATCAGTTGCCTTCCTATACACCAAGGATAAGGAAGCAGAGAGGGAAATCAGAGAAGCATCACCTTTCACGATAGCCACAAATAGCATAAAATACCTTGGGGTAACCCTGACCAAGGAAGTGAAAGATCTACTTGACAAGAACTATAAGTCTTTGAAGAAAGAAATTGAAGAAGACACCAGAAAATGGAAAGACCTCCCTTGCTCTTGGATTGGGAGGACCAACATAGTAAAAATGGCAATTCTACCAAAAGCAATCTATAGATTCAATGCAATCCCCATCAAAATCCCATCAAAATTCTTCACAGATCTGGAGAAGACAATAATCAACTTTATATGGAAAAACAAAAAACCCAGGATAGCCAAAACAATCTTATACAATAAAGGTTTGTCTGGAGGCATTACCATCCCTGACTTCAAACTCTATTACAGAGCTACAGTATTGAAAACAGCTTGGTATTGGCATAAAAACAGAGAAGTCGACCAATGGAATCGAATAGAAGACCCTGACATTAACCCACAAACCTATGAACACCTGATCTTCGATAAAGGAGCTAAAAGTATACAATGGAAAAAAGAGAGCATCTTCAACAAATGGTGCTGGCAAAACTGGATGTCAATCTGTAGAAGAATGAAAATAGATCCATATCTATCACCACGCACAAAACTCAAATCCAAATGGATTAAAGACCTCAATATCAGTCCGAACACACTGAACCTGATAGAAGAGAAAGTGGGAAGTAATCTACAGCACATGGGCACAGGAGACCACTTCCTATGTATAACCCCAGCAGCACAGACACTAAGGGCATCATTGAATAAATGGGACTTCCTGAGGCTGAGAAGCTTCTGTAAAGCAAAGGACACTGTCACTAAGACAAAAAGACAACCCACTGACTGGGAGAAGATCTTCACCAACCCTGCAACTGACAAAGGTTTGATCTCTAAAATATATAAAGAACTCAAGAAACTAGACCGTAAAAGGCTAATCAACCCAATTATAAAATGGGGCACTGATCTGAACAGAGAATTCTCAACAGAAGAACTTCAAATGGCCAAAAGACACTTAAGGTCATGCTCAACTTCCTTAGCGATCAGGGAAATGCAAATCAAGACAACTTTAAGATACCACCTTACACCTGTCAGAATGGCTAAAATAAAAAACACCAATGATAGCCTTTGCTGGAGAGGTTGTGGAGAAAGGGGTACACTCACCCATTGCTGGTGGGAATGCAAACTTGTGCAACCACTCTGGAAAGCAGTGTTTCGGTTTCTCAGGAAATTCGGGATCAACCTACCCCTGGATCCAGCAATACCACTCTTGGGAATATACCCAAGAGAGGCCCTATCATACAACAAAAGTATATGCTCAACTATGTTCATGGCAGCATTGTTTGTAATAGCCAGAACCTGGAAACAACCTAGATGCCCTTCAACGGAAGAATGGATGAAGAAAGTATGGAATATATACATATTAGAGTATTACTCAGCAGTAAAAAACAAGGACTTCTTGAATTTTGCATACAAATGGATGGAAATAGAAAACACTATCCTGAGTGAGTTAAGCCAGACCCAAAAAGAGGAACATGGGATGTACTCACTCATATTTGGTTTCTAGCCATAAATAAAGGACATTGAGCCTATAATTCATGTTCCTAGAGAAGCTAAATAAGGTGAATCCAAAGACAAACACATAGGCATCCTCAGGAATATTAACCTTCATCAGGCGATGAAAGGAGACAGAGACAGAGACCCACACGGGAGCACCGGACAGAAATCTCAAGGTCCAAATCAGGAGCAGAAGGAGACGGAGCACGAGCAAGGAACTCAGGACCACGAGGGGTGCACCCACACACTAAGACAATGGGGATGTTCTATTGGGATCTCACCAAGGCCAGCTGGCCTAGGTCTGAAAAAACAGGGGATAAATCCGGACTAGCTGAACATAGCGGACAATGAGGAATACTGAGAATTCAAGAACAATTGCAGTGGGTTTTTGATCCTACTGCACGTACTGGCTTTGTGGGAGCCTAGGCAGTTTGAATGCTCACCTTACGAGACCTGGATAGAGGTGGGCAGTCCTTGGGCTTCCCACAGGTCAGGGAACCCTGATTGCTCTTCGAGCAGATGAGGGGGGGGGGGACTTGATCGGGGGAGAGGGAGGGAAATGGGAAGCGGTTGTGGGGACGAGGCAGAAATCCTTAATAAATAAATAAATTAAAAAAAAATAAAATAAAAAATAAAAATAAATAAATAAAATTATAGAAGAAAACTTTCCCAACCTGAAGACAGATGTACCTATGAAGGTTCAAGAAGCATACAGAACACCAAATAGGCTGGATCAAAAGAAAACATCCCCTCGCCATATAATAATCAAAACACAAAATATACAGAATAAAGAAAGAATATTAAGAGCCGCAAAGGAAAAAGGCCAAGTTACTTATAAAGGTAAACCTATCAGACTTACACCTGACTTCTCTATGGAAACCATGAAAGCCAGAAGGTCCTGGATAGATGTACTCCAAAAACAAAGAGACCACGGATGCAAGCCCAGACTACTATATCCAGCCAAACTTTCATTCACTATAAATGGAGAAAACAAAATTTTCCAGGATAAAAACAAATTTAAACAATACGTAGCCACAAATCCAGCCTTACAGAAAATAATAGAAGGAAAATCACTAACCAAGGAGTCCAACAATGACCACAATAACTCAGACATCTAGAGACCCTTCACCAGCGCAAATCAAAGAAGGAAAACACACAAACCCTACTACTAAAAAAGTGACCGGAGTTAACAACCACTGGTCATTAATATCACTTAATATCAATGGCTCAACTCACCTATAAAAAGGCACAGGCTAAGAGATTGGATACGAAAACAGGATCCAACATTCTGCTGTCTACAAGAAACACACCTCAACCACAAAGACAGGCACCTACTCAGAGTAAAGGGCTGGGAAAAGGCTTATCAAGCAAATGGACCTAAGAAACAAGCAGGTGTGGCCATACTAATTTCTAACAAAGTTGACTTCAAACTTAAATCAATCAGAAGAGATGGAGAGGGACATTTTATACTCATAACAGGAACAATTCATCAGGAAGAAGTCTCAATCCTGAATATCTATGCCCCTAATATAAAAGCACCCACGTACGTAAAAGAAACATTACTAAAACTCAAGGCAGCCATCAAACCGCACACACTAATAGTAGGAGACTTCAACACTCCTCTCTCACCAATGGACAGGTCAATCAGACAGAAACCTAACAGAGAAAATAGAGAATTAATGGGGGTAATGAAGCAAATGGACTTAACAGACATCTATAGATTATTCCACCCAAAGAGGAAAGAATATACCTTCTTCTCTGCAGCTCATGGAACCTTCTCGAAAATTGACCACATACTCGGTAACAAAGCTAACTTACACAGTTACAAAAAAATATTAGTAACCACCTGTGTCTTATCAGATCACCATGGATTAAAGTTAGAATTCAACAACAAAGCTACCCCCAGAAAGCCTACAAACTCATGGAAACTGAACAGTCAACTACTGAACCATACCTGGATTAAGGAAGAAATAAAGAAAGAAATTAAAGTTTTCCTTGAATTCAATGAAAATAAAGAAACAACATACTCGAACTTATGGGACACTATGAAAGCAGTCCTGAGAGGAAAGTTCATAGCACTAAGTGCCCACTTAAAGAAAACAGAGAAAGCACATATTGGAGACTTAACAGCCCACTTGAAAGCTCTAGAAAAAAAGAAGCAGACTCACCTAGGAGGAGTAGAAGACTGGAAATAATCAAACTGAGGGCTGAAATCAACAAAATAGAAACACAGAAAACAATCCAAAGAATCAATGAAACAAAAAGCTGGTTCCTGGAGAAAATCAACAAGATTGACAAACCCCTATCCAAACTAATCAAACGGCAGAGAGAGAATTTGCAAATTAATAAGATCAGAAATGAAAAGGGGGACATAACCACAGACACAGAGGAAATTCAGAGAATCATTAGATCTTACTACAAAAGCCTGTATGCCACAAAACTGGAAAATGTAAAAGAAATGGACACGTTTTTAGATAAATACCATTTACCAATACTAAACCAGGACCAGGTGAACAATCTAAACAGACCTGTCAGTCGCGAAGAATTAGAAGCTGTTATCAAAAACCTCCCTACCAAAAAAAGCCCAGGACCAGATGGTTTCAATGCAGAATTCTACCAGAACTTCCAAGAAGACCTAATACCTATACTCCTTAATGTATTCCACAATATAGAAACAGAAGGGTCATTACCAAATTCCTTTTATGAAGCCACAATTACTCTGATACCAAAACCACTCAAAGACTCAACCAGGAAAGAGAACTACAGACCAATCTCACTCATGAATATCGACGCAAAAATCCTCAACAAAATACTGGCAAATCAAATCCAAGAACACATCCGAAAAATTATCCATTATGATCAAGTAGGCTTCATTCCTCAGATGCAGGGCTGGTTCAACATACGAAAATCTATCAATGTAATCCAGCATATAAATAAACTGAAAGAAAAAAACCATATGATCATTTCATTAGATGCTGAAAAAGCATTTGACAAAATTCAACATCCATTTATGTTAAAAGTCTTGGAGAGATTGGGGATACAAGGGTCATACCTAAATATAATAAAAGCTATATACAGCAAGCCAACAGCTAACATCAAATTAAACAGAGAGAAACTCAAAGCCATCCCACTTAACTCAGGAACACGACAAGGCTGTCCACTCTCGCCATACCTCTTCAATATAGTGCTTGAAGTTCTAGCAATAGCAATAAGACAACATAATGGGATCAAGGGGATTCGAATTGAAAAGGAAGAAGTTAAACTTTCGTTATTTGCAGATGATATGATAGTGTACATAAGCGACCCCCAAAACTCCACCAAAGAACTTTTACAGCTGATAAACAGCTTTAGTAATGTGGCAGGATACAAGATCAGCTCCAAAAAATCAGTCGCCCTCTTATACACGAAGGATATGGAAGCAGAGAGGGAAATCAGAGAAGCTTCACCATTCACAATAGCCACAAACAGCATAAAATATCTTGGGGTAAATCTAACCAAGGAAGTGAAAGATCTATTTGACAAGAACTTTAAGGCATTGAAGAAAGAAATTGAAGAGGATACCAGAAAATGGATGGACCTCCCTTGCTCTTGGATTGGGAGGATCAACATAGTAAAAATGGCAATTCTACCAAAGGCAATTTATAGATTCAATGCAATCCCCATCAAGATCCCATCAAAATTCTTCACAGATCTGGAGAGGACAATAATCAACTTTATATGGAAAAACAAAAAACCCAGGATAGCCAAAACAATCCTATACAATAAAGGATCTTCTGGAGGCATTACCATCCCTGACTTCAAACTCTATTACAGAGCTACAGTAATGAAAACAGTGTGGTACTGGCATAAAAACAGAGAAGTCGACCAATGGAATCGTATAGAAGACCCGGATTTTATCCCACAAACCTATGAACACCTCATTTTTGATAAAGGAGCTAAAAGTATACAATGGAAGAAAGAAAGCATCTTCAACAAATGGTGCTGGCACAACTGGATGTCATCCTGTAGAAGAATGAAAATAGACCCATATCTATCATCGTGCACAAAACTCAAGTCCAAATGGATTAAAGACCTCAATATCAGCCCGAACACACTGAACCTGATAGAAGAGAAAGTGGGAAATACCCTACAACTGATGGGCACAGGAGATCGCTTCCTATGTATAACCCCAGAAGCACAGACATTAAGGGCAACATTGAATAAATGGGACCTACTTAAACTGAGAAGCTTCTGTAAAGCAAAGGACATTGTCACTAAGACACAAAGGCAACCTACTGACTGGGAGAAGATCTTCACCAACCCCACAACAGACAAAGGTCTGATCTCCAAAATATATAGAGAACTCAAGAAACTAGACTTTAAAATGCTAATTAACCCAATTAAAAAATGGGGCACTGATCTGAACAGAGAATTCTCAACAGAAGAACTTCAAATGGCCAAAAGACACTTAAGGTCGTGCTCAACTTCCTTAGCAATCAGGGAAATGCAAATCAAAACAACTTTGAGATATCATCTTACACCTGTCAGAATGGCTAAAATAAAAAACACCAAGGATAACCTTTGCTGGAGAGGCTGTTGGAGGAACGGGTACCCTCATCCATTGCTGGTGGGAATGCAATCTTGTGCAACCACTGTGGAAGTCAGTGTTTCGATTTCTCAGGAAATTCGGGATCAACTTACCCCTGGACCCAGCAATACCACTCCTGGGAATATACCCAAGAGATGCTCTATCATATGACAAAAGCATTTGTTCAACTATGTTCATGGCAGCATTGTTTGTAATAGCCAGAACCTGGAAACAACCTAGATGCCCTTCAATGGAAGAATGGATGAAGAAAGTATGGAATATATACACGCTAGAGTACTACGCTGCAGTAAAAAACAATGACTTCTCAAATTTTGCATGCAAATGGATGGAAATAGAAAACACTATCCTGAGTGAGGTGTCTCAGACCCAAAAAGATGAACATGGGATGTACTCGCTCATAATTGGTTTCTAGCCATAAATAAGGGCCACGGAGTCTACAATAGGTGAACCTAAAGAAGCTAAGTAAGAAGGTGAACCCAAGGAAAAACATATAGTTATCCTCTTGGCTAAGGGAAGTAGACCAAATTGCTGGGGAGAAAATTGGGATCTTGGGGGTGGGGTGGGATGGGGGTAAGGAGAGATGGGGAGAGAAAAGGTAGAAGGGAAGGAGGGGGGACATGGGGAAACAGGAGAATTGGGATAAAGGAAAGGTGGATAGGGGAGCACGGAACCACAATTCTTAGTTAAGGGAGCCACTTTAGGGTGGGCAAGAGACTTGACCCTAGAGGGGCTCCCAAGTGCCCAAGATGAGGTTCCCAGTTAGTTCCTTGGGCAGCTGAGGATTGGGAACCTGAAATGACCCTATCCTAGAGCAATACTGACGAATATCTTGCATATCATCATAGAACCTTCATCTGGTGATGGATAGAGATAGAGACAGAGACCCACACAGGAGCACTGAACTGAACTCCCAAGGTCCCAATGAGGAGCAGAAGGAGGGAGAACATGAGCAAAGAAGTCGAGCCACGAGGGGTGCACCCACCCACTGAGACAGTGGAGCTGATCTACTGGGAGCTCACCAAGGCCAGCTGGACTGTGACCGAAAAAGCATGGGATAAAACCGGACTCTCTGAACATGGCGAACAATGAGGGCTGATGAGACGCCAAGGACAATGGCACGGGGTTTTGATCCTACTTAATGTGTTGGCTTTGTGGGAGCCTAGCCAGTTTGGATGTTCACCTTCCTAGATATGGACGGAGGGGGGAGGACCTAGGACTTACCACAGGGCAGGGAACCCGGACTGCTCTGTGGACTGGAGAGGGAGGGGGAGAGGAGTTGGGGGAGGGGGAGAAGGGTGGGAGGAGGGGGAGAAGGGTGGGAGGAGGGGGAGGGAAATGGGAGGCTGGGAGGAGGTGGAAACTTGTTTTTTGTTTATGGTTTTTTTTCTTCTTTTCTCAATAAAAAAAAAAAGAACCTTAGAACCTTATTAGAGTATGGAAAAGCTGGTTTAATATTACCTCATCAAACTGTGAAATAAAAAAATGCCAGAGTACACTGATACGGGAACAGAGCGAGCTGAGCTGGGATTAGCAGCGCGTACCTACGATGCTAGCACCTGAAGCAGGGGCACAGCACAAGTCTGGATTGGCCTAGTCTACTGACTGAGTTCCAGGCCAGCTTGGACGACATTAACAAATCCTATCTCAAAATCAGGAATAGAAAAAGGAAAAGAACAGGAGGGGGTTGGGGAAAGGAGGAGAAGGAGGAGTTTAAGGCACAGAAGTGCTCTCCTTACAGACTTGAGAACTTGAACGCAACCCCCAGACCCCGCATTAAAAAAATAAATAACTAAAAAGCCAGGTGCAGTGGCTCCCACTTATCATTCCAGAATTAGGAGGCAGAGACAGGCAGAACCCTGAGGGCCAGCCGCTCTAGCTTCCTCGGCAATCTCCAGATCATCGAGAGACCCTGTCAACACCCACGGCTGCCCTCTGGCCCACATATGCATGCACACACAGAGACCTGTGCTCCCTGCATAACACACAGATGAAAAGTATGACTATGTGTGAACATACGATCAGACTCATAGCATTGCGTGTAGAGGCACACAGAAAAGAAATGCCACGCCAGCTTGTGGGCAGTGTTGCCGCTGGTAGGCACACTCTCCCTGTGGGAAGACACATTCGCCTCCTCCCTCCCTCATTCCTCCCTCAGTGCTGAGTTCCCAAGAGGAGCTGGGTCCCTCCCTTAGAAGATTCCTGCCTAGGATGAAGACACTGTGCTCTGAACTCTTGGTAGAGCTTGCTGTTCCCAGGGACAGGTAACTGAACAACAGGTGTGCAGCTAGCACAGGCAAGAGGCACCTGTGATCCGCACCGACCACCGCAGGCATAGAGTACTAAACCACACCTAATCCAAACACAAACCCCTGGTGTTCTAAGTGCATCTTCAAAAAAAAAAAAGTCTTAGGCTTTCATTTTTAAAACTTCCGTGTATTCATCTCTCCTTTATCCACCCATGTAGCAGGTATGTATGGAGTTCCAAGAGCAAATCCCTGTTTTAATTGGTTAGGAGATAGCATGACAGAAATTAATCCTGGCCAGGGGACAGCTGATAATTCACCAGGGGGGAAACACAACAGTAGGTTAAGCAAGCTAAATGTTGAGTAGACGAGAATAGGTGCAGAGGAAAAAGAAGAGTAAGGAGCAAGAGAGGGAGTGGGCATGCAGAGAGGCACCCTGCCTTCTCCTAACGTGGCTGGGAGTGTAAGTGTCTACTGGAGGGCCAAACAAGACCCCTAGATCCTAGAGACATCAGCCTCAGCATGGTGGCTGCCTCTCCTGCTGCTTAAGAGCACTCAAAGACACATGGTCAAATATGACTAACGTCTAAAGGGCACCATACGGTGAGGGCTCAGGGGAGCACACCCTGGACACTGGCTGTCCACCCCTGTGTACTGGACACTGGCTGTACACCCCTGTGTACTGGACACTGGCTGTACACCCCTGTGTACTGGACACTGGCTGTACACCCCTGTGCACTGGACACTGGCTGTCCGCCCCTGTGCACTGGATACTGGCTGTCCGCCCCTGTGCACTGGACACTGGCTGTCCGCCCCTGTGTACTGGACACTGGATGTCCGCCCCTGTGCACTGGACACTGGCTGTCCGCCCCTGTGCACTGGACACTGGCTGTCCGCCCCTGTGCACTGGACACTGGCTGTCCGCCCCTGTGCACTGGACACTGGCTGTCCGCCCCTGTGCACTGGACACTGGCTGTCCGCCCCTGTGTACTGGACACTGGATGTCCGCCCCTGTGCACTGGACACTGGCTGTCCGCCCCTGTGTACTGGACACTGGCTGTCCGCCCCTGTGCACTGGACACTGGCTGTCCGCCCCTGTGTACTGGACACTGGCTGTCCGCCCCTGTGTACTGGACACTGGCTGTCCGCCCCTATGTGCTGGACACTGGCTGTGTCCTTGGGACTCTACTTTGCAGCTCTGGGCAGACTGCATGAGCTTTCATACACAGGAAGGTCTCGCCACCCTAGACCAAGGACATTCCACAGGGAGGGAGGGAGCACTCCTGGAACACAAGGATGCCATCAGCCCTGCCTCCACGTCTAAGAATCTGCACATGAAGAAGGGGTTCCCGCTAATCCCAGCAAAGCCAGCGTGGGGCCTGTGGAACACAGCTTTCTTTTTTTAAAATTTTTTTTTATTTTTTTAAATTTATTTATTTATTAAAGATTTCTGTCTCTTCCCCGCCACCGTCTCCCATTTCCCTCCCCCTCCCCCAATCAAGTCCCCCTCCCTTGTCAGCCCAAAGAGCAATCAGGATTCCCTGCCCTATGGGAAGTCCAAGGACCACCCACCTCCATCCAGGTCTAGAAAGGTGAGCATCTAAACTGCCTAGGCTCCCACAAAGCCAGTGTGTGCAGTAGGATCAAAAACCCATTGCCGTTGTTCTTGAGTTCTCGGTAGTCCTCATTGTCCGCTATGTTCAGCGAGTCCGGTTTTATCCCAGGCTTTTTCAGATCCAGGCCAGCTGGCCTTGGTGAGTTCCCGATAGAACATCCCCATTGTCTCAGTGTGTGGATGCACCCCTCGCGGTCCTGAGTTCCTTGCTCGTGCTCTCTCATATTTGGTTTCTAGCCATAAACAAAGGACATTGAGCCTATAATTAGTGATCCTAGAGAAGCTAAATAAGGAGAACCCAAAGAAAAACATATAGGCATCCTCATGAATATTAACCTTCATCAGGCGATGAAAGGAGACAGAGACAGAGACCCACATTGGAACACCGAACAGAAATCTCAAGGTCCAAATCAGGAGCAGGAGGAGAGAGAGCACGAGCAAGGAACTCAGGAACACAGCTTTCTACAATCCGCCCTAGTACGCCGGAAAACACATTCTAAAGCCACTTAGGCGATTTCTTTTTAATGTAACTGTTAGACTTTGGGGGATTTAATCAAAACCTTCATAACAGGGCATTCTCTTCCAACTCGGCTTTTCCATTCCAGGGGCAGAAGTGCTGTGCACAACAGCAGAAGAAAAAAGTAATTTAAAAATGTCATTGAACTGAATCTGCTTTGCTGCCTCTGGAACCGTAGCTCTTAGGGAAACACGGGCTGCTAGCGCCCCCTAGGGAGCAGTACCGGAGCTAGTCACATTTTAGACAGCCGCTTGAGAGGACAAACTGGTCATCCTATCCAGGGACAATAGCAGGGCTGTAAATAACTTGGCAGCCTGCAAAGCATGGGTGTGGGGGGCTCCCTGGGGCGGATGAGGTAGAGGATGGGGCAGTGGGTGGATGCTCATCTTTCCTGCAGTTCTCTGAATTAATCTCTGACAATGACGGACGGTCGGGTACGTGAGCGATCGGCTGCTGGGAGTGGGCACGTAGTGAAAAGAATCATCAGTCCCTACAGCAAAGGAACAATAGGTGCGTTTACAAGGGCTTGCTGCATCTCATATCACACGGGCTAATTAAGTCAATTATGTGTGTAGATGAGTGTGTGCGTGTGTAGTCCAGAAGCTGATACACAGTGTCTTCCTCAAATGCTCTACACCTCATTTTTTTTATTTTAATGAGGCAGTGTACCTCACTAAACCTGGAGCTCACTGATTCTGCTAGACTGGCTGGCCAGGGAACTCTGAGATCTTCCTGTCTCTATCTTAAGGAATGTTCAACACTTAAGGAATGTTCAACATCCCTAGTCATCGGAGAAATTCAAATCAAAACAACACTGAGATTCCATCTTACACCTGTAAGAATGGCCAAGACCAAAAACACTGATGACAACTTATGCTGGAGAGGATGTGGGGAAAAGGGAACACTCCTGCATTGCTGGTGGGAATGCAAGCTGGTACAACACCTTTGGATGTCAGTGTGGTGATTTCTCAGAAAATTAGGAAACAACCTTCTTCAAGACCCAGCAATACGATTTTTGGGTATATATCCAAAGGATGCTCAATCATACCAAAAGGATATATGCTCAACTATGTTCATAACAGCATTGCTTGTCATAGCCAGAACCTGGAATCAACCTAAATGTCCCTCAACCAAAGAATGGATAAGGAAAATATGGTATATTCACACAATGGAGTACTACACAGCAGAAAAAAATAATGGCATCTTGAAATTTGCAGGCAAATGGATGGAGCTAGAAAACATCATATTGAGTGAGTTAACCCAGACCCAGAAAGACAAATATCAAATGTACTCACTCATAAGTGGCTTTTAAACATAAAACAAAGACAACCAGCCTACAAATCACAATCCTAGAGAACCTAGACAACAATGAGGACCCTAAGAGAGACTTACATGGATTTAATCTACATGGGAAGTAGAAAAAGACAAGATCCCCTGAATAAATTGGGAGCATGGGGACCATGGGAGAGGGTTGAAGGGGAGGAGAGAGAGGCAGGGAGGGGAGCAGAGAAAAAATGTATAGCTCAATAAAATCAATAAAATGAAAGACGTTTTCGACCACACATTTGCACCAGGACATCCTGCACCACAGGACCAAGTGACTGTGCACTGAAACCGCCAGCCCGCGCCAGCTCTTTCTCCCTTTGGTTGGCTGGTCAGGAGAACTTGGAGATGTGTTTTGTTGCCTTCATTGCTCTTGACATTGGTGGCTGTGTTCTCATCTTTTCCTTTTGTGTACTAGGAAGGCTTCAGGCTTTAACCGTGTTTTAACTCTGGTTACTAAGATTGAGCTACATTAATGCAGTAGGACAGGCTGTAGGAATCCTTTTCTGTAAGGTGATGGACAGTAATTTTTAAGGTGTTGCAGGTTACCTAGTTTCTGTGAAAACTACTCAACTCGGTGAGGTAGCCATGGACAATATGAGGTTAGTGGTGGTGAGGCTGTGTTCTAATTAAACTTTATTTAGAAGGGAGTGGGCAGAATGTGGCTAGAGCTGGAGGTGTAACGCAAACAATGAAAAATTAAAAAGTGGGAAAGGAACAAAATGGGGAGAAGAATAGCACCAAAGTTGCAGAGCCTGGAGAAGCTGCATTGGGGAAAGGGCTGGACCTGCATGGAATAGGTGAAGAGGTGGAGCCTTGATGGGGTGGAAGAGATGCACAGACACTGACAGTGTGTGGAAACCAGAAAAGCATGTTTGTCATCCAGAACAAGCAGAAATGTTTCTTAACTCTGTTAAAGGAAAAGTTAATACAAAGAGAAAATGTCTGTCTGACAGTGAACCTGATGCTAACAAATCCAGGGGGAAAGGGGCATCGCTGACAAAGCAAGGTGCTGCTCCAGGGGTCCCAGTGCTCAAGGGAGGGGAGCCTCAGATGACGCTGAGAAGTGATAATCTCATAAACAGAAGGGCTCCAAGGCAGGTACTGGCAGAAGAGGCAAGCGGGCATGAAGTATGCTCAGATTATAATTGTTTTTCATGGACAGGGACTGGCTTGGCATCCATGTCCAGAAGAAGAGGCTCAATGATTTTGTGGGGGGGGGGGGGGCGGAGGGAGAGAGGGAGAGAGAGAGAGATCTGAAACCTTAGTTTTGGAATTGCCAGTGTGAAAAAAACGAGTTCCATTCTAATGGAAATCAGAGATTTGGTAAGTGGGTTTTGACAATATTAACGGTTGCTGGGATTTGTTTTTGCTTTGCATCAAAAGGTAACTCTGCTTTTCCATAAAGAAAAGCTTCCCGGAGCTGTCCCCTGTCCCCTTATCCCCTGACAGCCTGCCTGACATCCCATTTCGTTCATCTTCATTGGAGGACAGCTTTGTCTCAGTATTGGGAAGTTTTCTAGCCGTTGCTCAATCAGAACTGACTTTTAACCAGTGTGAGAGAAACAGTGTGTAACTGCTATGATTTTTGTTCATGTGTGTTTGCATAAAGTATCTATATAAGTAGTTTTCCTTCTTAAATATACACACTGAAACAAAGCCACAACCATGTTCCTTGGATTCCATCATCCCAACAGACCCAAGGAAGCACTTCAGTTCCTTTCAACAGGTACCTGAGGCGTAAACTTTCCAATTCAGTCGCACCCAGGCAGTGACTCAAACACAGCCATATCAGATTTCATATCTGTTCCATCACATATATGCAACTATTTATTTACACAAGTCCTTAAAGACATGATTTTGCCACTGCCAACGACTCCCCACCCAGACAAGGGAGGCAGTCAGATTCCGGGTTAGTAACCACTCCTTTGTGTACAGTTGAAATCTGCGTACTGAATAGCAGAGATTGTTCATGGAAATGCAGTCTGTGTGGTTAGATGAACTGCCAATTTAGGATCCACTAGCATAAACGGGGTAACAAAATTTTACGCTGCTGTTATTCATCTGCATAATTTTTCTTTGCCCCAACTCATTCCATCACGGGAACCTTGCTCTGGTCTCCCTGCAGATATCTGGTCTCTGTGATCTCCACTGGAATAATCTGGAGAAGGCACACAGTGTGCAGTGTAGGAGACAGACAGGAGAGAGGAGAGCACATTCTTCTTGGGGCATGGGAACGGACAGTGGCCAGAAAGACATTGTACTGGTTTGCACTTTCGGAAGGCTCTGTACCCTTTCTAAAGTCTCTGGGACAGACACCTGTCCCAAAGGCTTTCTGTCCAAACAGTTGGCAGCCTGTCCGATTTGTCTTAGGGGTGGGGGTGGGGTAAACCACCTGCTTTGTAGTAATTTTAGGACTTCTGTCATCAGGCTTAGGCCTTCCAGGCAGGCTGAAGATGTAACGTCTCCTCTCAGGGCCAGACCGTTCCTCTCATCAGACGTCTGAATCCTGTAGTTGCAGTTATAGAGGCTGTTTTGAGAGAAGGGTCCAGCTCTAGCGCCCTCTAGCCGTGCCATGTCTAACTGCCTCTCTAACAGTCCCTTCTGTGAAACCTAAGTTGTTAGGTAGTGGGTTCGTAGTTCAGCGGGAGCTAAGAAAATCATTTTGTAGTAACCAGCCTGTTTTCTCGCTGGACATTACTTGCTTTATTATAAATAATGGAGCAGCGGTCAATAAATAGTTTCAGATTCGTGTACCTAGAATCCTTAGCTCCATCCTGGAAGTCAGCCTCTGTCTCTGATACATATTTACCTCGCCCCATCTGCTGACTTTTTAAATCCCAGTTCTCTGGGGACACCAGGATAGTATTCCACAGAACCCCTGAGATGATGCGTTATGAAAGTTTCGTTTCATCAGCACAGACTTAGTGACTGTTTGCCACATTCTGTGCACTAAGACTGCTGTCATCAAAAAACTGGCTATCATATAGGCATTGCACACGTATGAAAAGTTCATCCAATAAATGAAATTACTTACAGAGAAAAGTTTAGTGATATGTCTGGTTAGTATTGTAGACAGGGTCTCATGATGTAGCCCAAATTAGCCTTGAGTCTCAATCCTCCTGCCTCAGATACATAAGTGCTGGGAACAAACATGCTCTACCGTGCCCGGTCAGCCAGTTTAAGGATATTGGCCATAGAAAGAAGAATGGGGCCCATGGCAGCAATGGCATTAGAAACTGTAGCTATACACCCATCCCTTCTAAACATTCTAGCACATATCCAAGGCTGGGGAGACAGATCTGACAACAGTAACTGCCCCCTTGTTCCTTCCACATCGCTCAACCATAAACAGACCTGCTGCTGTTAGATGAGACCCTTCTGGGAGTGGGCTGGGGCTTATGGTTGCTAAATAGCCACACGAACGAAGAGGTAGCCAACAGCATGAAATCAGTAGTTCTCGGGGTTGTTCCTACAGAGGCCTGGGAGGGAATGTTCCAGGCTGCACTCCTCAGCTGGCCCTGCAGTTTATCCTCCCCCCAAGCCTTCGCTTTACATTTTCACATCTTCTACCCATGTCTGTCTCTGAAAGCTTCCCTCTGCAGGTATATTGAGCTAGGAGCGACCCCGACAGTTCACCTCAGTCTGATTGCCACCGCTTTAGACGTAGGCCTCTGGATAAGTTTGCATTCTGTAGTACTTGGAACCAGGACTCTACAACAAGAATTTTAAGAGTCCAGACACTGAAGTTGCCTACACCTGTGGCTGGGGTGCCTAAGCTTCATGTGTGCTGGACTGTTGGGAAGGAAGAGGATTCATCTGAGCTCTGGGGTTGCCAGTGGCAGGACAGGAAGAACGCATTATTGCAGGAACACATCGGACACTGTGAAGGAACAAATGGCCTCCTTCATCTCAGACACTTGAGTCATCCACACCCCTCTTCTGGACAATTCATGCAGTGCCACAGCAAAAACCTGGGGGATCAGGTCCTGCATTACTTCTTGGGACCAAGCATCCATATCTGGTATCTCTTTTCCACAATGCCACCCTGAATCTCGTATCCTAAGTAGGATACACTGATGATGTTTAGTCACAATAGTGAAAAGGAGGAACTAATGACCTCACACAGCCTAAATCTGCCTCTTCCATATCAGTGCCTGGTGGACAGAGCAAAGTGGCTGCCTCCGACTATGGAGGCATGCGCAAGACCAGCCAGTGCCCAGTGTTCCTAACCCGAAGTCTGACCACAGCTCCCAGTCCAGCTCTCTCTGCACTCACCAGTCACACTCTGTGCTGGGGAGTTTAATGTCAATTTGACACAAACTAAAGTCACTGGAGAAGAGGGAACCTCGATTAAGACAGTGTTTCCTTAGATCAGGCTGTAGGCAAACCTGCAAGGCATTTTCTTAATTAGTGATTGCTGGGGGAGGGCCCAGTCCATTGTGGGTGGTGCTATCCCTGGTCTACAAGAAAGCAGACTGAGCAAGCCAAGATGAGCAAGCCAGAAAGCAGCACCCCTCCATGGCCTCTGCATCAGCTTCGGCCCCCAGGTTCCTGCCCTGTTTGAGTTCCTGTTCTGATTTTCTTTAATGATGAACAATGGGAAGTGTACGCAGAATAAACCCCTTCCTCCCCAGCTTGCTCCTCCACAATAGCTCCTGAGCAGAAAGGGCAACCCAGCGTCCTGATAGTAGTCATTGAGCTTTTTAGGGAGCAGATAACTAGTAGCTTCTCTGCTGTTCCCAGAGGGGTTCCACCGGCCAGCTCCCCACTCTGGCTCTGATTGGGTGCACACCTTTATGCGCACACCTCCTCCCAGCTACTCACTCTCGGCACCTTGCGGTGACATCAGTATGTAACCGTCGCGCCTTAACCTCAACAATTGGCAGGTTGCCCCGGCACCTTCCTAAACTCTCCGTCCTAGCCCTCTGGCCAAACTGTTTCACTACGCCTGAAGCCCTGTCCCATCACTAGCTGAACAGACCCAGTCCTGTGGCCCCGCCCAGGCCTCGCCCTAGCAGTGAAGCCCCACCTCCATCACATGCCTGGCAGCCTCTAGGCCCCTCCCTGATAGTGCGATCCCTGCTCCTCCCCTCGCTCTGCTGGACCCGCTCACCTGGCTCTCGCGGCTGAAGTAGTTGAGCTCCTTGGGTTCCTGGTGCCGCCGCGGCGGGATGTAGCTGAAAGCTGGCACCGCTGAGATGGGCAGAGATCGGGGCTTGCCCAGCAGAGTGGAGGCAGTGATTTCCTCCTCCTCTTCCCCATCTTCCACTCCCCGCTCCTCCTCTTTTTCTTTCGTATTGCCCGGGTCCATTGTCCGCTGTTCAGTCTTGGCTGGTCCCTATGCCTAGGGAGCCCAGGCCTCAAGCATCAGCTTGTGGGGTTTCTGCGTCCCTCCGGGCGTTTGTGCTCAATCGTTGCCTGGCAACTGCGCCTTGCCCTCAGCATCCGCTGAGTGACGAAGTGTGTTCTTTGCCACCTCCTTCTAGGTCCTTCTCGCCACACCCTGGGAGAGACCTAGCAGCGGTTGGGTGTGGCTTTCCAGGTAGGAACAGCCTAAGGAACCACACCCATTCCGCTACATCTGCTTTCCTCGCGCAGTTTGTTCTAAGTTTCCGGGTGTTTCATAGCTTAGCAGACCACGACAGAAAGCTACCATGCCTCAGGATCCGATGGTACAGCCCCGAAACAAACAGCCCTGGGCCACAGGGAGCTTATAGCCTGCAGGAATAGGTGACAAAGATGAGAAAGGCTGCGGAGGTTCAGGACAGAGCGATCCAGCAGAAACGAGAGGGCCACGTGTGTAACTCGCATAATGGAAGGTTAACGGCGCCGAAGAGTGGGCGGCACACATGGAGCCTCAACATGCGGTGGTAGCTAGCTGCCTTTCAAATGTGGGCTGGGCGGGTCTCAGGAGCAGAGGAGAATGACTGTCACTAGGGTTTAAGGCAGCTCTGGACCCTCTCCCTTCTCAGCTAAAGGAATCCCACTTCCTTCTTGCCCCTAGTCTCCCCTGGCAGATTGCCGAGTAAAGCATGAGTCAGGAAAAAGGCCAGGAACTTTCCCACCATGAGCCGAAGTCTCAAGGGCCTTGGTTTTTCTGGGAACCACTTAGCGATGTGGACATCTCCCTGGAGCTTGGAGATATGTAAAGAAAAGGGGGCCATCTCCCTTCTCCCATGAGCAGAAGTTGTGAAAGCATGCCTGATAGTATTTCTGTCTACATGAAGATATTAGCAAAACAAAACAAAACAAACCCTGTAATTTACTCTCAACCTTTCCCAGTTCTCAACCTTTCCGAAAGCAGAGCAAGAGGGACCAGCTTGGGGCCATGAGACTTTGCACACCTGGGAAGGTGGAAGTGGCTGGTACTAATTAGGATGAGAACTCGGTTTAGCCAGCATAGCCCAGACTGAAATAATCCCGCTACAAATGGTCTATTAACGGCCATTCAAATGTAACTCTGCTAGCTGCCATTTTAGTGGTCACAAGGACTGAGAAGCAGGAGAGGCCATATCAGGCCCATGTGTTGACATGGGACCTGGAAATTGCAAAACCCATAACACTGAGATTGGCTTTTGAAATGCAAGCTGATCAGATCCACATCACCACTGCAAGCATGTGGAGCTTGGTCATGCCCAGAGAGCAATGCAGAGGTTGCATGTGATCAGCATAGACATGTGTTGTACCTGTATCTTTCCGTTCATGTGATCAGCACAGACATATGTTGTACCTGTATCTTTCTGTGCATGTGATCAGCACAGACATATGTTGTACCTGTATATTTCCATAGAATGAGGCAGCTCTTGAGTCCAATGTGAGGCTGAGGCTGTAAGAGACGCTGTGAGACATGGACAAACAGCAAGACAAACAGAACTTCCAACTATTGAGGTTTTAATTCATTTAAAGATAAATTTTGTGTGACCTTTTGTGTGTTCCAGGTACCTGAATAAAATTTAAGGGAAAGCAAGTTCAGATGTATCTATGTGTTTAAGACCTTTGACTCTTAACTTGCAAACCCCATGCCAAGAAGGGGGGAGCATAAAATCACTCTTCTAAAAGCAAGTTACTAGAATAGAGGCAAACTGGGTATTTGGGAGTGCACAGAGATCAGATCAGCCTTCCTTTTACACCACTCTGGCCTACGTGGAAACTGTGCATGCTGATGGCTGTGTGCACGGCACAGAAGTGCTATGTACCGGGATCCAGCTGTCTGCAGGTCTCCAAAGAGAGGCGTGAGCCCGTATTTCACAGAGGCTCCTTGAATTCCGGGAAACGGACTGGTCAGAGGTCAGGGATGCAGCCCATACTGCAGTGGGAAGCCTGTGCTGTTTCTCCTGAAAGGCTCGGTTAGAAGCCATTCTGCTAACCCCGGGTGGGAAGGAGAAATGAGAGGAGATTGCTGTCTGGTCACATTAGCTGTAACTTCAGCACATCTTGCGCGGAAGACAGGCTATATTTATACTGATTTCTCATACACCCTCACTAAGGCTAGAAAAACCCACCTAGCTCAATAGATTGACGACCAAACCTAGATGTAGGGAAGCTACATAACTGGGCACAGTTAATTACTGTTTTAAAATAGCAGCATAAACTCAGTTAAGCGGCCCCCTGTAATTGGGACTTTAATTCACAGCATCTAACATATCCTAAATTGGTGTAAGCATGCCTCTGTATTTGGTTTGTTTCCTGGCGGTCTTAAGGAGTGGGCCAATATGTACTCATGTTTGTGGCTCAGAGGAGGGCTGCCTGGCTGTGCTTCCCTGCAGATTAAGAGAGCATCATGAAGTCAAGTATACAGGCACTATTAATAACGTGTTCGCACTGGCCTCTAAATCTGAGCCAAGGTCATGGGAAAAAAATGAGGACTAATGAGTGAGAAGAAAGCCATTGTCCACCCAAACCATCTTATCTAAATCAGGACACAGGCCAGGGTCCATGGAGAGGATGAACAAGCTTTTACCTCACTAGATTTCCTGTCCTTGATGTTAAAAAAAAAAGACATAAATAAAGCCGGGCGGTGGTGGCAGATGCCTTTAATCCCAGCACTCGGGAGGCAGAGGCAGACGGATCTCTGGGAGTTCGAGACCAGCCTGGTCTACAAGAGCTAGTTCCGGGACAGGCACCAAAGCTACAGAGAAACCCTGTCTCAAAAAAACCAAAAAAGACATAAATATTGATATTGTGAGGGGTGTAGAAGGCCTGATGCCCCTGGCTTTTATACTGAGCTGACTTACTGCCCTGATCAAGTCCTTATCGTAACCTTAAGCATCAAACTTCTTTGGGTTTTATAGGCAAATATAAGATATATAAGATAATCAAGAGGAATGATGGAATTAGAAAACCATTTTTGGATTATGTTTTGACAACAGTTAGTCAAGTAATGGAGCTAAGTCACACTCGATATAGGCTAAAACTATTAGGGAACGGTCAATGGAGAGGAGGGAGGGAGGGGGGGAGAGAGAGAGAGAGAGAGAGAGAGAGAGAGAGAGAGAGAGAGAGACTGGCCTTAATCTACACTCTGGGTGTCACCTTTAACTCAGTGGGAATTACAGCAGACACAGGAACAGGTTAGATGACAGTAAGCCAACAATTTTGACCATCTGTAGGGTAACTGATCAATTTCTCCAGGTGAAGGAAGGGTAGTTGTGTTATCAAGGCTTCAGAGCTTCGCAGCTGCAAAGAACCCAAGGACTTCACATCCTGACCTGAGCACAATAAAGCAGAGACGGCACAAGGAACGCGATATTGTCCTGATGTGAAGCTGTAGAAAGCAATTATTAATTTTGTTACTTGAAATAGTGGCTGAATGGTTAGAAAAATGGTTATAAATGTGCACTGAAGTATTTGGGGCAAAATGATATAATAGCTTGGGTTTTCTAGAAGCACTCCAATAAAAAATAGATGGAACATGACTGAAAAATTATGGTAATTTGTCACGCTGAATAAAGGGACTCATGGTTCCATTATACAATTGCTTCAGCTCTTATAGGTGTTCAAAATTTTTCCATAATAACAGTTAAAAACAGTGGGGTTACCAAGAGATATTGTTTCTTGCAAACACAGAGCCAGAAATATCAGTTTAGCCCACAGACCGTGTGTGGTATGTGCCAGAGACTGGGGAGTCATTGGGAAGAGGTGTTTGTTTTCTCTGAGACGTGAGATTCCAGGTTTATAAAGGCAAAACTTCTTTCGATGGACTCCAACAGCCAAAGGACATTAGTATAAAGTTAGATTTTTCTGATTAGGGGAGTGTTGGGGAATATTATTTTAAGGTGTGTTGCTTTTGTTTAGGCTGCATTTGTTTAACTCTGTGAAGCTGTGATTCTTTGCCTGTCTAAAGCACTTGATGGTCTAATGAAGAACTGAACAGCCAATAGTGAGGCAGGAGCAAGGATAGGTGGGGCTACCAGGAAGAGAGGATAAACAGGAGAAAAGAGGAAGAAGAGGAGCAAGAGAAGAAAGAGAAGAGAACATCAGGGGCCAGCCACCCAGCAAGCCATGGAGAAAGTAAAGAAAAGTATACAGAAACAGAGAAAGCTAAAAGCCCAGAGGCAAAAGGTAGCTGGGATAATTTAAGAAAAGCAGGTAAGAAACAAGCAGAGCTAAGGTCAGGCATTCATAACCAAGAATAAACCTGTGTGTGTGATTTATCTGGGAGCTGGGTGGTAGGCCCCCCAAAAAAGACAAAAGAGTAAAACATCACACAACAGTGGAGCAAGGGAAGTTACACACTGGAGGAGGCAGAGTCACTGGCCAAGCAAGGAGGAGACGGTTCTTGTGGAACCTGGGAAAAGGCAGCAAGTCATCCAACCTAGTGAGGTTGGGTGGAACACACTGAAGCAGAACAACTTGTGAACGAATGCTTAGCCTTTAGACATGATGCTACAGCTGTGGACGGTCTACCCTAGTCTTCCTAGTCCAGTGTCTGCTCAGAAAATTGAGGCCACTTCTGTGTCAGAGTGACCCATGTAGTTCAGATCCTGCAGGCCACAGAGGGATGTCCACACAGGGATGTCCCACATGGCTCAGATCCTGCAGGTGTCCCCTGAGGGATGTCCACAGAGGGATGTCCCACATGGCTCCGGTTCTGGAGGTCACAGAAGGATGTCTTACGTGGCTCGGATCCTGCAGGCATCCACAGAGGGATGACCACAGAGGGATGTCCACACAGGGATGTCCACACAGGGATGGCCACACAGGGATGTCCACACAGGGATGGCCACACAGGGATGTCCATACAGGGATGTCCACACAGGGATGTCCCACGTGACTCAGCTCCTGCAGATTGCTGAAGATGTTGCACTTCATCATTTGGTTTCAGACAGCACATTGGCACTGCATCCTCCACGCTAATCACAACGGCAGTTACAACGGGTCTATAGTTGTAGCCCTGCATGTCGTAAGCAGCAAGCGGCTGTGTCCCCATTGAAACGCATTCCTTCGTGAGCCCTCACTATTAGCTGTGTGAAGCAGCTTATCTGATGAAGATGGCGTGTATACTGTTGACAGTAATAGCCCCCAGTGCTCACTGAGCCCTTACTGCTTTCTAGGCGCTGGGCTGCAGTGCATACGCAGCCCTCCTCGCCCCACTACATGTCCACTCTCCGTGAGTCTGAGAAATTCCCACTTGCTTTCAGACAGGTTACCCCGTACTCAGTCAATGCCATGAACTTTGCTGCCCCCTAGTGACAGCCCCAGAGACTATCCCTGCAGCTTCCAGAGTCACCTGCCCAACAGCTTTCACCTATTTTCCTTTCTCGCTCTCCTTTTAAATATAGGAAGATTAGACCTTATTTAAAATTGTAAAAGATGTGGTACTTTGTGTTATTGCCTGGATCTGGTTGCTGCCACAGCAAACAGACACAGATCAGAGGCTTGGAGATTCAGATTATAGAGACCTAGCTACGCCTCAATGACATGTCCATGTTAAGAGGCAAAGACCCAGACACACCCCAAATTTACGCCGCTTGGTGAAGCCAAAAGTGTAACAACTAGCCTATTTTTATAACATATGCAAATACTTTCAAGATTAATTCTTTTTCAACAGAGCCATGGTTAATTCTAGCTTCCTTCCCTGGCTATCCCCTTTGCTTTGTACCAAGCACAGACGCAAGGGTCCCCGAGGCCTAATTCCCTTTGAGACCTTTGCAGGTGGATTCTGCGTGTGCTCCCAAGGAGTCACTACTCACCCCTAGTACGTGCGAATATTGTACTAGTGTAGTCTGTGCAGATTTAACTTTCTTAGGCTAAGCGTTAACACGGCTGGAACCCTTATAAGAAAATGTGGACACCGTCACACAGGAAGGCCTCGTGAAAGGAAGACCAGAAGGCAGGGCTATGCCTGGGAGCAGAAACACACAGACCTCAATGAGATGTCCATGTTAAGAGGCAAAGACCCAGACACACCCCAATGGGAAGACAGTCATGTGAAAAGACAACACTGCGTGTGCACCACACACACACACACACACACACACACGTACACGTGCGCACACACACACACGCACATGTACATGCGCGCGCGCACACACAATGTGCACACGCACACACACACACACGCACACACACCCCCCAATGGGAAGACAGTCATGTGAAAAGACAACACTGTGTGTGCACCACACACACACGTACACACACACACACGCACATGTACACGCGCGCACACACACACACACATGTGCACACGCACACACACACACGCACACACACACCCCAATGGGAAGACAGTCATGTGAAAAGACAACACTGCCTGTGCACCACACACACACACACGTACATGTACACGCGCGCGCGCACACACACGCACACACACACACGCACACACACACCAATGGGAAGTAGGTCATGTGTAGATGCCAGTACAAACTAAGGCACTCTAGGGACACTAGAAATGGGATGGAGGGGTGAAGCATTCTCTCCTCAAAGCCTTCCAATGTTGGGAGCTACAGATCCCTGGCCCCTTGACTTTCTAAACTGCCTGCAGCTGCTCTGAGCAGGAGACCCTGATGGCGGGCTGATAAAGCCTGCAGCTGAAAGATCCCGAGAGCTGGGGGTGGCTAAGGATCCCTATATAAGCTGCCCCTGAGCACAACAAAGTGGGCATCGGCATTCTTATATCAGGGATGACCTGTGTGCATGTCTCGTCTGTTTATGGTTCCCAGCTTGCGTATGGTCTTGTCGTGGCACGGGAGCTACCGGACCGTCAGTTTAAATAGGACAGTGCAGGACTGTTTGGGTTTTTAGCATTCCAAGGTGCCTATCTTGCCGACACCTTTTGGCCTCCAGGCTGTGAGGACTGATACTTCCATGGCTGTGACCCACATACTTTGCAGTATCATTACAGTACCCCTAAGAGTATAAGGCAAAACTTGTCCAAATTTGTTTTCTATTGCAGTAATAAACTCACGACCAAAAGCAACTTGGTGTAAGAGAGTACATCTAAGTTTACAGGTTACAGTCCACAGTGGAGCCAGGGCAGGAGCTCAAGCAGAAACCTAGAGGCAGGAACTGCAGCAGAGGCCGTGGACAGAGAGGCTCCCTGGGTCTCTGCTCGGCCAGCCTTTTTATATGGTGCAGGGAAACTATCACCTGCAGTGGGCTGGGCCCTTCTACGTCAACTAGTAATTAAGAAAATGCCAAACGGACACACCCATAGGAAGTCTGACCGGGCCACTGAGGTTCCCTCTTCCCATGTAATTCTAGGTTTGCCCTTTGAGGTTACTTCTCTGTCAGTGCTCCATATGGCTCAGATCCTTCAGGCCAGAGCGATGTCCCACAATCACGAACAAGCCCATGACGAGCAGGTGAGGACACTGAAATGAACCCAGGCTTCTGGATTCTTGACCCACGATTCTTACTACGCTGCTGCTTCTCAGGACAACGTTGACACAGTGTGCTCACCTCTAGGGCATCCTCTCTGAGCCAGGAAACTGCTCGGCAAAATGGAAAACTACCTAAACCCAAAGGCAGCAGAGACCCAGGAGTAAGGTGTCCAAGTGGTCAGCAGTGGTGAGCAGTCAGCGGCAGCTGTCCCTGTGCAAGGCCACAGACCCGCGTGGTAGAGCCCAGGCTTCTAGTTGCCCCCACAGCTGTCCCCTGAAGCTGCTCAGGATAATGCGGCTCATTCCTCACGCATCCAGGAACCCCCAAACCCACCTGGCCAGCTTGGCTTCTTCACTTCCACCCTTCTTACCAACTATCACCCCCACCAAAAAAGGAAGTGAGAGAGAAAATGTTTTCTGACCCTTAATGGAAAACACACACCTCTAGAGAACATCTTTATTAGCAGACAATGCTTAATAATAAGACATACAATTAACATTTGCTCATTACATTGCTTTATTGTATTTGATGATTCTGCTCGATGCAGTCGAGGTATCTACAACATTCGTGTAAGTTGATTTTAAATTTACCACTAGAGCACATATAAATAATAATTTACCACCAATACCCGTATACATGGTATAGAACAGCCACAGACCCTTTTCAGATCCCACATCCGTAAACACTTTTCCAGGCAGCAGCAAGTCACAGACTCCTCTGTCTCTTACACTCTGAATCCCAAAGTCGGTTTCTTTGGTTACCAATGGACAGGAGAGTTTGAAGGAAACAGCTTGCTTTGTAAATATTCCACCAACTCAAGTCTTGAGGTAAGCAGCTCCAGCTCATGATAGGGGACCTGGAAGGGAGAGCAGCCATTAAAACCTGTCACCATCCCAGGCAACTCTGCTTTTCCTCTGCCTTGGGTCTCACCCCTCCTCCAGCAGAGGGACCCTGACCCTGGAGTTCCCGGTACCTAAAGGGCAATGCTGGCACAGAGGGGCAGCTGAGCGGAAGCGTGGACGAACTGTGCTCGGGACTGAGTACTGACGGGGAGGGACGAGAAGAGAGCCCGAGCTCAGCGGCCGGAGTCCCACTAGAGCACACAAAGCCAGAGCCAGGCCTGGCTGCAGAAACAAAAAGGGCAGAGGAAGAAGGAAAGTGGAGAGGGATGGGGCAGGGGAAGAGGAGAAAAGGATGGGGAAAGAGGGAATAAAGAGGAATGGGGTCGGAACCAGAGCTGGGAGCGAGGGCTAGGGAGCAGGCCATGTGTCTGAAGGGCCAGCCTGTGTGCAGACTGGATGAATGGATGGTGCTGAATGCTAAGACAGACATCTCTAGTTTAGGTTAAAGCACTGAAGAAACTGTTTCTGCATACTGCATGGCTAGCGGTTAGAAAATGAATTTGGGAACAAGCATGGTACCATGGAAAAGCACCAGAAAGCAGGCTAGAAGGGAGTTAATAACTACTAAAGACAATTGGGGACATGCTTGTCCATGTTTACTATAATGGGGACATGCCTGTCTGTGTTTACTGCCATGGGGACATGCCTGTCCGTGTTTACTGTAATGGGGACATGCCTGTCCATGTTTACTGCGATCCCCCAGCAGACCTTACAAAGTCCCTATTAAGAACATAATGGTAGATGAAGACCCTGGAACCACCTTCCTTGATTTACCCACTAATCAGACAGAACCTGAAGCAAAGCTACTCCAGGAACTTAGCAATTCTAGGCAGAGTTAAGCACTGATAAGGAAATAGACATGTACCACTTTGGAAAACATCAAGTTTTGAATATTCTAACTACAATTTGCAAGTCAAGTAATAAGTCTAAGATATAAACTAGACAGAGTGTGGTGGTCTGCCTGAGTGTCCGCCCACTGACTGTTAAAGCAGGTTAAAACAGGCTGGGCCTGTAAGATGCGTGAGCAGACAGTGACAGATGGGGCTCGGGAACTGATCCGAGGCTTGCGGGGACCATTTACATCAACTGACAGAACAGCACCTAAGCTAAACGCGCACAACATGAGCTAGGGGCGTTCGGATGAGGCTGTGCACAGACAACATGCCGGCTGTCATGGGTGGACCACCCTGGCCATGCTCCTGACCCCACGCTCATCTGGGTGTTCCCAGTGGTTTCTGCTCTGCTCATGGGTTGCTGTTTGCTCCATTGAAGTCTTTACAGTTGTGCTGTATCAGCGTACATAACTGAAAAAGCTAATCGATCGTGGACATTGCTTTTACCTGAACAACCTGGTAGCCGAGCAAGTGCAGGTGTCTCTGTTTAATGGCCTCTTTCCCAAGCAGGTACTTGCTGTCAGAGCAGAACCGCTGCATGCCGTCAATGCACAGTGCCACCCTGCCAGAGCAAAAGAGCTGTAACTCGTGAACCAGCTAAGGTACTTTCTTTAGCTGCCAGGGGTTATTTGAACTTGTCTGTTCGTGTGTCAATATTATTTTTAAATGAATCATGAGTAGACTGTCCTTTAGTCTGCGGGAAAACATTTAGAGCTATTATTGTCTACCAAATGAAAGGATTTTCCAAAAATGGTAAGTTCAGTATTTTCCCCCTTTTTTGAAAATAAATTCTTTTCCCCCAGCATATCCTGATCAGCTTCCCTCCCCTATTCCTCTCAGCTGCTCCCCTCCCCCCTTTGCCTCCCACTCCCTTTCTGGTTCTCATTAGAGAGGAACAGGCTTCTAACAGATAACAACCAAACATGACAAAACACAAGATGGAGCAAAACCGACCGCATCAAAGTTGGATACAGTAGCCCAACCAAAGGGAAAGAGTCCCAAGGCAGGCAAGAGAGCCAGAGACCCAGTTCTCATGGTTGGGAGTCTCATAAAAATCCTAAGCTAAGCTAAAAGCTGTAATGGATACACAGAGGAGCTGGTGCAGGCCAGTGTGGGCCCTGTGCTTGCTGCTTCGGTCTTAGGAAGCTCAGTGTTTTAATTTCCGGAATTGCTGTTGCCCATCTTGAGGAAAACATCAGTTCGCTAACTTAACTCCAACTTTAAACCGACAGCTTCTTTACCTTTTGTGGACATCCTCATCCACTGTAAATGGCAACACAAATCCATCTTCATCTAATTTAATTTCAACATCTGGCAAAAGAAGAAAGGAAAAATTCCTCGTGTGATACCCTCAAAAACATTATCTTCCTGCGTTCCTTGTTCTGGTTTCACTTCTTCCGTATTGCCTTTCTCAGAGGGCCGAGGCTGCAAAGTAATGGCCACAACCGACAGTGAGAACAGTAATTTAGTGGACCCCACAGATAAAGCAAGCCAGCTTTGAAATAAGAAGTCTCAGTTACTCTGAAACAGAGTGGTGTTTCAAGCAATCTACAGCATGCCAAAAACCATGTCCACCCTCTCCTTTCTTGTGTAACAAAGGCCTGAACCCTTCAGCTCAGAGGGAGAACCCTCTAAGTGACGCTGACACCAGCCAGCTGCAGACCTCACCTCCTTACAGGTCTGCTCTCTCCCCATGTACACAAGCACCCTGAACCCTGACAGGTGCCTCCCAAGTGTGTGCACATCCCTTCCTTCTCTCTCACACTACCATCCATTCTGTATAAAACAGACATGAGATACGTCCACAAACTACTGTCTTGTGTGTGATCATCTTCTTTTCCTCAACAACCTGGAGAACAGCCAGGGCAGAGGGACAGGGACTCCTCCATCAGCCCTGCACAAGAGAACTATGGCAAATGATGATCTATGCCGGTGCCATCTATGTGAGCATCTAAAAAGCCATGTGTGTCTCCTGAGCACCTGAAATGTGGCTAGCATGGCAGTGTGATGAGGAACCTGTGTTTAAATAGCTACATACACTAAAGGAACGGCACACAACGGATTACAACAGCAGCTACAAACATCACTGACACTATCTTACACAGTCTGTCAGTCTCAGAGGTCTCTGTTCCTTCTCTCGTTTTGCAGATGAGAGATCAAGTAGAAATAGCTTAAGATCCTCTGCCCAGGACATTTTGCTACTATGTGGCTAATGTGTGAAACTCAAACTCAGAGTCTTGGCTCTGCACAACTCTGATAACCCCTCCTCTTCTCCTTGCCTTCGGGTGAGGGAAGGTTCCCTCCTGCATCTCACACTCCTGGCTACTAAGTCCTGTCTACGGCTTAACAAGGACAGGATGCTCTGACCAAGACCCCTGAGCTACTTACCTATGGTGTAACAATAGGGTGTCAACACTTTTGATGCAAAATACAGTCTTGATCCTAAAAGATCAATTAGCCCCATCACCACGGACTTGTAGAGGTGGAGATCCACGGGGGTCTCCAGGGAGCAGCACGGAGTGAGGAACGATTTCACTTGATACTGAGGAAGAAGTTTGGGCCCCTAAAATTCATACATGCAAACACAAGAGAGAAAAATCAAAGGTAAAGAGCAATAGTGAGCTGAAGGCTACTAGGAGAAAAGACGGACACAAAACTACGTCATATACACAGCATGTTCTAGGACATGGGCACCGGACGGGAAGGCTGCTCCAGCTCTCAGCTTTTAAATGAGGAAAGGGCACAGAAGGCTCAGTTTAAAAGCTTCTTTGGATGTCTGGAGATGCTTCAAGGTCATAATCATTCTCAGCTACGGTTTTTGTTTGTGTGTTTTTCGAGACAGGGTTTCTCAGTGCCGGGGAGTCTGCGGTAGTGAACCTCTCTTGTTTGCTGGGGAGTCTGTGGTAGTGAACCTCTCTTGTTTGCTGGGGAGTCTGCAGTAGTGAACCTCTCGTGTTTGATGAAATCCAGGGAATTATGCGGTAGGACAGCCATGGGCAAAGACAAGAATACAGAGATGGGTCATTTGCCCCCAAGGCCATACCACAGGGCCATGCCCGCTCAAGTCAAAGTTCTGCTGTTTGACATGAAAATCACAGGAAATCAACAACAGGCATCCCGCCAGGCATGTCTGTATCCTCACCTTATAGAAAGCACATTCTAGGACCGATGTCATGAAGAGCTGGGTCAGCTGCGCCAGGCTCACTCTGTCCACACCCGACTCTTCACCTGAAAAAACCAATTGTTCAGCTTGGATTTTGGCATGCACAATGAGGGATTATGATCATAAAACAATTTTCCCTCCTAAGAGACGCACTTTTAAATGACACCGAATCATGAGCCAAGGTAAACGGCACCCGAGTACATCCCAAGTTACAAGGGTTAATTTTCTAACCGCCTCACCTTGCAGCCGTTGAAGGAAAAAGGGGCTGAATATTTTGGGCATAAAGTTGACGGGGTGACATCCAATCAGCGAGCAGGAATGGAGAAGCCTCAGTAGCATTCTTGGTGGAAAACAAGGGAAATGAGCCAAGAGCACATTTTCCAGCTTCCTAAATAAAGCAGGGGCATTTGGCGGCAAATAATTCAGTTTTCCAAACGGCTCGATTAATTCAGAAATCTGACTAGGTGAGAACTTTTCTGACTGGCAAACAAAAGCCTCTGCAACAGCATCGAGGATGGGCTCGGAGCGAATCCGCTTTCTACTGCAGTAGGCCATCACGGCGCTGGTGACGTCGGGGTCCAGGGAGAGGCACAGGGCAGCTATGTGCCGCTCCAGCGCCTCCGTGAAGAACCTGTCGCTGTATCCAAAATACACAAACGCCTCCAAGACCTTCCCCAGCTCCTCACTGGTAAAGCGAGGAATGTATCTCACCATGTGCTTGCCCAATTTTATAACCAGGGGAACTGCGTGGGTCTGGTCCAGGGCCACTAGGGCGGTAAGCACCTGGCTTATGGATTTAGGACTCAGGAAGGAAACTATCGAAAGGGAAAAGTTGTTTATTGTGTTTAAAAATGTCTGGTGTTTGTCCACTTTTTCAGGACAGGCCTGCAGGATTCTATAAATGGCCACAATATCCTCCGGGGCAAATGTCTCCAAATTTTTACTCTGCAGTTGACAAAGAACTAGTTCCAGTGTCTCACAGCCTGCACCTTGAAGTCTAACCAGGCTTTCCCCGAGAATACACAGAAGGCGGGTTTCCAAAAGGCCTCTTTGGAGACGACTCCGGCATTCTGCCATCAGGGTCAGCATCAGGCTACTTTGAGGATCCACAGGCAACGTAACCAGAGATTGCAGAGCCGTCACCATGGCAACATCGGTCAGCCGTGAGGGGTCCCGCCCACACTGAAGGCACAGAGCTCGGAAGATGCCGGTTTCTAGCACTCCTTGTGGCAGCCTTTGCTCATAATCTCTTTCCCCAACCTCGCAAATCCTGTGTAAGGCTGCTGACGCCAAAGTGACGGGCAGAGTGTCCTGCGTACTTAGGAAACTCAGCACTTCATCGGGTGAGGTGAAGCTGTTTAGTCTCTTGCAGAGTGTCTCTTCATCCTCGCGCGAAAGACTTTGATCCGGCTGGTTCCATTCCTGTGCTTGAGAGAACCACGGCTCAGCAATTGGATGAAGGTCATTTCCGTTTTGTGAGTGGAAGTTTTTACAGTAGGAATGATGGAATCTGACCCTGAACAGCCCAGGGTGTAGGGAACAGAACCAAACATGGAGACGATCTTTGACTATCTTTTGGACATGATTGGCAGGATGAATTTTCAAAGCAGCCACAGCTCCAGGTATCCAAAAATCAGATATATGACAGAAGTTTCTCCGCAGGGTGATTAACGCCATGCCATCTGATTCACAACTCTGGACTTAGCATAAGAACAACAACAAAAATATGGTCAAATGTATTGAGAAAGACGATTAACATCAATGTTACAAAACTAAGAATGAGCATCCCATGACAAAAACTAAAACACAAGAATCTCGCTAATATATATAATATTGCAAGGCTTCCCTTCCTACAAGCCAGGAAATAGAAAGACGCCCCTCCCCACCCATTCTCCTGGCCCTGACCTCCATATCTCATTGGCTACACCCAACAAATTTCACCGTAAGTAGCCAGGCTACCCGCGAAGGACCAGCACACCCTTCTAGACAGAGTCACAAAGATTTCTTTTTAATAACCTATGCCCTAAATCTAAACTTCCTGTGTCACAGGCGTATTAAGCGTGTACTAAGCATGCCCTTCTCGGGCTGCGGGGCCACACTATGTACTTTCATAAACGTTTCCTTTTCAAGGACCAAGTTCTATGGATAAAAGGGAGTCCACCAACACATGCCTCCCTTGATAGGTAAAGTTGGCTGCTGAAGAAATAGTCCAGAGCCCCAACAATCACATCATCGTGGTTACTTGCCGAGGCTTTCAGACCCACGTGTCTCCTAACAGTCTTCAAGAGATCCTGTCTTTCTGTTTCATCAATGAACTCACTGAGTTCGCTTCATTTTGGCTTATCCCGAAATTCTTCTCAGTGGAGCCCCTTTGGAGCTCGGAGGACCCACGGGTGCACCGTAGCATCCTGGGGCTGACTTCCTGGGGCTTCACCCTCCTAATCCTAAGTGTGGTCGCTGCCCAGGCTCTGCAGTAAGTCCTATCTACGGACCAGCTTACAGGAATTCAGTTTGTTTGATTGACGCTTTTCCAGCTAAGAAACTACAGCACGGAGGATCAGTTATGCTGTAAGTGAAAGAAAGGGCTGGAATTCAAATTTTACCTCTAAACTTCGAGGCTCACGTGTTGGCAGAAGGAAAAAAAAGATAGATAGATGATAGACAGACAGACAGATAGATAGATTGCTTTTGTTGTTGTTTTGTTTTTTAAGAGAGGGGAGGAGCAGCCGGAAAATCAAACTCGGGGTGCGAAATGGGCAAAGGTGGGTCATCGACTGGGGCTGGGGCTCCGCACTTGTTAAAGCAATCATAGAAAAGCAAACGGACAGGGCAACGGCAGAGGAAGGAGCCCAAGGGAGCGCGACTGGGGGACCTGAGCAGCGATCGTGGCGGGAGCGCGACTGGGGGACCTGAGCGGCGATCGTGGCGGGAGCGCGACTGGGGGACCTGAGCGGCGATCGTGGCGGGAGCGCCGGGGAAACGCTCCCCCACGGTACTTACCGAGCGAATCTGAGCCGCGTCCGTACAGACGCGGAGCTTCCGAGCCCTGGGAACGTCCGCACCCTGACACCGTACCCTACCCGGAGGACGTCCCGGGACAAGACAAGCGCGGCGGCACCAAGGCACCGCCCACATCCGGCGCTCAGCGATTGGCCCAGGTCCGCCGGCGTTTCCACCAGTGGTGCGTGAGGAGCATGCGCAATCGGCTCCTGGGTGCGCGTGCGCTTTGTCCCCAGGCGGTGTCCCGTGCGGGAGTTAGCGGCTGGAGGTACGCGCGGCCCGGGGATGGCGGGGGAGCCGGGGCTCGCGCCTGCGCGCTGGGGATAGCGTCCTTGGGTCTCCGGGATCGCTGGGGGCTGACAGGGTGCGGTGGAAGGAGGCTACTTCGCCAGCCCCGCACGTGTCGCGTTGCGAGTCACGCATGGGTCATGTCAGCTCTGCGACCCAGCGGATGTCACCTGTAAGTTCCTGTGTCCTGGCTCGCAGGCAGATGAGCCCCAAGAGCACACAGCTATGGTGGGCTCCTTTCCTGCCAATTGACAGCCTTTCGGGGTTAGCCGCTAGATAGAATCCCACTCCAAGTGCAAATCCGTATACACTAATTGCTGATTTATTTTTAGCGGTGGGAACTCTCATGACGGTCAGTGATTTGAATAGGATCCAGCAGGAAAGAGGAGGCTCCCAATTTTAGGGGAACGCTGTGCAATTAGGGTTTTTAAAAAGGAAGAAATAAGACCTCTGTAAGTGACACTGTGTTTGAACTTTGCTCGGGCCCTACAGCTTGCCATTCTTAATCATGCAGGTTACGAGGGAGCAGAATTGAGGTTCAAATCACTCCCCTACAAGTATGCACCTCTGAAAGACACTTGCAAGGTCCAAACGTAGCTGGATATCAGGAGTAGATTTCTGAGCACCGCGATTAAGAGTCTCTCTTCTGTATGCTTCTGGTCTTAATTCTCTCAATGCCAAGAAACACGTGTAAAGATTGCTGTAAAATGAATACCTGCCAGTTACCTGCTCCATTAAGTAGTATGCCCTTCTCCCCTCGGTGGTTTTTCAGTCTCACCCTAGATGACCTGAGGTGATGAGAAGGTTTCTGTTGCTGTATGCCACACAGCGAGGACAGGCGAAGGCCATTGCAGAAGAGATAAGTGAGCAGGCTGTGTCGCATGGGTTTGCTGCAGATCTTCACTGTGTTAGTGAGTCTGGAAAGGTAAGGGCAGCTGTGCCTGCAGATTTTCCTGTGCTTTGTGATGTGAGGTGAAGCTCTGTATGCTTTCCTCTCCATGTTTTTGTTAAGGGGACTCACCCAGGCCCGCCTTGAACTCACACTGTAGCCAAGGCTAAACTTGAACTTGGTAACATCCTACCAACTAGCTGAGATTAAACCTAGATGTATACATGTCGATGAGGTTGAAAAAAATCTGAAACAGATAGATACTATCTTAAACCTGGATGTAAACATTTGGATTAGCTTAGAAAATGTTAGAAACTGAAACAGATACTTGCTTCCTGTAAACAGTAACAGTGTATGGTCCGTTCATCAGCGAACGTGAACAACAACAGCAGTGTCCTTTGCAGCTGGTCACAGGTCTGGTCACTAGTGTTTTTGCCGGTGTGTTAAATCACAAGTTCATGCAATCCTGCATCCTGATTTGATCTCCTTGTTTTGTAGTATGATCTGAAAACAGAAACTGCTCCTCTGGTAATGGTCGTATCTACCACAGGAACTGGAGATCCACCCGACACAGCCCTCAAGTTTGTTAAAGAAATAAACGACAAGACGCTACCCACAGACTTTTTTGCTCACCTGCGGTATGGATTATTGGGTAATGAACTGTGCTTTTTTTTTAATATTTGCAATTATTGCTTTGATATAGGAATATATCTTTCAAAACCATGAAATATAATTGCATGTGTCTTTTATTTTTACATAAGTATTATATCTATATAAAATTTAGACATGTCAATGATAGTCTAACTTATACTCCAAAGCAATGTTCTGATTCTCCCCTCCCCCTCCGTCCTGGGTGTATCTGGGCCTCACACCCTAGCAGAGCATGTTGCCACTCAGCTACACCCCCAGCACTCTGCAGAACCTCTCCAGTAGCCATGGAATATTTTCAGAATATTAGTGTCTAGGCCTCACTGCAAACCTAAGGTAGAATTCTTGAAGGAGCAAACAGTTAGGATATTCAGTTGTTTAAGATTAGCAGCAGGTCTCTAAAACCGAGTATGTTCCCTAGGAACGTAACTTCAGAACTGCGGTTTTCAGTCCCTAGTACGTTGGAACCAGTTGGAGAGTCTTAATTAATAAAATAATTCCTTTGTATTCACTTGGCCTGCTAGAAGTGACCCTGCGGTTCCGAGGAGAGACTCTGTTCTCTGTAGTTAGTAGCTCTTTGCCAGTGTTCAGATCCATCACATGTTAAGAAAATTGTCTAGAGCTTTGTAAAGCATAATTTAAACAGGTTATAGTAAGGATCAGAAGGGCCAGCAAGTTAAACAGCTTGCCACCAAGCATGACGACCTGATTTCAAAGCCAGTTGAGCTATTTCTTTAGATTCCTGCATTGTTACATTAATTCATGGAAGCAGAAATGTTGAGTATGTGTATTTCCTTGACCGGGTGCCAGTTTGTTTTGTTGCTATCTGGTGCTTTCATGATGTACAGTAGAAGAACACTGCATGCATGGCATTGCTGAAGAAAATAAGGAAATGTGGATCTATACATTGTTTCTTCTATATGTGCCAGAGTACAGGATAGCATATAGACACTTTATCTCTCTGTCTGTTACGTTGTTGAGCCTTTGTATGCACTGAGTGTCTATTTGGGTTCTCTAGGTTTGGGTGACTCGGAATACACATACTTCTGCAACGGAGGGAAAGTGATCGATAAACGACTTCAGGAGCTTGGAGCCCAGCATTTCTACGACACTGGACATGCCGATGACTGTGTAGGGTAAGGACAGTGCGTGTCTGTTTCTAGTACACTTTCACATGGTGGAAGCTGGTGAGCTTATAGATGTTTGGCTTGGGTTAGCACTGACGGTCATCTGAGAGCCTCGTTATATCTCATCGTTTAGCCGGAACCCGGGAAGATCAGGTGAGTGAAGCCTGATTGGCCCATGTTGTCACATCCCGCATCCCCGCCTCAACCCTTGATATCTGTTAATGGAAAGAGGGAAGCATCCGGCAGGTTACATGTGTCTCAGAGTATGGAAGTATTTGTAAGAGTGAGCGTTTTTCTGGCAGCGTTGGTATTGCCTGCATGTCTTTTCTTTGCCCTGCTCACAGGCGCCCTGTTAGCATCTCCTCTAGTGGAAGGAGCCCTCAGGCCGAGCATCACTGACTACGGCATGTCTTGGCTGTCTCTTACCATCTTAATGGAGTGCACTGTTACCCTTTCTTCTTTCTGGAGCTCAGTATTTGAGCCTGTGCACAGCCTTCCATATCCACCTAACGTGTTTCTGTCCAGGTCTTCAGTACTGTTCTTTCTCAGTCTGCTGTTTAACCTTTAACGGTCATTATTGTAGCCAGATGAGAGTACACAGTTTTGGGTTTTGTTTTGTTTTGCTGTTAATTCTGTAAAAACACTGAGTGAATTTCCAGTCAGCATGTCAGTAAATGAGCTGCTGTAGAAATAATGACGTCATTGATGTCCCTTTGCAGTGCTCTTTTCTGGGTGTGCAGGGACTTCTCACGTTACCCCGCATCTTGCACGGTGCTCTGGCCTCCCGTGAGTTCCTTCAGCTTCAGTGCTAGGAAGGGTCCTGTCTCATGCACGGTTCCCTCACAGTGACAAAGTTCCGACATTTTCCACATTACCTGCTCGTCCTGCGGCTTTATTTTGAGCTGTCTTTTTGTGAGCTTGGTTTATCTGTAGGATATAATGTTTGTATCAATCTTTAGGCTCATTTCCTGTAGTACCGTACATAGATCTCTATAACTGTTCGGGGTCGTGTACTTGATTGAATATTAAAATTCCTGAGTGTGTTCAGTAGTTTGTGCATCTTAAATGCTCAGCCCGACGGCTTTGTGCGTCTGGAGTAAAGGTGTTTGGCTGAAGACTTTCTTGTCTGAAAAGCTGAGACCGCTCTTGCTCTCGTGTGCCTGGGTTGAAACCTTCCATTCCCACTTGACCAGGAGTCTTTGCTCACCCATCTCTCTAACCTGAGATGGATAATTGTGGGATGCACTGTGCAGGTTCAGGCCACGGTCAGAGACTGATGCTCATGGACCAGGACCATGCTTCTTCCCAGCACGCACTGAGTGGGTGCCAGCTCCCTTCACAGTTACTGGTAGCATTGTCTAACTCTTTCTCAGTTGTGAGAGTGACGCTTCACATGTAGCTTACTGTTGAACTTGCTTTTGTGAAGACTCCCCAGGGTAACTGCTGTCTGTAGCACTGTGAACTCAGTGGGCTCACACTCTGGGAAGATGGTGCTCTGAGGTGAGCCTCCTGATGGCCGGTCGCCTATCACAGTGATGAGAAGTTGATGCTTGTTGTAGTACGGACGGCGGGCTGTGTCCCACCACCCGGCTAGCTTTACCCGAAATAATTACACGGAAACTGTATTCTTTTAAACACTGCCTGACCCATTAGTTTCAGTTTCTTATTGGCTAGCTTTTACATATTGATCTAACCCATTTCTATTAATCTGTGTAGCCCACGAGCTGGCTTACCAGGAATGACCTTAACCTGCGTCTGTCTGGAGTGGGAGAATCATGGCGACTCCCTGACTCAGCTTCTTTCTCCCAGCATTCCGTTCTGTTTACTCCGCCTACCTAAGGGTTGGCCTATCAAATGGGTCTAGGCAGTTTCTTTATTAATAAGAAATCACTCCCACATCAGATGCTGTCTTTCAGTTGAGATGAAAAGTGATCATTTCATTTCCTTCAGTGTCTGCCTCACACTGTCTTGTCCACACCCTCTCCTTAGCTACCTGTTCATGGCGTGTCAGGAACACTGTGGTCGTGTTGTGCTTTGTTAGTCCTAACTGAACCTCTGCAAGTTAGGAGGAGTGAGTCCACTTTCGGAAAGAAAGGGAGGGAGGGAGGGAGGGAGGGAGGGAGGGAGGGAGGAGGAAGGAATTCTTTTCCTGAGACTAACCTCCTGGAAATCTAAAGGGGGGAGAGAGAAAGAGAAAGAGATCACATTTTAAAGGACACGTTCATAGATTGGTAGATGGGGAGGGAACTTATTTAGTTAGACATTTAGTCTTAATTTAGAATGATTTTTTGTTGATATCTATAGGAAAAAGATCAATAAATTTATAGACAAAGCGAGGTGGTACCTTCAACTGGTATAATGACCTTTTATAACACAGTGTTGCTAAGCTCTGTTCGTGTTATCAGGTTTGAACACACCTGTAAAATGTTAGCTCCCTGGAATGAAGACAGCCAGCTATGAGGGCCATTAGTTTCCTATTATCTAGGCCAAGTAGCTTCGTCTCTCAGCTCGTTTGCTTTGTGTGCATGTTCAGTTGTACAGTGCTAATCAGTGCAATGCTGTGCTTTTGAAAATCATCGTTTGTGGATTGTTTGAATAGTCTCTTTAGTGCTTTTAGCAGTTGTGTGCAGTACTCTGCCGAGCGGACAGGCCACTTCTTATTTCACTGTTGTGCTCAAGTGCACAGCTTAGGCCTTTGGTTTCTTCCCTGTGTCACATACAGTTTAGAGCTCGTGGTAGAGCCGTGGATTGCCGGACTCTGGGCTGCCCTCACCAATCTCTTTAAGACGCTCGGAGAACAAGAAATGAGCAGTGTGCCCCCACGGCCAGCAGACACCCCCTCGGACACTGCTGTGGGGCCGGAGATGCTACACGTCCAGTCGCAAGTCGAACATCTAAGATTAGAGGATGCGGACGACAAGGACCCTGGGGTTTGGGGACAGAATGACGCGAACAGGAGTCAGAGGAGTGCTTTGATCGAAGACTTTGAGTCCTCTCTCGCCCGCTCAGCTCCCCCACTCTCACAGACCTCTCTGAGTATTCCAGCTTTGCCCCCTGAGTATTTGGAGGTGCATCTTCAGGAGTCGCCTGGCCAGGTGAGAGATTTACTTCATGATGGCACTTACCGTGAGTTCTTGTTTGTGACCTCAGGACAGGGGTCCGAGACTCCGGCTACAACAACAGTTCCACAGCGGCCGTGCCGTTGTGCTGCGTGCCGTCTGTAGCTGCTTCTGTGAGGAGTGCTCACCAGAGGCCTGCAGAGAAGACCCTTCCAGCAAAGCTAGGCCCCTCTCTGTCACAAGGGGCTTGATGTTGCAAAAGCCTTATTTCCATCCCTGACGCAGCCTTGCACAGCGCCCTCTCGCTCTGTCCTCGCTTTCAGTGGCCAAGTCCTCGGCCTGCTCACGTCATCTCTCAGGAGCTCTGAGTTCGCCTGGTCCTGCAGGACAGAACCTCAGCATCCCTTCTCGCCTATACTCCCCCAGCTTTTGTTGTTGGGCTCCCCGGCTCTGCGTTTGCATTGCTGTCTCTGCTGCACCTCTGTCTTCCGTCTGTCACAGTGCAGAGGTCTCATCACCGCGATGGGTGTCCTAGCAGCCTGCGGAAGCTTCTCTAGCACTAAATGTCACTGATGGCAAGAGTCAGACTGTGAGATGCTCTTCTTGGCAGCTGTGTGTGGCTGGAGCTGTGTGTGGCTGGAGGGGTAAAAGTGGGAGACACAGAAGCTGGTCCCAGAGCTCTGCTTGTCTCTGCTTCTTAGTGCTGGGATGACAGACACATGCCTCCGTGTCTGGACTTCTAATGTGGTCCTGGGGGTTGCATCCCATTTCTTAGTGCTGGGATAACAGGTGCATGCCTCCGTGTCTGGACTTCTAATGTGGGTCTGGGGGTTGCATCCCATTATATTTTATCCCGTTTGTTTCTCAAGGAGGAAAGCCGGGCTTCTGTGACTTTGGAGGACGCAGTTTTTCAAGTCCCAATTTCCAAAGCTATTCAACTGACTTCAAATGACGCCGTGAAGACCACACTGCTGTTGGAACTGGACATTTCAGTAAGTTGTTAGGGAGTTCATTCTCAACACAGCTGTATCGTGAAGGCACATGGGCCCTTTGGGCGCTTGGTTACTACACCCAGGAGGAGGTGTCTCTGGCAGGGCCTGGCCACTTTATTCCTGACCTGTCATTTCTCCAAGCCTCTCTGCTCTCTACTTCAGAGCAAAGATGAGATGAGACGTGGCTGTCACTGGCAGAGCAGAGCGTAGCACCTTGACCACAAGCCAGGAGAAAGCAGTGGGATCCAGGCGGCATTTCACCTGTGGCAGGCCAGCAGAAGGAAGCTGGTCACCTAGGATTAGCCCGTGAGGCAGAAATAAAGACAGACTAGATGGTCAAGAAAGCACCAGCTTCTCATAGCGGTCTTCCTGGTCTGTGGACTCTGGAAAGGTTAGGGAATCTCTCTCCAGAGAGCATTCGCCTGTGGTGTCGGGGCTGTACGTGGCATTTGACCCCATCTGAGGGTCCATCTGCATGTGCTTGCTGAGGGTTTTTTCAGTTAGTAAGTCAGCCCTTTATCTTGAAGAACGTCCCAAGAAGCAAAGTCCCAAGAAAATCAGAGCACTTCATAGTGTCTGTGAACATTTGGTAGAGGCTTCTGATAGAAACAGAAATGGCAGCCATCAAACCTACTGTATTGTGTCTGTGCTAGTGAGAAAGTCCACGTTCTATTAAGTGGGATGTGGTGTCTGTGCGTGCGCACGCGTGTGTACATATGTGCGTGCATGCAGGCCTTCAAGAGCTAGAAGGTAATTCCAGGAATTTTCCCGGAATACTCTCCTTCTCAGTCACTGAAGCAGCGCGTCTCAATCAAACCCAGAGCTCTCAGGATGGCTGGGTGTGGGGTGTGCATACCCTGTCTCCACCTTCAAAGGCTAGATTTTCAGGTGGCACACACCCAGCCAGCGTTTATGGAATCCTGGGAATCTAAACTTTGCCGGCAAACTCACTGGCTAGAGCTTTCTGCCCCCACCCCACCCCATGCCCCGCCATAGTTTTGTTTGCTTTGTTTAAGATGTTGTCGCACTGACAACCAGGCTGGCCTATGGCTCCCCAGTGACAGGCTCGAGGGTGTGCACCAGCACACACAGCACACCGCCCCTCGTCTTTTCTAGAATAGCTCCTAGTAAAAGTGTGTTTGTTGGGTGAGTGGACTTACTCAGTTTCACCTTGGTCCTTCTCTAGAAAACTGAGTTTTCCCACCAACCGGGCGATTCCTTCAATGTGATCTGTCCAAACAGTGACTCTGAGGTCGCAGGTCTGCTGCACAGGCTGCAGCTGACTGACAAACGAGAGTACCGTGTCATCCTGACAGTTAAGACGGACACCAAGAAGAGAGGTGAGACAGCTGCTGCCTGTGACCGCACACACACATGCATGAGCACCAGCGACTCTGGTGCTGGCTGCTTCTCGGTGCTGCCTGTGACAACACACACATGCATGGCCACCATCAACTCTGGTGCTGGCCGCTTCTCGGTGCTGCCTGTGACCGCACACACACATGCATGGCCACCATCAACTCTGGTGCTGGCCGCTTCTCGGTGCTGCCTGTGACCGCACACACACATGCATGGCCACCATCGACTCTGGTGCTGGCCGCTTCTCGGTGCTGCCTGTGACCGCACACACACATGCATGGCCACCAGCGACTCTGGTGCTGGCCGCTTCTCGGTGCTGCCTGTGACCGCACACACACATGCATGGCCACCATCAACTCTGGTGCTGGCCGCTTCTCGGTGCTGCCTGTGACCGCACACACACATGCATGAGCACCAGCGACTCCAGTGCCGGCTGCTCCTTGATGCTGCTCTTATTTGGAGTGAGCAGTGTGGCAACGCTCACTAGTGGGTGTGGAAAGAGCCCAGAGCCTGTATGTGAAACTCCCCTTGTGTTTACTTCTCATGGTCACATGTTATTATGTAAAAATAATTTGCTGTAAATAAGAGAAGTTGTTTTATTACTTAAAATATTAATATTACTTATACATAATCTTGAACTTATTCAGTGCTGAAGTTCCTGTTTTTTAAAAAAAGTTATTTTTATTTTGGTGTGTGTGTGTGTGTGTACCACATTGTGCTGGTACCTGGTTGAGACCAGAAAGGGATGCTGGATCCCTGGAGCTAGAGTTACAGGCGTGTGGGTGCGGGAACTGAATTGGGGTCCTCTAGAACAGCTGGCATTCTTAATATCTGAGCCATCTCTCCAGCCACTGAGGTTACTTTTCATTTTCCTGGAACATGGTCATCTTTTTCCACTCCGTTTAGATAATTGTCTTTTATTTGGTACATTTTGAATTTATCAGTCTTTTACTTTTGTGAAGTGGCTGTTTCTTCCTGACGTATTTGTTTCTGCCAGTGTCTTCTTGATCATCGCCTCAACATCACACTGGGTAGCTCTCTAAAGTGTCACAGCTAGCTGTATTTTGGTGAATGCAGAGCTGTTCTGACAATGTTTTTGTGGCTGTGTCTTTTCTCTGCCCTGACCCTTCTGCCTCATCTGCCAGGAGCTGCTGTGCCCCAGCATGTGCCCGAGGGCTGTTCCCTCCAGTTCATCCTCACCTGGTGTCTGGAAATACGGGCAGTTCCTAAAAAGGTATTTCTCTTTGTCCCTGAGTGACTCAGAAGAGGGCAGCGTGTGTTTAGGACTTTTGGATGATACCTGTCCCTTAGAGCTGTAAAGATAGTTCGGGTGTCTTTCTAATGTCATGGAAACGGATCTCCTTCAGCTGCCCTATCACCTGCCAATAATGTCACACGGTAACAGAGGAAAGCCTGGGCTGCACTGCCCCCTCTCCTCCTCCTCCATGACAGAACACTTCTGAGAGTGCAGGGCTCTCACCCCTCTCCATCACCTGCTGCGTGACTGCAGATCTGTGTGGTGCTGCTCGGTTACTGCAGAGTGGGGGGATTTGGGAGCTGTAGAGGGATTTTAGGATAGACTGAACCACTAGAGGTCAGTATTACACCAGGAACTGTATTTAAAATGCTTGCAGCTATTTTTTTCCTAACCTGCTGTGCTGGACTGGAACTGTCTGAGCAGACGGACCGTGCTAATACAAGCAGGCTTCTGTCTCCCGTTGAGCGGGTGCCTACACACTGCTGGTCTTGGGAAGTAAACCGCCTTAGAGTCTTAGACACGGAATTCATTTTGATGAGAACTTCTTACGTTTAATTAATTCAGTTTGGCTTTAACTTGACCTGCTTTTTAAGTTTTACAAAGTATATGTAAATATACTTTTTTTACTATACAAAATGTGCTGTGTTAAAAATATCTGTGTGACATAGGATGTCAGAGTTTTGTGACCACACCCTTGGAGTTTAATTCTAGAATCTAATTCCTGTTCCACATCATGCCCATGTTCTGGTGTGGAAAGACTGAGGGTGTTTTTAATGTATGCATCATATTCATTGGCTTGATCATGAACATGTTTGGAGATTTTCCATGGTGGAGGAAATGTCTAAATAGAAATTTCAGTACTGTGATAGTCTTTGCACACATGTTTGGAACATATGTGTAAAATAATTTTTTTCGAGTATATTTGGTATTTCAAATTATTTATCCTTTAAAGCCTTGAAATGTTTTCTGCTGTTTCAGTGTGCTGTTTCTCTTCCATTTCTTAGTCATTCATTCATTCATTCATTCATTCGAGAGAAGGTCTCATCGTATAGTTGTGACTGGCTTGAATCCACAGAGCTAGCCCTGACCACAGAACAGCTCACGGCCGGCCTCTCTCCTCAGGCGTTCCTGCGCGCCCTGGTGGACTGCACCAGCAGCTCAGCTGAAAAGCGGAGGCTGCAGGAGCTGTGCAGTAAACAGGGGGCAGCCGATTACAACCGCTTCGTCCGAGACGCCAGCATCTCTCTGCTGGACCTCCTCCTCGCCTTCCCGTCGTGCCACCCTCCACTCAGCCTGCTGCTCGGTGAGTCGTCCCTGCCCCAGCGCCAGTAAAGGAGGCTGGCCGTTCGTGTCTCGCTGTGGGTTTTGTGCAGATACAGGGTGACCACATCTAAAAGGGAGTGACCGGTTATAGTGACATCTGGGCTCCCTCCTGGAAGCCACAGTTCCTCCCCCTTTCACACTTTCTGATTTTTTTTCATTTTTTTTTCTGTAATTAATGTCACTATCATTTTCTCTGTTAATTTATTCAATTGTGATTTTTTTTTTCAAAGAATTTAGTGTCTTTTCTCGTTTCTTTCTTTTCAGTGAAGTAGTTTAGCTGGGTCTTATCTGGCAGTAGCTGTTCGGAGGGGGAGTGATTTCACCAATCAGAATGTGGTGTAATTGGGTGTAGCGTGAGCCCTGTGTAGAAGGTGCAGAAGTAAGGAGGTCAGGAGCAAGGGGGCCCTGGTAATACAGACTGACACTCCCGAGCCTGGTGACTGGCTCACAAGGGGCTGTAACTGCCCTGGAGTGATGACCGTGAGCAGTAGGCAGGATCCTGTAGCCTTTCTTACTAGCCTGCATTTGTTTGCCTGTAGTGGAGCAGGGCTGTTGACAGTCACATGTGTAGTGCTTGCGTTGAGCCAGCAGGGGGCGCCTGGAGGCCTGTTCTAGCCAGACTTTCCGTTCCTTTTGTTTCTCGGTATTTTTTTCCCTTATTTTCCTCCCAAAAATTTTTTTGGGGAAAAAAATCGCTATGTGAGGCTATTCTCCCCCATTCCAATGTCTAAGCCAGCTGGCTGGTACTTTTCGATTTCATGGCGTTGGAAAACTTAAGATGAATTCTTTACTGAACTTTATTTCCCTGCTTTATTAAGACTAAACAGTTTTAGAAGGAATATTTCAAAGTTTTGCCCAAGTAAACTAAAAATAGAGCCTGTTATTCACAAAAATTATGAACTTTGTAAGCAGATAATTAAAATATGGGTCATTTATGTTGCTTTTCCACAAGTCCCTCTGCATCTTGAAGCGTCTGGCTGCTGAGGAAGTTGGTTTTTATCATGTATATAAACACAGGAAGTAAAAGGGCATCGTGCTCCTATTTCCTAAAATTGATGACTGTGATATTTTTGTGGCTTTAATTTTATTTCCCATCTGGAAACTCCTGGACATGTCTATTCAGCTGCTCTGTAGACACGTGAAAGCAGTGAGCCTGCTGGCCGTGGGTGGCTGACGGCTCCGTTCTTCATGTCCTCGTCCCTGAGACCAGTGTGGGAGGAGAGATCACTGGACCATGTGCTATAAAATCCTTTAAAAGAGAACATCTTATTTTGGATATTGAACATAAGAAAGTTCAATATAGGCTGGGTTCTGTTCTGTGCCTGTTTCAGTGGGCGTGAGTTAATTGCCTGTTTTTACTTTTTAGAACAGCTGCCCAGACTCCAGCCTCGGCCGTACTCATGTGCAAGGTAGGAACACTTACTAACATGGTACACAGTTCCTAAGTCCTGTGACACGTGAACACTAACATGGTACACAGTTCCTAAGTCCTGTGAACACATGAACACTTACTAACATGATACACAGTTCCTAAATCCTGTGAACACATGAAAACTTACTAACATGACACACAGTTCCTAAGTCCTGCAACACGTGAAAACTAACATGGTACACAGTTCCTAAGTCCTGTGACACGTGAACACTTACTAACATGATACACAGTTCCTAAGTCCTGCAACACGTGAAAACTAACATGGTACACAGTTCCTAAGTCCTGTGACACGTGAACACTAACACGGTACACAGTTCCTAAGTCCTGTGACACGTGAACACTTACTAACATGGTACACAGTTCCTAAGTCCTGTGACACATGAACACTAACACGGTACACAGTTCCTAAGTCCTGTGACACGTGAACTTCAGATCACTAGTGACCGGGCCAGGTGCTGCATACTCCCCTGTTCTGTAGAGCACAGTGTAGAGTGCAGTGTAGGCACGGTGTAGACACGGTGTAGGCACTGTATAGAGTGCAGTGTAGGCATGGTGTAGAGCGCAGTGTAGGCACGGTGTAGACACAGTGTAGGCACAGTGTAGAGCACTGTATAGAGTGCAGTGTAGGCACGGTGTAGACACGGTGTAGGCATGGTGTAGACACAGTGTAGGCACGGTATAGAGCACAGTGTAGACACGGTGTAGGCACAGTGTAGACACGGTGTAGGCACGGTATAGACACAGTGTAGGCACGGTGTAGACACGGTGTAGAGCACTGTGTAGAGCACGGTGTAGGCACGGTGTAGACACGGTGTAGAGTTCTGTATAGAGCACGGTGTAGACACAGTGTAGACAGTGTACCCAGAGCACAGTGCAATCCGAAGAGCCCAGGGCTTCTGTACCCTGGGAGTTCACAGTTTGTACCTGACGATCCATGTTCCCATTTAAGGCAGTAGACTGAGGTCTCGCCATTCTTGGGCAGCTGAAGAGCTGGCAGAGTGAGTGCTGGCCTGGGCCTTCCAGTGCCCCTGCCCCTGCCCCTGCAGCAGGGGTGCCTGTGGGAGTGAGTTCACCCTCCCTTCTTACATAGTACAGCGTGGACTGAGGTTAGTGAGCGTCTGCTGGTGGTTTCTTCACTTTCATACCTGTCAGCTTTATAAATAATACCCAGTGCATTTGTCCCTGTCATTGGCATGGTAATAAACTCAGTCGGGTAAATACTGAGTAGGGAATCTTGAAGGAAGAGCCGTGGGGCATCTCACTTCCTAGATAGAACTGGAGCCTTTCCTGAAAGACTTCACCATGCAGAAACAAGGGTTAAGATGGCTCTTGTCTAGAGCAGCGTCATGGTGGATTGGAGCCCCATTCTCCCAGCACAGTGAGACATCCGTCCCTGTGTCTTTGCAGCTCGAGCTTACTCCATCCCGACAAGCTTCACTTCGTGTTTAACATCCTGGAGTATCCGTCCCCCACCACAGCGGCCGCACCGCGGAAGGGGGTGTGCACAGGCTGGTTGGCCACATTGGTTGCGCCATTTCTTCAGCCAAACAGGGAAGCTCCGCACACAGACCGTCCTGATGCCCTGGCTCCTGAGGTACTAGGACGGTGTGAGCTCAGCGCTGCCGGAGCTCAGCTCTCACCTGACTGGACGCTGTCTCGCATGTTAAACATGCAGCTGTTGTTGTCTGTTGTTGCGTCTTGTGTTTGTAGAAAAGAATGCATTTTCTGTGACTGCTCTTGTGGGGGCAGTGATGTTTCCTAGTGCTGTGTCCCAGCTGGGTAGTTGTATGATCTTACTATGTATCTTGATCGTAACTACTCTATACCCTACTCCAGCTTCCCCCGAGACACCCCCATTCACACCCCATCCCAGCTCATGTCCTGATCCATTCATTTATTTTAAGTTTCTGAGTTCAGTTAGTGTTACCCATGTGCTCATGAGGATGGACCCGTCCAATGGGCACCGGGACTCAGAGAAAAGTGACCCCACCACTGCCACCACCAGCTCCAACAGGTCCTACCGTGGGGGCTGTTTGTGTTTACACTTCTTAGCCTGCCTTCCTGGTCCCTTATTCCATGGCTTATGCTTTTAACTCACAGGTGAAAAAGTCTGCTAAGTGAAAGCACTTTTGATATGAGTAGAAAAGGAAATACTTAGAAAACAAACTGTTCCTTCTTCCTCTGTCATATGAGACGTGTTCAAGGCTTTAGTCGGGTCTGGCGCTGCTGTGTGACCGAGTGATGCTTCTCTGAGAGCAGTTGACACGTACGCACCCTCGCGAGCTCAGTTAAGTGCTCGTCCGTGCTCACCTGGGTTGTCTTTACTCACCAAAGCCGGTTCAATATTCCAGATACTGATCTCTCCTCGAGCAACACATTCTTTCCGCTTACCAGATGACCCTTCCGCCCCCGTCATAATGGTGGGCCCAGGAACTGGCGTAGCGCCCTTCATTGGCTTCCTCCAGCACAGGTGTGTGCTCCTTGTCCTCGGGTGGAGACGGATCGCACATTTTGTCTTCAGCCATGTTAGAATAGTGGGTGTTGGTCGTAAAACTTTTACTTTAAAAGGTTTTCACCTACTATCAGGTGCTGTAGTTATTTGTGCCCTGGGGAAGAATTTTTCAGTCTCTGCTCCAAGTCAGGAGCTTCCCTGTGTGTGGCGACAGTTCTAGCTGTCACTCTGCGTGTTCATCTGTGCTGTGGATAATAGCATATTCCTTGGGGAGGAATTTAAGGCACACCTTTGTGCTGTGATGGGTACAGCTGTTCCCTGTCCTGAGCTGGGTCAGTAGTCACAGGTACACCTGTAGCGGCTGTCTAAAGCGAGCCCAGACTAGAAGAGTGGCCGTGGGTGTCTAGAAGAGTGGCCGTGGTAGAGCAGACTGATCTGGCTTCTCTCTTCTTCCTCACGCTCCACTGTAGACTCCACTGTAGACTCCATTGTAGACAGAAGTTTCTGCCCCACCTGGTCCCGCAGCCATTCAGTCACAAACACACAGATGCTTATCTCAGTTTAGAAACTGGCCTACTAGCTCAGGGTTATTATTAACTAACTCTTACAACTTAAATTAACCCATAATTCTTATTTATGTTTAGCCATGTGACTTGGTACCTCAATCAGTTCCACATTCTCTCGTCTTGCTTTCTCTGTGTCTCAGTGGCGACTGCAGACTGAGCATTTCCTCTTCCCAGAATTCTCTTGTTCTGGTCGCCCCACCTCTACTTCCTGCCTGGCGACTGGCCATAAAGTGCTTTATTAAACCAAAAAAGTAACAAATTTTTACAGGGTACAAGGGCATTTATCCCATAGCACTTCGTGACCTGGAACCAAGGAGCGGGCATGGCAGGGGCCCCATGACCTCCTTTGCAGTCACATCCCCAGTTAACTAGAGGCTGTCCAATGTGCTCTACCTCTTAAACATTCTGTCACCTACCAGGTCCCCTCTCGGAACCAAGCCTTTAGCACCTGAAGTTCCGAGAGTTACTCTCTAAAGTTACTGGTGTGTAATTTGTTAGGATGTCTGCTCAGTGTGAGCAAGAGCCCAGGATAGTCCTGAGTGCTGTGGCATAAAATCCCAGATAATATCCAGACATAGCAAGTACTGTTCCAGTGTAAAGGTGGATTTTACAGACCTGCTGGTTGGCGATATTTCCTGAAAGATAGTAGTTCATGTGCTCACTATATCAAACATTCCCTTTTTATCTTAGAGAGAAACTCCAAGAACAGCACCCAGATGGAAATTTTGGAGCAATGTGGCTGTTTTTTGGCTGCAGACATAAGGACAGAGACTATTTGTTCAGGTACACGCGCGTCTGTTGTATCTAAACGGTTGTAATGTGCAGACATGGTCATCTTTAAGCCACCACCTTTCTGTGACCGTGCTGTGTTATGTCGCAGAGAGGAGCTCAGGCGTTTCCTCAAGATCGGGGTCTTGACTCACCTGAAGGTCTCCTTCTCGAGAGATGCCCCCCCAGAGGAGGAGGAGGCCCCAGCAAAGTACGTGCAGGACAACCTCCAGCGCCACAGCCAGCAGGTGGCCAGGACCCTCCTCCAGGAGAACGGCTATATTTACATGTGTGGGTATGTGGTCAGGTGGAAAAGGCAGCTGTGCTGCTGTGGATGGGTCAAGGGGCCAGGGAAGAGTGTGACAGTCACTGAGTTCACCGACCTCCCACATAAGCACACAGCAAACAGTCAAGTCTAGTGCACACTTACCAGCCAGCTTCTTTCCAGGGAAGCAGTGTGAGTGCTGGCGCTTGCCCTAGAGAATGCTTTACTCTGGGTGCATATGTGCAGCATCTGAAAATTCGTGTTAAAACCTAGTCACACCAGGCGGTGGTAGCGCACACCTTTAATCCCTACTTTTAGGAGGCAGAGGCAGGCGGCTATCTGAATTTGAGGCCAACCTGGTCTACAGAGCAGGTTCCAGGACAGCCAAAGTGGTTACATAGAGAAACCCTATCTCAAAGGAAAACTTCAGTCACTTAAATTGAAATCTCACATAGATTTTGTTGTATCGAACGTGTTTGTGATTTGCAGCACTAAGCCAGCAAGAGGAAAGCAGGATTTGACTCTGAGAACGCCCCTCAGATTACATCCTTTTTCTCTAGGGCGGTTTGTGGTGGTCAGGAGGCCGAAGACCTGGGTCACTCTCAGCACTAGCTTTACGTCCATCCTGTGGCGGTGTCTGTCACACAAACTCAAAGGCGCCATGTAGAGACTACATTTCAGAATTTGACTCTAAAACTGTCAGCTAGATAAAAGGAAGTTTTGGAATAAGAAATTTTACTTTTATCCTAAGACACCCTGAGCCTTTGCCATCTTCAGTTAGCCAAGCTAACATCGAACTCTTTAACTATGATGCGGAAGATGAGATCCTGACTGGTTCAGCTTTTCAAGGCTGTGTTCTGCTGTCCAGATGATTTCATGACCCTGACAGTTTGTGGCTCTCACCTGCAGAACACTGCAGACTCCACACACTCTGGTTTGTTTTCATTTAGCTTTTGCTGAAGTTCTTGATCTCCGTGTTTGCAGAGGGCATTTTGGTCTCACTGAGACTGAAGTGTTAACTCTAAGTAGCAGAGTCAGCTAATCACACAGATGGGCCAGTTGTGGAGCTAACGTGGATGTCTCCAGACTCCTCAGTCCTCCCCTGCATAGCCCCTTCCAGTCACCCAGTCCTTCCTAGAGAACACAAGTGGCTTCAGAGACCAAGGCTGAGTCACTAGTGAAGCAGGCAGGAGCAGAGAACACTGAGGGAGGAAGAGCCTGTCGGAGCCAGCAGCCAGTCAAGTGGGGTGAAGGAGAGAGGCACTGTAGATGTGGCAGAGGCTCGGGCCATGGGCACCGATGCTCTGGAGTGGTTGAGGCAAAGATGAGGAACGGTCAACTGGCAGGACGGGCTGTATTCCAGACATCACGTCCTGGCTTATATCTTCATCCAACATTGGAGCACCTGCTGAGTGCTTGCACTGTTCGGGCATGGGAGATACACGGAGAAGTGAGGTCCCTGCCTGACCTGGGCAGCCATTGTGGGAGATACACGGAGAAGTGAGGCCCCTGCCTGACCTCAGCAGTCATCGTGGGAGAGGCCTGGAAGCAGTGCTTTATTAACATGGAGTTAGCAAGGGACAGTGACACACGAGATGGTGCCTCCTCTGCCTTCAGGAGCTAAGACCCGTCCTTGGTGAAGGGTCTCTTACTTCATGTGCACGAGGCTATGGAGGATGAGAGCGAGCAGGTCTGCTGTGCGCTGTGGGAGAGGGAAGGGGTCAGACAGGTGATCCAAGCCTGGGCTTCCCTCCCTGGGCTGCTCTAGGGGGGTGGTGAGCCGTGGAGCCATGTGGCCAGCTCTGTTTAGAGTGGGCACCCTGGGTGAAGACTTGACCTGGGGTCAGTGAAGCTGGATATCTGTGGGAAACATTCTGAGAAATGAGGAAAAAGCAAAGACGTCAGGGTCAGAGGGAGCTAGGTATGTGGTTAATTACTAAAGAGAGTTTGGTTTAAAAAGGAATTCCTGTTTGGTAAAGCATGTTCTTTCGTTTTCTAGAGATGCCAAGAACATGGCTAAAGACGTGAACGACGCCCTTGTGGAAATCGTAAGCAAAGAGTCTGGAGTGAGCAAGCTGGAGGCAATGAAAACTCTGGCAACATTGAAGCAAGAGAAGCGATACCTCCAGGATATTTGGTCATAAAACTGGAAGACATTTGCCCCATAAAATGCCAAAAGACAATTTTACTGAAGCTGAGTGTAAAATTTTTTGACTATTTCTTGAAGGAGGTTGGGTAGGGAACAGATCACTTACAAGTCTGGTGCAGTCTCCCACTCCTCCCCTGTGGCCCCACCCAGCACCGCACTGTGGGGGTGGAGAAGTCGCCCTCATCGCACATGGGCCCCACAGGAGGACAGGTAGCCGATGGCTCGCCTACACCTGTGCACATCATGGAAAACTGTGGATATATTAGCTCTCTGTGCAGAATACACAATATTCATGCCGGTAATATTTAAATTAAATGTAAAGCATACTTTTTGGGTGTTTATATAATTATTTAATTGTGGTTTATTATCAAAACTATATTTCTGATAAAATATTTTAATTTTATGGTCATCCTTATAAGGGTTTTTATGCTACTAGAAATCTATTTTGGAATATATTTGTACTCCGCCTTTCTCTTCCTGATGATGTGCAGTGCTCTGTAGCTTGGGCGTTCGCCCTTCCCCCCATTAGACATCATGTGCACGTCGCTGTCAGGGTGTCCCCCCCAGGAGACATCATGTGCACGTTGCTGTCAGGGTGTCCCCCCCCCCAGGAGACATCATGTGCACGTTGCTGTCAGGGTGTCCCCCCCCAGGAGACATCATGTGCACGTTGCTGTCAGGGTGTCCCCCCCTCAGGAGACATCATGTGCACGTTGCTGTCAGGGTGTCCCCCCCCTCAGGAGACATCATGTGCACGTTGCTGTCAGGGCGTCCCCCCCCAAGAGACATCATGTGCACGTTGCTGTCAGGGTGTCCCCCCCCCCAGGAGACATCATGTGCACGTTGCTGTCAGGGTGTTCCCCCCCAGGAGACATCATGTGCACGTTGCTGTCAGGGTGTTCCCCCCCAGGAGACATCATGTGCACGTTGCTGTCAGGGTGTCCCCCCCTCAGGAGACATCATGTGCACGTTGCTGTCAGGGTGTCCCCCCCTCAGGAGACATCATGTGCACGTTGCTGTCAGGGCGTCCCCCCCAGGAGACATCATGTGCACGTTGCTGTCAGGGTGTCCCCCCCCCAGGAGACATCATGTGCACGTCGCTGTCAGGGTGTCCCCCCCAGGAGACATCATGTGCACGTCGCTGTCAGGGTGTCCCCCCCCAGGAGACATCATGTGCACGTTGCTGTCAGGGTGTCCCCCCCTCAGGAGACATCATGTGCACGTTGCTGTCAGGGTGTCCCCCCCCTCAGGAGACATCATGTGCACGTTGCTGTCAGGGCGTCCCCCCCCAGGAGACATCATGTGCACGTTGCTGTCAGGGTGTCCCCCCCCAGGAGACATCATGTGCACGTTGCTGTCAGGGTGTTCCCCCCCAGGAGACATCATGTGCACATTGCTGTCAGGGTGTCCCCCCCCCAGGAGACATCATGTGCACGTTGCTGTCAGGGTGCCCCCCCCAGGAGACATCATGTGCACGTTGCTGTCAAGGAGTCCCCCCCCCAGGAGACATCATGTGCACGTTGCTGTCAGGGTGTCCCCCCCCAGGAGACATCATGTGCACGTTGCTGTCAGGGTGTCCCCCCCTCAGGAGACATCATGTGCACGTTGCTGTCAGGGCGTCCCCCCCCCCAGGAGACATCATGTGCACGTTGCTGTCAGGCTGTACCTTGTCCTTCTTGCAGATTCCTTTTCAGTTGTGGCTTCCCAACACTGATTTTATTTCTGTGATACACTCAGATTGTATCTTAGCCTTAAAATACTCCAGTCAGATTTCTGATTCCAGATTCTCTCGAAAGTTAAGAAAATAAAGTGTATGAAAGGGCTCTGTAGCACTTGTGTGTTGTTGCTGGGACTCAGCGACTTAAGGAGGGGTATGTTAGCTCAGTCTGGTGTGCGGTGCTCGACGGTGGGGAGCTCATGGTGGCAGAGCTAGAGGCAGCGGTCACGCCACGTCCACAGTCAAGGGAAGACTGCCTGTGCCCAGCTGTTTCCTTTCATACACCCTGGAGCCCCACCCATGGCACAGTCTGCCAACATTTAGCGTGGGTCTTTCCACTGCAGTTAGCCCAACCCAGATAACCTCTCACAGGCATACCCAGGATGTGTCTCCAAACTGTCCTAGGTCCTGTCAGCTGACTCAGTATAACTAGCGCAGGTTTGATAAACTTTCTCCGTCTGGTATATTGTCTTATTTAATAGTGCAACATTTGAAAACAATCCATACCTGATGACGTGTTCTTTGGTCGTTGTGAGAATTAAGATCTGAAAAGGCAATTGTAATAATCTCAACCTTGGTGAGAACTTGTGGCTTTTTCTTCTTTTCTGATCTTACATTGTGTATTTTCACTATTGTATATTTTATGTACAATAAATAAAACGGGAGTTAGGGAAACGCCACCAAATACTGTTACATACCCTGAGATCAATTCTGACGAACGTGCAGAAAGTGTGGGGTGAAGACAGTGAGATGTAGTTCACTGAGATGATGCAGTTCACTGAGATGATGCAGTTCACTGAGATGATGTAGTTCACTGAGATGATGTAGTTCACTGAGATGATGCAGTTCACTGAGATGATGTAGTTCACTGAGATGATGTAGTTCACTGAGATGATGCAGTACACTGAGATGATGCAGTTCACTGAGATGCAGTTCACTGAGATGATGTAGTTCACTGAGATGATGCAGTTCACTGAGATGATGTAGTTCACTGAGATGATGCAGTTCACTGAGATGATGTAGTTCACTGAGATGATGTAGTTCACTGAGATGTAGTTCACTGAGATGATGTAGTTCACTGAGATGTAGTTCACTGAGATGATGTAGTTCACTGAGATGTAGTTCACTGAGATGATGCAGTTCACTGAGATGATGCAGTTCACTGAGATGATGTAGTTCACTGAGATGATGTAGTTCACTGAGATGATGTAGTTCACTGAGATGATGTAGTTCACTGAGATGATGTAGTTCACTGAGATGATGTAGTTCACTGAGATGATGTAATTCACTGAGATGATGTAGTTCACTGAGATGTAATTCACTGAGATGATGCAGTTCACTAGGATGCAGTTCACTGAGATGATGCAGTTCACTGAGATGATGTAGTTCACTGAGATGTAGTTCACTGAGATGATGCAGTTCACTGAGATGATGCAGTTCACTGAGACGATGCAGTTCACTGAGACGATGCAGTTCACTGAGACGATGCAGTTCACTGAGACGATGTAGTTCACTGAGATGATGTAGTTCACTGAGATGATATAGTTCACTGAGATGATGTAGTTCACTGAGATGATGTAGTTCACTGAGATGTAGTTCACTGAGATGATGTAGTTCACTGAGATGATGTAGTTCACTGAGATGATGTAGTTCACTGAGATGATGTAGTTCACTGAGATGTAGTTCACTGAGATGATGCAGTTCACTGAGATGATGTAGTTCACTGAGATGATGTAGTTCACTGAGATGTAGTGAAAATTTGCCTCCTTTTAAACTGGATAATGATTTTTCAAGAATCAGCTACTTCTGGTCATTTTAAAATTTAGCATTTATTTGCCTTTTAGCTAGCATCGTTCTTCTATAAACATGGATGAAGTTCAATAAAAGGAAATTCCCACTTTATATGTTCCCATTATGCATGTATCTCATTATACAGCTACACTGAAAGCCAGAGGATGGTGATTAACCAAGTGTGTTCAGGACCAGATTTTTTTTTTTAATATATTAAGGATTTCTGCCTCCTCCCCGCCACCGCCTCCCATTTCCCTCCCCCTCCCCCGATCCAGTCCCCCTCCCTCATTAGCTCGAAGAGCAATCAGGGTTCCCTGACCTGTGGGAAGTCCAAGGACCGCCCACCTCTATCCAGGTCTAGTAAGGTGAGCATCCAAACTGCCGAGGCTCCCCCAAAGCCAGTACGTGCAGTAGGATCAAAACCCACTGCCGTTGTTCTTGAGTTCTCAGTAGTCCTCAATGTCCGCTATGTTCAGCAAGTCCAGTTTTATCCCATGCTTTTTCAGACCCAGACCAGCTGGCCTTGGTGAGTTCCCAGTAGAACATCCCCATTGTCTCAGTGTGTGGGTGCACCCCTCGCGGTCCTGAGTTCCTTGCTCGTGCTCCCTCTCCTTCTGCTCCTGATTTGGACCTTGAGATTTCTGTCCGGTGCTCCAATGTGGGTCTCTGTCTCTGTCACATTTCATCGCCTGATGAAGGCTAATATTCAGGAGGATGCCTATGTGTTTGTCTTTGGATTCACCTTCTTATTTAGCTTCTCTAGGAACGTGAATTATAAGCTCAATGTCCTTTATTTATGGCTAGAAACCAAATATGAGTGAGTACATCCCATGTTCCTCTTTTTGGGTCTGGCTTACCTCACTCAGGATAGTGTTTTCTATTTCCATCCATTTGTATGCAAAATTCAAGAAGTCCTTGTTTTTTACTGCTGAGTAATACTCTAATATGTATATATTCCATACTTTCTTCATCCATTCTTCCATTGAAGGGCATCTAGGTTGTTTCCAGGTTCTGGCTATTACAAACAATGCTGCTATGAACATAGTTGAGCATATACTTTTGTTGTATTCCCAAGAGTGGTATTGCTGGGTCCAGGGGTAGGTTGATCCCGAATTTCCTGAGAAACCGCCACACTGCTTTCCAGAGTGGTTGCACAAGTTTGCATTCCCACCAGCAATGGGTGAGTGTACCCCTTTCTCCACAACCTCTCCAGCAAAGGCTATCATTGGTGTTTTTTATTTTAGCCATTCTGACAGGTGTAAGATGGTATCTTAAAGTTGTCTTGATTTGCATTTCCCTGATTGCTAAGGAAGTTGAGCATGACCTTAAGTGTCTTTTGGCCATTTGAACTTCTGTTGAGAATTCTCTGTTCAGCTCAGTGCCCCATTTTGTAATTGGGTTGATTAGCCTTTTACGGTCTAGTTTCTTGAGTTCTTTATATATTTTGGAGATCAGACCTTTGTCAGTTGCAGGGTTGGTGAAGATCTTCTCCCAGTATGTGGGTTGCCTTTTTGTCTTAGTGACAGTGCCCTTTGCTTTACAGAAGCTTCTCAGTTTCAGGAGGTCCCATTTATTCAATGAGGCCCTTAATGTCTGTGCTGCTGGGGTTATACGTAGGAAGTGGTCTCCTGTGCCCATGTGTTGTAGAGTACTTCCCACTTTCTCTTCTATCAGATTCAGTGTGTTCGGACTACAAAAGCCTGTATGCCACAAAACTGGAAAATACAAAAGAAATGGACATTTTTTTAAATAAGTACCATATACCAAAGCTAAACCAAGACCAGGTGAGTGATCTAAATAGACCTGTTACTCACGAAGAATTAGAAACGGTTATCAAAAATCTCCCTTCGAAAAAAAGCCCAGGACCAGATGGTTTCAATGCAGAATTCTACCAGAACTTCCAAGAAGAACTAGTACCTATACTCCTTAATGTATTTCACAATATAGAAACAGAAGAGTCATTGCCAAATTCCTTTTATGAAGCTACAGTTACCCTGATACCAAAACCACACAAAGACCCAACCAAGAAAGAGAATTACAGGCCTATCTCACTCATGAATATTGACGCAAAAATTCTCAATAAAATGCTGGCAAACCGAATCCAAGAACACATTAGAAAAATTATCCATTATGATCAAGTAGGCTTCATCCCAGAGATGCAGGGCTGGTTCAACATATGCAAATCTATCAATGTAATCCAGCATATAAATAAACTGAAAGAAAAAAAACATATGATCATTTCATTAGATGCTGAAAAAGCATTCAACAAAATTGAACACCCCTTTATGATAAAGGTCTTGGACCAGATGTTTTGAGTCAAAGAGAGGACCCATGGGAGGTTCTGAAGGAAGAACCTTCCACTAGACAGGAGGAGGGTTTAATTAAGAAAGAGCATTAGAAAAAAAGAACATTTAAAGATTTCACTATTGCCGTCACCCACTGTTTCCTACGGTTAAGTACTGACGCTAGAAGGCAGCATATTCTTTTCACTGTTTCCGATTTTTCTTAAGGTGCCCCTCCTTAAATTCTCAGGATCTCACACTGCTTAGAAACGCTGTAGTGTGTTTCGTGGCTGATGGCACAGAACAATAAACAGAAAACAAAGGGGCTTTGGCTCACAGTATGACAGTCTACTTTTCAGAGATTGTTGAATATTTGTCAATAGTGGCAGTTTATTTGGCATTTTAACACAAATATGAATTCATACTGTGGTTCGATCAATTAAGGCGCATGATACACAAAAGAACAAATAATCCAGTAAAAAAAAAAATGGGGCATAGACCTAAACAGAGAAATCTCAACAGAGGAATCTAAAATGGCTGAAAGAGACTTAAGAAAATCTCAATATTCTTAGTCACCAGAGAAATGCAAATCAAAACGACTCTGAGATTCCATCTTACACCTGTAAGAATGGCCAAGATCAAAAACACTGATGACAACTTATGCTGGAGAGGTTGTGGGGGAAAGGGAACACTTCTGCATTGCTGGTGGGAATGCAAACTGGTACAGCCCCTTTGGACATCAGTTTGGCAATTTCTCAGAAAATTAGGAAACAACATTCCTCAAGACCCAGTAATACTACTTTTGGGTATATATCCAAAGGATGCTCAATCGTGTCACAAGGATATGTGCTCAACTTTATAGCAGCATTGTTTGTCATAGCCAGAACCTGGAAACAACCTAAATGCCCCTCAACCCAAGAATGGATAAAGAAAATGTGGTACATTTACACAATGGAGTACTACACAGCAGAAAATAATAATGACATCTTTAAATTTGCGGGCAAATGGATGGATCTAGAAAACATCATATTGAGTGAGGTAAGCCAGACCCAGAAAGACAAATATCATATGTACTCACTCAAAGTGGCTTTTAGACATAAAAAAGCAAAGAAAAATGAGCCCACAATTCACAATCCCAGAGAACCTAGACAACAATGAGGACACTAAGGGAAACATACATGGATCTAATCTACATGGAAAGTAGAAAAAGACAGGATCTCCTGAGTAAATTGGGAGCATGGAGACCATGGGAGAGGGTAGCAGGGGAGGAGAAAGGAAGGGAGGGGAGCAGAGAAATAATAAAAACATAAATAAAAATTTAAAAAAATATTGTCTTGGAGAATTAGCTAAGGGGGAAAGCCCTTCCCTATGGTAGGAGGCCACTTTCCCAGACACCCCGAGACCCAAGAGGAGAGCTATGGCTTTATGCGGGTTCACCTTCACGCCTATCGAATGCCTCTGTCTTTTTGCTGTTGTGACTGCTATTGCTCCCACTGCTGCCACAGCTGACACCATCCTCCACCTACTCTTACAAGAACCCAGACCTTTGCCCTTCCAACATGAAGACCATAGCTCTAGCCAGGCGGTGGTGGCGCACGCCTTTAATCCCAGCACTCGGGAGGCAGAGGCAGGCGGATCTCTGGGAGTTCGAGACCAGCCTGGTCTACAAGAGCTAGTGCCAGGACAGGCTCCAAAGCCACAGAGAAACCCTGTCTCGAAAAACCAAAAAAAAAAAAAAAAAAAAAAAAAAAAAAAAAAAAAAAAAAAAAAAAAAACATAGCTCTGGCAGAATCCACCAGGCTTTCAGTGCCAGGTCCAGACTGGAGTGTAGAAGGAAAAAAGTATTCATGTTCGTGTATCCACACATAAGTAAAAATAGAATAAATGTTTTATTTAAAAAGCCATACGATACATCGAGCTGTTCACATCTGAGAAAACTAGTGAGCATGCTAGAGCTAATGGGCCAAGCAGCGATTTAATTAATACAGTTTCTGTGTGATTGTTTTGGGGCTAAGCAGCTGAGAACTAACAGCCTTCTTCCAACAGTCTAGAGCCAATAGTTACAAGCAGAAATGTATCCACAAACAATGCTTTAGGATGCTTAGGAAGAGACAAGGTAAATGTATTGTTTGTTGAGACAGCCATCAAATTTTGCATGGAATTTCTACCACGGGAGCCAAGTGTGGGATCTGCATTCCCAGCTTATGACCAGTCTCTACAGAAAACGTTGTTCCCAGTGAAGAGTCACAATGCATGAATTCCAAAGAAATTGAACAGGCGCCATCCGCTCTGTAGAAAATGTGCTCCTATTGAGATCTTCCACCTTAGCTGTTCTTAGTTGTGTGACACACAATGATGGAATGAAGATGCCAGCCGGCTGCAGCTTCCCTGGGCACCTACAGGAATACTTTATATGACTGATGATGCCCATCTGCATATGGAGACCGCCGTGCATCTTCCACACGAAGCAGTGAATTGTGAGTTATCAGTGCAGTAGGGAGGATTTTTATCAGTATATGGCACTGACTCGGGGAGTCCTCACAGCCAAAACAGAGGAAAACAGTGAGAGCCCACGAGAAATCAGCCTTGCTTTTCTTCACTACAGCCACAATCTCCAGTAAAAAAAAACACAGTTCTCGTGACTGTTTGTGAAAGGGCTGTGGGGTGCTTTATAAAATGGGCATGGGATGAGGGCCCTTCCTATACCACTACAGTCTCCCTGACAAAGCAGGAAACGCCCAAGGCTCCTGAACCCCCTTTATGGTCTTATATGCAATGAACGAGCTAAGAATAAGAACCAAGCCAATGTCAGAGAGTAGAACACACATATGTGGACAGTTCTAGTGACGACCCCTGGATTGTCCAACCATGAGTGCAGAATGCCCTGGACTCCTGAGTTATAAATGCTCTGTTTGCAGTTCCAGTGTGGTAGGCATGTGTGCTGATTACTGCTGACCAAACCCAAGAGAAAGTAGCCTGGCTTCACTGTGCCAGCCCAGGAGGGAGGTCAGTCTCTGAGGGCAGTGGGTTCTCAGAATACCGTCTCCAGAAGCAGGAAGAAACACAGTCTAGGGAAAAGCTCAGGGTTGGGAGGCACGTGAAGGACCTCCAACATCGAATACATTGCAGGTTAAGTGCAGGCCCCAGGTGCAGGGGATAGACCTGCACACTGTGAGGTCCCAGAGCTACAGGAATCTTTGCTCTGCCCCCAACCTCTTTGCTGGTGCCCAGCAGTCATTCCACACCCCAGTGGCGCTGGCATCTCAGGGGAAAGTCTGTTCACCCTACTAGGCTGTGACGCCCAGTGCTACACCCCTTATAACTGTTTTGTGTGTACTGGAAACCAACCTAAGCCTCTCTCCTCATGTCTGTCTCTTATGTACCCAGGGCAGTGTTGCCCGCGGGAACAGGGGACAGAAAAGAACACAGTGGGAACAAAAAGGAAGTTGCTGACTGGATCTGGCACTCTCTGTCCTGTATGGTGGAGATCAACATTTCCACATGGTGGCCGCAGGGCTCAACAGTTGCATCCTCCTTACCCTGCTACAGTACCAGCATCAATCCCATGATGCAACTGTCATCCATCCTGTCTTTCCCACCATTCTCAACAGCAGCATAACCAACCATATAAGCAAACTGGATGAGTACAACTCAGTGAAGGCCCTCATGGAAAGTAATCAGCAGAGACAGCTTCTATAGTGATATTTTATTTATGCTTGATCAAGAAAGCTTGACTGGAGATCAGAAAGTAAAACTAACCCACCAGAGGCCAGCCAGTGGTGGCACACACCTTTCACCCCAGGATTTGGGTGACAGAGGCAATGGATCTCTGGGAGTTCAAGGCCATCCTGGGCTACACAAGATCAATGCAGAAACAGACCCAAGTGGTGGTGGCTCACACCTTTAATCCCAGCACTAGAGGGCAATATTAGGTGGAGTGAGACAGAAGCTCATTCCCTTTCAGTCTGAGGGTTTCTTAGAGGGAAGAGCTCTCTGGTGGCTTGGTTGTTTTGCTTTTCTGATCTTCAGGTTGAACCCCAATATCTCTCTCTGGGTTTTTATTATTCATGCTACAAGCTTCAGCTAGGTGGGCCACAAAGGTAAGGTGACGTTGGGGCTGCCAGCAAGGTTCCATGGTGGTGAGACCGACGGTAGAACTGGGCATAGGAAAAGGGAGCCATCCTGTGATGAACCACTTCTTGCTTTCTAGTTGAGCATTGCCTGAGAAACGGTGGTGTGTTTCTTTGGGTACCTAGATGATAAAATAGGACAAAAGCAATGATTGAGGGCTGAATAGACGTCTAGTGTCCAGCTTTGTCTCACCTTCCAATGGACGGGCTTCATATACAATGCGGTTGAACAAGGCCGTCAACGTTCAGTAAAATGCCTCTAGATGGCAGCCTGGGACAACTTTTGCCTGATTTTCAACTGCGCCTTTTTTTCTTCTGTTTTCCCTATGCATAGAAAATAATACTCTTTTTAAAAAAATATGTACTTATTTATTATGTATACAATATTCTGTCTGTGTGTATGCCTGCAGGCCAGAAGAGAGCACCAGACCCCATTACAGATGGTTGTGAGCCACCATGTGGTTGCTGGGAATTGAACTCAGGACCTTTGGAAGAGCAGGCTCTCTTAACCTCTGAGCCATCTCTCCAGCCTGAAAATAATACTCTTTTAGTGATAAATGTGGCATTTCATATTGCTGTTTGTGAGCTGGAGTGTTTTTATTTTTCCCATTGGTCACTTAAAACACCAATTTTCAAAGTAGACATTTTGTGTCCCCTAAATCCCTAGGATAAAAGAACGGAACAGGCATCAGGTTTGGACTCAGGGTCGGGGTTAACGGGGCCAGCTAGTCACCTCAGTACCCTGCATTTATTTCTTCATGAGCTGGAGCTAATGATGCCGCCAGGCCCTCCAGCCCTGGTGGTGGGAATGAAATGACGTCATCTCTGTAATGCAGCTAACAGAATGAGGCTCACAAGGGCTTGTTAAGCTGAAGTCTGTCTCTCTCTGGGGGATGGGTAGGGCAGAGCAGAAGTCTAAGAAGCAAGTCAGCCCAGAACTGCGATTAGCTGAGTGGCCGTGGTAACTGCTTAGTGTTTTTGTATCTCAGCTTCTTCATGTGTACAGGGATAGAACACCTTTGCTACAGTGCTCCACGCCTTACGCAGCTGGATAAAGCTTTAAGGGCGCATGAAGCCATGCCCAACAGAGTAGCTGGCACTGAGTTTTTGCCCACACAGGAGGGTGCAGAACCCCTGAAGAAGCATCCGATCTGCTTCCAGGCTTTCTGCGATACAGCAAGACAGGGAAAGTGAAGTACGAAGAAATGTGTTGGATGATTTGTGTCTCTTAGATCCTTAGAGAATGCTTGGCTGCCCGCATCTTCATCACACACATTAGCAATTCTCCCAATATCTCTGCCTCTGTGTCTTGGGTCTGACTAAGCTTAGATCCAGAGTCCCAACTGCTGTCAGAGTCATGTGAAAGGAATGTTCTAGACAGGAGTAGGTGCAGCAGCAAGTGTACAAGTCACGGAGACACATGCAATACACAGAAAGGAATCTGATCATTTGAAATTTGGTGCATGTAACACACATACACACACACATACACACACACACACACACACACACACACACACACAATGGACTTTGATCCAAATCTCACTAGACAACATCCTTCTTTTACTTTCCCCATTTTATCATTTCCATTTTTCTTCCCAAGTCCCCTCCTCCTTTTGTGTTTCTTCCCCTCTGTCTCTCTTTCCCTCCATTTGTCTCTCCTCCTCCCATGTGTGTGTGTTTGTGCGCACTACATTGCATTCATTTAGGATTTCCTACACAAGCATGTGTGCTGGCTGGTTTTGTGTGTTGACTTGACACAAGTTAGAGTCATCAGAGGAAGGAGCCTCCACAGAAGAAATGCCTCCATGAGATCCAGCTTAAGGCATTTTCTCAATTAGTGATCCATGAGGAAGAGCCCTGCTCATGGTGGGTGGAGCTGTCTCTGGGCTGGTGGTTCTGGTTCTACAAGAACGTGGGCTGAGCAAGTCATGGGAAGCAAACCAGTAAGCAGCTCTCCTCCATGGCCTCTGCATCAATTCTTGCCTCCAGGTTCCTGTCCTGTTTGAGTTCCTGCCTTCCTTCAGTGATGAGCAGCAATGTGGAAGTGTAAACCAAATAAACGCTCTTCTCCCCAGCTTGGTTTTTGGCTATGGTGTTTGCCACAGCCATAGAAACCCTAACCAGGACAGCACGGACGGGGTTGTGTGCATGGGTGAAGAGCAATTGGTGTAAAGTAAGCGAGCTGTGCCCTAACTGTCTTCACCATCTGTGCAATTACTTTTGCCCCGTTACTGCGCCACTGCTGCCCCCGTGTGCTGGCTGCTCCCATCCAGCCCTTCTCTGGTGACTTACACATCCGCAAATCCAATCTGCCATCCTCACCGGTCCGTCTGTCACAGAGAGGCCCCGCTTCCTTACGATGTTTGAGATTCCTGCTGAGACCTCTGGGAGCACTTGTCATAGCTTTAATTTCTGCGCTGCTCTGATTTGTTGCATTTCCTCTTGCTAGCAGGAGGACAATTAAAGACTAATACTTCTAAGCTGCGTCAGGTAATTGAATTGCTCTGAGAGGAACGCAGTGTTAAATGGTGTCGATTGCAGCTTAATTTCTGGTTACCATTGAAGTCTGCCAGGTTCACGCTGGCTCTAGACTGGCATTTAAGATCTTCGTAACTGAATCTCCTGTGCTATTCAGGGTCGTTTCTTTCCGACTAGACTCACTGTTATGCAGTACAGCTCCTACAGAGCACGGCTACTTCTGTGGGAAGAGAGCTTCACGACAGGCTTTGATAGAAACCGAGGACCCAGTTGCAGCTAAATGACAGGCGCTTGAAATTCTAAAGGATCCTGGGCAGTGAGGAGGGCCCTGCCTGAAAGAAGATCAGGTGTTAGCAGAACCCTGAGCTGCCCTTCAAGATTTCCCACAGTCCTCTGGGCCAGTGCACTGGAGACGAAATGTGAGTGAGATCAGCAATCTGTGGGTGTGGGGGAAAACAGCACCCCATAATGCAGTTTGTAAAATAAAGGCAGGAAGATTTGTTTTTGAGCAGAGGGGATGGGGGAAGAGTGCATATGGAGAGTTCCAGAAGCCCCTTTACAAAATCCAAGACCACATGAGAAGAGACTGGGCTGATGGAGACCATCGGGGCAGACATTTGGAAGCGTGTGACTGGTGTTCCCTGAAAAATGCTACCTCCTTCCTTTCTCCTCTTCGTACCCATCACATCTTCTTGTCTTCTTAAAGCAGAAGTTATTTGTCCTATAATGTTGGCTGGTGGCATCCAAAGGGATCCCTGTGGAGGAACTGGTGAGTAGTTACTTAGATAAACATAATCTAGCAAAATAAACCCTTTCAGAGTCCTGACGCTATGTGTGGATCTTTGGATGGGTGACATCTAAGGAAGATGCGTTTCTGTTCATTCAAATATTCCCCTAATAAGCCATATTTATCTAAAAGTCTTAGTCATCTGAAAGTAAGTACTTTCCCGTTTTGAACAAACTTATTGTCTGTTTGGGTACCACAGGCCTGTGCTGGTTGCAGCCCTGGGCTGGATGTCCTCAGACGTGCAGGGTGTGTTGAGTCAGAATGTGTTCAGAAGAACTGGCTCCTCTCTGTGCACCCTGGCAGGGACATCCAGGAGGCTATCCCAAGGCTCTGCTGTGCACTTGCTGTGGATTATGACCGTGTGCAGACGGGAAGATGTTCGCACTTAGAAAAAGGAAAGTGTAATTGGGATACTAATGCCATTTACAGAGAGGAAGGTAAAAAAGCGAGCGTGCGCACAGGAGCCGAGTATGTCCACGGAGAGGGTGAGAGAGCAGAAGCTGGAAGGGTCAAGGAAACCCTGTGAGGGCTTGGGCATCTCTGTGGCAGCAAACGTCCCTTACGCTGACTGCCCCATCCTTGTCATGTTGTGATCTCCCTTTCCTCACACTGGAAACTCCTGTGGAGCAGAGTTACTTGGAGCAGTCCTCAGGGGAGCTGGGGTGGCTATGGCCTACAGAGATGAACTGTTTCGATGACCTGAAGGGGATTAACAGCATTCATGGAGCCTCCGAGTCCACTCACACGCTTGGGGAATCTGCATCCAACAAGGTACCAGTTGTGCCCACTCACAGGCCCAGAGAAGACACAAGGAAATTAGGCCTTGTCCTTGTTAATTTCCCAAATTGAAAGAACAAATTAGATTTCTGGACACAACGGAGAAGAAAGGACGAAAGGGCTGGTTGGAGGACATGCGCACTCTTGCTGTCACCCTGGGAGACCCGACAGTGATGCTTACAAACACTGCCAGTCTGAAGTGGGTACCGTGACCTTGTGCAACCTGAGACAGATAGATCAGGAATGGGGTTGGCAGGATTGGTCGCGTTGGGGAAGATTATCGTAGCTGCTAAGTTCCGTTGGATTTTCCCTTTTGTGCTCAGATGGGTTCCGAAGGGAGAGATTTGCACTTTGTTGCTGTCGTGTATCCTTCAAACTACTCTTCCTGCCCGGTTCACTCTGGTCACACCAAAGTACACACCCAGGGGATAAAAACATGGGAAAAGATATGGTCACATCTTCCTATCACTAAAAAAGCCTACGTTCTTTCACAAAATTTTTTATTAAAACAGGAAGTTTTGCTAATTGGAATTAATAAGGCAGAGGTCATGCTAAGGAAGCATTTTGTTTTCCGTGTTTAATGTGGTATGTTTTACTGACTTACATAATTAAATGAAGAGTGAGTCAAGATTAAAGAGGGTGACCTCTAGGGGGGTGGTAACTAACCCTGAAGAACATGAGCTCTTTCCTTAAAAGACCTCAACCTTTATTGCTAGAGACCTAGGCTTGTTTTGCAAAGGGACACGAACAAGGCACCTTCAACTGATGCAACTCAGATGGAAAGCTGCGGCTAGAAGTTAGTCCCTGCGGCTCAGATGTCACCAGAGATCCCTGAAACAGGGCACAAGCGCATCCTAAAAAGAACCAGATGGAGCTGAAGTCACTTGACCAAGTGTTCAGCACTGTACAAAAACACCGCACCATCCAGCTTAAACCTCAGCTTCTGCAATGCATTCACTTCTGTTAAAATGACAATAAGTCAGAAAACATGACCTGGACCAAGAAAAAGAGTGATAAGCATAAATGAAAGGCAATGGCATTAGCACATACAGATGCGTGTGTAGATAGTGAAAAGGAGTATGTATTTTATATAAATAATCTGCATACATATCTATTTAATGATGTATGCATACATATGTAGGTAGATAGATGATAGGTAGATAGATAGATAGATAGATAGATAGATAGATGATAGGTAGGTAGATAGATAGATGATAGATAGATAGATAGATAGATAGATAGATAGATAGATAGATTTTATTTGAAGAATGACTGATATTCAAAGAATACACTGGCATTCAGTGCCCTTAGCCTCCGAGTCATCCCTCCAGGCCCTCCTCTCCCGTTATTGCTGTTTCTGCTTTGAAAACCAAATGCCTACAAGCAATCTGGAATCTTGAAACTAAACTGACAAAATGTGGACCTGGACTCTCAAAGATTCATGCGATAGTCTTTGGACTATTTCCTTCCATTGTCTTGTTGGTTAGAATGGGTGGGATGCTGAATTTAATTTAGAAAAAGAAAGACGGGATTCAAATCTGTGTAAAGACATGCCCTTGATTCCCTTTGCACTCTGAGTGCCTTGTTCAGATTGTAGTCATGGAAGCATGCCACTTTCTGATTTGGGTTGAATGGCCTTTCCCCCAAATTGTGTCCACCCTTAGAATTCTCGTAGGAAAGTAGAATCTTGGAAGATAACAGTTAGATCTGGAGCTGAAATTAAGGATTAAGATTAAATTAAGGATTGAAGATTAAGGAGCAGCTGAAAACCAGCGTCTGGTGTCTCTGTGGGATGAGAACCCAGAGGCTAGAAAACCATCTGAAGGTTAGGATGGAGATGGAAGCTGTGCTTTCAAAGCCAAAGAACATGGGAAATTGTTAGAAACTCTAAGAGCAGGAAGAACTCGGGGGCACTTCATACAGAATGTGGCCCTCGGGTGGGGGTGGGGTCACTGTGTCTGACACTCGAGACCTTTGTCACATCTGAGAATGAAGGACTGTCATCTTAAACATCCAGATTTATGACCACCTGTCAGAGGTCTCCTAAGACACAAACATCTCAGACATTTTCACGTTCCCATCCTATTCCTAAGTATTCAGTCAAACGCTCGGTACTGGTGTCAGAGTCATGACCGCAAAATCCGAGGCAATGCATCCAGGTGAGCTCCTGTTCTCAGGAGAGATTCTGGAAGTCCATGGTCAGGACAGGCCAAGGGTCAGGAACAAGTGACCACGGCAGACAGAGCTAGCTGGGTGGTGGTCTCTCCATGTCTGGCTATGAATCTGAGCTGTGTTGTTTAGCGAGTTTTGTCCGGAGCTCAGCAAAGCCGAAGCAGGAAGAGCAGAAAGAAGACAAATGTGTAAGGACAGAAGGCCAGCGCCACGAGGTAGAAATCTGACACACGGCCTTTAACCTGGAAGCTGTCACTGAGACAATTACACCACCACTCTGAACAACATGAGTAAAGGACCGGGGTGATTCTCCGCCATCACAGGAAGAAGAGAGCAGTGGCAAACTGGGCTCGAGGATATTAACTGGAAGAGGAGAATTTACACAACCGTCATCCAGCATGCAGTGATGCACCTAAGAGTCTATATGTATTAAGAGGGGATATATTTAGTAACGTTTTATATGTGGCACATTTTCATAAACAGCCATTAAGTTTTCAATCAGAAAAACAAGGCCATTTCTTTTTTTAAAAAAATGAAAACTTAGAAAATAAAAGCAACGTTATTTTAGAAAACAAATCCATGGGTCGAAGAAAGATCATAAATGTTGTAAACTAAGAAGAGACATTACAAGTTTCAAGGTGTTGCCTAGAATATAAACGAGAATAATGGCTTTCCTTGTGGGGTTTAATAGACTGCTGTAGGGATTTATATCACTCTGAGAAAATTAGAGCCATTCAAATCATTTCATTAGATTCAAAATGTTCTCAGGTCTGGCTGCTGGCGTTTCAAATCAAGCAGAAATATACAAGTTATTTGCTCATAATCCATTTGTTCAAACTTGCACTGATACCTGACAAACATTCATGAATCCCCCACTGGGTGCCTATAGCAGCTGCTGGTCACATCATTGCCCGTTATCCTAATGTCCCTCTTACATGCCTGGGCCAGCAGGCAAGCTGAGCAATAGACAGGCTGCAGCATGAACAGTTGGGCCATCTCCATGAACCCCATGTTAGCGACTTAGACATCCTAAGGGATGGGAGGGAGTCTATGGGGTCAGCTTTCCAAACAGGAAGGACCTAGCTCCTCTATATGCCATGTTTGTGGCTGAGATCTAACCGTGCCTAGTTCAGGGAAATTAGTAGAATCATCCGCCTATCCTTGGAACTCTGGGAGAGCTCCTGAGTACTTTGTCCGTTTCTATGTTGACATGTAACTTGTTTTCCGAAACAGGGAGAACAGAGCAAAGCTCTTACAACGAAAGTTTCCCTTTAGGGTCACTTAGGCCACCCTGGGTTTGGAACTGTGGACATCACTTTGCTGGTCAGTCCCGTTCTCAAAGGACCTGTGTGCAGTGTTTTATTTGGGAATTTTTTCTCTCACATTAACGGCTTAAGCACGTCCATCTGTCATATCCCAGTAACAGATCACTTCTAACAAGAATATTACTGTCTCAAATGTTGCTGTCTCCCATTGCATGTTAAGAAGGAACACCAACCCCGTCCACACTCCCCCTCCAACTCACCCCTGTGCACCTTGAAAGTTGTAGGATGCCTGGCTCAGACTGTGGGGGTGTAGAAGAGATTTATTAGCGCAGGAAGCCTCCACCCCACTCGTGAACACGCATTCAGGAAGCTCTTCTGGCCAGCCTGGCTCTCTCCACGTCCCTCTGCCTCACTTCTGCTCACTGTTACAGCCATCTGTCGCCTCCTTGGGGGACTCTAGAATTGTGCAGGGTCCTCACAGCTACCGTGTTATCAGCACAACTAAAGGAATATGCTCATTCCACCCCCAAACAGTCGAGCTGATCCCCGGTTTCTGCTGAATTGTCAGAGGGAAATCAGCGCTAGTGTCAGGAAACAGGGAGGGCAGGAGCTGCATGGCATGAAAACTACACACCTGCCATCCCAGTAACTTCAGAGACTAGAGCAAGAGGATCTGGATTTTAAGAACAATGGGAAAACTTGAGGTTAGCCTCAGCTACATGCCCAGGCCCTGTCTCAAAACAAACACGAAGAAATAAAAGTCTTGACTTTCCCAAATGCTCTCTGCTTCCTGAAGACACAACTCTGGTGCTTCTAGGTGGAAACTTCTCCTATGCTTCTGTTCCAAGCATGTGTATTGGGATTTGCCCTTGTTTTTGATTCATTTGCTGGGCATGAGGAACATGCATAAAGAAAGGAAAAGCAGAGAAGGCTGGAGTCACCCTACTTCACGTGTGCCCAGAGTTTCAGGTGGCATTGAGATCCTCATACGCCATTTTTTTTTTGCTAACTTTGAAATAACTTCCCAACTACCTGTTATAGTAGTATTATTTTTCCTTTTCTTTACATTCAAACAAACCAGTAAATAAAACTACTTTGTTTCTAGAAGTCACAGAAATATAATAGAAATATTTCTGTCTGGTGACTGACCCCAAACTTCAAATAGACAAATATTTCTAAGAGTATTTAGAATGTTGGCAGTGTCTTTTGTCTAATGGCTTCAGGCACAAGACATCTGTGGGCATGTATTGAAAAGTACATACCTGCAACACATGTAAACACACAGAAAGACAAGATTATTGTTTTCAAATATCATATTAATTATCTACTTGCCAATCATTTCTTGAGGTATTTGAAGGAGTCTGGGCAGCAGGCTGTTCAGAAATTCAAGAGTGAAGGAAGGCGAAGCTGAATCCCTACTAACTCCATGTGTTGAGAGATAGATAGGACAGATAAATGTGCTCGATTAACATGACCATGAAGTGATGGCATGTCTCTGATCTGCAGGCTTCGTGGGCAAATGTAACTGTCTAAGCAACAGTGTTGGGAGATGTAGCTGATGGGAGTATTTGGAGGCCAAGTCCTAGGTAAGCGGATTCCATAACATCATAAAGGGGAGACAGAAGGGTTCAACTTCCCACCTTCCACTGGGTTAGTACCTAACAATCCTCAAGGGACACCAGTTGGCAGCGGAGTTCCCAGTTGCCATATCTGAGAAAAGCCAGCTCACAGACCTGCACTAATTACTCAGTCAAGGTTTTGCTGTTACAGTGCCACTCAGCAGACTAAGGCCACATATGGGACAGAAAAGCAAACAATTTGGTTATCATGCGATCCATTTACTCAGTCCTCTTCATCCCAAACTGGGAGACAAATAAGAGAAAGCAAAACCCATCACAGAATGTGGCTTTTGTAGTGTTGATAAGTGGTTATAATTTACAGCTGTAATTTAATTAAGCTGTTGTTCTCACCAGCGGGTGATCTGGCACAGAGCTGCTCTGAGTGAAATTAATGTAGCCTATAAATCTGCAATTCATTTCAACTTGAAATGCTAGGTCCTAGCAGAGGGAGAAATGATATATCCCAGGCACCAGGAAAGGCACGGTTGTATTTCAGATGCATAAGGGGTATTGATGTTGTTTCTTTTCATAGGAAATACAGGTTAGGGGAGGAGGGAGAATGGGGCCCATTTCACTAGATTTAAGGTTCTTTAATGTGAAGAAAATAATATTGGAGGAGCAGTCCTGGAATAACAGGGCACAGCGTGAATTTCTGTGTGAACCCACTTACCCTCGGTGTGCCACTAAATTACCCCTGAAAGCCTGACATTGGCTCTCGATCGTGTCTGGAACACAGGCAGCTTTCTCACTGACATGGAAACATGCCTCGTCTGGGAGTCTCAGATATAATTAGTGTTTCTAGGTTGATATTGTAAAGGGAGAATAAATTGGCTCTAACAAATGGCTATGTGAGAGGGCCGGGAGGAAGCTGTGTCCATGCGACCAGAGGGATAGATAGAAAGGAAGCTGGGAGGGCTCCGCAGTGGGAAGCCAGGAATCTGCTGCACACTGGGGAAAGTGCCTTTCTGGACTTTCATCTCTACACTTGCACACAGGACAGGATCGAGGTGCACTCTCCTCAGAACCTTCCGGAATGTCCCATGGAAGGACATTTTGTGTCATTGAAAACAAGCTGTATCTGATTTCCCGATATAAAGCCACAAAGTGGGACTTGGAACACCTTCCTAGAATCACGAACTTATTTTTTTATGAATGAAATATGGGGCAACAGATGCCATGAAGAAGATGTGAGTGGATTAATTTTACTTCTAACAGGGGTCATCATTCATATGTCTAAATGGAGACATCAAATCCGTGTGCAAACCAGGGCAGGGTGAGCCTCTTCTGCTGGAAGCCACAAGCCAGTGCTCTGCACAGGACACTTGTTATGGGAGTTACGCCTGACCTACTTTCCCCACACCAGAGGCGACGAGCAGACACAGGCGACGAGCAGACACATGAACGGTTTAAGGAGCACCGTGCGAAGGCACTTTATGAGCCAGGATGGCTGGTTGCTTGTGTTGTAACCATAGAGGAGGAGATGGATGGAGTTGAAAGGGTTCTTCTTCAGACAGACATGTAGCTCAAGCTAGCATGAGGTAGCAGAATGCACAGGCACAGCTGGGCACTGCAGCTCAGACCCTGTGGACCCCCATCCCCTCATCCCTCAGCTTCCATCTTTTTGGCGGGCATCGTGCTTCTGAACCCTGGCTCCAGGCTTCAGCTGGGTGTTCCTCTGCTGCCTGGAGACCCGCCCTTTGGGGTTAAGCAAGATGAAGCACCCAACACAACACACACTGCAGGCTGAGCTGAACTGATCTTTTGGCCTCTTTCCTCCTCTTGTTTGAAAGAGTGGAACACAGATGTGATGTTTGGAGGTGAAGCAGCCACACTGCCAGGAGAAGATGGCAGCCATACTGCCAAAGGACAATAATGCATAGCTGAATGGTGAGCTTTCTTTCTTGGGCGTTTGGAATCACTCTGCAAGAGAGAAAAGGAGCTGCTCTTCTCTATAATCAGTTTTGTTCATGTGGAAGCATCTTCTAGAAGTCCAGCACCTCACCGGCGGTTCCTCCCAGTTTATGTAGGTGAATTCAATTAAGCACACTTACCAGCAACAAAGACTCCAATTATCAGTGAGGGCATTTCCCCAGCTACCAAGGTCTTGTCCTTACTCAGAGAGCTGTGACAGTCAGCACTCAGGGCTGATGCTGAGTAAATACTGGGACTCTCGCTAGCTGCCTGGCTTGCGGAACATTGAGGAAATGTTTGGTTTGCAGTTCTGAGGAGCAGGCTTGCGAAGAGCAGAATTCAGTGGCTTCATCTAAGTGTGAAGCACAGCACCAACTCACGTTCTTTTCTAGTTAATCCTATACCGGCTAGGCCAGAACTAGTGGTAGAAGCACCCTCATAAAGCAGCGACTGAATTATACTAACACATCTTTTTCCTCTTCGTGACCAGTGTGAATAGGGTCACTCACAGGTGGAACTATACCCCCAGGAGTTTGTTCCCGCAACAGTGCAGGGCTTGGTGTCCCAGTAAAGATTTTGCCAGGTCTCCTAGGAACCTGGAAACATCCCTCTTCCAACCTCACAGGGATTCCTGCATCAGTCGCTGCGTTGCTGAGTCAGTCTTAATTATTGCCTCAGCCACATCTCGTGTCTGCAGAAGAGAGCTACAGAGCGGTATGGCGCCACCCCTATTGTGACATCTGCCATTTCAAATGGATTTAGTGGAAACAGCACCTCGAACACCAGCAAACAGTCTCACCACTATGTGTGTGGGCTAAAGATGCATTTTGAAATGAGCCAGTCACCCTATGAGTTTACAGAAATGTTTGCTGTTGTTAAAACACTTAAAGGAGGGGAAAATGTAGGAGGCAAATGTGTCATGAGAGAAGAGGCATCTTCTTCCGTTCCCCAACTCCCAAACTCATAGAATCCGGTGTTGCTAAGAGCAGACAAAACTGGAGGAATATGTCAGTTTGAAGCCAGCCTGGTCTACAGAGTTAGTTCTAGGGAAGCCAAGGCTACACAAGGAAACCCTGTTTCAGCCGGGTGTTGGTGGCACACGCTTTTAATCCCAGCACCCAGGAGGCAGAGGCAGCCGGATCTCTGTGAGTTCGAGGCCAGCCTGGTCTACGAGAGCTAGTTTCAGGACAGGAACCAAAAAGCTAAGGAGAAACCTGTCTCGAAAAATAAAAAAAAAAAAAAAAGAAAGAAAGAAAAGAAAAAGAAACTCTGTTTCAAAAAACCAACCAAACAAAAAATCTGGAGGAATGCTTTAGAGGCGTTGATGATGGGAAGGAGGTGACATGTTGAAAGTGATGACCCAGACCACAAAGCACCCACACTCGGCATTCTGATGTCGGGTCTTTCATGTGGAACGCTATCTTGTTTTATTGGTGTGCCCACCATGTAACAACTTGGTAGTAACTGCCATCCTTGAAGAATGCTATCTTTACTGGGCTGGCATTATGGAAACTTGTCAGCTCCTGACACTGAGTAATGTGCTTCTTACAAAGACAAAGTAGAAGAAAACAAAGCCAGCTTTAAAATAAGAGCCGCATAAAAGTAAAATAATTACTGCTACATCAATAGAAGGGAAAAGATAGAAATCATTTTAGGCATGAGAACCTCAGGCAAATACCAACAACAACAAGGAGGGATACCTGATAATGATGTTTAAATGTAATCACATGACCTTGTCAGGTTGTGTGAATAGGACAGGAACCCACATGGTGAGCAAACTGAATAAAAACAAGTAAAATAATAAATAATATTCTCTATTATCCCCAAGCAATGCCCTCATTAGTTGCTATCAAATCAGAGGACTGTGTCACTCCCGCTGTGGAAGGAAAGAACTACCAGAACATTTCAGATCAGCCTTGGCCAACAATTTAAAAAACGGCCACAGTAGCAAAAATTTTATTGGATTGCTTTGTCATATTTCCTGCTGCAGACACCTTTTCCCTCTCTCACATGGGAGGTGACACAGCTAGCTGTCAAGTAAGTGGAGCTACACCCCTATGCTGATAGTTCCTGGGAACTTAGATGAGGCTTTGTACACCTGCTACTTTCTCTAAGCTATCTTATGAGTAGGCTTCAAGTGAGGGAGAGCTGCCCTCCTCCCTAGCTCAGTGGTGAGAGGTGCCCTCCCCTCCCTGCTCAGCGGTGAGATGCCTCCCTCTCCCACATCTCACCCTGTTGAGAAGGATGAGTAGTGTCTAATCTCCTGAGGAACATGCTGAGCCACCTCTTCCCTTAGCTATAATATATTGTTTAATTTTTTAATGGAGGGGTTGATTTTAGGGGTATGCCTGTTAGTTTTACATCACTGCAACCAAACTCCTGGAAAAAACACTTGAAGAAGGAAGGGGTTGTATCGACTCATGGTTTGGAGGGGGTTCTGTTCTTCACTCTGAGGGAGGCATGGTCGCATGCCTGCCTTCACGCTGGCGGGGATGTGAGATGGAGTCTATTCTCGCATTAGGAGACCAGAAGACAGAGTGGTAGAAAGCAGGGAGTAGGCTATCGCCTTCCAAGCTCTACCTTGATGATCTGCTCTGTCAGCCCTGCCCCATCTCACAAAGGGGCTCCCAAAATAGCACAACAACCCAGAGAAACAGTCACTGAGGATGTGAGCCTGCAGAGGCTCTCCAGGTTCAAACCACAACTTTCTACTTCTGGTCCCCAAACTCCCACGACCATCTCATAATGCAAAATGCACTAAGTCCAATGTCATGAGTGCCCAATGTCTTAAAGGTTCCAACATTGTTTGAAAGTCCAAAGGCTCATCAAACTCAAGGCTCACTCTTAGCTGGGAGCTCCTGTAAAATACAATAGAAACTTGCTTGTAATATATACTTGCATGGCACAAGTATTACTCTCTGTTGGGGCTGCAGACCCCTGGCCCCTTGACTTTTTTTTGCCTGCCTCAGACCCCTTGCCTGCTGGAGTGAACTGAGCAAAACAACTTGTTTTTCTGTGCCTGCAGCTGCTCTGAGCCGAGCCCCTCATGAGTTCCTTGGTGGCAGGGGAGTGGTTTCTGGTGTGCTTTACAGCTAAAAATCCTAGGAGCTGGGGCGTGGCTATCAGTTAAGGATCCCTAAATAAGCTTCCCTGGAGCACAATAAAGTTGGCGTTCTTGTTTCAAGGATGACCCAGGTCCCCATGTCTGTGTGTATACGTTTAAATCTTCATTCCTTTTCCTGGCACCGCACTACAGGCATAGTACCATAGTATATGTAGTACAGGCGGACAGTACAACTATTCCCCAAATAGAGATATAAAGGCAGATAACAAAGACAGTTTCAACCAAAGCAAGACCAAAACCCACACTGAAAATATTAACTTCTGTATTTAGTTTCCAACATGTAGGGCATGCAGTATACCACAATGTTCTTTCTAGTGGGCTTGCCCAGTTCCATGCCTAGGACACCGTAAACCATGGTATACATACCCTCTCTCTCGGGTTAGCTACATGCACTGCCTGCAGTTTTCTTCAGTAGACACTCTACATTTTTTTTTACAAACTTTCAGCGATGATAAAGTCACTAACACATCCTTCTTTCCATGTTGACGTGTGTTATTAACATTCTGGCTCTTGCAGTGCATCTACGTCCCCTGTGTGGTAAGAGTAGGATGAGAAAGATCAAGAAGACATAAACCTTGCTCTCTCCTAAATATGAAGAGACACAACACTTTTCCTAGACTGTTCCATAGAAATAGTGTTTATCTGATGTTACTTACTATGTGAACTTGACATCTTTGGCCCTACCTTGCCCTGTCTTGTTGCTTTTGAATGTTTTCCAAGGTTATAAACATTTTTCCATCTGTTTTACCATGTTACTTCTCAATTTCAAAACATGTTGTTCCCAAGGAAAACATGATTTAAAAAAAAAAAGCACCCGACTTGCATCCAGGGACCACCCACAGTCTGCTGGCTCTGGTTGTCACTGGTCACTGGTGATCTGTATATCTTCTGCACAGGAGGTGACATGATGCAGGATGAGCTTTCTGCTGCCACTGCAGTCATTCTCGTGCTCAGCAGAGAACTTTGTCACACATGAACCAAAGACAAAAGGTTGTATAGTTGAGCTATAAATGGCAGGAGCAGTAGACAGGGCTTGTCTCTAGAGAGGACACTTACGACTTTACAATAACCATGTCCAGGACGACATCAGTCAGGCAACACCCCGAGGGTGATCTTTGGCTCTCCATAAAGGGTGGAAGAACCCCCAGTTCTGACTCAACAACTCAGGTAACTTCAGAGACTCTTTAATTTTATCCATCTTTGTTTATCCCCATCTAGTTGATATCTGCCATATCTCTGGACTTCTATACCAGCCTTTGTTAGTAACGACTTTTTGTTATCAGACTACTTTGCTGTCTTAAATTTTCATATATTTTTTTGCATATTACCCCAGTCATCTGCCTTGTTCATTGCTGTAGATGTTGACTAATCAAAAACCTTGACAACAAAACACTGAACTCAATGCTATACAATCCTCAGAATGTCAGGTGTCTTCTTTTTATGAACCTCCTCCTTGAATTCTCCCCTTTGAGCCTAATTCAGCAACCATTGAATTGCAAAATCAGTTCTCATCCCAGATCTGTAGACTATCAATCTAAGGTCATATTTCTCAAAGAATCTAATGTTGGCAGTTCTCAGGCTCAAAACTGGAAAATCGGGAACACATGAAAATCTCTAAATCACAGTGACTAAGTAAGGTCATAAACAAGCTTAGAGTTGTCATATGTTAAAATCCCTTCTTCATAAATCAAGCATGCTTATCCCTGCAGAGTCACCACTACCATCATCATGTGTGGTCCTAAATCACCTTCAGTCAGGCTCAAGCCACGAGACACTTTCAGGAGTTGGCAGTGTGTATCAGGAGAATGCTTTAGGAGTCACTACACCTTTCACCTAGAGAGATGGCTCAGTGGTTAAGAGCGTAGTCTGCTCTCCTAAAGGTCCTGAGTTCAATTTCCAGCAAGCACTCTGTACTGAGATCTGGTGCCCTCTTGAGCAAGAGACCTGGTCAGTCGCTCTCATCAACTTAGATTATAAAACCCAATATGGACAAGTTCAACACAACCACCATATACTGGCTGCCCATGCCTGCTTCAGCATTGCCGGGCATAAATTTCATTTCATTTCATACCTCAGTGCAGGAGCTTTGAGGGGTATGGAGCTGCTGGCACTGCCAAGGGCTCACCGTCTCCTGCCTGTGGCTGAATGGGGTGGAGACAGGTCATCCGAACTGTGTTCATTACTTGTTACCTGTTGCCTCTGAAGCTGACTTTCTGCTCCTGACACGCAGAAATTTCCAAAGTTCTTCAGGAGAAGAAGTGTGAGTTTTAAATCCTGAAGGAATGAAGGTGCTGTTCTGGCATGAGTTGGAAATGGCGGCTTCACCCGTACAAGGGTAAGAGTTGAGTGAGCCTGGGAAGGAGGCTGTGACCTGAAGACGTAATGAACAAAGAGCCACGTTATGCCTGAGCACAGGCGTGTGATGTCCTGATAGGGAACCCAGATGGGCGAGAAGAGGTAATCAATCTAGCCTGGTCCTCTTCCGAAACTGAGGGAGGTGGTTGAGAGCAAGGCTTCAGTGCCCATTGCATGTATTTGGAAGATAAAACTTCCAAAATAATGGTATGCATTCAAATCTGTATTCTGCAATGTACATATATACACAAATGAATAAATAGCAAACCTCGTTCTTTTTCGTTAAGACACTTTTACCTGTACACACAATTTGTATTTAATCACAACATGTGCAGAAGTCTTGTATTGTTCGTTTTGAAACCCCACAATAGATGGGAAGTAAGTGCTTGCTGATTGGCTGGTGTTCCTGACTCTGAAACCAAGAGAACACAGTGTCACAGATTATTTCCCCCGGAAAGTCACTCTGGCTCTTACGTTGGTTCCCTTAGAGAAAGACTTTATTAATGATATAGAGTAGAAGGAGTGGATGATAACCTTGATCTCCCTTCAGCTCTCGATGCTTTTATTGAATGATATAACAAGACATCACGTGTTATTTTGTAAGTAAAATAAAACATGAATACACTATAGAGCCTAAGATAGTAATTGTATATATTAAAACTATTTGTTATTAACACGTGCCTTTTTAAATTTCTTAAAGACAGGATCTCACAGTGGAGCCTAGCCTGGTGTAGAACTCACTGTGTGGTCTATGGTATTTTCAGATTCATTTCAATTCTTCTGCTTGAGCTTCCCAGGTGCCATATTTACAGCCCTTAGCCACTGCACCTGGATTGGTTTTGTATTTGTAAATGATTTATATTTTCTGTATTTACTTGTAAATGCTTTAGAAGCGTTCGGGACTGACCATTTGGAGCTGGGTAAGCAGCTGGTGTGTTCCTCCACGGGAAGACTGTTTCTCCTGCTCCCAGCTCTCCTCATCTACCCATAGTCAACCCCAAAAACATACACACGAATAACATAATACAGACTGAGCAGGCTGTATTTATGTATTTAGAAATATATATGTGCATTCACATATTATGTAGCAGAAATTAATTTAAAAAGAGACCATGCATTTGAAAAAGAGCATGGGAGAAGGGAGAAAGGGTATAATTATATGTTAATCTCAAGAAACAATGCTTTTTTTTTTCCAGACAAGGTTTCTTTGTGTAACAGCTTTGGCTGTCCTAGAACTCACTCTGCAGACCAGACTGGCCTTGAACTCACAGAGATCCGCCTGCCTCTGCCTCCCAAGTGCTGGGATTAAAGGCGTGCACCACCATCGCCTGACTCAACAATTTCTAAAAGTTTTTATGAAGTAGTTACATTTCACCAAAGGATGACGCTGTCCAATTCCCTTTTTAAAGCTTTTTTAGATAAAGCATTAACATTTACATTGCATTTTTGAGGACTTATTTTCCGATTTTTTTTAAAGACACTCTGACTTTGATCAGTTGTCTAGGCACTAATTCATAAACTGGGTTGTTATGGTAACAAGATGCAGGCTCCAGCAGGGCAAAGGCGGCATTAGTTTTGTTCCTATTCTCTCTGAATGTTGCACTGTGTGCAGGATTTAGCCCTAGAACGTGACATGAAAATTTATTCTTCTATTAGGACTTGGATATTCCAAGGAGATGAGTAAATTCATTCACCAAAATATGTAATAGAGAGCTTATAGTCTTTCCTATAACCCCCCTTCCCGAGGTTACAGGGGGTGGAACTGAAGTCACAATCTGTAATGGAATCTGTGTTTAAAGGGTGGGCACATTCTTATTTCTGAGCAGTGTACAGTATAAGACTTTGGTGGCCAGTTTTCATGGTTGAAATACAGAAATTCATTTAAAAAAAATAATGTTACCAGGTCTTTTTTCCTTTTTCAGTATTATTACCAGACCATGGTAACTCTCCTACTGTGGCCGTTTTGCATGAACTCTGCCTAGTTCCCTGAGCTGCTGGGTTCCTGTGCGGTGTGAAGACTAAGCAAGGAGATCTGGTTTGCTGTGCTGCTCCACTGGAGAACACTGCAGACCTGAGGTCGATTTGCTAACTCCTGGCAGCACGCCATGATGTGGCACATCTGGATGGGACTTCCTTGCTGTCTGGTGAGTTCCTGGAACCCTTTCCATCGTGCTCTAAAAGTCACTGTGAGAGTTGGGCAGATCTGGCGCAGCAGAGACTGAGCAAGCTCAAGGTGTTCAGGTGTGAGGAAGGAATGCAGGCTATCTGATGCTGCTGTAGGCTTCCTGCTGGCTCGTGTTCAGCTTACCTTGTGTTGGGTTTTATGAAGACAATTGCTTAAGATATAAAGCGTATTTTTGAGTTTTCTATTTTTACTTTTAATATTTTCTATGGTTCTTTTTTCCTTTCAGAAAAAATTGAAATTTTAATTATGTATAATAGAAAGGCACAGCTAAATAAAACAAAAAGCTTTGCATTTTAATGTTCCAGCAAAAACATCTTGATCATAAAGAAAGAGATCCAATGTACCCTCCCTCCTCGCTCCTCCCTTCTCCCTCCTTCCTCATCCACTCCATCCTCTCATCTCCTCTTCTCTCTCCTCCTCTGTTGCTCTACTTCCGAAGCCCTATATTTTTCAAGCTTATAGAAAGGACACTAAATTGTCTGTTGTTGCTATTATTTTTCAGGAGAGTTTCATTTTGATGGGGGCTGTTTGTGTAGACTGTGGCTGTGCTGCCGACGCCTGTTCTGGGATACATGGCCTTCAGGACAGGACAGCAGCTAAACCTGAAGCCCCTGCTGTGTTTTGCCAGTGCCATCAGCCATATCAGTTGTCTCAGTCACGCGCGCCCCCTACCGCAGCGGCTGGAGCTCATTTCTCTCTGTCAGTTGTTCGGTATTCATCACCACCTGTAGCAGTAATAACTCCAGCCCAGTTGGGTTAGCAGCAGCACAATTCAATTTTATGAAGGACAAGACAACACTAACAAATTAAAATTGAAATTTCGTTCAATTATCTTGGAATGAAAAAGTGAACTTGTATATGAAGTTAATCTTCTTGAGCGTATATAAATACGCTTTATATCTTAAAAGTCCATTTTCATCAAGTGTAAATTTACATATTTTACAGCCTTTTAAAAATGCTATTATAGCAAATACACAATTCTTGTGAGTTGCACAGAAGCTAGATACTCCAAACTACTTTCTTAACAAAAGAAAAATATATGAGAAACATTTTAAAGAACTTCTATAATTCTATTTTCAACTGGGACAGAAGAAGAAAAAAATAGACCTATACTGCAAAAGAAGGGTTTTTAGAACTTGACCAAGAAATATAAGCTATTAATGGACTCGCTTTCTCATTTAAATGTCTAAGGAGGTGGATGTGAGCTGAGCAGCAAGCAGAGTTGCGGTGAGGTCTCTCTCGTGAGCCTTCCATAGCAACCACATTTTCAAAGAAGCATTAACTGCTTCAGCGGACACTGGTGATCTTGTAACGGTATGAACTAGGATGTAATGACAGAAATCCAAGGATGTCGCAGCAAACCGTTTTTCTCAAAATACTTTGAAAGTTTCAGTTTTCTCCCATCTGCACACGTGTAGACATGGACAGTAGAGGCACTACTTTTTTTTTCTTTTTTCTTTTTGCAAACAGATTTGGAATTGATAAAGCCTTTATTGCTAACTTACTGACTCACTGCACAATGTTAATCTAATAAATTTTGTCTTTTTTTCCATGTATGCAATTTTTTGATAGAATTGTCGGGACAGAAAGGAAATGCTGGTTGATCTCAGGTCTTAGCAATTTCGGGTCCAGCTGATAAATTCATGAGCTTGCTATCACAGTTTAGATGTTTGGCTAATTACAAGTCCTCATCTCGTTTAGGAAACAGGCCGATGCAACCTTAGCTGTTAGCATAATTTCAGCATTCTTCATCCATTTTCACTGTATATTAAGTTTTGGAACCAAATCAACAAGCGCGAGGTGGCAGAGTCCATCAAAATCTTCCTTCATCTGGAAACCATCTCAGATTATGCATGCCCACCGAGCCTGGCTTCCATACAGAAAATTCTAATTGGAATGCAAACCTCAATAGTGGGTAATTCTAATTGAATATATCATAAATTTTCAGTAAAAAACATTAATGAAACATGTAAGACTGAACAAAGAAGAATCCCTCAGAATGAGATATCCCTAAAGATTGCAATGTAGTAACATTCAATTCATATTATAATACCTGGGATAGATCCCCAGAAAACGGTGAGTTCGTGGAAGGCCTGATGGAAACACAAGGGGAGTGTGTGTGGATTTGTTATTTACCTCTCATTGGCTCTGTTGTCGGTTGGATAAGCCACACCTGTAGAAAGACGTCTACAATTTTGAAGCATTTTAGGTAATTCATCTAGGTAGCATTACTAACAGAAGCAAGCGGTTGCAATCGCTGTTTGATGCTTAGTCTCCATGAACAAATACTGTGCAGAACAATGTAGGTCTCTCTCTGACCTCTAACTCGAAGGTCTGCAAACTCTGATAGTCACAGTAGAGAAGCTGCATGCTGAGGCTCTGGGGCTCATTCGGTGTCATGGATAACACGGGATCCTCACACATGAGCTTAATCCCAGCCGCTTTGACGCTGGCCTGGTAATCGTCCTCAGGGGAGACTTAAGTTCTTGAGCTGTCTCTGAAAGGTTGTGTGTGTTAAAGCACAAATTCTAATGTGAGTTGCTATGGTTATGGCCTCTCTTTCATAGTAATAAAAACCCTAACCAAGACAACATTCAAGGAAAATACACAGCTTTCTGGGAAAAATCCAAACTTAGTGAAATCTACCCTGGGTGCACATAGCATGGGAGTCTGCTTTCTTCCGAAAGATCAGCTGGCTGATACCTTTACAAAAGACCGCTATGAGGGCAGCATCAGCGATCTGGCACTGGATCAATACACAAACATTTCATTCATTATTCTTCATGGGAAAGAGACATCTCTTTATGAGGACTGTCCTTTTTGTAAAGCATATGTACAGGTGAATGAGTGGATGGAGACAGGGAGGAGGCGGTTCTTGGAAAGGACATGATCACCTCCCCTTGTGCCACGACTGTGATGAAGTCGTCACAGGAGGCCTCTCTTGGACGGTCCCTCTAGAAAGGCAAAAGCCCATTAATCTATGAGGCTCCCTTCTCCCTGCTGAAAATAAGGCTAAAAACTTACTGTGTCGTCTTTGTTATTGAGTTTGCTTTAGGTGATTTTCTCTCTTTGATGCATTTGTAACTCTTTTGAAAAGGTAAAGAAACTTCTCCACAGCTTTGAAGTGTTGAAAAGTCTTTCCGCAGCACTTCAGGGTCATGAAGTTGTCTGTTTGAGATGAAATCATCAAAGAAGCTAGCCCAGCCTCCTGCAATCATCTTCAGGGGGATGGAATCTTGACTTTAGTGGGCACCTTGCTCCCAAACTTTCTTTTGTCATAAAGATATGAGAAGATTATTTTTCATTTGGGCAAAGCCAATTAGCTTACACAGATGGCCAGCCCAATTATTGAGCATGTTTATAAGACATTACACATGATAAATGGTGTTGTCAGATCTTCTTACTTGAGAACTAATTATTGTTTATTTTGGGACCATGTAAGAAATGGGAATCTGCTTGACTGCATGAAAGTGTGGGATTTTATTCTGTCTTTGCAGTTGTTTTAGCCGATTGCTTGTGATGCTAGTCATTCTGATTTAATGTGTATTCATTAATGTGTATTCTGTGAGGAAGTTTTTCTGGGCTGACAACGAGATACTGCTTTAAGTGATATTTGTTATATTTCTGCAATATTTCCAGACCTCCATCAGATGCCTGGCCACGAGGCAGGGTTTTCCATGGCAAGAGAGCAAATGATGACGAGAGGGGTGGGGAAGAAAGAACAAGTCTGGCCTTTTGCTGCTTCTTATGGGCAGCACAATAGTTTAAGTACATTAAAGGGAAGCCCTCGAAGACATGATGATGTCTTGACTCCTAGAACCTTATTTGTTAATAGGGTCACTGCATATGGCATCGGCTGGTCCAGATGCCGTACTGGAGCAGGGAGAGCTCACAGTTTCATACCGCTGGTGAAAAAAATTAATTAATTAATTAAAAAAAAACAAATAATGTTAAATGAATATTCTTCACTATGCTATGTTATCGAAATCTGATTTACCATGTAATGCAAACACTCCTAGGCCAGCACGCTGTCAAAGGTGTTGTAGAGGAGGGGTCCCTTTCCTTGCCGATGACATTTACTCGTGAGTTTTCACGCCGCAGCAAAGAGCGGTGTTTGGAGAGTTTCATCAAAGCACAGTATCTGCTGCCTTGTCGTCTTGCACATCACCCATCCCAACATAAAGACAGACAGGAAAAGAGATCATACGGAGTTTGTATATGCATTCGTCTCACCCAGATAGCCACTTTCCTAAATAAAGTCTGTTTGGTTGCTGAAATTCGTATAAAATGTGATTGACTTACTATGCGTTTTTAGCAATCGCTCTTGTATGCCATGCTTATGTTTTCTGTCTTTCTGCTGTTCTTTTACACACTGTGGTGGTTAATATTTTATTGGCATGTATTCACTGTACACATTACTAGGTTGTATAAGGAGGTGTTCACACGTGTGTATAATGGTCTCTGGCCATGTTTTCCCCGTGTCTCTCACCTCCCCTTTTGTTAGTCTGTGTGTTCTTCTACAGACATGTTTCCATTTTCGTGTCACACGCACGCACACACACACGCATGCACACTCACACACACGCAAGCACGCACACACGCACGCACACACACACGTACACACACATGCACGCACACACACACACGCACGCACGCACACACACACACGTACACACACACACACGCACACACACACGCACGCACGCACGCACGTACACACACACACACACACGCGCGCACACACACACACGCACACACACACACGCACACACGCACGCACACACACACACGCACACACGCACACACACACGCACGCACACACACACGCGCGCGCACACACACACACACACGCACGATTACATGCGTGACTCTGGGAGAATTTCCATAAATGAGAGGAATCATGCAATATTTCTCTTCTTGAGTTGGACTTAATTTGATTAACGCAGTCATCTCTGGTTGTATCCATTTCCCTGGAAAGGACATAACTTCCAGTTCCTTTATTCATAAATAAAATTCTATTGCGCCTCCACTGCAGTTTCTCTCTCCACTCTTGCTGGTGGACACCTACGTGGGTTCTAAGCGTCCGGTGCTGTGAGCGATGCCGTAGTAAACACGGGCATGCAGGAATCTCTGCTGCACGGCGGATGCTGTGGAAGCCACAGCCACACGTTTATATTTCCATAAACATTATGCAAGGATGTCTAAGTGCGTGTCACCAGCGGGATTTCAATATGTATTTATAGATTCATGAGATGTTTAATTCAGTCAAATGCATCAATCTTGAATATATATTCGCAGAATTTTGACACATGATTGCAATGGGGGAAATGTTAATTATGTGTGATGAGGTAGTGCACTCATTCGTTACCAACGAATGACATTGTCACAAATAAATATACAAACATAAGGGATACCAGCAGGGGGCGCTCAATCAATACGTAAGGGAAATACTGCTCTAATTTAATGCTTAAAGAGTCATCAAGTGTTAACAGCCTTTCGTCTATTTCCTCATTCTGATTTAAAAAGTAATAACTTTTATTATAGCTAGATCTACATATGGAAAGATACAGTTATTAATCTGATTTATCTATCAGTATGCTTAGTCTGCACAAGTATTATTAAAAACCAACTTAATGAGGGATCTAAAAATAGTCAATAGTTTTGTGTGTATATGTGTGTGTTCGTGTGTGTGTGTGTGTGTGTGTGTGTGTGGGCATGAGTGATGTATATGTCCTCCCACGCATGCATGTGCAAAGGCCAGAAGCTGACTTCTAGTGTCTGTCCCTATTGTTCCCCACCTTATTTCCTAAGAAAGGCTCTCTCAGAATCACTGTTTGGGGTGAGCTGGCTGGCCAGTGAGGCCCAGGATCCAACTGTCTCCTTTTCCCGGTCCTGTGGTTACAGCCATACACAACTAGGCCCAGATTTTACACGGATGCTAGGTTCAAACTCAGGTCCTCATGTTTGCTCAGTAATGCCTTATCTTCTGAGCTGTCTCCCTAGCCCACAGCCGTTTGGACTAAACTTGATCGTTTAAGTCATAATTGCAATATTAGCCCTGTAGAGACGATATATAAACTATTCCAAAATATTATCAACTATCAAATAACCCAGTTATGGCACTAAAAAGCATGGGTTAACTCCTTGGTTGCTTCTACCGTTGAAGGGTTGGACTGCACTCCTGAGGGCTCTCTGGGGTTGATGGACACTTCAGGAGGTAAGGACCAGGTAGTAAACTCAGTCACCACGCCATGTCCTTGAAGGGGATATTGACCATTCTCTCTGTCTGTCCACTTCCCAGCCTCCAGTCATTCTCTCTAATCACAGGACCAGCGTGACAGGATGAGATGACCATGGACTGAATTTCTGAAAACATGACCCAAAATAATCTTTTCTTCCCTCTAAACTAATTACCCAGATAATCTGCCATGGTAATAAAAACCAAGTATTATAACGAAAATTTGAAGTTATAATTAATTTTGAAAGTGTACCTAATTAAAGTAATCCTATAAAAATATTCAACACTATTTCTCTTTAACAAATAGCTCCCCAGAAGTTTCTCACACTACTTGAAGGTCACTGTTGCTGGTTCTGTCTGTTGCAGGCAGAGATTGGCAGTCCGTCATTTTTCATGAGCGTGAGCTAAGAAATATGAAAATGGATAAAACTTAAGCCTAGTGTGACTGCCACGTATTGTCAACTCCTAGAGAGAGCAAGGTCATTTTACTTCTTGAGAAGATGTTTTTCTTGGCTTTGGGTCTAATAGAAGGAGTTCATTATGAGTGAGGCAAGGTGTTGAAGTGACGCCAGGGCTGGAGAAATTAGTCCTCAGTCAATAGAAAACATTGGCAGGTCTGTTGTCTCTTTGGTTAGGTTTCTTTCAAGACATTCCTGAAGCTGCCGTAGACGGGATTGTTTCCCTGATCTCCTGGTGGCTGTGCCTTCCCAGCTTTGGCCGCTGTCCCCTGTATGTTCCTGAGTGTGCCACGTCTGCGTGTGTGCATCGTCTTGGTGATGAAGACTTCTAAGAAGGGCAAGCACACCTTGGTCCTGTGACCTAGTCATTGCGGTCCTCCCACCTCGAGACAGTCTCCCACCACACTCTCCAGCCACTTCTTTCATTCACAGCTCCTTCCTTTTCTACCGCCACCACCAGAATCCAATGAACTCACCCCACACAGTGAAGTTTAACCTCTCATTGCTCTACAGCCAGTGTTGCGAATTAGGTAGGTACGATAAATAACCAGGCCAGCTCAAGAGTAACAATTATACTTTGATGGTTATGAGGGGAAACTCACACCACAGGATTGGGAGGTCCAACTTCCTCTCTGTCAGGTCTGACCGGACAAAGAGAGCACGCGCACCTGGATTCTCCCAGTGTTTCTATCTGGGCCCCAGGTAGCCACACCCTAATTAGATGTGATTGGTTGGTTAATAGAGTTTTCCCATCAAGTCAGTGTTTCTGGTTTCTTCTTTTCAGGCACTTAGTACACCACAAAACCTCTGTGACCGGTTAATGCAAGCACAATGAAATTTGCCTTTCGAGACATCTGTGACTCTGAACTGCTGAAGAGCAGGATTTTGCAACGTGGTCTCAGGGTTTGGGGATGCCAGCAGCCAGCCTGTGAGCATGGACAAAAGTGGACTGAATCACCACGGACAGATGTACCCAGAGGCAGTAATGGATGATGGGGCATCCAGAGGCTGCCGGAAAAGGTACATGGAAAACACAGGTTTGTGTGTCTGCTGAAAGTGGTCATCCAGGAGACAGAGAGCCATGGCAATGCTTTCTAAAGGAAGCAAACAGCCTGACACATAAACCTGTCTTCCTAGCCTGCTTAACTGTGCAGCCTCCAGCTTTAGAACCTGGGGCAGATAAGAAACTTCTTAGTGAGTCTTGTATTCTAATATAACATCGTATTGTATTTTTCCTCGATGGAATGGTTTTTGGATGTTTTCAAAAGTTTTGCAAACTCTGCATTCATCTTTTAGTGACAGTTCCTTCAAGCAGCTCTCCCTGGAAACTCTCTTTCCTGAATTATTTAGCGAAAGGGAAGCACATAAAACTTACAGTGTTTGATTTATGGCACTCCCTGGTTCTAAATTTGCATTCCCAATGGAGAATTGTCCGATGCGTAAGTATTATGCTCACTTTTTCTCCCTGATGCCAGCAGGAAAAATTGCTATGTTGCTATCATTTGGTACATGTTATGAAGACTCTACAGAGTTATTGGGCTCTGAAGCTTTTCTTTTTGAAGATATAATAGTTTATTAAATACTACAAATGCTTTTCACCTTCCCCAAGATTCTTTTAGTGCCAGTAAGAGCCAACGACACACACACAGGAGGGCTCACCTTGTTCTGTCCTCTAAACCACAGCTCAAATGCCCTGGACCCAGCTTTTAGAGGACCAGAATGAAAACATGTCAGTGATCTTACCCAGCATTCAACTTTTCATACCTCCCAGGTTATACACACTGCTGCCATAGTGCATGACTCTCGTGGGGCAACTAACAGCTTCTGATTGGTGTTTGAGGCTTGCTGTGTCGGAGGGAATTTCATGCCTGCCACTGCACTGCTGGTCTGGAGTTCGTGGCTGTGAGACTCCTAGGTCCTAGGTTAGTACTTGCTAGTTTTATTGTGCGCAAGGGTCGCGCTCTCCAGCTGTCTTTTAAATACTTATGTTTACACCCATAGACCTGGGCTGCACTCAGCCTTGGTGGGAGAACTGGCTTTGTTCAGTAGGCAGCAATGGAGAGAGGTAGGTGCTGAGCCATGTGACACAAGGTTCTGAGTCATGTGGTAACTGTGTCTCTACCTCACTCTCGGTTACAGAGGCAGAGGAACAAAGGTAACTGTTTCTCTACCTCACTCTCGGTTACAGAGGCAGAGGAACAAATGGTAACTGTTTCTCTATCTCACTCTCGGTTATAGAGGCAGAGGAACAAATGGTAACTGTGTATCTACCTCCCTCTCGGTTACAGAGGCAGAGGAACAAATGGTAACTGGGTCTCTATCTCACTCTCGGTTACAGAGGCAGATGTGAGGACGCTCCACAAAGAAGAGCTAATACTGCTTTCTCTTCCACACACAGGAACTGTAAATGTTCATGTCAGCTTATGGAGGTTCTAGCTCAATAGAAACACAGGAACCATAAATGTGTGAGTTTATGGGTTCTAGCTCAATAGAAACAACGGAGCATCATAGATATTGTTAGATGTTATCACAGTGGTTTCTCTGGGGAACTCTCCACCATGGCATGTTCTTGCCAAGTTCCCTCTAAGAAATATAAATGCATCGAATTATCCTGGATTTGGAAATGTCTTCACCACCGGAGACTAGGCCATTCTGAGGGCCAAAGCTAGTGGGGGCTATACAAACACCAGGAGAACCCATGTCCTGCTTCTTCAAGTTGAGTTCAGCTTCCTTCTGTCTATGGGGTGAACGTTTGTGCGAGAATAAGCATCTGAGAATCATCTGAGATGAACCAACCTCTCCTCTCCTCTTCCACCTCTCCCCTCCTCTCCTCTCCTCTCCTCCCCTCTCCTCTCCCCTCTCCTCCTCTCCTCTCCTCTCCTCTCCTTTTCTCTCTTCCTCTCATAAAATCATTTTTCTAACAAACATGCTCTTTCCCATAATGTATCTGATTTTAATTGCATGCGCTCCCAATCATGTGTAGACATAAGATAGTAAATAGAATTCTACCTATATATTTATCGGAGGACAGTTTGCCTTACTGAAAATGCATTTCAAACCAGTTCAGACTGGATCAGCCTTTCTGCTCTTCACACTCAGATATATTGGGAATATGCTTGGATAGCAAATATCCAAATGTGAGTGTTACTAGGGACAGGGAATTGTATACTATTGTTCAGAGACTGGTGTATTTTTAGCCTGATTCGTGGCCTAGTCTGAGGTTGGGAGGTGCATTGTTTGCAGCGGGGTATGCATGCAGGGGAGGGCACTGGGCTGCCAAGGGCATCACAAGAGGGAGTACGCATAACCACATGGGGTCCTGTGTGAAACTGCCTGTGTCACTATTGCAGGAGATTAGGAACCTTCCACTATGACTGGGGAATTCCCTCAGACACGTTAAAGTCATACATTCTAAAAGCAGTCAGCTTTTATTTCATGAAAGCCAGATCACTTTACTACACTTCCCAGCATGCATTGTACAGGGGCTTTTGTATATTACCCTACATTCATTGCACCCCAACAGTCTTCAAAAAAGAGGTCAACCCTCAAGGGCTGACTGCAGTGTGTTTTTCAGAGTCAGGAATCCAAATGCGATGGATCTTGAGAAACTTGAGCATCCGCGGTCATTACTACAGGTGGGGATAATTAGCTCGCTTTGCGATTTGTTCAGAGGGCTTTTGCCCTGCATAGTGCTCGCATGGCATTTAGATCAGCATTTCTCTTTAAGATTCAGTATAAAAATTTTATATTTATCTCGAGTGCCCAGGATTGTTTGAAATACACCCTTTTAAATATGATTGCTTATCTTCACTTTTAACTGGAAATGTTACCTCTTTAAGAAGTCATGCAAATGGTTAGTTCAAAAAAATAAATGTCACCACCACTGGTCAGGATCACACTGGACTCCTGAAAACTGTAAGGAGTAGACATTGCAAGCTCAACGGTGACCATGTAAGGTAACACTTTGCTCATTCGCTAGATTCAGCTGCTCAGATGTCAGGCTGTCCACAACAAAAGCACATAAGATTATCAGTTATAACAGGATATAAAGTACTGGGAAACATTAAGAATGAATAAATTTGGTTTGTTTGGGTTTTTTTTGTTTTTTTTTTTTTGTTTGTTTGTTTTTTTTTGGTTTTTCGAGACAGGGTTTCTCTGTAACTTTGGAGCCTGTCCTGGAACTCCCTTTGTAGACCAGGCTGGCCTCGAACTCACAGAGATCTGCCTGCCTCTGCCTTCCGAGTGCTGGGATTAAAGGTGTGCGCCACCACCGCCCAGCAATGAATAAATTTGGACTACACCAGATTTTTTTGAAAAATCAAGAGTAAAAGGCTGATGTTGCTCTCACCACAAGAATGTCCATTTGCAGTCTTCCTTCCCTATTTTATTGTAATTTTCTATTTGTAGAATCAACATCTGGGTTTGGCTTAGGTGAAAAAATAGTTTATGAAACAAATAAATGATCTCACACCTTTAAAAAAAATTCCAACATTGACTATATATAATATCTTCAAACAGACTACCTTTTCTAAAGCCTGAAAGCCACGCTTCTGATAAAATAGTCTCAGTGGTTGCCAGTCCTCTGGTTGTTCCAGCCAAATGTCCTGGCACTTGTTCCCTAGCCGTCCTTCTCAGGTCAGAGGTGGGGTGTTGAGGAACCTACAGATGGCAGGAGGGTGGACATGCCTTGCATGATGTGTGCCTGCTTCTGCAATGCTCCTGGTCCCTTTCCTCTTCAGCTTGACTGTAGCCTCCCCACACCCCAGGTCCTGCTGCCGCACTGGGTCCTCTAGTCCCCCATGCCTCCATCTCTTGGAGCTGTGGCTGGCTTTGGCCTGTCAGTGCGTTACAGCCCTTAGGCCTGTTGAACTTCCTCTCTAAGAGAGGTTGGGACTGAGCTAAGGTTCAGAGTAACACCCAAGAGAGGTGGTAGCCCTCACATACAAATATGGAGTCAAGGACAGGGTGCTGCTGGGAAGGAAACGGCTGTAGGTGCCTTGTGTGGGCAGTACTGACATCTGCTCCATGCTGAGACCACAGGGCATCTGCACAAACCAGGCCAGCAACAAGGGCCTCCCAACGGCCCCACCCAACAGCTCCTGTCAGCCTTGCTTATAGACTCTGCAGGCACAGTCGGAGAAAGGAGGGAAGCTGGATGGCGGCAGGAGCTTTCCCCACCCCTACAGGCCCAGAGGTTTACAAGTTTCTAAGCTTTTGATAATGTGAAGCTCCAGGTAGAGGATGCTGGTGAGCAGATTGCAGCTGTTATTTCTGCTGTATGTGTGTAATATTTAAGGTTGGGAAAATAATCTCAGAAGCAAAGATACTAACTCTTACTAGAAAAAAGACAAATAAAAAGCAAAACAGACAAAAAAAAGTTTCAGTGGTTAAAACATATGCACATAAGTGTAAGCTTGTTCTTTGATTCCTGGCTTCACTTGCCACCCTTTCCAGATTAGCTCGGGTAAATTAATTACACCCACTCTCTGCTGGGCTGTGTCCTTCCCTTATTACACTGCTTCCAACCCCTCTCTTCTCACGCTGACAGACCAAAGACCTAAAATAGATACTAATTATTTTCCACCGTTACCCCTCACTGTTCAAAGCCTTGCATGGCTGTTTTGACTGTGAGACCTCATTAACACCAAGCTCATTAAAACCATAGAGGATGAATGAATTCACAGGAACCAAACTTTGGTTGAGTTCAAGGTGGGTGGATCCAGCTGGACCTCTCGGTGGCTCCTAGGGACTGTGCTAAGGACATGGAAATTCTGGAAAGGAAAATTATAGGATCTCCTGAAAGAGTGAACTATTCTGCCTTTTGTTTGTTTTGGTTTTTTTTGTTTTTTGTTTTTGTTTTTGTTTTTTGTTAGTATGGCTTAAGGTAGGTCTGCCTTCACAGGAGTAGTCCCTTGACCAGATGATTGACTTAGATCCACTGGAGTGTTTGATCTCCATCCAGGACAGAGGCTCTAGTCTCTTGACCACAAGCAGGATTTCCTCAATGGATCTTGGTTGCAACTGTAACGACTGCTTCCCAACACAATGACTCAGTGCCTCGTTTGCTAGGCATTACAAGATTCTTTTAGAAATCGCCTCTAGCCAGGCGGTGGTGGCACACGTCTTTAATCCCAGCACTCGGGAGGCAGAGGCTGGCGGATCTCTGGGAGTTCAAGGCCAGCCTGGTCTACAAGAGCTAGTTCCGGGACAGGCACCAAAGCTACAGAGAAACCCTGTCTCGAAAAACCAAAAAAAACAAAACAAAACAAAACAAAAAAGAAATCGCTTCTGCTTCGTGTGGTCTGGGACAGACTGAGCCCATGCATTCTTCCTGTACCATCTTTCTTGCAGGACATTTTGAAGGGAGGGGGAGGGACTCATTAGCTTCCCAGCACAGTGGAAGCAGCATTGCTAGTGTCTGGAAGCCTAAAGTCTATGAAGCATTTCTTTGTTTGCTTGTTTTTCAAGACAGGGTTTCTCTGTGTAGCTCTGGCTAGTCCTGGAACTAGCTTTGTAGACCAGGCTTGCCTTGAACTCACAGAGATCTAGCTGCCTCTGCCTTCTAAGTGCTGGGATTAAAGGCCTATGCCATCACTACCAGGCAGAAGCGTTTCTTTTGTATAAGCATTAATTCAGTCGGGTGCCTCTTGGCTCGCTGGCATGTTTCAGAACCGTGCCCCACACCCCATCTCCTCCAAAACCATCACTGTCCTGCCCACAACACTGCGTCCTCTCCTTCCAGCTCCACCATGGGGAACCCCACCTGACCCACGCATCCTCTGTCTACTGGTGAAAGACAGAGTCTGAGATGTAATTCCTTTTAGGGATCCTTCTCCACCTTTCTTTCAAGGTCCTGCTAGGGCATCCTAAGTATCCCACACTTTCCTCTCCTCTCTGCTTGGGCTTCGTTCTCTGCTCCTGAGGCACATCCCCCCACAGCCTGCCACACCTTCCCTGGTTCCCACAGGCCTCTGGTCTTATGCCTGCCTTTGTTCTGCACACTCCACACATGACCAACTTCCCACTGGGGAAATAGGATCGACTACTTCAATAAGACTGAACTTTATTCCAACGAGCTCTGTGCTCAGGTCCTGAAGGGTGTGCAGAAGCCACTCCCACAATGGAAAACACTTATGCCTCGGATAGAAAATGTTCTGAGCTGTGCTGTGTCTGTTTCACAAGGAAAGATGAGCCTGTTTCCATGAGAAGCATCAGGAAGGCTGATTTAAACACAAAGAACTTGATGGAAGGCTAGTGGCCTCATCTTAACCAATTATGTCAGCAATGGTCCTATTTTCAAATAAGGAAATAGGCACATGCTGAAACACTGGGTTCATATTTATGAAAGATTCAATTAACCCATCACATTTGATGTCCCGCCATGCTGCCACATGGAGAAAGCTCTCCAGGTGTTTCTACAGACAGCATGATCACAGCTGCTAACAGACCTCAAGATGGCACTGTGGAGCAGCTGAAGACGGTCCTAAACCAGACACAATGAAGATCCTCTCTAGTATACATCAAATTGCATAAAAATTTAAATCATAATTCAACTTGAATTAGGTGGACTTACAATACCAAAGTTTCAAATTTTACTTGTTTGAGGCTTCTGGTTTATTGCAAGCTCCCAAAGTTAAGAGGACATGGTTCACATACCCACAGATATGCAGGGAAACTTACTTTCCATGCTTTTGCAAAGACCCTCCCTGATGCCCCAGCTTCACAATTACTGCAAGCGATTAATTCCTATTATTTCTCAGTGGTAAATAGGGGCCCCTCATTAGCGGAAAACAGCCATCTGCCAATGGTGGTGGCACATCTTCTAATACCAGCACTCCAGAGGCAAAGGCAGGGAAATGTCTGTTCAAGGTCAACCTAGAGTATAGAGCAAGTCCCAGGACAGCCAGGGATACACGGGGAAACCCTATGTGGAAAAACAAAAGAGAAAGAAAAAAGAGAAAGTAATAAACAAACAAAATAGCAGTGTGATCATAACTCTCCCCGACTCCAGATACCTTTAGCTCCCTGGCTGTCTCATACTATATGAGTGAACAACTATCTTAAACACTTATTCATGCTTCATATGCAGTTCAAGAGGGTCATTACGAGGGTCATTCCGTCGTGGTGTAAAGTCACAGCAGCAGGCGGGGAAGGCATGGTGGCAGGAGCAGGAGACTGGCTGGTCACCTCACACTCACACTCCATAAACAGAGTGTAAACAGAAAGGAACCAGACTATAAATGCACATTCACTGCGACCCTCAGTCACCCCCTTTCACCAGTAAGGCTCCCTTTCTTAAAGGTTTCGCGGCCTTCCCATTATAATTCAGCCAGCTGGGGACCAAGACTCAAAGAACCAAGCCTAGGGGGGACAATGCAGCCCTAAGGCACAATAAAGTATTGGAACTTGGGTAGTGTGAGTGAGGCCAGCCGAAAGCAATGGAAAAAAACAAAAGTGGCCTTTGATGCCTATGTCCCTGCCCCAGCTCGCTCGCTCCTCCAGCAGCCTCTCCTCTCCCCACTTGGTCCTTCTTCCTTTCTCTTCCCTCACTCTTCTCTCACATTCCATTTTGCTCTTTCAAACAGCAAAAGAAATTCCCTAAAGTTGAGTGGTAAGTAGCATGTTATAGGGAAATAATATGTGTGTAGATGATCAGTAAAAGCAGAACAGGCACAGATAGGTTGAAAGTATGCTTGATATGCAGAACAAGTTGCAATTAGTTCAATCCAGTTTTTTTTTAAAAAAAAAATGTAGGCGTCAAGCCCTTAGAAAATACAAAGTTTATTTATGCTATTTATTATCAAAACAAAATATTGCTGGTGTCTTGCTGACTGCAAGTTACTATGCTGAGAAAAAATAAATACAGCAGTGGCATATGGCTAATAGTCTCTACACTTTGACCAATTTGCCTCTGTGTATTATTCTCCATCTACTACACAATTAAGATTTTCTGGTGGGTGTAGAGAGGTGCCTTACCCTGTGGGTATAAAGATGAGAACTTGGGTTCATTTAGTTACTGTCCACTTATTATAATAACAGCATTAAATTCTTCCTATAACCTGGCCAGGCCAAAAAAATTACATCACCAAATTAACATCACACGAGTTACCATTTATGGAATGAGCTTTGTATCCAGTCAGAAAACAATTGGTTGCTCCACACCTTTCCTGCATCATTGCTCTGTGGGCACTGCTGCTTTTGTCTGAGGCACAGCAGCAGCTGCACCTGATACTAAAGCTGCCTCAGCTGACGACTGCACCTCTGCAGCCAACGCTGCTGCCTTGCAGCTGAGGTCCTGGACAGGAAGAGCCTTCATGCTCTCTTAGCTCTGTCTCTGTCCTTTATTTACCAGTAAGGATTCCAGAGCCAGGCGCTGGGTGGACACCTGCTAGCTCAGAGAGGCGGAGCTTCTTACACACCAAGGGGATGTTACAGGAGCTCAGATGACTCCACTGGGAAAAACAACAGTAACTATGCCACAGCCCAGATCTCAGATTCCGGGTGACCAATGGACAAAGCTAGGACACGGGAAAGGTTTCATGGAGCATTTATGGTTACAGAAGATGGAGACTTATTAATAAAGGCAAGCTTTAAACACATTGCTTGAACAAACTGTTGCGAGTTACAGCAAAAAGAACTCTGCTGTTCTCTGATGATATTCTTAGTACCTGAGCTGTTCTATGTTAGTGTTCATGCTGACATTGCAAAGTGATTAACTTGACATTCTCTACCATGGATTCATTAGGGTTGGATAAGATCTAAATTGTTAGCAAAGATTTTTACCATACTTCACACACACATGGACTTTGTAGTCAGAATGAATCATTTGATGTGATTTAAGGGCTGATGAAGTAAACATTTAAGGCATTTGTAGGATTTCTCTTCCGTATGAACTATATCATGTGTTGAGTAAGGCTATAAAGATTCGTGAAGTCTTTGCCACATTCCCCACACTTTTAGGGATTGTCTTCAGATTGAATTTGCTTTTTCCCCCCCTTTTTAAAAAAAGATTTATTTATTATTTATACAGTATTCTGTCTGTCTGTATGCTTGCAGGCCAGAAGATGGCACCAGATCTCACTAGAAATGGCTGTGAGCCACCATGTGGTTGCTGGGAATTCAACTCAGGACCTCTGGAAGAGCAGTCAGTGCCCTTAACCTCTGAGCCATCTCTCCAGCCCCCTTGAATTTTCTTTTTTCTTTTATGTTGTCTAAGGGATGAAGAACAGGAAAAACATCTGTCGCATGCTTCACACTTGTAGGGTTTCTCTCCAGTGTGAACTCTCTTGTGTTTTCTAAGGGATGACTGATAATGAAAGGCTTTGCCACAGTCCTTGCACTTGTAGGGTTTCTCTCCAGTATGAGTTGTTTGATGCTCCAGAAGACTCCTAGAATAGGAAAACTGTTTGCCACATTCTACACACTTATAGGGACTGTCTTCAGAATGGATTGTTTGATGCTCTCTAAGGGATAACGAGGAGTAAAAACATCTGCCACAGTCCCCACACCTGTAGGGATTGTCTTCACAGTGAATTGTTTGATGTCGCTGAAGAGATAAAGGTAAGTAAAAACATTTGCCACACTCTTCACACTTGTATGATTTCTCTCCAGTATGAATTGTCTGATGTTCTTTAAGTCTTTTAAAACTGGAAAGAGTTTTGCCACACTCGGCACACTTGTAGGGATAGTCTTCAGAATGGATTGGTTGATGTCGTCTAAGCGATGAAGATGAGCAAAAACATTTGCCACACTCCTTACACTTGTATGGTTTCTTTTCAGTGTGGACTCTCTGATGTTTCTGAAGGTGTGCAAAGGAGGAGAACCCTTTGCCACATTCTACACACTTGTAGGGATAGTCTTTGGAGTGAATTACTTGATGTTGTCTAAGGTAGGAAACTGAAGAAAAACATTTGCCACACTCTTCACACTTGTATGGTTTCTCACCAAAATGATATCTTTGATGTTTATTTAGGTTTGAAGGATCATAAAAAGCTCTGCCACATTCTTCACACTTGTAGGGTTTCTCTCCAGAATGAATTTTTTGATGTTGCTTTAGCATTGAAGAATAGTAAAATGATCTGCCACAATCTCCACACTTGTAGGTTTTTTCATCAGTATGATTTTTCTGGTGTATAAACAGTGATTGGCGAGTATTGAAGGCCTTGTGACATTCTTTACATGTGTAGGGTTTTTCTCCAGTGTGAAGTCTCTGGTGTATGGAAAGTGCTTTAGAAGAACCAAGGCCCTTACCACATTCTTCACACTTGAAGGGTTTCTCCTTTGTACGAATTCTTTGGTGTTGAATGTATAGTGAGTTACAATCAATGGCTTTGTTGTAAACATTATAATCACTGGATGTTTTTCCTGTTGAACAGAAGTTGATATATGAATAAAGGCCAGGAAATATTCTTACAATGCTCACTTACAATGCTTACTTTTTAAAAATAAAATATTTACTCATGCATACTGAAGCATCAGTAAGAAAACACAGTACGTTTCAAAACATATAGGCACTAAGAATAAATGATAAAATAATGTAGGGAGAAATAATTTCTACACCCCGCCCCCTAAAGGGGCTGTCTTAACCCTACAATTTCTACTTCAACTAGAATAAGGGCACAACCAAATAGAATACAGACATAATGGCATATAATTCAAAATTTAATAGCTAAGTAACATGTGAGGGCATTTTACTAACAGAAATAAACCCATTAAACAATAGAGATATTATAGGTCTAGACACCCATGAAAGTATAAAGTGACCAAGCCTGGAAAGAGAAGGTTAATTGTGATTGTGTGGATTTGAGCTATTGTCTAAATGTGAAATTTTTATCCTGCACATATAATTATATTATCAAAAATATGAAAGATAAGCTGCACAACAAGTAGATGTTCCCCAAAATATTAAATTTATAGGTCAAAAATTCAGGACAGTATTTTATGTTTTGTTTGGATAGCAAGAAAATATATATCTGAACCATATCACATCATGATAAGAAAAAAACCTTCAGGTTCGCCTATGCATTACACAAAGTATGCTGAGACAACATATTTGTCAGTGAATAAATGACAAGACTACTATTTCCTTTTTTGTTTTTGCTGTTCAAGACAAGGTAGAACTGTGTAGAACTTACTGTCCTGGAGCTCACTATTTAGAGCAGGCTGGTCACAAACTTAGAAATCCACCTACCTCTGCCTACCAAGGGCTGGGATTCGTGAAGTAGGCCCCTATACCCAGGCAATAAGATTATGTATTTCTAGGACTTATTAATTTATAAGACTAAGTATCTATTAAACACAAAATAGAGAGACAATGAACCAAGCATGAAAACAAGAAACCTATGTTTATCCATGAAGTAGAAATTCACAGAGTAGAGCTCATAGATATTTCTTTTTTATTTCTTTTTTATTTTTTTGTTGTTGTTGAAAAAAATTTCCGCCTCCTCCCTGCCTCCCATTTCCCTCCCCCTCCTCTCCCCTTCCCCCACTCCTTTCCCCCTCCCCCCACTCCTGTCCCCCTCTCCCCACTCCATTCCCCCTCCCTCTCAAGTCTGAAGAGCAGTCCGGATTCCCTGCCCTGTGAGCAGTCTCATAGATATTTCATGATCCTACACTGTCTGTATATACTTCATCAATGTGCTGTGCTGAGCCACCAAAATATATGGGGAATGTATAAGGAATGATTATAGGCTATATATACCTTTGAAATAATAATAGAGAATATAAAATTGCAAAGCAAACAAAAAATTTTGAAGCCACAAACCTTTGAAAGCTTAGTGGTGATCTACTAAACATATTCTTCTAGCTATGGATGGGTTTAATCTTTGAATACATATTCACAAAGGGCATGCATTTTACATCCTCATTACTGAGTGTGTGATGAAGAAAAACTCTGGAAGATGTCTTCATCGAGAACCAAGAGCTTTGATGGGGTCACTTTCCTCGATATGTAAGTGACACGAGAGAAAGTCATGTGTGAGCTTCCTTTCTTACTGCGGATTCAACCTAGGTGTTTAGAAATATGTGCAACATTTCCGATGCGTAGAACACAGGACAGAGGCTGTTGTTACTGAACTGCCCAAAACGACTCGAGTTTGTGTGAGTTTTACACAATCGCTCCTCTAACTACACAACCCTGCTGAGAAAATGTTCTCAGGCAGCCTCCCTGGCAGCTGTGGAAGACCCACTGTTTTACATCACAGAACAAATTGTTTGAATCAATGAAATTAAAAGTTTTGGATTTTAAGCCCCAGCCCGTGTCTGGTATGATGTAAATGTGCATTTGGCTTTATAAACCCAATTAAACTAGTGTTAAAGAGTGCTGGGATGACCAATGTATTGCCTTCCTGACACAAACCCAACCTTGTCCTTCTGGTCCTCCGATGGGGCAGGTGTGGGTATTTTTGGCTGGTCCAGATTCTGGTAAAAATCCCGACAGGGACTCCTTCTCTGGTCTCCTTCTAAGAGTAAAGATGTAGACGGAAAAGGTAATGGATGACATTTTCAGTCAAGTCCACATCTTACGTCATTTCTGTGGATGCTGAGGGTTAGCGTAGTCCCCTCCATCTATGCTGTCTCAGCTTCTGATCAGTGCCTCACTTTTGTTGCTTTCCCTGACCCTCCTAATGGAACAGAGAGTCAGCTGCTCTCTGAGCACACACTGGGTTCCGCTGTCCTCCTGCCTGTCCGCATGAGTGGTGGCAACAATCCATTCTGAGGTTGTATCTATGGGATTGGGAAACTCCACGTCTATATTCCCTTCAACCTTCATATCCCTGGCACTGAGCTCCCCATGATGATACTCTCTATGATGAAACAAGCTACTGAATGGAGAAGGTCTGCAGAACTGACCAAAATTTAAACATAAACACGATCCATGGAACTGAGGATGTCAGGCTCCTAATCCCTTTATAGCGTATGTTTAAATTTCATTTCAGTATGAAAGATTTTCAATTCATCAGTCATAATTTTAGAGTGTGAAATTATTAACAGACAAAAATCACTTTCATTTATTAAGTCCTAATCTGATGAGAGTCACTAATTTATTGTAAGCTGTTACAACGAAGGTAATTAAGACATAACAGTAGTGATGAGTCACCTATGAATGACGAAATAAACTTAGTGTGTCCAAAGTTGTGTTTATATTCATGCTAAATACAGATCTATACATTCGTGCTATATACAAATATAATTCATGGACAGACACAATACTAGAGGTAGAGAAAAATTTCTACCTTCCATTATCCAGTCCTCTGTACCTTAAAGCAGGAAACTGAATGAATTAAGTTCCACTTTCTTTTCTTTAGTATGGAATAATATTAAAATTAGAGATACTTAAAGTAAGTGGTTCTGGGGCCAGGAGTGGTGATACACACCTTTAATCCCAGCACTCTGCAGCAGAGGCAGAACAATCTTTTTGAGTTCACTGCCAACCTGGTCTACACAGTCAGCTCCAGGACTGCCAGGGCTACAGAGAAACTATCTTAAAAAACAAACAAACAAAAAAATAAGAACCACAAAAGAAACGAAAAACATAGAAAGCCGGTTATTGAAACTGAATGCTTGGGTTAAGGGTTAAATCTACACTACACTTGCATGGAAGGACACAACCAGGATCAAATGCATCACTTACCCTCAGATGGGACAGAGATCTATGAGACTAAATGGCATTCTAGTCTCAACGCAGGAGAAGGATGCATGGGGAATAGGACTCCTCAGTGCCTGCAGCTCCTGTCTCCCTGTGGCCTGTAAGCCAGACCAGAAAACCCTATTCCGTATCTGAGGGAAAGATGAATCACTCCTCACACCCACAGCACAGGAGGTAGATTCTCCCATGCTGAGGAGGGTCTCAGATTCTGCACCACATTCCAAATGTGTCAGGCAATGGAGACCTCATTGCAGTTTCTCTGTAGTCCATGTCTCGTGAACTGATGGCAAAAGATACCGAGGGGAACCTTACACCTATGCCTGCTACCCAGCTGTTACAGGAACTACATGCTAGCTCAACTGGCCTTGCCCTGTCCCCTGGTTTTGAATTTTCCTTCTCTTAACAAAGCTAATTTCAGAGCTGAGATGTAGTGCCTGATTGTGTAGGGAGTCCTCAGCAAAGCGGTAGACAATACACGACAAGGCTCTGCCACAGGACCAGTGAGCACAGCAGGCTGAACTCTGGGCACTCATGTGAACTAAGTTGCATGTGCCATGTGGCAGAGGGCATAAGAAGGACATGCATGGAGGGCCCCAGGAAGGGGAAATAGTTAAGATCTCCCATGTAAACTTGGAGGGGAGAAGGGAAGAAATGTGGGAATGGGAACATGAGAGATCAAGATGACTGAGTTGGGGGAGAGAAGGAGAGCAATGAAACAGGTGTCTTGATGGGGAGCCATTCTAGGATTACGGAGAAACCTGGTGCTAGGGAAATTCCTAAGGATCCACAAGGATGACCCCAGCTAAGATTCCGAGCAATAGTCGGGAGGGTGCCTGAACTAGCCTTCCCCTATAATCAGATTAGTGACTATCTTAATCATCGTAGAACCTACATCCAGTAACTGATGGAGGCAGATGCAGAGATCCACAGCCAAGCACTGAGCTGAGCTCCGGTAGTGCAGTTGGAGGGAGGAAGGATCATATGAACAAGGGAGGTCAAAATCATGATGGTGAATAACACAACAGAGACAGCTGACCCAAGCCAGTGGGAGTTCATAGACCCTAGAATGACAGCTGGGGAGCCTGCATGGGACCAAACTACACCCTTTGAATGCGGGTGACAGTTATGTAGCTAGGTCTGTTTGGGCAGCCCCAGCAGTGGGACCAGGACTTATTCCAGGTGCATGACCTGGTTTTTAAAAACCCATTCCCTGTGATGGGATACCTTGCTCAGCCTACGGGGTAGGGGGGATGGTCCTGCAAGGCCTTGTATCTCATTCTGTCCTACCCTTCTAGGTCTAATGGTCAGACCCTGCTGAACCAACTGGTGTTGAAAAAAATCCAACGGCCTCTGCTAAATTAATGTACCTAATGGCCCAATACAACCCCTTCTAAAATACACCAATGCTTTGACTCTTCCCTAAGATCAGCAGGGAAGGCACTGCCCAAAGTGACTCCGCTTTGTCTGAGTTTTATCCAACAGCTCCCACCCCCAAGTTGCTCTCATCAACAGAACTGACACTGTTCGGCCTCTGTCACTGCCTGTCCTTCTGGGGTGGAATTGTGGGTTTGGCTTTATAAACTCAATATTCTCACTTTGATGTACAGATCTTTCTGGCATGGTCTGTTCTTGATGTCTGTATATGACTCTCAATCTGACCAACACAGACTTCTCCTTCACTGAGTCTTACATGACAATAATTCACCAAAAAGAAAAACCTTGGAAGTCACCGTAAATAGAAGCACAGCTCGCTGTTGGAAAGATACACAGCTTAAGAGACTTAAAGCATCTAAGCCATGTGCTTTGACAACAAAGACCCGAAGGAGAGACCTGAAGAATGATTCCCAGAGTATCATGTTTCAAGGCACATGGGAAAGCCTGCCTTTCTATTGGATACTTGGATCTCAACTTTGCCCCCATCCCCTCATTCCTACACACCTGGGTGCACGGTGACTGCTGCTTGTCTCTTCCTATCTGCAGGATCTGGTCTTTGCTCCAGAAATGTCACCAGGTGTGGCTTAGAAACAGCAAGACCTGTTTGTAGAAAAAGAGAAGTTTTTTTATGTGTGCTTTTTTTTTTAACTTGGAATTGACATGTCACTTCCTGTACATGACTTGTAAGGACAGAGATGAGGTGACAAATGATTGCAGACAATCAGTTCCTTAAGTGTTTTCAGACAGATCACTACAACATGTGAAGGAGCCTACAGCACCCAGGGTCTGAGTTTCATTTAAAAAACATTAAATCTGAATCGTGAAACACTTTCATTACAAGTGTGCTCCATGTCTCAGGCCACTGAATTTCTGACAATCCCAATAGAGTGAAGGAAACACATATCCAACACAAAAGGTTAAACACAAAAAGAGAAAAAACAGTGAAGAGATTTTTTAAATAATTTATTTTTGTTTTTCATATGCATAGGTGTTTTGACTGCATGTATGTCTGTGTGAGGATGAAGATTAATATAATTGATCTTTATCAAGAAAAATCAGGTGTCAGGTATTAGGGTAAGAATCTGAATGATCAGAGAAGCAGCAGAGCAGCCAACTTCCTACCTCTCCCATTCCTCTGTCCAAATGGGATAAGTACCCATCTCAGCCCAACCTTACCACTTCCTCTAGTAACATTTCATTTGTATTTTAATAGATAAAGCTTGTCTGAAGACCAGAGTGCAAAACAGTCACATTAGTCAACCAAACAGGCTGGGCAGTGGTGACACACCTTTAATCCCAGCAGCCACTCAGTTAGCCATAGAGGCTAGGCAGTGGTGGTGCATGCCTTTAAACTCAACACTAAAGAGGAATGGTGTAGGAGGTCCTTCTGTCTATGTGTTGTTTTCATTGGTTAATAAAGAACTGCTTCGAGCCTGTTCAAGCCTATGGCAGGGAAGAAGAGAAGTAGGAGGCTGCATTCTGGGAGGAAGAAAGCAGAGACAGGGAGCCGCTAGAGACAGACATGCTGAATATTTCTTAGTAAGCCACTGCCATGTGGCAATACACAGATTAATATAAATGGGTTAAACTAAGATGTAAGAGTTAGCCAATAAGAAATTAGAGCTAATGGTCCAAGCAGTGTTTAAATTAATACAGTTTCTGTATGGTTATTTCAGGTGTAAGCTAGCCGGGCAGCCGGGATGAACAAGCGGGCCCTCCTCCTGTTACAGAGGAATACAAGGCAGAATGAGACAAAAACTTGATCACTTTCAGTCTGATGATTTCATACAGCCAAGAACTCTCTAGTGACCTGGCGGCTTTGCTTTTCAGATCTTCAGGTTGAAGCCTAATATCTGTCACTGGGTTTTTATTATGCATGCCAAAACTTTCTGTCCCTCTCTCTACAGTCCTCCAAACCTCTAGGGTCAGCAAGCTCCACCCTCTGACTCCAAACAAACTTTATTTGTCAGAACACAATCAAAATATTGCACAACATGAGGGTGTCAGATCTTGACATTACAGACAGTTGTGAGCAGCCATGTGGGTGCTGGGAATTGAACCCCAGTCCCCTAGAAGAGCAGTCAGTGCTCTTAACAACTGAGCCATCTCACCAGCCCCCAGATGATTTTTAATATAGCAATCTCCCTAATTTTTCTGAAAATGAAGGATATGAAAATCACTGTTGAAATGCTCCCATGAGATACCATACAGTGCGAGGAAGCTACATGTTGATGGTGAACTAAGAAGTCACTATAGAGGAGATGCTCACCCAGGAACTCAAGGTGGCTGTAATTCTCCAACATCACATCCCTGTACAGATTCCACTGAGCAGGCTCCAGGCATTTCCTCTCTTCTGGAGAAAACTCGATGGCCACATCTGAGAAGGACAGCATTTCCTGAAATAAAGATTAACAAATGATACCACACATTAATTTAATTAAAACCATCAATAATATAAACATCAAGATGCACTGGACTGGATAGTTCTGTCAACTAGACATTAGCTAGGGTCATCTGAGAAGAGAGAAACATAATAAAAGAAAATGCCTCCCAAAGACTGTCCTATAGGGAAGAATATGGCATTTGTTAATTCGTGACTCATATGACACATCACAGCCCTTTTATGGGTGGTCCCCAATAGGCAGGCAGTCCTGTCTGGTATAGGAAGGCTGGCTGGGCAAGTCAGTAAGCAGTGTTCTTAGTGACTTCTGTTCCAGTTCTTGCCTCAGGTTCCCGTCTTGACTTCCCTCAGTGATGGACTGTTACCTGGAGTTGGAGTCTAAAATAAACTCTTTCTTCTCCAAGCTGTCTCTCCACACGGGCTTTAGCACAATAGAAACCCTCAGACAGGCACCACGGATTTGTCCAGGATGAAAGAGAACTAGAAATGTTCTTACACAGGTAGTAATATCCTCAGACATGCCTGAAGTGGTCACATGATCCCACACTGACCCATCAAAAGGAAAGACAAGGTAAACAATTCTATAGGCCCAATTTGACACAATCCATTTAAGGCAGAAATGTAAAATGAATGCATCCACAGAACATGTATTTAGTGTCATGTGCTACTGCACACCACATACGTATGTATTCCTCACAGGAGAAAGTCACGGTGAGGGAGAAGGGATTTCTCAACAGTTCATGCGCACAATCATGACAGTGAAGTGGAATGAAAATACAGAGTCTGCTGCAGCAAGGCCCTGAAGTACAAGTAGCTATAAGAATCACTCCCCAAATTACCTACCACAGTTACCACACAGGGAAGTGTCTGCTGTACCAGCGCCAATCCTCTGTGAGACGCTGTGGGTGGGGAGCAGTACACCTGTGAATATCATTTAGGAGGGATTTTACCCAATAGTATTAATGGCAAAATTTTCAGGGGAATTTGATTCTGGCAAAATTCATTTCTATAGTGAAGAAATTAAAATAGTGTCTGTCCTAAGGGGGACACATTGCCACTCACTAGAGACTGTTATGCATTCTTGGTATAATTTGGAGTTGGATATCGTACTCCACATGAATGGCGCCTGGTTCCACAGACAACAAGGAACAACTAAATGGACAGAGTAGTTGTAATAAGAATTCTTGTGTCTCTTGTCAGTGTCCCACAGAGATATCTTTTCAGAGAGTTAAACAAACCAGAAGACTAGACATTTCAGCTGGTTGTCTTGACAGGGGCTAGATAGAATCTAGCAGAGGGTACTTGGTAGTGTACTATGTTTACACAGTCCTTCTCACTCTGTGGACACATCTGTATTTATTCTGTCAACATTTTTCTTGGTAAATATGAGGTGGTTTAAGAGTTGATTGCAGGGGGCTGGAGAGATGGCTCAGAGGTTAAGAACACTGCCTGCTCTTCCAGAGGTCCTGAGTTCAATTCCCAGCAACCACTTGGTGGCTCACAGCCATCTGTAATGAGATCTGGTGCCCCTTCTGGCCAGCAAACATACAGACAGACAGAACACTGTATATATAATAAATAAATAAATCTTAAAAAAAAAGAGTTGATTGCAGGAGGCCCGAAGGACTGAACCACCTGGGAGCAGCGATCAACCTCCCCTGCCCCAGTGGAAATTGACCCACTGGGGAGCGGAGCGACGAGCAATCGGGACCATGGCACCATGGCAAGCCTCCACCTCTAGGAGTAACCATGTGAGCCTTGGGCCTGCTTGCACCTGGAGGAGATAACCAGAGGCTCTACTCTGCCTGCACCTTAAGTGGTGTCCAACTGAGCCACAGCCACCAACTACACCAACTGGAGGAAGAGGAACTCCTCGAAGCACAGGCTCCACTTCTACCACCTGGAAGAACAGATGGGTAGACAACAAGGTAAGAATACACTCAACAACACAAAGAGCACAACGACACCACCAAAAACTAGTGGCTCAACAACAGCAGGAGCTGAACACCCCAACACAGATGAAGCAGAAGAAAACAACATTAAAATTAACTTTAAGGAAATGATTGAGGTATTTAAGGAGAAATGAAAAGTTCTCTTAAAGAAGGGGAGGAAAGGACAAACAAAAAGTTGGAAGAAATCCACAAATCCCTTAAAGAAAACCAAGAAAAAGCAATCAAGCAGGTGAAAGAAACGATTCAAGACTTGAAAACTGAAATAGAGACAATAAAGAAACCAAGGGAATTCTGGAAATGGAAAATTTGAGTAAATGATCAGAAATCACAAATGCAAGCATAAACAACAGACTATAAGAGATGAAAGAGAGAATTCCAGGTGTTGAAGATACTATAGAGGAAATAGATTCATCAGTCAAAGAAAATGTAAAAATCCAACAGAAGCTTAAGGCAAACTATCCAGGAAATATGGGATACCATGAAAAGACCAAATGTAAGAATAATAGGGATAGAAGAAAGAGAAGTCCAACTCAAAGGCACAGAAAATATATTCAATAAAATCACAGAAGAAAACTTTCCCAACCTAAGGAAAGACATGGCTATGAAAATACGAAAAGGTTACAGAACACCAAATAAACTGAACCAAAAAAAAAGTTTCCTCTCCACAAAATAATCAAAACACTAAAATACAGAATAAATAGAATGTTAAGAACTGCAAAGGGAAAAGGCCAAGTAACATATAAAGGCAGACCTATCAGAATTACACCTGACTTCTCAGTAGAAACAATGAAAGCCAGAAGGTTCTGGTCAGGTGTTAGGCAGACACTAAAAGTTCATGGATGCCAACCCAGACTACTGTACCCAGCAAAACTTTAAATTATCATAGGTGGAAAAAACAAGATATTCCATGACGAAACCAGATTTAAACAATACCTATCCACGAATCCAGCACTACAGAAAGTACTAGAAGGAAAACTCCAACCCAAGGAAGTCAGCTGTAGCCACAAAAACACAGACAATAGATGATCTCACAACAGCAAATCCCAAAGAAGGGAAACACACACACAATACCACCAACAATACAAAACAAAAATTGCAGGAACTAGCAATCACTGGTCATTAATATTGCTTAATATAAATAGATTCAATTTGCCAATAAAAAGACACAGGCTAACACATTATATACAAAAACAGAATCCATTCTTCTGCTGCATACAGGAAGCATACTTCAACCGCAATGACAGACATTGTCTCCAAGTAAAGGGTTAGGGGTAAGTTTCCAATCAAATGGACCTATGAAACAAGCTGTTGTAGCTAATATCTAATAAGATAGACTTCAAAATAAAATCAATCAAAAAAGACAAAGAAAGGATATTTCATATTCATCACAAAAAAAATTCTTCAAGAGGAAATCTCAATTCTGAACATCTCTGCCCCAAGGAACATCTCTGGAAGCATCATTATCCCTGACTTCAAGCTTTATTATAGAGCTACAGTAATGACAACAGTTTGGTATTGGCATAAAAACAGACAGGTTGACCAATGGAATTTAATCAAAGATCCTGATATTATCCCACACACCTTCAAACACCTGATTTTTGACAAAGAAACTAAAAATATAAACTGGAAAAAGAAAATCATCTTCAACAAATGGTGCTAGTATAACTGGAAGTAGACATGTAGAAGAATGCAAATATATCTATTTATTGCCATGCACAAAACTCAAGTCCAAATGGATCAAAGACTTCATGAACCCCATGAAGAGAAAGTGGGAGGTACACTTGAACACATTGACATAGGAGACCACTTCCTAAATATAACCCCAGTAGCACAGACACTGAGGGAAACAATTGATAAATAGAAACTGAGAAGCTTCTGTAAAGCAATGGACATGCTCAACAAGACAAAACAGCTGCCTACAGAATGGGAAAAGATCTTCACCAACCCCACATCTGACAGAGGGCTGATCTCCAAAATATATAAAGAATCCAAGAAATTAGACATCAAAATACCAAATAATTCAATTTAAAATGGGTACAGATCTAAACAGAGAATTCTCAACAGAAGAATCTCAAATGGCTGAAAGACACTTAAGGAAATGTTCAACATACTTAGTCATCAGGAAAATACAAATCAAAACAACCCTGAGATTCCATCTTACACCTGTCAGAATGGCCAAGATCAAAAACACCGATGACAGCTTATGTTGGAGAAGATGTGGAGTAAGGGGAACACTCCTCCAGTGCTGGTGAGAGTGCAAGCTGGTACAGCTGCTTTGGAAATCAGGACGGTGATTTCTCTGAAAATTAGGAACCAATCTACCCCAGGACCCGCAATACCACTTTTGAGCCTATACCCAAAAAGGTTAAATCACACCACAAAAACATTTGCTTAAACTATGTTCATAACAGCATTATTCATAATAACCAGAACCTGCAAACAACCTAAATGCCCCTCAACAAAGAATGGATAAAGAAAATGTGATACATTTACACAATGGAGTACTATTTGGCAGAAAAAGAAACCAATGACATCTTTAACTGCAGGCAAATGAATAGAACTAGAAAAAAAATCCTGAGTGAGGTAACCCAGACCCAGAAAGACAAACATAGTATGTAATCACTCATAATTGGATATCAGACATAAAGCAAGGATAACCAGCCTATAGTTCACAGAACTATTCAAACAAAGCAGAGAGAATTCTTCCTCACAGAGGAAAAGCAAATGACTGGCCAAATACCAAAAGCAAAGTCTTTAACAAGAACATGTTGGGGACAAAGTTTAAATTACATGTGGGATAAGTCAGCACAGTTTTAACATAGCTAAACTATGTTAAACACACATAGTTTGTAAATCAACAAAGTGTTGATTGCATCGATTTATCAAGGTGCTCACTGTAAGAAACGGGAAATGAACCATAGAAAGTATTTATCACATCATTAAAGTTGAAATGCTGTCAGACTCAGGTAGCCTAGGCTGGCCTGGAATTTGCTATGAAGCAGGGGAGGACCAGAGGGCCCTGCCTCCCCCTCACAAACGCAGAGATGACAGGGATGTGCCTCAGAGGAAACTGGCGTTTCTTTTCTATCACAGGTCTGGTTACTAAAATCCCAGGAATACACACAGGTCTGGGAGTTCTCCTCACCTGCTGACCTGACAGTGAAAGATCCCCAGAGCATGGAGACTCTGACTCAAGTCTTGGGATAACACGACCCCCCAGGAACTCACGAGAGACCGTCCTTGCTACAATCACACGAGGATTATAGACAGGGCAGGAACCAGTGCACTTATTTCCCACGTAGGGGTAAAGAGTTTGACCCCGAGTAGCTGGGAGAAGGAGTATTTAAGGGAAGAAACCATAACACAATAATCCAAAGGAGGTAGGGAGGGCGTCATTGGAAAATTCTGAAAATACCAGTGATAATCACAAGGGGGTACCTCCCTGTTTCTCAAGATTATAATCTAACTTTGTCTTCAGCTAGTTCCTGAAACAGAGTCACTGAACCGGCTAATCTAGATTTTTGATTCTTCCCTCCCTGCTTAGATTTTTGGCTCTATTTTTTTCTGCTAGAGGAGTATGGATTTATCCTGGTCTTTCAACACAAAAGTCTGGCGTGTAACACAAGGCCATGAGAGCTTTTCACCTGTTCCTAAGGACCCTGCTTCTGGACCAGCTCAACAAGCTCAAGGCCACATCAAGACGTTGACACAACCATTGTGGGCCAAGCAGCCATCCTGTCGTTTTCACAGTTAGTCCACCCTACATTAGGGATGAGGGACCTTTCAAGTCTTTAAGGAAACACAGTCCTCAAGGTGAGGCCTGGAGTCAGTTTCTCCAGTTCCTTCTTTCCTGTGTGTGGGCTGTATGTGTGTTCTCTCCACCCTCGTCACAGCTTTCTATAGCAGCTGATCCTGGCAGATCTGCTTGCTGTGTTCCAGAATTTCTCACATGCAACCCGTTGCACCTCAGACTTTCCCTCTCTTAATTCTTTGACTGGAGACAAAATGAACACAATCAAAACCTCAAGACCGTTACACTAGGCTGGCTACAGAGCACAGGAAGGACCAGAAACCCCAAGTTACTGAGAAATCTCACAGCATCCCTGTGACAATGGGTCAGAAGTGAAGGACAAAATCTCACAGCATCCCTGTGACAAAGGGTCGGAAGTGAAGGACACTTCCCCACCAAAGCTGCTCAGTGAAGTGAGCTCCCAGCTCCCCCTCAGGAGCAGGCAGTCAGCTGACCATCCTTAGCCTGCAACCCTGGACCCAGCACTGTCATCTACTCCGCTCTCCCAGGCTGCTCTCCTGTCCCAGAAGCCCAAGGCGGACTCGGGCTGCATGCGGCGTCCTAAGGAAACCATCACTCAGGACACAGTCCCTGTCGCCCTCACCCCAGCCCTGACCTGCAACCTCAGGCGTCTCAACCAGTTGAGCACAGCACCTCCAAGGCAGCTTCTCCCGCCCTCCCACCCAGCTCAGGTCCGCTCCCTCCAAGACGGACCCGCACCCCGCACAGTGCCTCAGGTTACGCTGCACCCTGAACCAACCTCCATGTCAGAGACGCAACAGGAAGGCACAGCAGGGGGACTCTCGCCCAACTTTGAGGAAGACACTCACGTGGAGACCAAAACCTTGAATGCGGATTTCCTGCTTGTCTCCCTGCGATGTCACATTCCCTGAGACTACATTTCCCAGAAGTCTGTGGGAAGGAAATCCCCGGACCCCATTGGGGATTTCTTCAGTTCCTGGATTTGTGCCTATTAGAGTCCTGGAGAAGTCCCTCAAAAGACCACCATCCACGTATGCAATCAGCAACAGGGTTGTTAATTTCCAACATACTGGTGAAAGACTCCCGGAGTAGGGAGACTCTCACTCAAGTCTCAGGATAACACGACCCCCCAAGAACTCACGAGTGACGGTCCTTGCTGCAATCACAGGAGGTTTACTGACAGGAACCAGTGCCCTGAGGCGGAGACTCATTTCCCACGCCGGGTAGAGAGGAGTTCCACCCCGAGTAGCTGGGAGAAGGGGTATTTAAGGGAAGAAACCATAACCCAAAGGGGGTAGGGAGGACGTCTTTGGAAAATTCCGAAAATACCAGTGATAATCACAAGAGGGTAACTCCCGGTTTCTCAAGATTGTTCTCAAGATTATAATCTAACTTTGTGGTCAGCCAGTTCTTGGAACAGAGTCACTGAACCGGCTAACCTAGATTCTTGGCTCTACTCTTCCTGCTAGAGATTTTTGATTCTACTCTTCCTGCTAGAGATTTTTGGCTCTACTCTTCCTACTAGGGATTTTTAGCTCTATCCTGGTCCTTCACTGGGACCATCCATTCCATGATGTCAACTCTGAGAGAAGCTGGCAGACCTCTTTTAAGCACAACTGAAGTTCCTAGGCAGCTAGGTCATTTTATCTACAGGTGTCTTTAAGCAAGTGGCAATCATATTAATACTTCCTAACTGGCCAGGACTAGTTAGGGACTGGTCAGAGCTACGGTTTTCCATTTGTGACCAGGCCTGGACAAGTCCCAGGCTTTGTCCTTATTTGGTTATCTCCTGACTGTGCCTCAGACCTGGCCTGACCTAGTACTGCATGTACCAGGTCCCCTTGTCCTTACTTTCACGGATGGTGGAGATTATTTGTCCTTTGTGACTTTCCTCAGAAACTGCTTGTTCAGTCTCAGGATACTGAAATTGAGGCCTGATCTCTGAGAGAAGACCGAGAACCCTGTTACAGCATCTGTTGGATCCTCTCATCCCCCACCCCTTTGAGTACTGGATCATCTCAAATCTGGAGATGCTTCTTTTTGGCTCATTGGCTCGTACTGTTGTTTAAACCCATTAGTTGGACTGTGAAGATCCACTCCTTAATAAATCTGATAAAAGCATTGATTATACATGGTTCATAGATGAGAGCCAACAGTAAGATGATTGAAGGTTCAGCTAAGGCTGACAAGAGAGTAGTGAACCAGGGTGACCACTTTTACAGAGATCCACGCCCTCCTTCATTTTGTTCTCTCTCCAGCTGTCTATCATATAGCTTCTTCCTAAGCAGTGACATTTAGTCCCTGATAACCCCAGAACGGTTCATACGAAAGCAGTATTGCTCTCCTAGGGCCTCCCTTCGGCCCCTCCTACTTTGGAGAACTATTTCCGTTAGAGAGGGGAGCGATTTCTCTAAATCGGCAACAGATTTTTCTGTAGGATTGCGACACTTGCATCTATGGCCTTTTCAAGGCCCTGTTGTTCTGATCTTGTTATACCAAGGCTGAAGCTCCGGTACCTATGGCCCCAGGGAAGCCGACCACTGGAGGGCAGACACAAGGACAGGTGTGATGACTTCTCATTTTTCAGGACTCCTGGTCATTTGGAGCAGGTTGCTGTCATCAGTTGATATTTGGATTTGTCTGTCAGCCAAGTGGAAACCTGTAGAGACACACTCAACTAGGAACAGAAGTAAAAACTTACGAACTTCCTTGGAATTTTTAGAGCCATAATTGAATCTAAATTGACTCATAGTTGGGTCAGTAATTGAAGAAGGGAAGGGGTTCCAAGACCAGGAGAGAGTGAGGTAACTTGGGAATAGGCGAGTAGGGAAACTTAGGCTGGATTTTTCTGGAATCCTTTGGATCTGTGAGAAGTGGATCCAAGTTTTATGACTATCTCCATTTTCTGAAGTTTCTATGAATTTCTATTTCGTTGAATGACATAGAAGTTTCAGATATATTAGCAATATCAATCTGGACTGAAATCCGTATTGAAGAAAAAGCAGGTAACAAGTGTCTGTAAACCAGCAGGAGTAGACTCACATCCCTGAGTCTTATCAAAAGCTATAGATGTGAGTTAAAAAGCATGTACACTGGACATTTTCTTCTATCCAGAGAACCGGGTATAAAGTGAACTGAAATGCCCAATGAAACGCATCTACAAGTCTATATTTAGAAGACAACCAAGTCAAGAAGAGTCTGTAATGAGGGGGAGAGAGTGGAAAGGATAATGGAAGGCGGATACTATGAAAGTAGAAGGGGAACTCTCATGGAGGAGGGATCCCACAGGGCACCCTGGCACTGGGGACAATGGAGAAGAGGGCAGATAATGGCAAAGCAGTATGAATGCGGCCAAATGAGGGACTGTGGCTGTGCTGGTCAAGGCATTGCATCACTGTGATCCGAGGGACCGGTACTAAATGTCAGATACGGTGATACACATTTGGAGTCCCAGAGCTCCTGCGGTGAGGTGTGAGGTGGAGATAAGAGAACTGTTGGAATCTCTCAGGCTCGCTAGCTGAGAGTGCACAGCTCACCTGCAGAGACAGAGAGACTCCGCTCCAGAGAGGTAGAGAGAGAAGCAACTTCCAAAACCCATCCTCTGATTTTCACACACACCATCACATAAGAACCCCCAGCACACAATTAAAAAAGAATATGCCATAATAAGGACCATTAATACCTGGAAATATTCAAAATTAATAAGAAAAATAAAGTGGCTATGCCCAGTTCACGAAGTCCCCCAAAAACCCACAACAAGACCAAGTCCTATGTGTAAAAGCAAAGAGACTTTATTCTTATTCAAGTTTGAACTTGGAACTCTCTGTGAGTCCAACACATTGTCATGATCAGAGCCCTGAGCTCAGTTGGAGTGTTTTTTTTTCTTTTGGTTGTTGTTGTTTTTGTTTTTGTTTTATTATAACAGAGGTTGAGGTGAGGGATTTCTAAGAGTTAGAACCCCTGATTAGCTGACATATGTCTAGGGATATCCTGGTGAAAGGGGATGGGTGTGTTGGGCTGAGGGATATCAGGTGATCCTATCTACAATGGTTGGAACATTAGGAATTTCCTTTGGATGGTCTGTTCCAGTTGGAGCCTGAGTGGTTTCAGTTCGTGGTCTTTCTTGGAACCAGGTATTGCCTTAGGGTAAACTGAGACTCAGGCCTACATTTTAGTTGGTCTCTATAGAGTTCTACTAAAGTGTACGCAAAAAATAGATTAAAAAATGGAAAATTGACCGATGAACTACTTCTAGTCAGCGACTGCAAAATTTGAAATGAGCATCAACCTCGTTTAGGGACATTTTTGTATGAGCACATCTTACATTTCTGTAAGAGTGATTCCTATAGCCTGAATCCACCAAGGCCTGATTTCCCAGGTGAGGGTGGTGCAGGGCCTTCATGGTAAGGAGAACCCGTGTGAGAAACATATACTGAAGAACACGTGTAGTGAAAATAGATAGTCCGTTTCTACTTGCAGAAATTGATGAAGTCGTCTGAAACTTGGCCTACTTAATAACATATACTTTTAAATGTATTTATTTATTCACTATTTTCACAGTTTTAGGAATGAAACCTGCCAAAGATAGCAGAGGTCCGCTTACAAAATGAGACCGAGTCTGCAACGTGAATTTCCAGCCAGGGACACTGAAGACCCCAAGAGCACACAGGAATCTTCACTGCTGAGCTTTTAATAGAGGCAATTGCATGGGAAGATACTATATAATCATTAAGCCATGTTTACAAGGCAAGAGAGTGTTTTAGTTAATAGATCACTGGGGAGAACAAAGACAAGAAAGCACGGGTAGAAAATACATGGGAACATGACAAGCCCATACTGTTGCCCATCTATTTTCATGCATGAACCTGGGAGAGTGGGGCCTAAAAGTGAGGCAGAATAAAGTCTAACGCAATAGCCAACTTTATTCAGCGCGTCAGGCAATTTTTTATATTCTGAGGGTTAAGCAAGGTCCTGAGAGCAAAGTTCACTGGAGTTTGCAGTGTGGACAGTCACAAGGGCAAGGTCACATGTGTTTAGGCCTGCAGTCTGGAGGACAAGGTCACCTTAGCCTGTGCTGTCCACAGTCACAGGACAACTCTCACTTGGAAACATCATTCTGAATATTGATGGGTGGGATGATGGACAACCTAAAGTAAAACCCACTCCTATTTACAGCTGGGAGGGGCACGAAAGCGCACTCCAAGAACAACCCATGTTACAGAGGAGCAGAAGTTACCAGACGCTTGTCTTGTTTCCCTGAAGTTTTCTCACAAGCTCTCAGAAATCTCCTCACACAGCTTTGTTCATGGACTGTCTTCTGACACCGTACATCATAAGAAACAGCTTTTTCTTGTACGGGTCATTTCCTTCTGCGCTTAGTTTGGAAAGGGTCAGGATCTCTTTGATACAAGCATGCTGCTTTCACAGACAAGACTGTTGGTAACAGAGGCCCAGGGCTTTCAGTGTGGTGGACTGAAGCTCTCTACTGCCTAGCTGCATATGTGTATTTTTATATTAAAGAAAATCTAATTTTTCTCCAGTGCTGTATATGCCTGAAACTTACAATTCTCTTTAGTTGTGTCCTTTTCAACAAAAAGATTTGTGTTTATTATTTTTAAATTATGTGTATGTCTGTGTTTGAGTGTGGACATGCGATGTGAGTGTGGGTGCCTATGGAGGCCAGAGGGACAGGACATGCCTGACGGTGAGAGTCGTAGTCTTCTGCTATGGCTGCTGAACCACTCTCCAGCCCCACGTTCTCCTTTGTGGATGTTGCTTGTTTTTATAAAATAAAGATGTAGTCACTGAGTTAGCCCCCTGGAACTCAAGTCCAGTCTTGCACTTCTCCCACTTACACTCTTTTTAAATAAAAGACGTATTTATTGATTTATTATTATGTATACAGTGTTCTTCCTGCCTGTGTGCTTGTGTACCAGATCTTATCACAGATGGCCGTGAGCCACCATGTGTGTGCTGGGAATTGAACTCAGGTCCTCTGGAAGAAGAGTCAGTGCTCTTACCATCTGAGCCATCTCTCCAGCCTGCTACTTACATTCTCACACAATGTGAGGTTGAGGAAGACAAAGAAGGCTTTGTTATGGAGTTTGAAACCACCTGGGAAAAGACCCACAGACTCAGTTCAGATTGTAATTAACCAAATTTCTTTCTTTCTTTCCTCCGTCCATCTGTCTGTCCGTCCGTCCATCTGTCTTGGTTTTCTGAGACAGGGTTTCTCTGTAGCTTTGGAGCCTGTCCTGGAACTCACTCTGTAGACCAGGCTGGTCTTAAACTCACAGAGATCCACCTGCCTCTGCCTCCTGAGTGCTGGGAAGGCTTGTGCTATCACCGCCCAACAAAAAGACTGTGAAAAACTTACCCTTAAAATGAGTATCAAGTACCCCCTTAATATATAAATGTCTAATAGTTTTCATGCAGTAATAAAAAGGAAATAATAATATTATTGCTCTCATAAATTGTGTGGCGATTTGAAAGAAAATGGCCCCCAATGGGAGGGGCACTAGTAGGAAGTGTGGCCTTGTTGGAGGAAGTGTGTCTGTGTAGGGGCAGGCTTTGGGGGTCTCTTGCTCAAGCTTCCCTCAGTGGGAGTCAGTTGACTTCCTACTGCTGATGCACTGGTGTCAGATATTCAAAGATTACTTCAAGATGTTGCCAGCACATCCGTGCCTCTCTGAGGAAAAGTGTAAAAGGGAAATGAAAGTAAGATCAGAGCAATAGCTGGTGTATTTTAAATATTCACAAAATATTGCTATTTCTATAACTGCTGGTTATTAAATTATCTAGGTATAAATTTTCTCTGTGAATCCTTTATTTGTGAACCCCTTTGCTTCTTCCATCTCATGTCCCTTGGTTCACTGCCATTTGCTTCTCTCCTGGACTCTGTAGAAATTCAGATGCCCAGACCCCAGCAGGGCTTCTCCATCAGAACCCCATTTTCATTGCATTTCACATTCACGCTTGTGCACATGGAGCATTGGTCAGTACCTTCTCCTTCCCATGACTTTTGTGGTGTATACTACAAGCGTGTGACACCAAATGCATGTTCTTCTGAGATGTACTCATTTTATGTTTCATTTTCCTTAAAAGGATAGACTCCACGTGGGCTCATAGCATCTTCTCTGCCTTCTCTTTCTTTGAAGATGGGTCCTGTACGGATCATGTGACCACTTCCCGAAGGTCAGAGGAACATGACTCACCTCTGTTAGAAGCGTTTCTAGCTCCCTTTCATCCTTAGGGAAAATTTAGATTTGTGTCCACAAGTAAATATTGCCTGTGTTAGGGTTTCTATTGCCTGATAAAGATCTTGGCCAAGAGCAACTGGGAGAAGAAAGGGTTTTGTTTCACAGTCTGTCACTAAGGGAAGTCTAAGCAGGAACCTGGAGGTAGGAACTGGAGCAGAGACTACTGGCTTCCTGATTTGTTCTCCTTGCTTTGCTCAGCCTACTTTCTTAACCTTCTCGGACCACCTGTCCAGTCTGGCCCTACCCACAATGGGCTGGGTTGTTTCATATCAATCACCAATTGAGAAAATTAAATCATAAGGAGCTGTTTTCTCAATTATGCTTCTCTCTTCTCAAATAGCCAGGGTCAAATTGAAAGGAGAACTATCCAGCCCAATGCATCTTAGTATTTATATTACTAATTTATAATACAATAATAATTATATTATTGTGGTTTTAATTTATTCAATGTGCGGTATCATTCATTGTTCTATATATTTCAGGAAATGCTGTCCTTCTGGGATGTGGCCATTGATTTCTCTCCAGAAGAGAGGGAATGTCTGAAGCCTGCTCAGTGGAATCTGTACAGGGATGTGATGCTGGAGAATTACAGCCACCTTGAGTTCCTGGGTGAGCATCTCCTCTATAGTGACTTCTTAGTTCACCATCAACATGTATCTCCCCTACTTTGTGTGGTATCTCTTGGAAATTTGTGCTTTCCAACAGAGAATTTCATATTCTTCATTTTAAAAAAGATGAGGGATGTTGCACTATAGCTAGGAAACATTTCATTATTTTTCTTTGTCCGTGTTTAACCTCTTGGTAATGGAAGCATGCATCCTTCACTCTAGTGAGACAGGGACAAACTCAGTGGCAGGAGGCGTGGAGTGTTCATGTTAATGAAGATGTTTCACAGTTCAGTTTTAATGTTATTCCCTTTAAACAAAGCTTAGAATCTGCAGATTGTAAATTCCTCATCAATATTCTAATATATCTATCAGAAAACATTTCAGGAACTGATTTCCTGCAATCATTTATTACACCATTTCTTTTCTCATAAGCAGTGTCCTGGAAGGGACCATTCAGCTCCCAGTAGAAGAACACCCAAGCCATCTTGTTCCTCTTTCCTACAAACAGGCCTTGCTGTCTCTAAGCCATACCTGGTAACATTTCTGAAGCAAAGACAAGGACCTTGGGATGTGGAGAAACAAGCACCAGCCCCTGTGCATTCAGGTGTGTAGGAAAGAGGGAGTCGGGGGTGGGGGCGAGTTGAAGTCCAAAGACCCAGCAGAAAGGCAGGCTTTCCCCATCCTTATCCTTTGATGAGGCTCTCATCCTATTTAGACTGGTAGGGAATGTGTCAGCTTGGAGGGTAAGTGTGCTGTTTGATTCTGGGTGTGTCCTGAATGCAAGTGTAATTTAGATTTAACCCATTTTACTCCAACATTCAATTTCAATAACTAGTGTTTTGGTTTTGGTTTTTTGATTTTGTGAGTCAGGATTTCACTGTAGCTTTGGAGCCTGTCCTGGAACTAGCTCTTGTAGACCAGCCTGGCCTCAAACTCACAGAGATCCACCTGTCTCTACCTAATGAGTGCTGGGATTAAATGACAATACCCACATTTTTTTTTTTGTTTGTTTTTCGAGACAGGGTTTCTCTGTGGCTTTGGAGCCTGTCCTGGAACTAGCTCTGTAGATCAGGCTGGTCTCGAACTCACAGAGATCCGCCTGCCTCTGCCTCCTGAGTGCTGGGATTAAAGGCGTGCGCCACCATCGCCCAGCTCAATAACCACATTTTTAAAAGTATACTTCATATTTAGATATTATTGTATATTAAACAAGCTAAGTTAATCTTTATTTGAGATAACTGCTTTAGGCTTAAGTCTGATAACCTGCACAGAGGACTGTAGAATAGAAGGTAGGAATTAGTGTCACCCTCTAATATTGTCTGGGAAAATGAATTACATGTGTATGTAGCAGGACTACAAACACAATTTAGGGCACAATAAGGATTTTAATCATGAATAGGGGGTGGCTCATAAATAACATATCTTAATTACCTTTTGTAACAGGTTTCAATAAATTAGTAACTGTCATAAGATTGGAATTTTATAAATGAAAATAAGTTACCTTATTAAAATTTTGAGCCTTAAAAAGTCACAATTTAAAAAATGAACAAATAAAAGCAAAAAACAGCTGGGCAGTGGTAGCACAGGCCTTTAATCCCAGTACTCAGGAGGCAGGTGGATATCTGTGAGTTTGAGGCCAGCGTGGTCTACAGAGCAAGTTCTGTGACAGGCAAAGCTACACAGAGAAACCCTGTCTCAAAAAAAAAAAATTATACGGAAGTTCTCATATGCAAAATAAACTTTAAACCATAAATACAGTCCATGGAGAGATTGGGAGCTTTAGTTTCTTAATTCCTTTATAGTGAACCTTTACAAAATCTAAGTCAGTCCTAGAGATACTCTACATTCGTATCTTGCATTATCATAAAAAATGTATTTGCCGGCAGTAGTGGTGCACGCCTTTGATCCCAGCATGTGGGAGGCAGAAGCAGATAGGTCTTAGAGTTCCAGGCCAGCTGCTGGTCTACAGAGTGAGTTCCACGTTAGCCAAGAACACAGAAACAAACAAACAAACAAATTAACAGATGAAAAACAAAACCAAGAAAGAATCCATCCGAAGGAAAGGACAGTAAAGTTAACCTTTATAAGACACCTGGAAGAATAGAAAGACATTCATTTTCACCACAGTTCTTGTTGTGACTCAGTTTCTCCAAATGGTTTACGTTTAACAAAGTAATCAAAAGTGACTAGAGGGCTGGAGAGATGGCTCAGCAGTTAAGAGCACTGACTGCTCTTCCAGAGGTCCTGAGTTCAATTCCCAGCAACCACATGGTGGCTCACAACCATCTGTAATGAGATCTGGTGCCCTCTTCTAACCTACAGGTAGGATACAAAATAAATAAGTATCTTTTTTTAAAAAAGTGACTAGATACCTTTATGCTAGGTTTTGTTAGCAATGATAGTCATTATAACCCTAGGACGTTAGCATCTTTTAAGCATTAGGTATGTTACTTTAGAGTCTTATCTTCCATTGTTCCCATTTAGCATATTCAGACCTGCTGTGACTTCTCTTGAAGCTTTTGTGGGTTTAGCCTCTTCTCATATAATTTATCTCATCTAAAACAATTTAACCCACTTTTAATGATGTAACTTCATATTTATGTCTTTTGTAACTTTTTCAAATGGCTTCACTGGTCCTGAGAGAGAAGGATTATATCCCAGTAAGAGCTTTAGTGATATGAATAACCTTGGTTGAGAGAGCATTTTTTGTAAACAAGAATCCTGAGAGGGAAAGAATATAACATGAGTTCAGTTGGTAACTGATTGCAAAGTATCAACTGAGATAATTTCCTGTCTTTGGAACAGTCATTTGAACCTTTATATATTGCCTCCTTGATTAAGCAATTGCAAATGAGACATAATAACCCTAACAAGTAAATTTGTTGGTGGTGATGTTTTTTTTCTTTCAAGACAAGGTTTCTCTGTAGCTTTGGAGCTTGTCCTGGAACTAGCTCTGTAGACCAGGCTGGCCTCGAACTCACAGAGATCCGCCTGCCTCTGCCTCCCAAGTACTGGGATTAAAGGCGTGCGCCACCACCACCTGGCCTAACAAGTAAACTTACCACCTGATATAAGACGTCCCAGCGGGGAGGGTGTTAGACAATATCTATGTTCAGGGGGTCGTTACCCAGTGCATATGACAGCTTTCCCACACAGAAGTGGACTCTCAATCCAGCTTTAGTTTTTCTTGCCTAGATTCCCTAGTGTCTCCAGAAAACCTTGGAACCTCAAGCGATTGAATCCCAGTTCCATGCAGCTAGCTGGGAGGCCAGGTGGATCCTCAGGTGAGAGGTCAATGACCTTGCCTATCTCCTCCGTTTTTGAAGGGATAACATTATTTAACAAGCCTGGCTGTGGTTGCCATTAGCAGACACAGCTAGAGTTATGAAGATGGTGTTCAGCTTAGAGGATACTGTGCAACATCCATTAAATAAAAGAAGGTTGAATCCAAACTGCACAGTGTGGGTCATGTGACGCATTAATATTACCTGTGCGCATACTGTTAAAGCGTTATGCCATGGAAGCTTCCAGGTCAGCCTTATAGTAAACATAACACAGTCTTTATTACTTAGATAATAAATAGACTTTCATAATCATCTTTAAATTGATGTTGACATCATCTAACAAAATTTATCTGACTATGATTTTGGAGTTATTATTGATTGATTTTTAGGCAGAGCGTCCCTTTTACTCTTTTTAAAGGCAAGGATCCATTAGTTGCTTTTATTCTACACATCTTTTTCCTATAAGGTAAATAGTAGTAGCCTTTCTCGGAAGGAGTTCACCCCTTAGCTCTTCTCAAGTGCACACGGTCTTTTCTTGAGCTGTCCTATTATCCTCCTTTTGCCTGTCACAGGGTCAGGGAGCCAACCTGACCCAGGACAGGGCACTGGAAGAAACTCTGAGACATTTATCCTTGGCTTTGAAGTGGGTGGTGCACATTTTATCTCTGGACCAGGTTTTCAGTGAGCAAAAACAGCATATGAAGATTTCAAAATATATTATCTATATTTAAAGGCATTTGTTTCTCTATAAAACTGAAGCCAGTGATTTATATGCCCATAAATGTACTGTGTGTCTGGAGATCTGAGCAGCCAACCTGAATAGTACTTTATATATTCTCTTTTACATTTTTAAGCTAATACAATGATCTTATGAGATAGGGACACATTGGCTTGTGGGGGGGTGTAGTGAGCCAGACAGGATCGCCATTACAAGATGGCGCCGACATCCTGTCTTGTTGGTTATAAACAACTCCATATTTGGCTATGGCTTTGAGAGCTGTGCGTCCCCGCTTCCCGCATGCGCGGTGGATGAGGATCCTTGAGCCTATCCCGATGCGGTCTGGTGTCAGCTGTTGGTGGCAGCCAATCACAGGGCGACCCATGTGCCAATTCCCTATTTAAGCGGCTGCCTGAGTCCCTGCCCCTCCACTCCCTGTTCCTCGTTTTCCCGCCCTCTCGTTCCCTGCTCCCCATCAATCAAGGGCACTCCAGTAAAGCGTGTTCTGAGTGGAATCCTGGTGTGGTGGTCATTCTTCGTCGCCGGTCGAGAAGTCCGCCACAGCTGGTGCCGGAAACCTGGGAACTTCGGTCGCCAGGCGAAGGGCCGAAGAGGATTCTGAACTCAACATGCAGAGTGGCGACCTTGGTAAGTTTCTCCCAGTATGCTAATTTCAGTCTCCCCAAGTATGCTGTTTGCGGGAGTGGGTTCTTGGGTGTTTGGTCTCGTGTTCGTGGCGTTTGTGGTGTTGGTACTGGCCTGCTGTCTCTGGTTGCACTGCCGTAAGTCCGGCCGCAACCTCAGGGCAGGGAACAATGTGGACGTTCCGAGAGAGGGGCGAAAGGCCCGCATTAAACACAAAAACAGTTTTTCAGATTCAAATTCAAAGGGAGGAAACTTGAAAAGGCCTAAAAGAAAAAAAGTAAAAGAAAAGGATCCTGATACAAATCTCTCTAAAAGAGAGGCTAATGAGAAGAGGGGAGGTCCCCTCTATCCAGCGCTGGAGGAATTTGCGGGCCTGGATCGGTCTGAGGAGGAGTTAGACCCTCAGGAGGAGGAAGATCTGGAGGAAACCTCCGCTGGCTATGAGGAGGAAGGATATGGGTGGAGGCGGCCCCCTGCACATAATGAGTCAGCGGGGGTGGGTGTGGGCCCATTGGCACCACGGGAACCACGCCCGCCCCCTGTGCTTCCACCCTATTCACAAGGGAGAGGGGGGTGCCATTTTATTAAAAGAGATACATGGGCACGTCTAGTGTCCGTATTTCCAGTTTTTGAGGACCTGCAGACTAATGAGAGATATTATGAGCCTGTATCTTATAAACAGTTAAAGGATTTAGTGGAAGCAGTTCGAACCTATGGAGTTACAGCTAATTATACCATAGCCTTGCTGCGTAGAATCGCCACCACGGCCATGACTCCTACAGATTGGTTTGAGACTGCTAAGGCTTGCCTATGTATGGGACAATTTTTGGATTTTAAATCCATTGTTACATATAAAGCTCATGTCCAAGCTAGAGAGAATGCCCAGAATAATCGTCCCCAATGGACAGCGGATATGCTTTTGGGGCAAGGGCAATGGGCTGCCAACCAGCTAGGATATCCTCAGGAGGTGTACCAACAGATTAATGATATCTGCTATAGGGCATGGAAGTCTTTAAATAATAAAGGAGAAGTCAAAGGCCACCTAACAAAGATTATTCAGGGGCCAAATGAACCCTTCTCTGATTTTGTGGCTAGGATGCTTGATATGGCTGGAAAGATTGTTGGGGATGTGGATCAGATGATGCCGTTGGTACAGCAGATTGTTTTTGAACAGAGTACTAAGGAATGTCAGGGGGCCATTACTCCTGTTAAAGAGAAGGGAATTGAGGCCTGGCTAAAAGCCTGCCGAGAGGTTGGAGGGCCCCTTACCAATGCAGGCCTAGCGGCTGCTGTTTTATCTGCTACTCAGGCCGCAAAGACAAGAAAAGGAGGAGGATGTTTCAAATGTGGACCAACAAGGGCATTACTGAAAGGGCTGTCTTCTCCGGCTCAGACTCCTAATGTGAGACAACCTGGCCTTTGCCCAAGATGTAAGAATGGAAAGCATTGGGCCAGTGAATGCCGGTCCTTTAAGGACATCAATGGGCAGCCCATTATACAGCTCGGTGGCCAGGAGTCAAAAAACGGGTTGAGGGGCCCCCGTCCCCAGGGCCCAAAAATTTATGGGGCACTGCAGCAGACCATCATTCCCAACCTGACTGTATCCGCCGAGCAACCTCAGGCTCAGCAGGGTTGGACCTCCGTGCCTCCACCGGACTGGTGTTAACCCAGGAGATGGGAATTCAGGTGGTTGAATCTGACATGTATGGCCCGTTAGAAAAAGGAATAGTAGGGATTGTCTTAGGACGATCCTCATCCACTATGAAAGGCTTGATTGTCTTTCCAGGAGTCATTGATTCCGATTATACTGGAGTGATTAAGATCCTGTGTCATTCTTCCTGTGGTGTGATTTCTATTGCGCCAGGAGACAGGATTGCCCAACTGCTTATACTACCATCTAAGCATGAGACCTTTCCTGCACATCTTAAGGAAAGGAATGACAGGGGGTTGGGCTCCACTGGAGTGGACCTTGCCTGTCTATCTATGGAACTAGATCAGAGGCCCATGCTGGATTTAATGATAGAGGGAAAGATATTCTCCGGATTGGTGGATACTGGGGCAGACCGGAGTATCATCCAGCTGCAAGCCTGGCCTAAGCGCTGGCCATTACAACAGTCATCTTAATCCTTACAAGGGCTGGGCTACGCACGCACCCCATACATGAGTGCCAAAGAGCTGGTCTGGAAAATGGAGGACCAACAAGGCACGGTTCAACTCTTCGTGGTTGAAGTCCCCATTAATTTGTGGGGCCGTGACATTCAACATCAATTGAAACTTAAGCTAACTAATGATTATTCAGAGGCTAGTAAAAGTATGATGAAAAGACAAGGTTTTGTTCTGTCTAAGGGCCTAGGAAAAAATCTTCAGGGTTGTCACAGGCCTATAGAGTCTATGAAAAAACAGGATAGAAGGGGCCTGGGTTTTTCCTAGGGGCCACTGAAGAATCGGCTTCCAATAACAATCTTGTGCCCATACCCTGGGAGTCCAATAAGCCGGTGTGGGTTCCCCAGTGGCCCCTTTCTCAAGAAAAATTGGAAGCTGCAAATAACCTGGTTTTAGAACAATTAAGGCTCGGGCATGTGGAGCCTTCTGTTTCACCATGGAACACCCCTATCTTTGTTATTAAAAAGAGCTCAGGAAAATAGAGATTATTACATGACTTGCGTGCAGTTAATGCTCAGATGCAGGTTATGGTTGCAGTCCAGAGGGGACTACCCTTACTCTCTGCCTTGCCACGTAGCTGGCCAGTCATGGCCTTGGACATCAAGGATTGCTTTTTTTCCATTCCTTTGCATCCAGATGATAGGGAGCGATTCGCATTCACTTTGCCATCGGTTAACCATGAGCAACCCGATACTCGTTATCAATGGAAAATGCTCCCACAGGGGATGGCCAATAGCGTGACAATATGCCAGCTATATGTAGCTCAGGCCCTCCTACCCGTTAGACAACAATTCCCAAAAATAAGAATAATTCATTACATGGATGACGTCCTGTTGACTGCCTCTTCGCAGGAAATGCTCCTGGTCGCATTCCAGGAAATGGCCTCGGCCCTACGCTGTTGGGGCCTGGTCTTGGCACCTGATAAGATCCAACAGACTACTGTATTTTCCTAAGGTTACCTTTAAAAAGCCCATTAATATGGCCTTGACTGTTTTTACTGATGGCTCCAAAACTGGCAAAGGTGCCATAGTAATTCAAGGTAGGGAACCCATTTTGCTTGATTTTCGACCTGATTCCCCACAAGTCACGGAATGTATGACCGTGCTGGAAGTTTTTAAAAGATTTTCAGAACCCTTCAATTTATTTTCAGATTCTAAATATGTAGTAAATGCTGTTGCCTCATTGGAGGTGGCTGCCTTTGTTAGAAATTCAAGTACAGTTTCCAATATTTTATGTCAAATTCAAGCATGCATTTTACAAAGGGATAATCCCTTTTTCATTGGACATATTCGGGCTCATACTTTGCTTCCAGGACCCATGTCTGAGGCCAATGATTTGGCTGACTGCCTTACCCGGTCCATGGCTTTGGTTGTCTCGGACCCTGTAGAATTAGCTCGAGATTTTCATAAGCTTTGGCATGTGCCTGCCAATACCCTTAGAAAAAAATTTCATATTTCCAGACAGATAGCCAGAGATATAGTTAAAGCCTGTTCTTCATGTGTGACCTTTTTATACCCCCCTAATGTTGGGGTCAACCCTAGAGGGCTGCAACCTAACGCGTTGTGGCAAATGGATGTTACCCATCTGCCTGATTTTGGCAAATTAAAATATTTACATGTATCAGTGGATACCTTTTCTGGCATTATTCATGCCACGCCCCTAGCGGGAGAAAAGGTGACTCATGTAAAAACACATTGCCATGAGGCATGGGCTGCCTGGGGAAAACCCCTACACCTGAAGACAGACAATGGCCCGGCATATACCTCCCATGGATTTTGTGCCTTTTGTGCACAGCTCCAAGTGACCCACATTACGGGTCTTCCATACAATCCACAAGGACAAGGTATTGTGGAGAGAGCCAACAGAAATATTAAAGAAATTCTACAAAAACAAAAAGGGGGAATAGCTGAATCCGCTTCCCCCAGGGAAAGAATCTCCCTTGCTCTCTTCACACTTAACTTTTTAAACCTGAATGAGTCGGGTACTGCAGCAGCTGAAAAGCATGCAGCAGGCCCTATGGAACAAAAGGAATATGTGATGTGGAAAGATGTATTGGATAACAAATGGTATGGACCGGATCTTGCGGTGGCAAGATCCAAGGGAGCTGTATGTGTTTTTCCACAGGGCCAAGAGGCTCCACTTTGGGTTCCGAGCCGGCTGACACGCATGATCAAGGAAGTTCCTAAGGATGAGGCTGAGTCTCTGGAGAAAGTTCCTGCTAACATCCCTGATGACGTGGATCCAGGGGAAGGTGGAGCACAGAAGGAGAATCCTGTCAGCCTTCCCAAAGGCGATGCCCGTTCGCCATTATTTCCCCAGATTTTTACCACCAATAGAAACCTTGAGTTACCATTTTTAATGTGTAAGTCTAAAGTGGCCCTTTTAGGAGAAGCACGTAACATTACAGAGAAAGGGTCCCTATGCTTTCAGTCGCGTGGGCATGTTTTTTGGCAAGCTGCCTGGGTGGCTGTGTGTTGTGCCTGTGGTTGGGTTGCTGCCTTCGAGCCCAGACCAATAGGGATAAGGCTATATTGGGATAAGGTTGTAATCTCTCAGGCATTAGCTACCCTGGAGTGTGGCTCCTTCCCCCAGATATGGTTGTCAGCACTAAGAGACGTTTAGGGCTTCCATCCTGCACAGCCTTTGCACCCCATGGGATCTGTTGATCCATTGCACTTGGGTAGGTGTGCGGATGTAGGTTCCTCCTGCACAGCCTTTGCACCCCATGGGATCTGTCGATCCATTGCACTTGGGAAGGTGTGTGGTTGTAGGTTCCTGCGACACAGCCTTTGCACCCCTGGGGTTCCTCGAGTACCCATTGCACAGGGGAAGGTGTGTCCATGGAAAATATCTTCCATCCTCGATCGACCAACACATCATGAGGTGGGTTAGTCCTGCGCTCATTGCTTACAAACAATAAGGGGGAACTGTAGTGAGCCGGACAGGATCGCCATTACAAGATGGCGCCAACATCCTGTCTTGTTGGTTATAAACAACTCCATATTTGGCTATGGCTTTGAGAGCTGCATGTCCCCGCTTCCCGCATGCGTGGTGGATGAGGATCCTTGAGCCTATCCCGATGCGGTCTGGTGTCAGCTGTTGGTGGCAGCCAATCACAGGGCGACCCATGTGCCAATTCCCTATTTAAGCGGCTGCCTGAGTCCCTGCCCCTCCACTCCCTGTTCCTCGTTTTCCCGCCCTCTCGTTCCCTGCTCCCCATCAATCAAGGGCACTCCAGTAAAGCGTGTTCTGAGTGGAATCCTGGTGTGGTGGTCATTCTTCGTCGCCGGTCGAGAAGTCCGCCACAGCTGGTGCCGGAAACCTGGGAACTTCGGTCGCCAGGCGAAGGGCCGAAGAGGATTCTGAACTCAACATGCAGAGTGGCGACCTTGGTAAGTTTCTCCCAGTATGCTAATTTCAGTCTCCCCAAGTATGCTGTTTGCGGGAGTGGGTTCTTGGGTGTTTGGTCTCGTGTTCGTGGCGTTTGTGGTGTTGGTACTGGCCTGCTGTCTCTGGTTGCACTGCCGTAAGTCCGGCCGCAACCTCAGGGCAGGGAACAATGTGGACGTTCCGAGAGAGGGGCGAAAGGCCCGCATTAAACACAAAAACAGTTTTTCAGATTCAAATTCAAAGGGAGGAAACTTGAAAAGGCCTAAAAGAAAAAAAGTAAAAGAAAAGGATCCTGATACAAATCTCTCTAAAAGAGAGGCTAATGAGAAGAGGGGAGGTCCCCTCTATCCAGCGCTGGAGGAATTTGCGGGCCTGGATCGGTCTGAGGAGGAGTTAGACCCTCAGGAGGAGGAAGATCTGGAGGAAACCTCCGCTGGCTATGAGGAGGAAGGATATGGGTGGAGGCGGCCCCCTGCACATAATGAGTCAGCGGGGGTGGGTGTGGGCCCATTGGCACCACGGGAACCACGCCCGCCCCCTGTGCTTCCACCCTATTCACAAGGGAGAGGGGGGTGCCATTTTATTAAAAGAGATACATGGGCACGTCTAGTGTCCGTATTTCCAGTTTTTGAGGACCTGCAGACTAATGAGAGATATTATGAGCCTGTATCTTATAAACAGTTAAAGGATTTAGTGGAAGCAGTTCGAACCTATGGAGTTACAGCTAATTATACCATAGCCTTGCTGCGTAGAATCGCCACCACGGCCATGACTCCTACAGATTGGTTTGAGACTGCTAAGGCTTGCCTATGTATGGGACAATTTTTGGATTTTAAATCCATTGTTACATATAAAGCTCATGTCCAAGCTAGAGAGAATGCCCAGAATAATCGTCCCCAATGGACAGCGGATATGCTTTTGGGGCAAGGGCAATGGGCTGCCAACCAGCTAGGATATCCTCAGGAGGTGTACCAACAGATTAATGATATCTGCTATAGGGCATGGAAGTCTTTAAATAATAAAGGAGAAGTCAAAGGCCACCTAACAAAGATTATTCAGGGGCCAAATGAACCCTTCTCTGATTTTGTGGCTAGGATGCTTGATATGGCTGGAAAGATTGTTGGGGATGTGGATCAGATGATGCCGTTGGTACAGCAGATTGTTTTTGAACAGAGTACTAAGGAATGTCAGGGGGCCATTACTCCTGTTAAAGAGAAGGGAATTGAGGCCTGGCTAAAAGCCTGCCGAGAGGTTGGAGGGCCCCTTACCAATGCAGGCCTAGCGGCTGCTGTTTTATCTGCTACTCAGGCCGCAAAGACAAGAAAAGGAGGAGGATGTTTCAAATGTGGACCAACAAGGGCATTACTGAAAGGGCTGTCTTCTCCGGCTCAGACTCCTAATGTGAGACAACCTGGCCTTTGCCCAAGATGTAAGAATGGAAAGCATTGGGCCAGTGAATGCCGGTCCTTTAAGGACATCAATGGGCAGCCCATTATACAGCTCGGTGGCCAGGAGTCAAAAAACGGGTTGAGGGGCCCCCGTCCCCAGGGCTCAAAAATTTATGGGGCACTGCAGCAGACCATCATTCCCAACCTGACTGTATCCGCCGAGCAACCTCAGGCTCAGCAGGGTTGGACCTCCGTGCCTCCACCGGACTGGTGTTAACCCAGGAGATGGGAATTCAGGTGGTTGAATCTGACATGTATGGCCCGTTAGAAAAAGGAATAGTAGGGATTGTCTTAGGACGATCCTCATCCACTATGAAAGGCTTGATTGTCTTTCCAGGAGTCATTGATTCCGATTATACTGGAGTGATTAAGATCCTGTGTCATTCTTCCTGTGGTGTGATTTCTATTGCGCCAGGAGACAGGATTGCCCAACTGCTTATACTACCATCTAAGCATGAGACCTTTCCTGCACATCTTAAGGAAAGGAATGACAGGGGGTTGGGCTCCACTGGAGTGGACCTTGCCTGTCTATCTATGGAACTAGATCAGAGGCCCATGCTGGATTTAATGATAGAGGGAAAGATATTCTCCGGATTGGTGGATACTGGGGCAGACCGGAGTATCATCCAGCTGCAAGCCTGGCCTAAGCGCTGGCCATTACAACAGTCATCTTAATCCTTACAAGGGCTGGGCTACGCACGCACCCCATACATGAGTGCCAAAGAGCTGGTCTGGAAAATGGAGGACCAACAAGGCACGGTTCAACTCTTCGTGGTTGAAGTCCCCATTAATTTGTGGGGCCGTGACATTCAACATCAATTGAAACTTAAGCTAACTAATGATTATTCAGAGGCTAGTAAAAGTATGATGAAAAGACAAGGTTTTGTTCTGTCTAAGGGCCTAGGAAAAAATCTTCAGGGTTGTCACAGGCCTATAGAGTCTATGAAAAAACAGGATAGAAGGGGCCTGGGTTTTTCCTAGGGGCCACTGAAGAATCGGCTTCCAATAACAATCTTGTGCCCATACCCTGGGAGTCCAATAAGCCGGTGTGGGTTCCCCAGTGGCCCCTTTCTCAAGAAAAATTGGAAGCTGCAAATAACCTGGTTTTAGAACAATTAAGGCTCGGGCATGTGGAGCCTTCTGTTTCACCATGGAACACCCCTATCTTTGTTATTAAAAAGAGCTCAGGAAAATAGAGATTATTACATGACTTGCGTGCAGTTAATGCTCAGATGCAGGTTATGGTTGCAGTCCAGAGGGGACTACCCTTACTCTCTGCCTTGCCACGTAGCTGGCCAGTCATGGCCTTGGACATCAAGGATTGCTTTTTTTCCATTCCTTTGCATCCAGATGATAGGGAGCGATTCGCATTCACTTTGCCATCGGTTAACCATGAGCAACCCGATACTCGTTATCAATGGAAAATGCTCCCACAGGGGATGGCCAATAGCGTGACAATATGCCAGCTATATGTAGCTCAGGCCCTCCTACCCGTTAGACAACAATTCCCAAAAATAAGAATAATTCATTACATGGATGACGTCCTGTTGACTGCCTCTTCGCAGGAAATGCTCCTGGTCGCATTCCAGGAAATGGCCTCGGCCCTACGCTGTTGGGGCCTGGTCTTGGCACCTGATAAGATCCAACAGACTACTGTATTTTCCTAAGGTTACCTTTAAAAAGCCCATTAATATGGCCTTGACTGTTTTTACTGATGGCTCCAAAACTGGCAAAGGTGCCATAGTAATTCAAGGTAGGGAACCCATTTTGCTTGATTTTCGACCTGATTCCCCACAAGTCACGGAATGTATGACCGTGCTGGAAGTTTTTAAAAGATTTTCAGAACCCTTCAATTTATTTTCAGATTCTAAATATGTAGTAAATGCTGTTGCCTCATTGGAGGTGGCTGCCTTTGTTAGAAATTCAAGTACAGTTTCCAATATTTTATGTCAAATTCAAGCATGCATTTTACAAAGGGATAATCCCTTTTTCATTGGACATATTCGGGCTCATACTTTGCTTCCAGGACCCATGTCTGAGGCCAATGATTTGGCTGACTGCCTTACCCGGTCCATGGCTTTGGTTGTCTCGGACCCTGTAGAATTAGCTCGAGATTTTCATAAGCTTTGGCATGTGCCTGCCAATACCCTTAGAAAAAAATTTCATATTTCCAGACAGATAGCCAGAGATATAGTTAAAGCCTGTTCTTCATGTGTGACCTTTTTATACCCCCCTAATGTTGGGGTCAACCCTAGAGGGCTGCAACCTAACGCGTTGTGGCAAATGGATGTTACCCATCTGCCTGATTTTGGCAAATTAAAATATTTACATGTATCAGTGGATACCTTTTCTGGCATTATTCATGCCACGCCCCTAGCGGGAGAAAAGGTGACTCATGTAAAAACACATTGCCATGAGGCATGGGCTGCCTGGGGAAAACCCCTACACCTGAAGACAGACAATGGCCCGGCATATACCTCCCATGGATTTTGTGCCTTTTGTGCACAGCTCCAAGTGACCCACATTACGGGTCTTCCATACAATCCACAAGGACAAGGTATTGTGGAGAGAGCCAACAGAAATATTAAAGAAATTCTACAAAAACAAAAAGGGGGAATAGCTGAATCCGCTTCCCCCAGGGAAAGAATCTCCCTTGCTCTCTTCACACTTAACTTTTTAAACCTGAATGAGTCGGGTACTGCAGCAGCTGAAAAGCATGCAGCAGGCCCTATGGAACAAAAGGAATATGTGATGTGGAAAGATGTATTGGATAACAAATGGTATGGACCGGATCTTGCGGTGGCAAGATCCAAGGGAGCTGTATGTGTTTTTCCACAGGGCCAAGAGGCTCCACTTTGGGTTCCGAGCCGGCTGACACGCATGATCAAGGAAGTTCCTAAGGATGAGGCTGAGTCTCTGGAGAAAGTTCCTGCTAACATCCCTGATGACGTGGATCCAGGGGAAGGTGGAGCACAGAAGGAGAATCCTGTCAGCCTTCCCAAAGGCGATGCCCGTTCGCCATTATTTCCCCAGATTTTTACCACCAATAGAAACCTTGAGTTACCATTTTTAATGTGTAAGTCTAAAGTGGCCCTTTTAGGAGAAGCACGTAACATTACAGAGAAAGGGTCCCTATGCTTTCAGTCGCGTGGGCATGTTTTTTGGCAAGCTGCCTGGGTGGCTGTGTGTTGTGCCTGTGGTTGGGTTGCTGCCTTCGAGCCCAGACCAATAGGGATAAGGCTATATTGGGATAAGGTTGTAATCTCTCAGGCATTAGCTACCCTGGAGTGTGGCTCCTTCCCCCAGATATGGTTGTCAGCACTAAGAGACGTTTAGGGCTTCCATCCTGCACAGCCTTTGCACCCCATGGGATCTGTTGATCCATTGCACTTGGGTAGGTGTGCGGATGTAGGTTCCTCCTGCACAGCCTTTGCACCCCATGGGATCTGTCGATCCATTGCACTTGGGAAGGTGTGTGGTTGTAGGTTCCTGCGACACAGCCTTTGCACCCCTGGGGTTCCTCGAGTACCCATTGCACAGGGGAAGGTGTGTCCATGGAAAATATCTTCCATCCTCGATCGACCAACACATCATGAGGTGGGTTAGTCCTGCGCTCATTGCTTACAAACAATAAGGGGGAACTGTAGTGAGCCGGACAGGATCGCCATTACAAGATGGCGCCAACATCCTGTCTTGTTGGTTATAAACAACTCCATATTTGGCTATGGCTTTGAGAGCTGCATGTCCCCGCTTCCCGCATGCGTGGTGGATGAGGATCCTTGAGCCTATCCCGATGCGGTCTGGTGTCAGCTGTTGGTGGCAGCCAATCACAGGGCGACCCATGTGCCAATTCCCTATTTAAGCGGCTGCCTGAGTCCCTGCCCCTCCACTCCCTGTTCCTCGTTTTCCCGCCCTCTCGTTCCCTGCTCCCCATCAATCAAGGGCACTCCAGTAAAGCGTGTTCTGAGTGGAATCCTGGTGTGGTGGTCATTCTTCGTCGCCGGTCGAGAAGTCCGCCACAGCTGGTGCCGGAAACCTGGGAACTTCGGTCGCCAGGCGAAGGGCCGAAGAGGATTCTGAACTCAACATGCAGAGTGGCGACCTTGGTAAGTTTCTCCCAGTATGCTAATTTCAGTCTCCCCAAGTATGCTGTTTGCGGGAGTGGGTTCTTGGGTGTTTGGTCTCGTGTTCGTGGCGTTTGTGGTGTTGGTACTGGCCTGCTGTCTCTGGTTGCACTGCCGTAAGTCCGGCCGCAACCTCAGGGCAGGGAACAATGTGGACGTTCCGAGAGAGGGGCGAAAGGCCCGCATTAAACACAAAAACAGTTTTTCAGATTCAAATTCAAAGGGAGGAAACTTGAAAAGGCCTAAAAGAAAAAAAGTAAAAGAAAAGGATCCTGATACAAATCTCTCTAAAAGAGAGGCTAATGAGAAGAGGGGAGGTCCCCTCTATCCAGCGCTGGAGGAATTTGCGGGCCTGGATCGGTCTGAGGAGGAGTTAGACCCTCAGGAGGAGGAAGATCTGGAGGAAACCTCCGCTGGCTATGAGGAGGAAGGATATGGGTGGAGGCGGCCCCCTGCACATAATGAGTCAGCGGGGGTGGGTGTGGGCCCATTGGCACCACGGGAACCACGCCCGCCCCCTGTGCTTCCACCCTATTCACAAGGGAGAGGGGGGTGCCATTTTATTAAAAGAGATACATGGGCACGTCTAGTGTCCGTATTTCCAGTTTTTGAGGACCTGCAGACTAATGAGAGATATTATGAGCCTGTATCTTATAAACAGTTAAAGGATTTAGTGGAAGCAGTTCGAACCTATGGAGTTACAGCTAATTATACCATAGCCTTGCTGCGTAGAATCGCCACCACGGCCATGACTCCTACAGATTGGTTTGAGACTGCTAAGGCTTGCCTATGTATGGGACAATTTTTGGATTTTAAATCCATTGTTACATATAAAGCTCATGTCCAAGCTAGAGAGAATGCCCAGAATAATCGTCCCCAATGGACAGCGGATATGCTTTTGGGGCAAGGGCAATGGGCTGCCAACCAGCTAGGATATCCTCAGGAGGTGTACCAACAGATTAATGATATCTGCTATAGGGCATGGAAGTCTTTAAATAATAAAGGAGAAGTCAAAGGCCACCTAACAAAGATTATTCAGGGGCCAAATGAACCCTTCTCTGATTTTGTGGCTAGGATGCTTGATATGGCTGGAAAGATTGTTGGGGATGTGGATCAGATGATGCCGTTGGTACAGCAGATTGTTTTTGAACAGAGTACTAAGGAATGTCAGGGGGCCATTACTCCTGTTAAAGAGAAGGGAATTGAGGCCTGGCTAAAAGCCTGCCGAGAGGTTGGAGGGCCCCTTACCAATGCAGGCCTAGCGGCTGCTGTTTTATCTGCTACTCAGGCCGCAAAGACAAGAAAAGGAGGAGGATGTTTCAAATGTGGACCAACAAGGGCATTACTGAAAGGGCTGTCTTCTCCGGCTCAGACTCCTAATGTGAGACAACCTGGCCTTTGCCCAAGATGTAAGAATGGAAAGCATTGGGCCAGTGAATGCCGGTCCTTTAAGGACATCAATGGGCAGCCCATTATACAGCTCGGTGGCCAGGAGTCAAAAAACGGGTTGAGGGGCCCCCGTCCCCAGGGCTCAAAAATTTATGGGGCACTGCAGCAGACCATCATTCCCAACCTGACTGTATCCGCCGAGCAACCTCAGGCTCAGCAGGGTTGGACCTCCGTGCCTCCACCGGACTGGTGTTAACCCAGGAGATGGGAATTCAGGTGGTTGAATCTGACATGTATGGCCCGTTAGAAAAAGGAATAGTAGGGATTGTCTTAGGACGATCCTCATCCACTATGAAAGGCTTGATTGTCTTTCCAGGAGTCATTGATTCCGATTATACTGGAGTGATTAAGATCCTGTGTCATTCTTCCTGTGGTGTGATTTCTATTGCGCCAGGAGACAGGATTGCCCAACTGCTTATACTACCATCTAAGCATGAGACCTTTCCTGCACATCTTAAGGAAAGGAATGACAGGGGGTTGGGCTCCACTGGAGTGGACCTTGCCTGTCTATCTATGGAACTAGATCAGAGGCCCATGCTGGATTTAATGATAGAGGGAAAGATATTCTCCGGATTGGTGGATACTGGGGCAGACCGGAGTATCATCCAGCTGCAAGCCTGGCCTAAGCGCTGGCCATTACAACAGTCATCTTAATCCTTACAAGGGCTGGGCTACGCACGCACCCCATACATGAGTGCCAAAGAGCTGGTCTGGAAAATGGAGGACCAACAAGGCACGGTTCAACTCTTCGTGGTTGAAGTCCCCATTAATTTGTGGGGCCGTGACATTCAACATCAATTGAAACTTAAGCTAACTAATGATTATTCAGAGGCTAGTAAAAGTATGATGAAAAGACAAGGTTTTGTTCTGTCTAAGGGCCTAGGAAAAAATCTTCAGGGTTGTCACAGGCCTATAGAGTCTATGAAAAAACAGGATAGAAGGGGCCTGGGTTTTTCCTAGGGGCCACTGAAGAATCGGCTTCCAATAACAATCTTGTGCCCATACCCTGGGAGTCCAATAAGCCGGTGTGGGTTCCCCAGTGGCCCCTTTCTCAAGAAAAATTGGAAGCTGCAAATAACCTGGTTTTAGAACAATTAAGGCTCGGGCATGTGGAGCCTTCTGTTTCACCATGGAACACCCCTATCTTTGTTATTAAAAAGAGCTCAGGAAAATAGAGATTATTACATGACTTGCGTGCAGTTAATGCTCAGATGCAGGTTATGGTTGCAGTCCAGAGGGGACTACCCTTACTCTCTGCCTTGCCACGTAGCTGGCCAGTCATGGCCTTGGACATCAAGGATTGCTTTTTTTCCATTCCTTTGCATCCAGATGATAGGGAGCGATTCGCATTCACTTTGCCATCGGTTAACCATGAGCAACCCGATACTCGTTATCAATGGAAAATGCTCCCACAGGGGATGGCCAATAGCGTGACAATATGCCAGCTATATGTAGCTCAGGCCCTCCTACCCGTTAGACAACAATTCCCAAAAATAAGAATAATTCATTACATGGATGACGTCCTGTTGACTGCCTCTTCGCAGGAAATGCTCCTGGTCGCATTCCAGGAAATGGCCTCGGCCCTACGCTGTTGGGGCCTGGTCTTGGCACCTGATAAGATCCAACAGACTACTGTATTTTCCTAAGGTTACCTTTAAAAAGCCCATTAATATGGCCTTGACTGTTTTTACTGATGGCTCCAAAACTGGCAAAGGTGCCATAGTAATTCAAGGTAGGGAACCCATTTTGCTTGATTTTCGACCTGATTCCCCACAAGTCACGGAATGTATGACCGTGCTGGAAGTTTTTAAAAGATTTTCAGAACCCTTCAATTTATTTTCAGATTCTAAATATGTAGTAAATGCTGTTGCCTCATTGGAGGTGGCTGCCTTTGTTAGAAATTCAAGTACAGTTTCCAATATTTTATGTCAAATTCAAGCATGCATTTTACAAAGGGATAATCCCTTTTTCATTGGACATATTCGGGCTCATACTTTGCTTCCAGGACCCATGTCTGAGGCCAATGATTTGGCTGACTGCCTTACCCGGTCCATGGCTTTGGTTGTCTCGGACCCTGTAGAATTAGCTCGAGATTTTCATAAGCTTTGGCATGTGCCTGCCAATACCCTTAGAAAAAAATTTCATATTTCCAGACAGATAGCCAGAGATATAGTTAAAGCCTGTTCTTCATGTGTGACCTTTTTATACCCCCCTAATGTTGGGGTCAACCCTAGAGGGCTGCAACCTAACGCGTTGTGGCAAATGGATGTTACCCATCTGCCTGATTTTGGCAAATTAAAATATTTACATGTATCAGTGGATACCTTTTCTGGCATTATTCATGCCACGCCCCTAGCGGGAGAAAAGGTGACTCATGTAAAAACACATTGCCATGAGGCATGGGCTGCCTGGGGAAAACCCCTACACCTGAAGACAGACAATGGCCCGGCATATACCTCCCATGGATTTTGTGCCTTTTGTGCACAGCTCCAAGTGACCCACATTACGGGTCTTCCATACAATCCACAAGGACAAGGTATTGTGGAGAGAGCCAACAGAAATATTAAAGAAATTCTACAAAAACAAAAAGGGGGAATAGCTGAATCCGCTTCCCCCAGGGAAAGAATCTCCCTTGCTCTCTTCACACTTAACTTTTTAAACCTGAATGAGTCGGGTACTGCAGCAGCTGAAAAGCATGCAGCAGGCCCTATGGAACAAAAGGAATATGTGATGTGGAAAGATGTATTGGATAACAAATGGTATGGACCGGATCTTGCGGTGGCAAGATCCAAGGGAGCTGTATGTGTTTTTCCACAGGGCCAAGAGGCTCCACTTTGGGTTCCGAGCCGGCTGACACGCATGATCAAGGAAGTTCCTAAGGATGAGGCTGAGTCTCTGGAGAAAGTTCCTGCTAACATCCCTGATGACGTGGATCCAGGGGAAGGTGGAGCACAGAAGGAGAATCCTGTCAGCCTTCCCAAAGGCGATGCCCGTTCGCCATTATTTCCCCAGATTTTTACCACCAATAGAAACCTTGAGTTACCATTTTTAATGTGTAAGTCTAAAGTGGCCCTTTTAGGAGAAGCACGTAACATTACAGAGAAAGGGTCCCTATGCTTTCAGTCGCGTGGGCATGTTTTTTGGCAAGCTGCCTGGGTGGCTGTGTGTTGTGCCTGTGGTTGGGTTGCTGCCTTCGAGCCCAGACCAATAGGGATAAGGCTATATTGGGATAAGGTTGTAATCTCTCAGGCATTAGCTACCCTGGAGTGTGGCTCCTTCCCCCAGATATGGTTGTCAGCACTAAGAGACGTTTAGGGCTTCCATCCTGCACAGCCTTTGCACCCCATGGGATCTGTTGATCCATTGCACTTGGGTAGGTGTGCGGATGTAGGTTCCTCCTGCACAGCCTTTGCACCCCATGGGATCTGTCGATCCATTGCACTTGGGAAGGTGTGTGGTTGTAGGTTCCTGCGACACAGCCTTTGCACCCCTGGGGTTCCTCGAGTACCCATTGCACAGGGGAAGGTGTGTCCATGGAAAATATCTTCCATCCTCGATCGACCAACACATCATGAGGTGGGTTAGTCCTGCGCTCATTGCTTACAAACAATAAGGGGGAACTGTAGTGAGCCGGACAGGATCGCCATTACAAGATGGCGCCAACATCCTGTCTTGTTGGTTATAAACAACTCCATATTTGGCTATGGCTTTGAGAGCTGCATGTCCCCGCTTCCCGCATGCGTGGTGGATGAGGATCCTTGAGCCTATCCCGATGCGGTCTGGTGTCAGCTGTTGGTGGCAGCCAATCACAGGGCGACCTGTGTGCCAATTCCCTATTTAAGCAGCTGCCTAAGTGCCCGCCCCCCCATCCCTTCGCTTCCTGCTGCCTCTCCCCTCACTCCCTGTGCCAATTCCCTATTTAAGCGGCTGCCTAAGTGCCCCCCCCCATGTCCCTTCGCTTCCTGCTGCCTCTCCCCTCGCTCCCTGCCCCTCCGCTCCCTGTTCCTCGTTTTCCCGCCCTCTCGTTCCCTGCTCCCCATCAATCAAGGGCACTCCAGTAAAGCGTGATCTGAGTGGAATCCTGGTGTGGTGGTCATTCTTCGTCGCCAGTCGAGAAGTCCACCACAGGGGGGGGGGTCAAACCCTGAGTATGCATGGGTAAATCTCTCTATTTTAAAAGTAATCATCATAAATATAGAGAATATCACTTAACTTTTGATCACTTTTCAACTTTTGCTCTATAGGAACAACACACAGTGGCTGTAACAATTATAGCAAAGCTACTGATTATAACTCACTCCTTATTCAACACCAGAGAATTCATACAGGCAAGAAACCCTACAAGTGTGAAGAATGTGGTAAGGCTCTTAGTTCTCACTCAACACTTTCTATACACCAGAGACTTCATACTGGAGACAAATCCTACACCTGTGAAGAATGTCACAAGGCTATAAACACTTGCTCATCACTTTATACGCCAGAAAAATCATATTGATGAAAAAACCTACAGCCGGGCGGTGGTGGCGCACGCCTTTAATCCCAGCACTTGGGAGGCAGAGGCGGTGGATCTCTGTGAGTTCAAGGCCAGCCTGGTCTACAAGAGCTAGTTCCAGGACAGGAACCAAAAACTACAGAGAAACCGTCTCGAAAAATCAAAAAAAAAAAAAAAAGAAAAGAAAAGAAGAAAAAAAAGAAAAAACCTACAAGTGTGGAGATTGTGGCAAAGCTTTTTACTATCCTTCAGTGCTGAAGCAACATCAAAGGATTCATTCTGGAGAGAAACCCTACAAGTGTGAAGAATGTGGCAAAGCTTTTTACTATCCTTCAGTGCTGAAGCAACATCAAAGGATTCATTCTACAGAGAAACCTACAAGTGTGAGGAGTGTTGCAAAGGTTTTTCCTCTTCAGCTCTTTGAAGACATCAAAGAATTCACTCTGAAGACAGTCCCTGCAAGTGTGGGGAATGTGGCAGAGCCTCTGTTAATCATTATACCCCTTCTCGACACAAGACGGTTCATACTAGAGAGAAATCTACAAATGTAATAAAACGTTTACACTTCTTTAGCCCTTCAAAGACATCAAGTAACTCATTCTGAATAGGCATTCCACAGGCATGTGAAGTGTGGTAAAACCCTTGCTGAAGATCCAGACCTTATGCAGCAACAATGAATGCATAGAGTCGGGAAGCCATGCACATGTGAGGGATAGCAAGGGCTTTACCACCCAGACAACACTACCTACCATCAGCAGCATCCATTCTGCAGTGAGACAAAGCATTGAAGGCTGTGGTGAAGGTGTCTGTGGTCATTCAGTCCTGGTTCAACCTCAGTAATTCTCACCGGAGAGAAACCATACCCATGAGCAGAAAAGGACCAGTGTTTACCTGCTCCTCGTGTCTATATAAACTTTGGAGAATTCATTGTGATAAGGCAGCCAACAAAACAATCACTGTGGCAAGTTCTTCACACTGTAAGTATCTGCAGATAATTCCTACTGCAGAGACACTCTACACACTCAAGCTTTGCCTAAGCCTTGAATAATAATTGAAGTCTTCCTCAGCAACAAAGGTTCGTCAAAGATGAGAAACTCTGCAGGTGCAGACGTCTCTGTTATCCAGCTACAGATACCCACATCACACAAGCTAGCGTTATCTGAAGGGCTCTCAGCTAGCTATTTGCTTCTATCTGATTAGCTTGGAAGCTTGTGTTCTGTTTTCTTGATTTCTACCTGATGTACTAGAAGCTAGCCAGGATAACCAGCACCATCCTGTACAGGAATTCCTTGGCTGCAGAAAAGTTGCCGTGAACACAAACTAGAATGAGCAAGTCCCAAAGCAGTATTTCCCCCATGTTTCCCGCATGGCTTCCTGTCCTGAAGTCCCTGAATGAGGAACAGTTACTCATAACTTGAAATAAACTGGTTATTCCAACTTGTTGGTTTTAGCCCAGCCATTTATTATCTGATGGACAGAAATCAATCTAGGACAGCAACAAATATGGGAGGCTTTTCAACCTTCTTCGTAACTCTGCAGTTCCCATCCAGTGGCATACTAGACACAATGTCACAAAACCTGTAGATGCGTCCACTCTCTCTCCCACACCTGAGCGTTCACACTGCAGAGAAGTCCTAGTGATAAAGAATATTACAAAGAATTTTACAATATTTCCCTAACTCAACACCAATTAATTCATGAGAAAAGCATTCTGTTGTTTAGGCAGTGAACCCACCCTAGACTAAGAATCCTGAAGGTAGTTACTCCCTAGGTCAAACCAATTAATTCAAAAGAACGAACAGGGTGGTGGTGGCGGTGGCTAAGCACGCCTTTAATCCCACTTGGGAGAGAGGCAGAGGCGGGTGAATCTCTGTGAGTTCGAGGCCAGCCTGGTCTACAAGAGCTCGTTCCAGGGGGCTAGAGAGATGACTCAGAGGTTAAGAGCACTGACTGCTCTTCCAGAGGTCCTGAATTCAATTCCCAGCAACCACATGGTGGCTCACAACCATCTGTAATGAGATCTGGTGCCCTCTTCTGGCATACAAGCTAAAAAAAAATCTAAAAATCTAAAATCTAAATCTAAAAAAAAAAGAGCAGGGCAATGGTGACACACACCTTTAATCCCAGCACTCGGGAGGCGGAGGCAGGCGGATCTCTGTGAGTTAGAGACCAGCCTTGTCTACAGAGCTAGTTCCAGGACAGGCTCCAAAGCCACAGAGAAACCCTGTCTCGAAAAACAAAAAACAAAAAAAAACAAAAAAAAAACAAAAAAAGAAGGAAAAAAAAAGAGCTCGTTCCAGGCTCCAAGCTACAGAGAAACCCTGTCTTGAAAAAAAAAAAAAAAAGAAGGAGTAGAAGTATACTTGATTCCTCTGACCTTTGGTCAGGGTGGAGAGGATCTACCTGTACACTGCCTACTGTCTAGGGCGTCTAAACACCAAGTAACCACGCCCTCTGTCAGGGCGTGTAGACACACTCGTCAACAACTTTGAACAAGCTAAAACCCTCTGGCCTTCGAGGTGGAAATAGGCTCACATTCTGGGGCCTCCACAGTCACCTGGGTACTTAGAGGGCAGCCCCACCTGCACTTACGTCTGAGGCCACTGAACTCAATTCCTCCAACAAATAGGCGGGCGGGCACTCTTTAATGTTTGTGCCCTGTATACCCTTGCTTCTACAGTAAACCCTAAGGCCTTGTGCATTTATGGGCCAGCTGCATATTCCAAGCTGGGAAGAATGATTGGATACTCAGGTTATTTTTCAATGATTTGTGCATCTTTCCTTTCTGAAGCATGAAAACATTGGAGATTTTTTCATGCTTCAGATGTGATTATTTTGAATGGGCACAGCTGGTGTTCTGAAGATGGCAGTTGTTTCACTATGAAGTTACTGTACAGTATTATTTTCATAAAAGAACCCGAATTACACAGGTAGGGTGATGTAATTGGTGTGCATTCCCTGTGTATACGCTGTTAACTTTCTTGCGCTGTCAGATTCCAATACAGTTTTTATGGTTTATACAGCACATAGAGTTATTTGTCAGAATCTTTATTAAATATAAATCTACAGTGAAAGACCCCCGGAGTGGGGAGACTCTCACTCAAGTCTCGGGATAACAGGACCCCCCAGGAACTCACGAGAGACCGTCCTTGCTGCAATCACACAAGGTTTATTGACAGGAACCAGTGCACTGGGGCCGAAACTCATTGTCATGCAGGGGTAGAGAGTTCGACCCCGAGTAGCTGGGAGAAGGGGTATTAAAGGGAAGAAACCATAACACAATAATCCAAAGGGGGTAGGGAGGGCGTCATTGGAAAATTCTGAAAATACCAGTGATAATCACAAGGGGGTTACTCCCTGTTTCTCAAGATTATAATCTAACTTTATCTTCAGCTAGTTCCTGAAGCAGAGTCACTGAACCGGCTAATCTAGATTTCTGATTCTTCTCTCCCTGCTTAGATTTTTGGCTCTATCTTTTTCTGCTAGAAGGGTCTGGATTTATCCAGGTCTTTCAACCCCTTCTAACAGAAGTTTGCTGAGGGAGACCTGGTAATCTAAATGCTGGAATTATTACTGAGAGATTTTAGACAGTCTCTCTTACTCTCATTATGTATTACCTGCTTTTATTACAAACACCTTTACTCCAGGAGATGAAAGCAAGTAGCCTGCACTCCACGTATGTACCTGCTGGGTGTTCTGAAACACACATGATCTTTGTCTTGGCTGCTGGTTGATCTTTTCTTCCCTGTCTCGGTTTCAGGGGACTGACTCGGAACAGGAGATTTAGACCTTACAGATGCACATGCCTGCGTCTGATGTAGGGATGCCAGGTCCTAGCTTCAGAATCAACTTTTTCAGTTTGATAAGACAGCATATGTTCATAGGTTTGTAATATTGCCCAGGCCCAAAAGACAATTGTTTTCTATATTAGAAAAGTTGGAACAAAACCAAGAGTAGCCAGGCTTGTTGGGACAGAAAGCAAGGCAGACCATAGTCATAAAGCAAGGGAATCTCAGGGGCAAAGGGAATAAATATCCTATCTCAGCTAGAAGAAGCCCACTTAGAGACCTAGTGGAAAAAGCTGGCATTAGGACCCAGAAGAGCTTTTCTACCATGAGAACCACACAGGTAACACACACTCTAGCACTGAAAAGGTGGCCCCACCCTCGCTGGCTGCAGTTCCTTGGCCCCTGGCCTCCCTGGCTGGTGAGGTTTTGTGATGTTTGAATGTAATTGGCCCCTGTGAGATCATTGTGAGTGGCACTATTAGGAGGTGTGGCTTTGTTGTAGGTGTGGACTTTTTGGAGAAAGTGTGCCACGGTGGTGGTGGGCTTTGAGGTCTCCTGTGCTCAAGATATGCCCAGTGTCTCAATTTACTTCTTTTTGTCTGCACAAGATATAAAACTCGCCGGGCGGTGGTGGCGCACGCCTTTAATCCCAGCACTCGGGAGGCAGAGGCAGGCGGATCTCTGAGTTCGAGACCAGCCTGGTCTACAAGAGCTAGTTCCAGGACAGGCTCCAAAACCACAGAGAAACCCTGTCTCGAAAAACCAAAAAAAAAAAAAAAAAAAACCAAGATATAAAACTCTCAGCTAACTCTCCAGCATCTTGTCTGCCTGCACACTGCCATGACACACCATGATAATAAGGGACCAAGCCTCTGAAATTGTAAACCATGCAATTAAATGTATTAGAGATGCCGTGGTCATGGTGTCTCTTGACAGCAATAGAAACCCTTAGTAAAACAGACTTTCTGATGCCCGTGGTCTCAGAAGGGAAAAAATATAGAGAGGATGGTCCAAGCTTGCCAACACTGCAGCTCCTGCTGCCACCGCAGGTGGTCCTTCCTGCCTCCACCAGGGGTGGTCGTGAGCAATAGAGAGCGACCCACTTCCTGTCTCCTCACCTTGCACTTTTCTGTCAGAGTTGCTGCCATCTCAGGCTGAGACTATACTAGGGGAGGAGGCAGTTTGAAACTGACTGGTAAGTTGATAAGACCTGAAATCATTTAAGAGCCAAGCTTCTGTTAACGGCTCTTAGGGAGCTGCTGTGGCCGATAACTGAAGCCAGGAGGCCCCGTGGAAACATGCCCTGGCTCTATACTTTGGATGTCAGCCCTTGACAGTCTAAGCAGTAGAGACAGAAGCATTCATCACTCCCCCCGTCAGGACTGACCAACAGCAATCTCCTCTGAAGAGACACAGTTCATTCTGGAGGGGAGCCTCATTACCCTTGGGGAAATGAACACGTGATAGGCATGGGGAATTCACAGTTATTTGCATGATTCACTAGACCCTTGCTGCTAATGGCTATATAAACAGTAAGGACTATAGGAGAGGAGACCCCTCATCAGCGGAGCTGCCTGCAAGTCATGCAACTTTCCTGAGTTTTCACTCTTGAGTACAGTCAGAGTTTTAGTACTGTTGATGTTGCTGCCTTGAGCCGTTTGTGTTCCTGTTCCTCATCTCTACTCCTGTCTGCACTCCCAGTGATTGTTATGCCCAGATCATGGCGTTCCCACACCCACACCCACTCCCCCCCCCCCAAAACCAGCTAGGAGACCGAGTCCTGTATGTAAGTGTGTAAAGTGGGGGCGAGGGATTTCTAAGGTTAAGGAACCCTGATTGTCTGACATTTGTCTAGGGGTGTCCTGGTGAAAAGCTGTGTGTACTGGAAGGTGATCCTATCTACAACGGTTGGAATGTTAGGAATTTCCTTTGGATGGTCTGTGCCTGGGTGGTGCCTGGGTAGTCTCAGTTTGTCTTAGGGTAGACTACTAAGATTTCGGCCTCTACTGAGCTTGTCCTGGCTGGGCCCTACAATTATAAACTAATTGCTTCATGAAGATAGGGAAGTAGGTGTAATTGTTGCTGTGCCTGTCTGATCTGAGGTGAGCTGACATTCTTCCTATTCTCCATTGAAAAACCACAGAAATTCCGGTGAGACAGCATATAAAGAAGTTGCTTTTTTTTTTTTTTTTGAGACAGGCTTTCTCTGTAGCTTTGGAGCTTGTCCTGGAACTCACTCTGTTGACCAGGCTGACCTCAAACTCACGAGATCTGCCCGCCTCTGCCTCCCGAGTCAGGGATTAAAGGCGTGCACCCATCAGGCACTGCTGTAATTGTTAGATAGATTAACTCCGAAATGGGCAGTCCTGTTCCTTTGCACTGAGCCTACAACTTCTATGAATGTCTTTACCTTGTGGAAGTGCAACTTCATTTGAAAGGCGAGATACTGTTGCACAGGGTGGGCAAAAATCCAACGGAAGAAATCGCCAAACCCGGGTTCCTAAAATTTCTTCGCGCAGATTTCTGGGAAATGTAATCCCTAAGACTGTGACGTCACAAGAAGCCGCTCAGAAAATCCCATTCCAGCTTTGATCTCCACACGTGTGTCTTCCTCAAAGTTGTGCGAGAGTCCCGCCTCCCGTACATTCCTGTTGCGTCTCTCTGACTTGGAGGTTGGTCGAGGGTGCAGCGCTGCCTGAGGCACTGTGCAGGGTGCCCAGCGGTCTTGGAGGGAGCGGACCTGGGCTGGCTGAAGAAGTTCAGGGAGAAGCTGCCTTGGAGGTACTGGGCTCAACTGGCTGGGACGCCTGAGGTTGCAGGTCAGGGCTGGGGTGAGGGCGACAGGGACTGTGTCCTGAGTGATGGTTTCCTTAGGACTCCGCGTGCAGCCCGAGTCAGCCTTGGCTTCTGGGACAGGAGAGCAGCCTGGGAGCGCGGAGTAGATGACAGTGCTGGGTCCAGGGTTGCAGGTTAAGGATGGTCAGCTGACTGCCTGCTCCTGAGGGGGAGCTGTGAGCTCACTGAGCAGCTTTGGTGGGGAAGCCTGCTTCACATCTGACCGATTCTATTATGGATGCTGTCGGATTTCTCAGTATCTGAAGAGTCCACGGGGAGTCTGACTGCTCCTGTTCTCGGTAACCGGCCTAGTGTAGCGGTCTTGAGGTCTTGATTGTGTCCATTTGTTTCTGTCAGTTAAAGAATTAAGAGAGGGAAAATGTGAGGCCCCAACAGGTCGCATGTGGAAAATTCTGGAACACAGCAGATCTTCCAGAATTAGCTGCTACAGAAAAGTTTTGGCTAGGGGTAAGAGAACACACATATAGGCCACACACAGAGGGACCCTCTTCAGGAAGAAGGAACTGGAGAAGCTGACTCCAGGCCTCATCTCGTTTTCTTAAAGCCTTGAAAGGTCCCCCATCCCTAATGTAAGGCGGACTAACTGTAAAAACGACAGGATGTCTGCTTGGCCCACAATGGTTCTGTCAACGTCTTGATGTGGCCTTGAGCTTGTTGAGCTGGTCCAGAAGCAGGGTCCCTAGGAACAGGTGAAAAGCCCTCATGGCCTTGTGTTACAGTGCCAGGCTTTTGTGCCAGGTCAGCGGGTGAGGAGAACTCCCAGACCTGTGTGTATTCCTGGGATTTTAGTAACCAGACCTGTGATAGAAAAGAAACGTCAGTGTCCTCTGAGGCACATCCCTGTCATCTCTGCGTTTGTGAGGGGGAGGCAGGGCCCTCTGGTCCTCCCCTGCTTCACAGCAAATTCCAGGCCAGCCTATTCTACCTGAGTCTGTGATAGGAAACCCTTGAACACACTTTATGGACATGGAATACTTTATGGTTCCTTTCATGTAGTTGCATTGAGCGCCGTGACAAACCCATGCAGCCAGCACTTTGCTGACTTAAGAACTCCTTGTGCTTAACTTCTCTTGACACATTTCACGTGTAACTTACACTAAGATATTTTAGTTAAAGACATTAGATTTTAGGGATTACATACTTATTTGCATTTACCCTGTGAGTGAGTATTCACTTTGTCTTGTTTGATTATTTCTTCATTTTGTGACATATTTATTCCTTTTTTTTGAGATTTATTTATATATTTGTATACTATGTTCTGTCTGGACATATGTGCGCAGGCCAGAAGAGAGCAGCAGACCTCATTACTTATGGTAGTGAGCCACCAGGTGCTTGCTGGGAATTGAACTCAGAACATCTGGAAGAGCAGCCAGTGCTCTTAAATGCTGAGCCATCTCTCCAGCCACAGAATGTTTATTCTTTCTGGATATTAATCTGTGTTAGCTGCTCTCATGACCTGATGCAGCTTTCTTCTGGTTTTCTCAGGTTTCTTCCAGTTTGCTCCTTCCATTATTTCTTCATTTCCCTTCTGCAGTTCTTGACTGATGTGGCTTCTGTGGTTACCTTCCTGGGTCTTTTTCTGCAGCTGCAGCTGCCCTGTCCTTACAGCAGAGGTTCCACTGTGAGCAGATGCTTCTTACAGTGAGCCAGAACAAAACCACTTCCTGCACTGTCCTTCACATGGGGCACTGCGTAGCCAACCAGTAAAGCAAACTGCTAACGGTGGGTCCTGCTCTTCCACAGGTCCAGTCCAGTTCCCCTTGCTGACAGTCCTGTGTCTTTCCTCCTCAGCGTCTAATGTCATTGTGAGGGAAGGAGTCACTTGTGTTTACAGCATGTATGACTTGTGCTGTGTTAGACATGTCGTCTCTGGAAAACTCTGGAGCGGAGGTGCTGGGTGCCGATCGATCTATATGATTATGTCAGAGGCCATGGAGAGAGACATTGCAAAAGATTTGAACAGGGGCAAACACATGCAAAGAACATAACTGAGCAGCACAGGTTTTTATTACATTGTCAGCCCTGGTTATAAAAGTGTCTGCGGAGCCAGGCGGTGGTGGCGCACGCCTTTAATCCCAGCACTCGGGACGCAGAGGCAGGCGGATCTCTGTGAGTTCGAGACCAGCCTGGTCTACCGAGCTAGCTCCAGGACAGGCTCCAAAGCCACAGAGAAACCCTGTCTCGAAAAACCAAAAAAAATAAAAAATAAAAAAAAAAATAAAAGTGTCTGCGGGTGGAGGCACACACCTTTAATCCCAGAACTTGAGAGGCAGAGGCAGGCAGGTCTCTGTGAGATTGACGCCAGCCTGGTCTACAAGAGCTAGTTCCAGAACAGGCTCCAAAGCTGCAGAGAAACCCTGTCTCAAACAAAACAAAACAAAACAAACAAGAGTATCTGCTATAGTGTCCTCCATAGACATTATGGAATAAAGCAACATTTCTGAGATGAAAGGTGTGTGTGGTTGCATGGCCACCTCTTTTCAGACCTGCGTTCCATTGGCTCCTTTGTGGTCTCTAGATGGAATTAAGTCAGATCTGTGAGAGTCCATGACCCAAATCTGTATTGGATAATCTCCATACACTATTGCTTTAAGAAGACTCAGAAACAATGTATGGACAGACTATTAAAATCCGCAAATACATCTAGACATCTAATGTGTATAGCAAAGCATATGATTTTTATTTTGAGACTAAAACTGTAACTGCATAATTCATGTTTCCATGGCAGGTCCTACATGGCAGACGCTTCCCTACGTAGAATGGTGGCAGCTGTGCTGGGCAATATGGTGAGTGATCCTTACAGTTACTTCTGCTTTGGGGAGCTTGTCATGTTCTCTCCGAGGTTAATGTTTCCATCTTCATCTTCTCTGGGCTCTTGCCTTTTTCTGCTCTTTCTCCCTCCCTCCCTTCCTACCTTCCTCCCTCTCTCCTCCTTTTCTTTCTTTCTTTCTTTCTTTCTTTCTTTCTTTTTGTGTTTTGTTTGTTTGTTTGGTTTTTTTTTTTTTTTGGTTTTTTGAGACAGGGTTTCTCTGTGGCTTTGGAGCCTGTCCTGGAACTAGCTCTGTGTAGACCAGGCTGGTCTCGAACTCACAGAGATCCGCCTGCCTCTGCCTCCCGAGTGCTGGGATTAAAGGCGTGTGCCACCATCGCCCGGCCTGTTGTTGTTTTTTGAGACAGGGTTTCTCTGTAGTTTTGGAGCCTGTCCTGGAGCTAGCTCTTGTAGACCAGGCTGGCCCCAAACTCACAGCAATCCTCCTGAGTGCTAAGATTAAAGGCATGTGCCACCACCTCCCGGCATTTTTTTCCTCTTTTCTGTAACACTGTAGTTCTGCAGTCTTACCTTTCCTAATGCTGTGACCCTTTAATACAGTTCCTATAGAAATGTCTTAGAGAGGCATTTTCTCCATTAGGTTTTGTTCCCCTCAAATGACCCCAGCTAGTGTCAAGTTGACAGGAGAACTATCAAGCTCAATGCATCACGGTATTTATTTATATTATCAATGGCTTTAATTAAAGCGTGGTATCATTCATTGATCTTTATTTCAGGAAATGTTGTCCTTCTGGGATGTGGCCATCGAGTTCTCTCCAGAAGAGAGGGAATGTCTGGAGCCTGCTCAGTGGAATCTGTACAGGGATGTGATGTTGGAGACTTACAGCCACCTTGAGTTCCTGGGTGAGCATCTCCTCTATAGTGACTTCTTAGTTCACCATCAACATGTAGCTTCCTCCATCTGTACAGTATCTATTGGGAGCATCTCAACAGCAGGAATCATATCCTTTGTTTTCTGAAGAATTTGGGAGATTGCTGTATTAAGAATAGTTTCGGGGCTGAAGAGATGAGCCAGTGGTTAAGAGCTCTGGCTGCTCTTCTAGAGGACTGGGATTCAATTTCCAGCATCCAACTGAGAGAGCTACAGTCTGTAATTTTAAGATCTGACGCACTCAAACGTATATATGCAGGCCAAAGACTAATGCACACAAAAAATACAAATAAATAATTAAAAAAAGAGTCATCTTACTGTTTTTCTCCTTTTTTAACGATTTATTTATTATATATACAATATTCTGTCTGTGTGTATGTCTGCAGGCCAGAAGAGGGCACAGACCTCATTACAGATGGTTGTGAGCCACCATGTGGTTGCCGGGAATTGAACTCAGGACCTTTGGGAGAGCAGGCAATGCTCTTAACCACTGAGCCATCTCTCCAGCCCTGTTTTTCTCCTTTTTCATTTAACCTTTCTGTGTTGGATATGTTTCCTTCACTTGAGTGAAACTGCTAGAAATTCAATGGCCTGAGACATTGAGTACTCTTGTTAATTAAAATGTTTCACAATTCAGAATTAATTTTTTTCCCATTAAATAAAACATAGAATCTGAATGTTGTGGGTTTTTTTTTACATATTGTAATGATAAACCTGTTAGAAAACATTTAAGGAACTGAAATTCTGCAAACATTTATTACATAATATCTTTCCTTATATGCCATGTACTCTAAGGGACATGTCAATTCCAACCAAAAGAACACTCAATCTTGTTCCCTTTTTACTACAAACAGGTCTTGCTGTCTCTAAGCCACACCTGGTGACATTTCTGGAGCAAAGACCAGAGCCTTCAGATGGGGAGAGACAAGCAGCAGCCACCGTGCACCCAGGTGTGTAGAAATGACAGATTCAGGGGCAGAGTTGAGAACCAAAGATCCAGCAGAAAGACAGGCTTTCCCATGTGCCTTGAAACATGATACTATGAGAATCATTCTTTAGGATCTTTCTGGCATGAGTCTTCTCTCAACCTCTGCAAATAAAGGACTCCCAGTCTGACCAACACATTGGCTTCTCCTTCCCTGAGTCTTCCATGGCAATGGAGACTCAACAAAAAGGAAAACCTTGGAAGTCACTGTTAATAGAAGCACAGCTCGCTGTTGGGAAAACACAGAGGTTAAGATAAGAGACTTAAATCCTCATAAACCTCTGAGACATGTGTTTTCCTCTTGTTGTCCTTGCTGTTTTCAAGACAGGGTTTCTCTGTGCGGCCCTGGCTACGGAGACCAGGCTGGCCTTGAACTCACAAAGATCTTTCTGCTCCCGAGTACTGGATTAAAGGTGCGCATCACCACTTCCAGCCCAATTACCAGTTTCTTCAACCACATCTGATTTTAATATTACTCTTTATTATGCAAAAAAAGTTGAGCCCTCTTTTGAGCCCTCTTTTGTTTTAGTTATCTGCTTTAGGCTTTGTTGTTGGATTTTCTTTTTTCCTGACACTATGTTGTCTGTTGCTTTTCACTCTTACTCTTTTGTTCCTTACTCTCTTGGAGGCCCTGCCACCCAGCTCCCAAATAAATCTCACACAGAGCCTTATTCGTTGGTGATGTGCGGCAGGAACTTGGCTTGTCAAACCAGCTTTTCTTAAATGAACACATCTACCTTTTGCCTTTGGGCTTTGATCTTTCTTGTTCTCACTCTTTCTCCCTGTCTGGCTGGGTAGCTGGGTGACTGGCCCGACATCCTTGTTCTCCCCAGATTTCTTCTCCTATTTATTCTCTCTGCCTGCCAGCCTCTCCTATCCTTTTTCCTGCCTTGCTATTGGCTGTTCAGAGCTTTATTAGACCATCAGGTGTTTTAGACAGGCAAAGAGTCACAGATTCACAGAGTTAAACAAATATGGGACAAACAAAAGCAACACATCTTTACTGTTAAGCAAATGATCCGGCACATAAACAAAAGAGCACGATTAATAAAAACTCAGAGACAGAAATTAGACTTCACCATGAAGGTCTGAAAAGCAAAACAGCTAGCCACTGGCACTTAGATCTATGCCAGTCTGCAATGGCGATCCTGAGCCCAAGTATCTCAGGATGAGACTGAGAGCTGTCTCATGTTTTACAGTCCTCTAGTTCTGGGATTAAGGGCATGCAGCACTACTCCCTGGTTTCTATGGCAACGTAGTGTGGCTACTGGGTTAAAGGTGTGTGTCATTGCTGCCTGATCTGTAAGGCTGTTTTACTTTTCTGATCTTCCAACAAGCTTTATTTATTGAAATACAAATGAAATACCACTACAAACAAATATAACATACCTTAAAATAATTTTCCACAGCAAGGCTTGACTTCCTTGGCATGTACAGAGGACAGTATAATGGAAGGTAGAAATTTTGTTCTCCCTCTAATATTGTGTCTGCTGATGAATTAGATTTGTATATGGCGTGAATATATACATCTGTATTTAGCATGAATAGAAAGACAACTTTAGGCACACCAAGTGTATTTCATCTCCTCACTTAACTGTTCTCTCTTAATTACCTTTGTTGTAACAGCTTGCAATAAATTAGTGATTTTCATCAGATTAGGACTTGATAAATGAAAGTAATTCATCTTTGTTAAAAAATTTCACACTTACTGGGCAGAGGTGATGCACTCAGGAGGCAGAGACTGGTGGATCGCTGTGAGTTTGAGGCCAGCATGGTCTAGAGGAAGAGTTTCAGTACTAATGAGTTCCCTTAGTACTGAAACTAATGCAGCCTCAGAGAGGATGCTGGCACCTCTCATGGAGCACAGGACGACGACAGCAGAACCCACAGCCTCCAGTAGCCTTGAGAGTGACCGACTCTCTGTTCCACAGAGATGACAAAAGACATGGATTTACTGAAGATTTTATCATTACTTCTTCAGTTAACATCTTTACTCTTAGAAGGAGACCTCAGGGAAGGAGTCGCTGTCAGGTGTTTTACCAGAATCTGGACCAGACAAAAAATACCCACGCCGCCAGTGCGGTGGTGGCATACATCATTAATCCCAGCACTCAGGAGGCTGAGACGATTAGATTGCTGTGAGTTTGAGACCAACCTAGTCTACAGAGAGAGTTTTAGGACAGGCATCAAATCTACAGAAAAACCCTGTCTCACAAAAAAAAAAACAAAAATAAAACAAAACAAAACAAAAAAAAAAAACCCTGAACCTACCCCATTGGAGGACAAGAAGGACAAGGTTGGGTTTGTGTCAGAAATACATTGGTTGTCCCAGCACTCTCTAACACTAGTTTAATTGGGTTTAGAAAGCCACAATTTCATCATACTAGACACAGGGATGGAGTGAGGGACCAATTTGAATGGAAAACCTTTAATTCCATTGAGTCAAACAATTTGCTTTGTGATGTAAAACAGTGGATCTTCCACAGTTGCCAGGGAGGCTGCCTGAGAACATTTTCTCAGCAGGATTTAGTTGGGGGAACAGGTGTGTAAAACTCAGGGGAAACTGAGTCACTTTGGGTAATTCACTAACAGATTCCATACTGTTTTCTGCACATTTGAAAAATTGCTCACATTTTTAAACATCTAGGGATGAAACTAACTTCACGTGGGAGTTTCTTTCATGTCGCCTACACTCACCTTGAGAAAAGTCACCCCACCAGAGTTCTTTGTCTTTGAAGAAATATTCTAACTTTTTTCATTATCATACACTAAGTAATAAGGATATAAAATTTATGCCCTTAGTGGATGCATATTCAAGGATTTAAACTGTTTGTAGCTGGGAGTATTTGTTTAATAATTCCCCAGTAAGCTTTCTAAACTTTGTGGGTTCAAATTTCTTTTCTTCACTTTGCAATTTGATCTTCTTTGGTATTATTTGGAGGTGTGTATAACCTATAATATAAGCATTTGTTATGCGTTCTCTATGTATACTGGTAGATGGAAAAAACATATTGATAAAGTATATAAGGATAATATAAGATTAAAAAATACATACGACCTCTGCTTTGAATTTCTACTTCATTGGAAAACACAAGTTTCTTGTTTCTGTGCCATGTTCATTCTCTCTCTCTATTTAGGACTCAGTAATTGTTTATAATCTCACATTCACACAATCACATGTAACTTTCTCTTTTCCAGGTTTGACTGCCTTATAGTTTAAATGGGTGTCTGGCCACAGAACATCTCTGTTCTTTAATGGGTTTCTTTCTGTTAGTAAAATGCCCTTACAATGCACTTAGTTATTTAACATTGAACACTATGCCATTATGTCTTCCATTTGGTTGTGCCCTGATTTTAGCGGAAGGATACATTATTTCTTCCTCCAATACTTTGTCATTTATGCTCAGTGCCTATATGTTTTGAAATATATACTTTCTCATTGATGCTTCAAAATGTATGAGTATTTCCTTTTAAAAATATAAGAGTGGGAAATATGAAGAACATTTCCTTACTTTTGTTCATATCTCAACTTTTGCTCAACAGGAAAAACACCCAGTGATTGTAACATTTACAACAAGGCTACTGTTTGTAACTTCGTATGTATTCACCGCCAGAGAATTCGCAGAAGGGAGAAACGGTACAAGTGTGAAGAATGTGGTAAGGCCCTTAGTTCTCATCGAAATCTTTCCATACACCAGAGGCTTCATACAGGAGGAAAACCCTTCACCTGTGAAGAATGTCACAGGGCCTTCAATACTCGCTCATCACTTTTTATACATCAGAAAAATCATACTGATGAAAAAACCTACAAGTGTGGAGACTGTGGCAGATCATTTTACTATCCTTCAATGCTGAAACAACATCAAAGAATTCATTCTGGGGAGAAACCCTACAAGTGTGAAGAATGCGGCAAATCCTTTTCCTCATTTACATATTTTAGAGAACATGGAGTAACTCACTCCAAAGACAACCCCAACAAGTGTGGCAAGTGTGGCAAATCCTTTTCCTCTAAGCGAGCACTGAAGAGACATCACATGGTCCATTCTAGAGAGATGCCCTACAAGTGTGATGAATTGGTGAGCATTTAACTATTCTGTAGGGCTGCAGAAACAGCAACAAGTTCCTTCTAGAAAGAGATCATACAAATGTGAAGTATGTCAGAAACCCTTTCCTTATCGCTCATCCCTTCTGAGACACAAGACAGTTCATACTGGAGAGAAACCCTACAAGTGTGAAGAGTGTGGCAGAGGTTTTTACTCCTCTTCATCCCTTCAGAGACTTAATAAAAGAATTGTCCTTAAAAGACAGTTCCTCCAGTTCCTACATAATCTCACTGCCTTGGCTCACATGCACACAATCTGTGTGAAATCTGTGGCAGCTGTTATCTTTATCCCTTGGACGACATCAAAAAAGTCCATTATGGGGGCTGGAGAGATGGCTCAGTGGTTAAGAGCATTGCCTGCTCTTCCAAAGGTCCTGAGTTCAATTCCCAGCAACCACATGGTGGCTCACAACCATCTGTAAAGAGGTCTGGTGCCCTCTTCTGGCCTGCAGACATGCACACAGACAGAATATTGTATACATAATAAATAAATAAATATTAAAAAAAAAGTCCATTATGAAGGCATTCCCTATAAGTGTGTAGAATGTGGCAAACAGCATTCCCATTATAAAGATCTTCTGTTGCATTAATGAACTCACACTAGAGAGAAACCATACAAATGTGAGGAATGTCGCAAAGCCTTTCTTTATCGTGCATCCCTTCGTAACCACAGGAAAGTTCATGCTGGAGAGAAACCCTAGCAGTGTGAAGAGTGACACATGTTTTTGCTGCTCTTCAGACCTTAGTGACATAAAAAGCAAAAATTCACTCTGAAGACAATTCATGGAAGTGTGTGGAATGTGGGAAATAGTGTGTTAATCTTTATGTTCATACGGGAGAGAATCCTACAAATGTCTTTAAAAGTTTACCTCTTCCAGTCCCAGTCCAGCTGGCCTTGGTGAGCTTCCATTAGATCAGTCACACCGTTTCAGTGTGACCCCTTGCAGTCCTGACTTCTTGCTCATCTTCTCCCTCCTGCTCTTCATCTGGACCTTGGGAGCTCAGTCCAGGGTTCCAGTGTGGGTCTCTGTCTCTATCTCCATCCATCTCTAGATGAAGGTTCTATGGTGATATTCAAAATATTCATGTGATCAAACCAGACCCTCTGTGGCTGACAAAGGGGGACAGACTGAGAAGCCAATGATAATGGCAGTGGGATTTGATTCTACTGCATGTACTGGCTCTTTGCGATCCTAGTCTGTTTGGATGCTCACCTTCCTAGGCCTGCATGGAGGAGGGAGGGCCTTGGACTTCCCACAAGTCAGGATACCCTGCCTTCTCTTAGGACTGGAGGGGGAGGGAGAAGGGTGAGTAGGAGGGAAATGGGAGGAGGGGAGGAGGTGGAAATTTTGAATGGTATTATTTATAAAGCAATAAAAAAAAAAGAAAATGCCAAGAGGAAATTGTCAGAGTTCTCACTGGAAATAAATACCTCTTCAACCCTTGAAACATGTCAGATGATTCATTTTGACTATAAACTCCACGAGTGTGAGAAGTGTCGTAAAATCTTTGTCAACAATTCATATCTTATCCAACCTAAATGAATCCATTAATTATTTGCAATGACAACACAAATGCCTAACTTACAAGAGCACGGATACTAAGAATGTCATCAGAGAACAGCAGAGTTCTCTTTGCTGCAACCCCCAACAGTTTGTTCAAGCAATGTGTTTAAAGCTTGCCTTTATTAATAAGTCTCCATCTTCTGTAACCATAAATGCTCCATGAAACCTTTCCCGTGTCCTAGCTTTGTCCATTGGTCACCCGGAATCTGAGATCTGGGCTGTGGCATAGTTACTGTTGTTTTTCCCAGTGGAGTCATCTGAGCTCCTGTAACATCCCCTTGGTGTGTAAGAAGCTCCGCCTCTCTGAGCTAGCAGGTGTCCACCCAGCGCCTGGCTCTGGAATCCTTACTGGTAAATAAAGGACAGAGACAGAGCTAAGAGAGCATGAAGGCTCTTCCTGTCTAGGACCTCAGCTGCAAGGCAGCAGCGGTGGCTGCAGAGGTGCAGTCGTCAGCTGAGGCAGCTTTAGTATCAGGTGCAGCTGCTGCTGTGCCTCAGACAAAAGCAGCAGTGCCCACAGAGCAATGATGCAGGAAAGGTGTGGAGCAACCAATTGTTTTCTGACTGGATACAAAGCCCATTCCATAAACGGTAACTGGTGTGATGTTAATTTGTGATAAACTTGTGCCTGGCTAGATGATAAGCCCTAGGGAGAATTTCATGCCATTATTCTAATGAGCGGACAGTAACTAAATGAACCCAAGTTCCCAACTTTATACCCACAGTCAGGCACCTCTTTACAACTATCTGGAAATACTGTGATAGATGCATACACAGATGCTAATTGGTCAACGTATGGAGAATATTAACTTTTGGAGGACCCTAATCTGAAAGTGACATCTGTGTCACACATTGTGAGGAAGGTCTTTTGAACACATCTAAAGCCAAAAGTCAGGGCAAAGAGGGAGAAAGAATGTCAGAGGCAGGTACAGTAGATGTCTGGAGTAACAGTAGAAACACTGAAACATTTCTAGAACTGTAAAACATTGCTAGTAATGTCAGTACCATTTTATGCACGAACATATTGTGGCCATGACTATCTGGAGAGCACTTACACAAGATAAACCTTGCCATCCAGCAAGCATAGCTGCCTAAGTGTCTCACTATCTGATTGGAGGAGCTATTGGTAATGGATGACTCCTAAGGGAGACAGTCAAGGTGGGAGGCTTCCAGGGTCCACTCGGCTGTCCTACACCACTACACATGGAGGGGGCACTCAGTGGAAAGAAGAAATAACAACCCCCAAGTTGTGAGAGGAAAATGATTTTAATAGAAGTGATAAGTGGAGTAATGTGGAGATTTGAAGAGGCATGCAATATCCATGTATTAAATTCTCCCAAAATACTTATCATTTTAAAGTTTGTTTGTTCTGCACATGTCCAAACTTGACCTGTTTTAGCAGTGATTAGAGCACATGAATTTGGCTGTCATAAAGTATATATAGGGTCAGCATCCTACTGGGAAGGCATCATGAGGGATCAAGTGAGAGGACTCCCAGAAGAGCCCAGATGCTGAGGACTAAGGAGCCCTGTGTCGGTGTAACCTCGTGGAAAAGATGGATGGCTTTGCAGAGCTGCGAAGTGGCCAGATTCACCTTGTATCTTCCCCTATCTTCCACATGTTCTCTCCACCTCGCTCCCCTCCCTCCTCCATCCACAGTGGTCACAGCTGCTTTAGTTCCTGCTCATGCGTACAACAGGGGAACTGTGAACAGTGTTCTCTCCACCTTGCTCCCCTCCCTCCTCCATCCACAGTGGTCACAGCTGCTTTAGTTCCTGCTCATCCATCACTGTTAAACTTAGGAAAGCAGCGCAGCAGTGAGCTGAATTTGGGGAGTGGAAAGTTACAACTCATCATATACTTTCTACCGTTGATTTTTGTTAAAAGTAGTTTATTGTTAATGTAAATGTATTGTAAATTTCCCAGGCACTTTAGAGAGAACACAGAGGAATGTGCCTCTGCCTTCAATTTCCATCACAGTTAATACCAAAGGCTGCTGTGTGGAAAGGTTCTGTTTTCAAAAAGAAATTGTCTAAAGATAGGATCAGCAGTAAACCTAGAACAAAGGCTGGGTTTGCTACGTGTATGCGAGTCAGGGTTTTCTTCCTGCTTGGACTCTCTGCAGACCTAGGTATCAATTTTCTCAGAACACAGAGGGAGATTTCCTTATGGATGGAAATAGCCTTAATGGATATACATTTGTTCTACAAGAGAATGGTATTTTCAGAGCTACCATCTGTGAGGAAAGTTTCTCAAGGGATGAGCTCATGTGTGAAGTAGAGCAGAGACACACTCTCAGGAGCAGATAGTGTAGCGGAGACTCACAAGCTCGGGAGTGAATACAGCAAAGGCTCACACTGTCCGGAGTAGATAGTATAGAGAATTCAGACACACTCAGGAGTAAATAGTATAGCAGAGACTCAGAATCTCAGTGGGAATTTCTTATTTGTCTATCTTTATTTTAAAACCCTATTATTTTGGAAGTAAAAGAATTCACATGTGAAAGTTAACAAGACCTGAAAACTGCAGTGTTGTAGAACATTTTAACTAGGCAAAGGTGTGTTACATTTGTTTCTGCTGCCTTTGTTTACAATTTTAAGATGTGTTGCATTTGTTCTACCTTGTCTGTCTAAGGCACCTGATTGGTCTAATTAAAAGTTGAATGGCCAATAGCTAGGCAGGAAAGGAATGGATGGGACTGACAAGCAGAGAGAATAAATAGGAGGAGTAATCTAGGCTAGAGAAGAGGGGGAAAAAACAAGGGAAAAAAAAGGGACAAACAAGGGTCAGAAGCCAGGGAGTGTGTAGATAGCCAGGGAGACAGCACGGAATTAATATATACAGAAAAATAGAGAGGTAAAGAGCCCCCGCGGCAAAATATGTATGAGCAGAAACAGGTTAAGTTATAACAGCTAACAAGAAACGAGCCTAAGGAAAGGCAGAGCATCCATCAATACTAAGTCCCCTGCCATGATTTGGGAGCTGGTTGGTGGCCCAAGAGAAAGTCTCTTGTACAACAGAAATCCTGAACTCTGTACAGTTAGAATGGACATTCAGAACAGAACCTGGTCGTTCACATTGGATTTGACACTGTCTGCACTGAATATATTTTATGCCTTTGTACCCCATGAAACGTAAAATCCACGGCAGAGGTGGAACCTGAAAATCAGTTGCCAGTGCCCACGGTCACAACCCACATTCACAACCCACGTTCATTTGCTTTCAATCCTTCCTCATCCCCTGTATAACCTGTATTCTTTACACACCATAATCAAATACGTATGTCTTCGTTCTCTCTCTCTCTCTCTCTCTCTCTCTCTCTCTCTCTCTCTCACACACACACACACACACACACACATTTACTGTTCAGATTAATCACATGAGGGAGAAAAGGCAGTGCATTCCTTTATATGACTGGGTGACTTCAACTGGTACACATTTGACACCCATCTATTTTTCTGTTAATTTTGTGATTACCTTTTTTAGAACTAAAGAGCTTTTCCTCTGTGTGTGTAGTAAACGCATTTATTATTCTTAAATTATTTTCCATTAATATGCCCATGGACATCTAGTTTAGTCAGGTTATTTATAATTGAGAATAAAGAAGCAATCAACATAGGATACAAAGATATTTATAATGAGGTGTGCAGTTCCCTGAGCATAAACCAGGATTGAAATAGCAGAGACAGTGCAGAGACGAGAACTCTGGTTCCAGCGACGTGAGGTCATTACGGGTGTGAGCTGCTGACTTGGGAGGTTCCAGGGGTCACCGCAGCACCATAGTCTATGCTGGTGTGGTCTCAGAGGCTCCTTTGGTCTGTGGCTCTAACCACAGCCTATAGTTAGTAGACTGCACTGCATCTGACATTTAGTGTTTTGCTCTGAGAGACCCTCAGAGAGAGGTGGCTATCAAGGAGTCCTCCACCCAAGAACCAGGCGCCTGTGGATGCTGCAGCAACTAAGTTACAATTAAGTTACTGAGCATCCCAGGCTGATGGCACATCATATATTTAGAGGGGTTTAAGAGTTACATAAGAGGCTGCCTAGCAACAGCATTTCTTTGGTTCTCAAATTGGAGGGCTTAGCTCACCCTGGGGACGGCCCCATGTCTATTCTCGAATTTCCCTGAAAAACCATAAAGCCACCCTGCAGCGAGTTGACAGTTTAGATAGGATATTTTGGGGGGTGGAGTTTTCCCTCTCCTTAGTCCCGAAAAACCACAAAGCTAGATATAGCACTCTGCAGCAAGATGAAAATTTAGATAGAATGCCTTGCGGGGTGGGGTATTCTCTTTTCTTAGCCTAGTCAGTGAGTCTGCAACCCATAGTATCCAGTTTTAGCATCGGCTGAGCCTGGGGGCCCAGCTAAATTTTCAGCAGAGTTTAACATAGTATGTGGGCACGGGGGTCTTTCAAGTATGGGGGTCTTTCAAGTATGGGGGTCTTTCAGCTCCTGCAGGCTCTCAGGGGCCAAGGGGTGGCCAAGGATTCGACTCCATATAGTCACTTAGTGAACATCCGGTCCTACCTGCACTCACATCTGAAGCCAGTGGACTCAATTCCTGGTTGGAGGATGTCCTCCTATGGTTGTGAGGGTGGGAACCTTTTAAATATTTCTACCCTGTACAACCTTGCTTCCACAGGAAAGGTGAGGTCTCATGCATTTATGCCGGAACTACATACTCCAGGCTGGAAAAAGGAATAGATATGTTACCTGTGTTTTAGCAGACAGCTTTTTACCAGGAGATAAACAATGGTAGTCTTGGTTGGAATTAGGCAGCCTGCTAGCTGTTGTTAATCACACAATGCCTTCGTAGGCTGTTTGTTGATCTCCTTTTCCCTGTTTCAGAGTCAGGGGCAGGAGATTAGGAGGACCCTTAGAGATACCCATGCTTGGGGCTGATGCAGTGACCCTAAACCCTAGGTTCAACAGCTTATGTTCAAATATGTGTAATATGAGTAATGTTCCAAAACAGTTATTTCTATATATTTGTAAAGTTGAAACATAAAGAAGAGGAGTCAGGCTTGTCACAGCAGAAACCCAGGCAGACCACAGTCACAGGACAAAGGAATCTTAAGGGCAGGGAATGCCCTATCACAGTTACAGGAAGCCGACTTCAAGACCCATTAGAAAGAGCGGGCATTAGAGAGGAGTGTGACTTCTCTAGCTGGACAGCCACACAGCTAAGGAGCCCCCCCAGCATAGAAAAAGTGGCCCACACCTCATAGCCACTGTGGGTTGGGCCTGGCATACCTAGAAGGGCAAAGAAGAGGAGGGTGGATGCTCAGCTACTGCCAACATGGCAGCTCCAGCTCGGGAGCCTCCTGCGGCCCCACAGGCTGTTATTCTGGGCTCCCTTGCCTTGGGCTGTGAGCACAGCAAAGCAGCCCAGTTTCCAGTCTGTGCATCTGGCACTGGGCTCCTTGAAGGTAACTGCACACCTCGTAAAGCATCATCCTTGTGACCTCATCGTTAGCAGTATCTGAGATAACGAATTGCCTACTGGCAAACTTTCAGCAATAGGAGCTGTTATCTGGTCGACAAGATGGATAGTGAGTTTCAAGAGAGTGTCAGATGTGTTAAAACTGAAACACCACTAGATATCAGGCTGGATAAATACCTTAAATGTATGTCATTCTGGGGCCCATTTCAGGGTGAGAGGTTAGTGCTGGAGAGGTGTTGTGGGATGGTCTTTTTCTACACTGTGAAGATGTGTCTTTGCTAAGCCACCTCCTGATTTGTTTAAGAAAAAGCTAAACAGTCAACAGCCTGGACTTCTAGATGAAAGGAACTCTGGGAAGAAAGTCAGAGTTGCCAGGGAGACTCCAAGGGAGAAAGACACGCAGTAGAGATAAAAGCCACAAGTCACTTAGCAACCTGTTGTATGCTGGTGGCAGAAAGAACAATCTTTCTAGGCAAATGAGTCAGCACATTCTGAGTGACCAGGACAACTGAGAGAGTCCTCGAGTGCCACTCTGAGAACCTGGTAGTTAGAACATGTTAACAAACACATGGACTTTCCCCAAAACTAATAAGTTATGTTACAAATTGAAGAGGAATGATTGTCATATGACCATTTTAGATATACTAGTCTCTTATATATGACTAAGGAAATAATTTGTCTTTAAACCTATATAAGAATATAGGTCATGTTACACCCTCATGCATAATAGTAATATGTAACACTCGATTTGGTGTTACACCCTCGGTACAGTTCGCGCGCCACTGTACCGAACGCGAGTCGGGCAAGGGCCTGGAGATTGAAAAGAAGACACAGAGAGACCAGGGTCATTCGAAAGGAGATCAGCCGAATGCCACTTTATTCAGCATTGGGGGAGTCCTTATCTACCTGACTGCAGCACAAGGATCTCCGCCCAGGCAGGTGGGAAATTACCATATTAACAATGGAGTAAATGCCCTGCAGCTAACCACCAGGTGGGGCAGGCATAGCACAGAAACACACAGGAAGCTTAGTTAGTTGATCATAAACTGTCCCCATGAATGCACCACAGGAATAAGGGAGACCAGGGCCCCACAGTAATATATATATATATATATGGGTGTGTGTGTGTGCTGTTAAGTCTTTTCTTTGACTGACTGACAAGCCTTGTTGATGATGCAATAAGCCAATCAGACCAAATCAAACCAAATTAAAAGAAACCCAGGTTTAATGGACGCTAGCACTCCCGGGTGGCCCCTGAGAAAACACAGAGAGGGGGAAAGAGAACCAAAATGACCACTGGGGAGGGAATGACCACGTGTTCATTCCCTGAGGGGCAGTTTAAATAGCCTGTGGGAGTGGTCTTGTCTCTCCCTGGGGAGAGATCACTGTTGTTGGTCTTTCTCAGAGGTGGAGTTTGGACTGAGGCAACTCCCAGGGGAGGGAGCTTTGAAAAGGAACTTTCCACCTAACATTTCAAAATGGATGCCAGGGGGCCCGGGCTGAAGTCCCCAGCCAAACAGGTACAACATGCCAAAATTAAATCAATACCAGATAAACAATTTAAATAGACCTGTAACTCATAAGGAAAGAGAAACTTTCATCAAAAGTTTTCCAATTATAAATAAAAAGCCCAGAGCCAGATAGTTTAACCACAGAATTCTACGAAAATTTTAAAGAAAAGCTAATACTTATATCACACATATTTTTCCAAATAATAGAATCAGAAGGAACATTGCCAAATTCTTTTTACAGGTCTACAGTTACAGGTTACAATACCTGAACCACACAAAGACTCTACTAACAAAGAGAATTACAGTCCAATTTCCCTCATGAACACTGATGCACAAATTCTGAATTAACCACTGGCAAACAGAATCAACAACAGACATAAAAAAATCATCCACCGTGACTAAACAGGCTTTAGCCCAGAGATGGAGGAATGGTTCAACATAGGAGAATTTGTCAATGTAATCTACAATATAAATAAACTGAAAGAAAAATGCCACATGATCATCCCATTAGATTTTGAAAAGGGGCTTCTACAAAATTCAACATGATTTTTTTCTTTCTTTTTTTGGGGGGTGGGTGGGGGTGGGTAGTTTTTGAGACAGGGTTTCTCTGTAGTTTTGGGGCCTGACCTGGAACTAGCTGTTGTAGATGAGGCTGTGCTCGAACTCACAGAGACTCTCCTTCCTCTGCCTCCCAAGTGCTGGGATTAAAGGCATATGCCGCCACCACACAGCTCAACGTGATTTTTTTAAAAATATTTATTTATTATGTATTCACTATTCTGTCTGTATGTAGGCCAGAAGAGGGCACCAGACCTCATTAGAGATGGTTGTGAGCCACCATGTGGTTGCCGGGAATTGAACTCAGGACCTTTGGAAGAACAGGCAATGCTCTTAACCACTGAGCCATCTCTCCAGCCCTCAACGTGATTTTTTAAGGCCATAGTAAGACTGAAATCAGAACATATGGACCAGAAGTGACCTGTGAGCCCAATATTTCTGTCAAAGTCTTGACTCACGTTTACACATGTCTTGCTCTGGATCTGGGGGTGAGCACCAGACCGACTCTCCACAGCTGCTTGGAACCCAAACAGTAGTCACATTGTTGTTAGGAAACCACATTTTATACAGTGTTAGTCAGATCACACTTTTAGACATTGTTAGTAAGTCTCCATACCTAACAAGAACAAGGTTCTGTTTCCTAAGCCTAATGTACCTTGCTAAAAGTGTTTCAACCTGTTGTGAGTTTATGATCCATGATGTCTGCACAGTTTGTGTTACAAAAATAGCCTGTAAGCCGGGCGATGGTGGCGCACGCCTTTAATCCCAGCACTCGGGAGGCAGAGGCAGGCGGATCTCTGTGAGTTCGAGACCAGCCTGGTCTACAAGAGCTAGTTCCAGGACAGGCTCCAAAGCCACAGAGAAACCCTGTCTCGAAAAAACAAACACACACACACAAAAAGCCTGTGATATGATTGCGATTTTGCCTTACGAAAATGTGTCTCCATATTCCTTAATGAGCCCCTCCCCACATGCTGTATTTTTTATTTCTGCTTCTTCTTCTCCCCCCCCCCGTCCGTAATCTTTTGTTTATAATTTCATTCTTCCTATGGGTCATTTATCTTTCGCGCAGATTTCTGGGAAATGTAGTCCCCGCAACTGTGACGTCCCAAACTGCCTTCCAGGAAACCCCACACTCTAGGTCTCTACTTGTACGCGTGCCCCAAAGTTGTGCGAGAGTCCCGCCTGCTGTGCATTCCCGTTGCGTCTCTGACACGGAGGTTGGTCCAGGGTGCAGCGCAGCCTGAGGCTCTGTGCGGGATGCGCGGCCGTCTTGGAGGGAGCGGACCCAGGCTGGCTGAAGAAGCTCAGGGAGAAGCAGCCTTGTAGGTGCTGTGCTCAACTGACTGGGATGAGGGCGGCAGGGACTGTGCCCTGAGTGATGGTTTCTTTAGGACGCCACGTGCAGCCTGAGCCCGCCTTAGGCTTCTGGGACAGGAGAGCAGCCTGGGAGCGCGGAGTAGATGATAGTGCTGGGTCCAGGGTTGCAGGCTAAGGATGGTCAGCTGACTGCCTGCTCCGGAGGGGGAGCTGGGAGCTCACTGAGCAGCTTTGGTGGGGAAGCCTGCTTCACTTCTGACCCATTCTCGTATGGATGCTGTCGGATTTCTCATTATTTTTTAGAGCAAACGGGTTTCTGGTCCTTTCTGTACTCTGTAGCCAGACTAGTGTAACGGTCTTGAGGTCTTGATTATGTCCATTTTCTCTGCCAGTTAAAGAATTCACAGATGAAAAACCTTTGGCGCAACAGGTCGCTGGTGGGAAATTCTGAAATGCAGACTGCCAGAATCAGCTGCTGTAGAAAAGCTTTGGCTAGGGTGAGAGAGAGCACACAGGCTGCAGATGCGTGGAGTGAGGGACCCGGTGCAAAGCAGAATGCCGAACAGGAAACGGAACTGCAACTTTACCTTGGGGGCTGGGTTTACTAACCCTTGATAGGGCTTCCATCTGTAATGTAGGATAGACTAACTGTAAAACAGGGGGATGTCTGCTTGTCCCACAATGGTTGTCCGTGTCCAGCACTCCTGTCCCTTTGCTCTTGCTGCTTCGTAACTAATTTTGCTAAGTCATTTGATGTGAAGAAGTTTGGAGATGAAGGTTTTCCAAAGGGTCATGACCCACACGTTGAGAACCACTGCCCTGGTTTAAAGAGTGGGATCTATTTTTTTCACTCACTTCTTCTAAAGGTGGTAACATTCTGTACTAGCTACGAAGAAGCTTCTAAAATAGTTCAGCTTCTGTTCCCTTGAGAAATCACTGGGTACTCTATTCACCAAATTGCTTCATTCTGCCTGGTTCTTGAACATCTGCAGGCCTCTTTGCTGTTCAGCTCCGCCCTTTAGTTAAAGACATTTTCTATGTCATCATTTTTTTTTTCTGGAGGCTATATTTCAGTTGTCCCTAAAGTTTTGTGATGTTAAGTTTCTCCCTCTTCCCAATGGTGAAAGCACATTGGCCTTCAGAGACAAGACTCGGGATTGGAGCCGGAGCTGACCTGAAGGTCTCCTCCTGCCTAAGAGTGAATTTTCTTACTGCTGGAAGGTGCTTTGCAAGGGAGAGAAGCAATAAATAGCCCTGCTTAGCTGTTGTATCTGTGAAACACAACTATGAGCAGTGCGGCCTCGTCCCTAAAGGTGCCCCTGTGTCTCCCACATCTCGGCATTAGCAGCAGTTGTCTCTGATGACTTCTTAGTTCTTAAGTTACAGAGGAGAGCATACTGGAACACTAAAGCATCACAGTTGATAACTGCATTCCAGATGCTTTTCCCTAGACCTACACGGAAGTGTAGCTGTCACTGCCTGTTAAAGACACTGCTCACTGCAGCACAGAGAGCATTACAGAAAACTAAAACGTTCAGATCCAGAGAACTATTGTCTCGTGATGCCCTGACCCAGTAGATACACCACATCACAATTCCTGTGCAGAAGGTCAGGGAATATATCTGCAGAGGGTCCATATTGATCATGAGAGCTTGGGGTCCAGGAAGTCTGTCGTGAGGTTGTGCCTTCCAGAAAGGGAAGGGAAGCTGCACCCATGACACCCCAATAATAAGACTGCCTGAACAAGCCCTGAACAATGGCAGTGGCACAAGATCCCCTGCAGGGGGCAGTCTGCTGGCTAACAGAGAAGTATAGGCACATAAGGACTGCTAAGAGAGGAGAATTAGTCTTCCCCAGGGCTGAGCCCACTCACTGTTCATCCAGTAACAAGTGGTCAATCCCCAAAACATACATACAGGCAACAGTGAACAGAATAGGCCATTCATATTTTTGCACTTATGTGTAGTGTGTGTGTGTATGTGCATATATATATATATATATATAGAGAGAGAGAGAGAGAGAGACCTATATTTTTGTGCTGTGTCTGTGCACGTGTGTAACAATAATAATTAGAGAAGAATATACCATATATTTGAGACAGACTGTTGGGGGACATGAGAGAAGTTGCATTGAGGAGATAGGGGGGTATATCATACACACACACACACAAACGCACGCACACGCACATATATACACACACATCCTCTTTTTGGTTTTCTGAGACAGTGTTTCTCTGTGTGATAGCCCTACCTGTCCTAGAAGCAGCTCTGCCTGCCTCTGCCTCCCAAGTGCTGGGATTAAAGGCGTGCGCCACCACCACCTAGCTTGAAGAGTACATTTTACAAACCTGGAAGATAGTGTTTGAAGTGACCATTCAAAATTGAGAGACAGGATCTTAACCATGAAATTATTCCAAAATATCTCATTATTACATAAACTGCTGGCATTTTCTGTATTGATATAAAGGAAAACTAATGTGTGACTTTTTTATAGATCATCCTGGGACTTTACTCAATAAAATATAAAGAGCATAAATTCTAAAATTAGGAAATTTTGAAATGTGAAAATAGCATCAGCAATTCTATGTCTCAGCTATGCACACTGATGCTCAGGTGTCGTGTGTACAAACATGCTTAGGAATACCGCAGCCCACTTTAGTACCTGCCAGAGAAAAGATAGGGAGGGAAAATGACAAAAACATCAAGTGATGTGTATTCTATTCTAAATATCAAGCAGTGTTGTTAGTCTTATTTTTGCCCATTTTCCCATATGATCAGATACTTAAATGATATTTAGTCTGTGAGTTCCTCCCCTTGCCTGCTCTTCTCATGTTCCGTGTCCCTGTCATCTGCATCATTACTGAACTCTGTAGAAATCCTGAGCCCACAGCACAGCCAGAGCTGCTGCAGCAGACTCTGTATTTTCATTCCACTTCACTGTCATGATTGTGCGCATGAACTGTTGAGAAATCCCTTCTCCCTCACCGTGACTTTCTCCTGTGAGGAATACATATGTGTGTGGTGTGCAGTAGCACATGGGACTAAGTGCATGTGCTGTGAATGCATTCATTTTATATTTGTGTCTGTAATGTATCATGTCCAGCTGGGCTTATGGGATTGTTTACCTTGTCTTTCCTTCCGGCGGGTCCAGTGTGAGATCATGTGACCACTTCAGATGTGTCTGAGGAACATTAATACCCAATGTAAGAAGCATTTCTAACTGTCTTTCATCCTGGGAAAAATCTAGATTTGTGTCCACAGACACATGATACCTGTGTTAGGGTTTCTATTGTTGTGATAAAGACCATGACAAAATACAGCTCAGAGAAGAAAGCATTTATTTTGGACTACACCCTCAGATAACAGGTCATCACTGAGGGAAGTCAAGGCAGGAACCTGAGGCAAGAATTGGAGCCGAGGCCACTTGCCCAGCGAGCATCCCTATACTGGATAGAACTGCGTGCTCAGGGGAGTGGCACCGCCCATAGTGGGCTGTGCTGTGTTCTAGCAATCATTAGTTAAGAAAATGCTATAGGCCTCCCTACAAGACAGTCTTAGGGAGACATTTTCTCAATTATGCTTTTCTCTTCTCAAATGGCCCCAGCTAGTGTTCAGTTCACAGGAAAACTATCCAGCCCAATGTATCTTAGTATTTCTATTATTCATGGTTTTAATTAAAGTGTGATATCATTCACTGATCTTTATTTCAGGAAATGCTGTCCTTCTCTGATGTGGCCATCGAGTTCTCTCCAGAAGAGAGGGAATGTCTGGAGCCTGCTCAGTGGAATCTGTACAGGGATGTGATGCTGGAGAATTATAGCCACCTTGAGTTCCTGGGTGAGCATCTCCTCTATAGTGACTTCTTAGTTCACCATCAACATGTAGCTTCCTCCTTCTGTACATTATCTCTTGAGAACATTTCAACAGTGGGAGTCCTATCCCTCGATTTCAGAAAATTAGGGAGATTTCTGTGTTTAGTATCACTTTGGGACTGGAGAGATTGCTCAGTAGTTAAGAGCACTGACTGCTCTTTTAGAGGACCAGAGTTCAATTCCTAGCATGGCAGCTTATTACTGTCTATAATTCTAAGATGTGACATCCTTACAAAGACATACATGCAGGCAAAACAGCAAAAAAAAATTAAATTAAATTACTAAAAAATCCATTTCACTTTTCTCTTTTTGTGTCTAGCCTTTCTGTGTTGGAGAGCTGTTCCCTTTAGTCTAGTGGTACTGTTAAAAATTCAATGGCATGACACACGGAGCATACTTTTTAGTTAAAGTGTTACAGAATTCTGCTTTATTACTTGTTTCCATTAAATGAAACTCAGAATCTGGATGTTATAAATTAATTTATGTATTGTACTGATCTTGTCAGAGAACATTTTAGAATCTGATTATCTGTAACCATTTATTACTTCACCTCTTTCCTTATAAATGGTGTATTGGAAGGGGCATGCCAATTCCCAGTAGAAGGACACTCAAACAGTCTGGTTTCCTTTTTCTATAATCAGGTCTTGCTGTTTCTAAACCACACCTGGTGACATTTCTGGAGCAAAGACAAGGGCCTTCAAGCGGAAAGAGACAAGCAGCAGCTAACGTGCACCCAGGTGTGTGGGACTGAGGGGTTTAGTGGCAGAGTTGAGGTCCAAGTATCCAACAGAAAGTGAGGCTTTGCCATGTGCCTTGAAACATGATACCATGGGAAGCATTCTTTAGGTCTCTCCTTCAGGTCTTTGTTGTCAAAGCACACCTCTCAGACGCTTATGATGGTTTAAGTCTCTTAAGCTTTGTATCGCCCCAAAAGCAAGGTGTGCTTTTATTTAAAGTGACCTCCAAGGTTTTTCTTTTTGTTGATTCCCCATTGTCGTGTAAGACTCAGGGAAGAACTCAGTGCTGGTCAGACTGAGAGTGATTTATTTGCAGAGGCTGAGAGCAGACTCATGTCTTTACCAAAGTGAGCATGATTGGGTTTATAAAGCTGAACCTACAATTCCATCATAGAGAGGCAGGCAGTGACAGAGGGCCATTAAGTACAATAACTTAACAGAAGCTGTTTGGTTGTTTTTTTAAAAAACCTTTTTACTACCAGTTACTTCAGCATTACCTGGTCATTAGACCTAGGAAGAGTAGGACAGGATGACCTACAAGGTCTTACACTGTTGTTTCAGGGACACCCATCAAACCAGTCTGGGCACAGTGATTATGTGCCTCTTTTATGGCAGTTAGTGAGTTGTAATTCTCCATTTTGGGGGATATATATTTTTTTTTCAAGTTAATATGTTTATCATATGTTATGTCTGCTTTTGTTTTGTTTGGTTTTGGTTTTTATTTTCCAAGACAAGGTTTCTCTGTATATTTCTAACTGTCCTGGAACTAGCTCTCTATTCCAGGCTGGCCTCCACCTCACAGAGAACCACCTGCCTCTGCCTCCCACTTGTGGAGTTAAAGGCATACACCTCCACCACTCGGCTTCTTATTGTTATTTGGATATATTCTAGTCACAAGTTGTGAAAGAAATTAAAGACTTTTGTGTATAAACCCAATATTCTCAGATATGTCAGAGCTAGTAAAATGTTTTGTTTCATATCTTGTCAGGATAACCACTTTTGTTAGCCCTATAGGAAGCATCATGGCTAATATTACCTTGAGTTCAATTGGACAGAGGTCTTGTGTTCCCTTCTTTCGAGGTCTTCTGTTGATTCTCAAACTCTTGCAAGTGTTTATTTTCATTGGCTTGCAGATTTGTAATGGAAGCAGTGCTGAGGAGTGTGCACAAAGCTTTTTGTTGGGACCATGATCAGCTTTGTCCCACCAGCCATTCCCAAATAACTACTCAAGAGACTCAATATTAATTATAAATATTCAGCTGATAGCTAAGGGTTATTATTAACTAGTGCTTGCATTTTAAATTAACCTATATGTCTTTTTTACACTGTGCCATGTGGTGGTACCTTTTCTCCATATGGCATGTTTTTCTTTTCTCTGCATCCTTTTTACTCCTCTGCCTCAGCCCTTCCTCTTCCCAGCACTCTGCCCTGAAATTCCTGCCTATCTTTGGGATAATCAGCTTTTTATTAACAATGAAAGCAACACATCTTCACAGTGTGCAGAAGGATTATTCCACAGCATTTACCCCTTTCTGTTTAACTAAAACCGAAGGTTTTAATTTTCACACAGTAAAACTTTATATAACAAGACCAGTTGTCAAGTAATCATTATAGTTACAATGGCCAGTTCTTTTTTTATTTGGCAAATTTAGAGGAAATATTTTATTATCTATTTTATCTTTGTGAGTCAAAAATGGTTTTTAATCTAATTTTCTTTTTATCATAACTAAGGAAAACTTTAAGTCTAATTATTTAGTCTTAAATTCTATCAAAGACCCAGAAGGGTGAAATGTTACCTAACAACGGTTACATCTGGCTACCTGGACAGTTAATCAAAGTTCTTCTGTAACATTGGGGCATTCATCTTTGGCCTAAAAAACTAGTAAAAGTAGTAGACTATTTTTTAAACTTTATTTTTTTAAAGATTTTTAAATTCTTTTTTATTGAGCTATAGATTTAACCCCCTCTCACCTTCCTTCCTCCGCCTCTCCCAATAAACCCTCCCCCTTGTGCCCACTCCACACTCAGGAAATCTTGAAAATACTTTCTTTTGTTTTTTGTTTGTTTGTTTGTTGAGATAGGGTTTCTCTGTGTACTTTTGGCTGTCCTGGATCTTACTCTGTGTACCAGGTTGGCCTTGAACCTACAGAGATCCACCTGCTTCTGCCTTCCAAGTTCTGGGATTAAAGGTGTATGCTACTGCCGGGCGGTGGTGGCACACGCCTTTAATCCCAGCACTCGGGAGGCAGAGGCAGGCGGATCTCTGTGAGTTCGAGACCAGCCTGATCTGCAAGAGCTAGTTCCAGGACAGGAACCAAAAGCTACGGAGAAACCCTGTCTCGAAAAATCAAAAACAAAACAAAACAAAAGGTGTATGCTACTATAACTGGCTTCTACCAGGCATTTTTGAGAAGGAGGGAATTTTAAGGACTATCCTTCCTTGTCTTGGCAAAGTTTGGCAGTCACTTTCTTTTGTGTCCTGCTGGTCCAGTTTGGATACTATGCTGTTATCCATTGAGGCAAGGGCATGTAGCATGAATTCTAATTGATCTTCATAATAAAAACCCCAAATCAGATATTGGGAGTAAATGATGCAAGATCAAAGAAGTAAATGAGCCAGCCATTAGACTTCTTATTTCTACCAAATCCTCAGACTAAAAGGGACCAAGCTCTTGTCTCCATCTACCTTATCTCTCTCTGCCCAGGTAAATCACTTTCTGTTTCTTCCCCCCAAGGTCTGGGATTAAAGGTGTGTGCCACTACTGTCTGGTCACTCTGGTTAATTAGTGGCTAGCTCTGCTCTCTGATCTCCAGGCAAGCTTTATTTGTTAAAGCACAAACAAAATATCACATTTCCCACTTTTTGTCTGAAATAAAAAAGGTTATAACTTACATAAGAAAATATATATACAATAAGTACAATAACTATATACAATATATACAGTCAATGATTACATCAACAATGTCCATAAACAATTGACAAATTCAGAGAAAATACTCTATTATCTATTCTGTCTTTGTGATTCCAAAATGATATACCTAATTCACTTTCTATTAAAACTTTCATTACTAAAATTATCTTTTAATACTCTCTCCCCCATACACTTTAAACTTCTTTAGTGCATCTCTTTTCTGAATCTGGTAACAAGGAAAACTGTAACTATCAACTCCATCAGAGATTTGACAAGGAAATAATATTACCTGAGTAAACAGGAAGTGCAAGCAAGTGACTTCCAAAATAATGTGAGAAATGATGGAAACAACTGACTGCCTGAACAATCAACCAAGGTTCCTCTGCAAGGTGGATGATTCTGTCTTCAGTCTAGCATATCTGACCAACTTTTCTGTGAATCAGGATATTCTGAAAGGCTGTCCCACCTTGTGTTGGCAAAATTTGGCAGACTTTTCTTTTGTGTCCTACATACCTACAATACTGAAGACGTACATTAAGTAGCTTGTATCATCATAAAGAATGCTATAAGGGGAGCTCAGCGCCAGGGATGAGGAGGTTATAGAGTAGTAGACATGGAGAGATTCCCAGGCCCACTAATACAGCCTGAGAAACGATATTGGCACTGCTCATAGAGGACAGACAGAAGGACAGAGGAACTCACAGCTTCCAGCTATCTTGAATCCAAAGTGAGCTAAGAGATGGGCTGACTCTCAGTTCCACAAGGGTCATCAGGGAAAGCAAGAAATAAGGCACAGAACAATAGCTGAGACAACATAATGGAAGGGAGGGGAGTATGCAAAATCATTCATTCAGCATCCACAGAAATGACAAAGGATGTGGATTTAACTGAAAATTTTTATCTGTTACATCTTCAGTCAGCATCTTTACTCTTAGAAGGATTCCCAGGGAAGGAGTCTTTGTCAGGATTTTTACCAGAATCTGGACCAGACAAAAATACCCACACCTGCCCCATTGGAGGATCAGGAAAAGGTTGGGTTTGTGTCAGGAAGGAAATACATTGGTCATCCCAGGACTGTCTAATCCTAGTTTAATTGGGTTTACAAAGCCAAGCCCACAATTACATCATACCAGACACAGGCTGGGAGCCTAAAATCTAAACGTTTAGTTCCATTGACTCAAACAATTTGTTCTGGGAATAGATAGGACACATTGATAAAGTCCATAATAACAGTGTAAGATTATAAACTATGAATTGTGCTCTGTACATTTCCACTTTATTGGTAAACACAAGCTTCTTGTTTTCATGCCTTGTTCATTGTTTCTCTGTTTAGTGCACAATAGCTGTTTTTTCTTAGAAATATGTAATTTTATTGTCTGGCATGATGGCTTTCTTCACTGATCCCAGCATTTGGGAGGCAGAGGTAGGTGAATCCCTAAATTTGTGACCAGCCTGGTCTAGATTGTGAGCTCCAGGACATGGAGAAACCTTGTCTTCAAACAGCAAAAACAAAAAAGGAAATAAGTAATTTTTAATCTACTCATTGACAAATATGCTGTCTTAGCAAAATTTGTGTAATACACAGGTGAACTTGAAGTTTTTTTTTGTTTGTTTGTTTGTTTTTTGTTGTTGTTGTTGTTTTTTGTTTTTTCGAGACAGGGTTTCTCTGTGGTTTTGGAGCCTGTCCTGGAACTAGCTCTTGTAGAGCAGGCTAGTCTCGAACTCACAGAGATCCGCCTGCCTCTGCCTCCTGAGTGCTGGGATTAAAAGCGTGCACCACCACCGCCCGGCTTGAAGTTTTTTTTTAAATTGTGACTTGATATGTTTGAGGTATATACTTTCTTGTTGTCCAAAAAAACATAAAAATACTGACCTGACTTTTTGATCTATAAATTTAATCTTTTCTTGAACCATCTACTTCTTGTACAACTTATCTTTTGTGCCTTTCAAAATAAAATTATATGTGGAGATAAAGTTTGTATTTAGATGGTGCTGACATTCACACAGCCACAATTAACTATCTCCTTTCCCGGATTGGCTAATTTATAAATTCATGATGTCCGGACATAGAATACCTTTATTGTTTAATGGGTTTATTTCTGTCAGTAAAATGCCCAATGCCCTTACAAATTACTTTGCTATTAAACTTCGAATAATATGCCATTATGTCTATGTTCTATTTGGATATGCTCTTATTCTAGTAGAAGGATAGATTATTTCTACCTCCAATATTTTATCATTTATACTTAGTGCCTAGAGATTTTAAAATATACTGTAGTTTCTTGTGGTGATATTTTGTTTATAATCTAACAAATGAAGCTTGCCTTAAAATCAGGGTGTAGAGCTAGCCACACTAGTTAGCCATAGAGGCTAGGTAGTGGTGGCATAGACCATTAATGCTAGCACTTGGGAAACAGAGGCAGATGGATCTCTTTTAGTTCAAGGCTACATAAAATTGATTCAGTCTAAAAGAGAAACAGAGCCAAGCAGTGGTGGCTCACACCTTCAATCCCAGTATTTGGGAGCCATACACCATTAATCCAAACACTAAGCAGGTGGAGATAAGAAGAGATATGGCTGGACCAAGAGAGGAATATAAGACAGGAGGCTACAGGAGCTCATTGCAGACTGAGGAGCTGCGAGTCTCAGGATGAAGTCTGAGGAGGCAATCTAGGAACATTTTGTCTAATGCCCTTTGTCTGGGCATTAGTAGAGGTAAGGACTCTAGTGGCTGGCCGTTCTGCTTCTCTGACCCTTCAGCTTGCATCCCCAATAGCTGACTCCAAGTTTTTATTGTTGAGAACAATTAGAATTCCTGCTACAGTTTATCACTGATGCTTCAATATGTTTGAGTAAATGTTTCCTTTTAAATAGATAAAGCATGAAGAATATTTTCTAGCCTTTGTTCATGTCTCAACTTGGCTCAACAGGAACAAGACTCAGTGAGTATCACATTTACAATAAGGCCATTGACTGTAACTCACTACACATTCAACACCGGAGAATTCATAGAAGGGAGAAACGCTACAAGTGTGAAGACTGTGGTAAGGCCCTTAGTTCTTATAAAACACTTTCTATACACCAGAGACTTCACACTGGAGAAAAACCCTTCACCTGTAAAGAATGTCACAAGGCCTTCTGTACTCGCTCATCACTTTTTATACACCAGAAAGATCACACTGATGAAAAAACCTACAAGTGTGAAGACTGTGGCAGATCATTTTACTATCTTTCAATGCTGAAGCAACATCAGAGAATTCATTCTGGGGAGAAACCCTACAAGTGTAAAGAATGTGGCAGGGCTTTTTATGACCCTTCCTTACTGAAAAAGCATCAAAGCACTCCTTGTGGAGGGAAACCATACCAGTGTGAAGAGTGTCAGCAGACGTTTCTTTATCACTCATCCCTTAAGAACCACAAGGCAGTTCACACTGGAGAGAAACTCCGCAGGCGGAAAGTGCGAGGGAAAGGATTTACTAGGCCTGCCTTCCTCTTTGAGGACAAGGCAGCTCATACTGCAGAGAAAACGTACACATGTGCAGAGTGTGGCAAGTATTTTTACTCTGGTTCATCCCTTAAAAAACATCAAATCATCCATTCTGAAGACAGTCGTCCCTACTCGTGTGCAGAGTGTGGCAAAAGGTTCTCCTACTTTGCACACTTTCATCAACACCAGAGAGTCCACACTGGAGAGAAGCCATACAAGTGTGAGGAGTGTGGCAAATATTTTACCAAACGTTTATCCCTTAGGCGACATCAACCAATTCACTGTGAAGACAATCCATACAAGTGTGAAGTGTGTGGCAAAAGGTTTTCCTACTTTTCACTCCTTCATCAACATCAGAGAATCCACACTGGAGAGAAGCCATATAAGTGTGAGGAGTGTGGCAAATGTTTTTCCACATGTTCAACCCTTAGGCGACATCAAACAATCCATTCTGAAGACAATCCCTACAAGTGTGCAGAGTGTGGCAAACGGTATTACTGTTCTAGGGATTTTCAGGAACATCAATCAATTCATACTGGAAAGAAACCCTACAAGTGTGAGGAATGTCACAAAGCCTTTCGTTATCACACCTCCTTTAGGAAACACAAGAGACTTCATACTGGAGAGAACCTCTAGAAGTGTAAAGACTGTGACAGAAGGTTTTCCTCATCTTCCACACTTAGACGACATAAAACAAAAACAAAAATTCATTCTGAAGACAATTCGTAAAAGTGTGGGGAATGTAGCAAAGACTTTGCGAATCTTTATAGCCTTACTCAACACATGATATAGTTCATACAGAAGAGAAATCCTACAAATGCCTTAAAAGTTTACTTCATCAACCCTTAAAACACATCAAATGATTCACAATTACTCCATGATTGTGTAAAGTGTAGTAAAAATCTTTGCTAACAATTCAGATCTTACCCAACTCCAATGAATCCATGGTGGAGAATATTAAGTTAATCATTTTGGATGTCAATATGAACATCTAACATAGAACAACTCAAATGCTAAGAATGTCATCAGAGAACAGCAGAGACTTCTCTTTGCTCACAACAGTTTGTTCAAGCAATGTGTTTGAAACTTGCCTTAATGAATGAATCTCTATCTTCTGTAACCATAAATGCTCCATGAAACCTTTCCCATGTCCTAGCTTTGTCCTTTGGTCACCCAGAATCTGAGATCTGGGCTGTGGCATAGTTACTGTTGTTTTTCCCAGTGGAGTCATCTGAGCTCCTGTAACATCCCCTTGGTGTGTAAAAAGCTCCGCCTCTCTGAGCTAGCAGGTGTCCACCCAGCGTCTGGCTCTGGAATCCTTACTGGTAAATAAAGGACAGAGACAGAGCTGTAAAGGAAAAAGGCCAAGTAACATACAAAGGCCTATCAGGATTACACCCAGCTTCTCAATGGAAACCCTGAAAGTCAGAAGGTCCTCGATAGATATTCTGCAGACATTAAGAGACCATGGATGCCAGTCCAGACTACAATGCACAGCAAAGCTTTTAATCACCATAGATGGAGAAAACAAGATATTCCATGATAAAATCAGCTTTAAACAATACTTATCTACAAATCTAGTCCCACAGAAAGTACTAGAAGGAATACACCAATCAAAGGAGGTTAGCTGTACCCACAAAAAACACAGGCAACAGATAACCTAACACCAACAAACCCCAAAGAATGGAAACACACACACACACACACACACATCACCACCAACAAAACCAAAAATAGGAGGAATTAACAATCACTGATCATTAATATCTCTTAATATCTAATGGACTCAATTCACTTAGACAAAGGTTAATAGAATGGATATGAAAATGGGACCCATTCTGCTGCATACAATAAACACAACTCAACTTCCAAGACAGACATTACTTCACAGTAATGGATTAGGAAAAGACTTTCCAATCAAATGGGCCTGAAAAACAAGATGGTGTAGCTATCCTAATAGCTAACAAAATGGGCTTCAAACTGAAATTATTCGAAAGAGATGGAGGACATTCATATTCATCACAGGAAAAATCCATCAAGATGAAGTCTCAGTTCGGAACATCTATACCCCAAATACAAGGGCACCCACAGTTATAAAATAAATGTTACTAAAGTGTGTTCCTATTCTAATCCCTCATCCATACTTCTGTCTGCAATCTCAGTAATAAACTCATTGATTCCTGAACATAGGTGTGGTGATATCTTGTTTATACTCTAACAAATGAAGCTTGCCTGAAGATCAGGATGTGGAGACATCCACTAGCTAACCAGAGAGGTCTGGAAGTCTGGACAGACAGACAAACTGAGATGACTGTGTAGGGAGAAGTAAATAGGTGGTGATTGGGAATTCTTAAAGGAGGGATTAGTTTTAAAAAGAGAGGAAGTTTTTTTCCCACATTAAAAAATGGGAACCACTACTACAGTGGAGGGACTTAGGTCTCTGTATGATAATAAGCTGAATGGTTTGAAAATAGAACAATTAAATGAGAGGAAAACTAATTTTGATGGGACTTATGTAATGTCAATTATAAATATTATCAGTTTTATCATTTTTATGTTATCACTAAAGAAGTTGGTTAATATGAGTGCTAAGATACAAGTTTTAGAAAAACTTAATAAAACATAATAGAGAGATATTCCGATCAGACAGAGGGATTTCATGGAGAAAAGATTTCAGTGTTGCATTGTAAGATTAGAGAGGAACAGGGCTGGAGAGATGGCTCAGCGGTTAAGAGCATTGCATGCTCTTCCAAAGGACCCGAGTTCGATTCCCAGCAACCACATGGTGGCTCACAACCATCTGCAATGGGGTCTGGTGCCCTCTTCTAGCCTGTAGGCATATATGCAAACAGAATATTGTATCCATAATAAATAAATATTTAAAAAAAAAAGATTAGAGAGGAACAGCCTGAAGTTTTCAAACAACCAACTTTAATTTTTCCAGTCATCTTACAAGAACAACTGCCAAAAGACATCCCTATGGCTGTGTAAGAGTTAATTGGACTCCTGTGGAAATGTTACCTTTAAGGAGATTCAAGGAAGTGATAGTTTGATATGGCATGTATTTACTTTTTGTGAAGCAAATGTTAAACTCATGGTCAACTTGTAGTACAATTATCCCGAAAGACTACAAAGACTTGGTTAAAGCAGTCTTGGAGCCTAGCCCTCAATTACAATGGAAGATCTTTTGGGAAGATGAGGCTAAGACCATTGAGCAATGAAGTACTGCTAGAGGTATGGAAACCTCCCTAGACCAATTTCTTTTTTTTTTTTTTTTTTTTTTGGTTTTTTCGAGACAGGGTTTCTCTGTGGCTTTGGAGCCTGTCCTGGAACTAGCTCTGTAGACCAGGCTGGTCTCGAACTCACAGAGATCCGCCTGCCTCTGCCTCCCGAGTGCTGGGATTAAAGGCGTGCGCCAACACCGCCCGGCGTCCAATTTCTTGAAAAGGGAGATTATGCCGATTTACAAAAATAATCTCTATAGGATGACCACACCCTGGATTTAAGCCACACAGCAGCTTTGAATGCTTGGGATAGAAATGGAGAAGTAGGAAAGAAAATTGAGTCATTTACTAAAGTTATACAGGCCCAAAGGAAGCCTTTATGGATTTCTTACAAAGACTGACTTCATTAGTAAATAGAATAATAACAAATTCAGAAGCTAGACAAATAATAATTGAAACTCTGGCTTTTCATTACCTGAAATGATAATGCACAATGCAAAAGGGTAATTGGGCTGGTAAAGGCAAGATCAGCACCCTTGAAGGAATAAATCTGAGATACAATCAATATTGAATCTCATGACCACAATGATGTATGGATAAGAGGTGATTTCCAGAGGTTTGAAAAAAAATTAAACTCTCAAGTATTTCAATTACGGTAACCACAATCACCTAAAAAGGGATTGTAAACAAAGTATTCCAAGAAACAATTTTTTCTAAGCATAATTCAAACAGAATGTCCCTTCCTTCTGGATTATGCAGAAGGTGTGACAAAGGCAGATGTTGGACAAATGAATGTAGGTCATCAAGGGACAGTCAAGGTAACCCTTTGTCATTGGGAAACTCCTTGAGGGGTCTCTCTCAGGTCCCCATGTCAAATTTGGTTCAGTCATTCCTATAGCCATGGAGGAAACAGCTTCCCAGTGCAGTTAAAGAACCTAGTGTCTATTATCAGAAACCATACTGCTTTCGATGATATAAAAGCTATAGAGGAGAGAAGAAATATTTAAGGAGAAATGATAAATCAAATATTTTTTTCAGACTTTATAAATGAAAAAAGACCAAAATTAAAGGTACAAACAAATGATATTGTCATTGAAGATCTTATAGAACAGGCGCAGATGTCACAATAATTGCACCAGAATCTTGGCATCCAATTTGGCCTCTTCAGGAGGTAAATATTCAGCGTTTAGTTAGCCCAAACCATAAATTAATTTTTGGACCAGCCGAGGAGACATGGGAAATATTGACACAACTCACATGGCTTTGTCGGGAGGGATTTTTTTAGTGATCCCTCATGAAATCCTGAGTTTACATCCTGGAAATTTTATGTGTTTATACTCCAAACAGCCTTTATACCAAAACATAAATTGAGGGTAAATTTATTAATATTTTGTTTCCTAGGTAACCAGGTGAATGACATTAGTCATGTTCACATCTTTCTATGCCCTCTCTTCGTCCCAACTTCCTGCTCTGTATGCCAGCTCTGTCACGTAGGCCGAACTAGCATCTCTACCTCAGGCATCCTCCAAATTACAACGAAGGAGCAGAACAACACCAGTATATCCTGACCCTGGAGACAGCCTGTCTGTGCAGCAGGTGCAAACTGTGACCTGAGATTGTGGTCGCCATACCATGTAAAAATATGGGCCTATACACAGATCATGAGATGGGTTGGATGCTTATGGCCAGAATGACAGAGAGGACCCTAAACCTAGTCCTATAGCCCCCAAAGGGCTCCTTTTGTTGCTGGGTTCGAGCCATATAATCTCACTGGCACATTCAAGCGCAATAAGATCCCAGTAGGGTCAGGACAACCTCTGTGTCAGAGATGCAACTGGAAAGCACAGCAGGGGGCTCTCGCCCATCTTTGAGCAAAACGCACCTGTAGCAAAACAAAAGCTCAATTGGAATTTCCTGGAGGGCTTCTTGTGATGTCACAAGCACACGGACTACATATCCCAAAATTCTGTGCAAGCATCTTCTTGGAAGCCTAGTATGTAGTATGTGATCCCCGCGTTCCCCCCACCCCCACCCCCGCCACCATTCTTCTTGAATTTGTACCTGACACTTGCTGTTTTCGTTACTTCAGTAGTGAGCCAACGTTAACGCACTCGACTGTAATGTAGACTTTGTTTTAATATGCATTACTAGAAAAAAAAATAATCCTGGTTCCTCTGTATTGAACCTCTGTGTGGGTCATACATGAACAGACTCTGCAGCTTGAAAAATAGTTTTTGTGAGAACTTTGGAACCCAAATACTGAAGTATATGGTCAGGGGCACAGAGCGAATATAAAGCCCTGAAGAAAGTTAAACATAACACCATAACGTTTATTGACAAAGAACTCCCATTGGCCATCGCAGGAGTTCCCACCCACCATTAAGTCCTTTGTAAAACTCAGATGTTAACATATATAAAAAATTCAGCTTTAGTGTGAGCCCTACCAGGATCTTATCAGGATCCACCTGGTTTTTCACAAACTCAGGTTCATATACACTGCTGTGAGCTCATGCTTGCCGCCCCTGCTCCCATCCCAACGGGAGGGACACAGCTCCTGGCTCCAACTGGTGTGTGTAATGACAGCTCACCTATCATCCACTGTTGGAATTCCGTCTGCAGGTTTGGTCTGTTGTATGTTCACTTTCCGTTCCTTCTCTAATACTGAAATTCTCACGTGAGAGAATTTTGAAAGTCAGGGCATCTGCCTCGAACTTACCTCAGCTTCTCAAAATCAGGACACAGAAATGATTTATAAAATACAAAGATATTAGAAGTATCAAATAATCTTATTGAAATTTGGCAACCAAATACCTTCCTATACACAATAACCTCTCCTCTGGCAGCCTCGGAGTTCCACGTTCATCTCTTCCTAGGAAAAGAAATCCGCTCTCTATGTCCCTTCGACTCTAACTGATGCCAGTATGCACTCAGTTATCCCAGATACCTCTAGGCATGAGGTCACAAGGCTTTGCTAAACCTTTTAAAGTCTCTGGTTATCCTTCTGAAACCTCAATCATCCAGCAGACTGAGCAGCCAGGGATGCCAGGCCCAACTCACAGTGGCTGTGGGGTGTGGGACCCCTTTTGCTATGCTGGAGGGCTCCTTAGCGGTGTGGCTCTCCAGCTAGAGAAGCCACTCTGGTCCCTAATGTCAGCTCTTTCTAGTAGGTCCCCAAGTCTTCTTCCTCTAACTGTGGGAGGATATTCCCTCTGTCCTTGAGATTCCTTTGCCCTATGACTGTGATCTGCTGGGCTTTCTGCCCCAACGAGCCTGACGACTACTCTTGCTTATGTTTCTGCCTTTACACTATAGAAAACAATTGTCTTCTGTGTGTGGGCAACATCACAAATTGATTTCCCTGTAGAGGCTCCAGAGCAGACGCAGTATAGCCAGGATGGCCCGACAAGGCCTAAGTTCCTTCATGTACCACTTCTTTTAGTGCCTTTCAACTCTTTGACTTTTATGAAGGGCAGATACTGGGCCCGTAGAATTATTTATCTTGAGGCAGCCCATCATTTGACCAAGCTTAACACCCTGCAGGGCCTGGTTACTCAAGCAGACATAGCAGGAGAGATAGAAGCAGCAGACAGTCTTACATCCTTGTGATGTCACGGGGTGAACATGTAAATTGCTCTGGTAGGGCCTGTGGCCGTTACAAGGGGATGGTGCTGCTCGAGCCTGGGGCGCTGTCATCTAAGAGTATTGTAAAAGGACTAGCATTCTATTTCTCACAGCAGGAGTTTTTAAAGTATAATTATACTTGGTTTTTAATTGTATGTCATATTAAACAAACTATGTTTAAATTTGTTTCGAGGTACATGTTTTGGAATATACAGTAGCATAAGCAGAAGGCTATAGAATGAGAGACATAAATTAGCCTCTTCTTCCAATCTCATATCTGTAAATAAATTTCATCTGGACTTAGCATCACTAGAAACACAATTCTGGGCACACTACAGACATTTATTCATTCAGAAGGTGAGTTCCTATTATCTTCAAGGTTTTAATTGCCCATAACAGTTTACAGTAACTTAGTAAACTCAAGACTGAGGTGACTTTTCGGGTCTGCACCAACAGCAAAGTAAGATCTGCACCTACAGTGTCTCGTACTTGATGATCCCTTAGCCAGTAATCAAATGCATCCTTTCTGCTGAGTGAGTGCAATTGACTCTGGTCCTTATTTCAATATGGGTCAAGGTTTCTTTGACATGACAGTTGGAGTCACATGAGAAATGGTGTTAGCAACTTAAAGAAAATAAGGAATTCTTTATCCTAGAATCAAATATGATTGATAATGTGGTCTGCTAGCATTTCCTGGGAAGACAAATGGAAATGCCCATTCAGCCCAGATCGGCATCAGTGTAGACCATCTCACCAGATTCCAACTTAGTGAGAAATATGGGTCTATGGAGATTCTTACACACCCTGGGGAGACGTTATTACAGGAGCTTGTGTGACCCCCCCACCTCCCCGGGAAACATAACAGTAACTCTGCCACAGCACAGCCCACATCTCAGATTTAGGGCACCTGACAGACAAAGTTATGACATGGTAACAGTTTCATGGCACATTTATAGATACAGAAGAAAGAAACTCATCAAGGCAAGTTTCAAACACACTGCTTGAACAAACTGGTGTGGAGATCACAGCAAAGGGAAGTCTGTACTGTCGTCTGATGACATGCTTAACATTTGTGCTCCTGGAAATTAGATGCTCATGTCGATATTCAAAATGATTAACCTAATATTCTCCACTATGAATTCGTTAGAGTTGGATAAGATCTAAATGATTAGCAAAGATTTTATCACACCCCACGCACTCACAGAGTTTTATTCAGAATAAGTCACTTGATGTGTCTTAAGGTCTGAAGAAGTAAATTTTTTAAGACATTTGTAGGATTTCTCTCCCGTATGAACTATCATGTGTCGAGTAAGGCTATAAAGATTGACAAAAACCTTGCCACACTGCACACACTTATAGGGGTTGTCTGCAGTGTGAATTGCTTGATGTCGTCCAAGGCATGAAGAGGAGGAGAAACATTTGCCACACTCTTCACACCGGTAGGACTTCTCTCTAGTATGAACTCTCTTGTGTCTCCTAAGAGCTGAGTGATAACGAAAGGCTTTGTGACATTCTTCACACTGGTACGGTTTTTCTCCAGTGTGAATTGTTTGATGTTCCTGAAGGCTTGCAGAACAGGAAAACCTTTTGCCACACTCTACACACTTATAGGGATTATCTTCAGAATGGAATGTTTGATGTCGTCTAAGGGAAGAAGACGAGCAAAAACATCTGCCACACACTTCACACTTGTAGGGATTGTCTTCAGAGTGAATTGTTTGATGTCGTCTAAGGCATGAAGGTGAGGAAAAACCTTTGCCACACTCTTCACACTTGTAGGCTTTCTCTCCAGTGTGAACTGTCTTATGTACCCTAAGAGCAGAGTGATAACGAAAGACTTTGTGACATTCTTCACACTTGTAGGGTTCCTCTGCAGTGTGAATTGTTTGATACTCCCGAAAGCGTGCAGAACTGGAAAATCTTTTGCCACATTCTTCATTCTTGTAGGGATTTTCTCCACAATGAGTTCTTTGATGTTGCTTAAGGAATGAGGGATAGCAAAAGGATTTGCCACATTCTTCACACTTGTAGGGTTTCTCTCCAGAATGAATTCTCTGATGCTGTTTCAGCATTGAAGGATAGTAAAAGGATTTGCCACATTCTTCACACTTGTAGGTTTTTTCATCAGTATGATTTTTCTGGTGTATAAAAAGTGATGAGCGAGTATTGAAAGCCTTGTGACATTCTTTACACGTGTAGGGTTTTTGTCCAGTGTGAAGTCTCTGGTGTATGGAAAGGGTTTTATAAGAACTAAGGGCCTTACCACATTCTTCACATTTGTAGGGTTTCTCCCCTGTATGAATTCTCTGGCGTTGAATAAGGAGTGACTTACAATCAATGGCCCTGTTGTAATTGTTACAATCATTGGGTATTGTTCCTGTTGAGCAAAAGTTGAGATATGAACAAAAGCTAGGAAATATTCTTCATACTTACATGACTTATATTTAAATTAGAGATATCTACATTTACATATTGAAGCATCAACGAGAAACTATAGTATATTTTAACACTTACCAACACTGAGCATAATTCACAAAACAGAGTAGGTGGAACAGTCTATACTTCTACTGAAGTAAGAGAACAAGCAAACAGGACATAGACATATGCCATATTATTCAAAGTTAAATAGCTACATACGTTGTAAGGGTATTTTACTAACAGAAATAAGCCCATTAATCAATATAGATGTTAAATGCCTAAACATCCATGAAATTATAAAGTAGCCAGGCCTGGAAAAGAGAAAGCTAACTGTGATTGTGTGAGACTGGATCAACATCAAAACATACAATTGTTTTTTATTGTAAGTATAGAGTTTTATTTTGGAAGATACAAAAGATATATTGCATACTCGTAGACTGTCCACAACAAGATTAAATAATATAGCCTAAAGATTTATGACAATATTTTATGTTTTATTATTGACGTCTAGAAAATAAACACCTGAAAGATATCAACAGAAAACTTCAGGTTCACTGGTGGAGAACAGAAATTTGTTGAGGATTTTGTCAATGAACAGGTAATAAAATTACCTATTTCTTTGGTTTTTTTTTTTTTTTTTTTTGGTTTTTTCGAGACAAGGTTTCTCTGTGGCTTTGGAGCCTGTCCTGGAACGAGCTCTTGTAGTCCAGGCTGCAGAGATCTGCCTGCCTTTGCCTCCCGAGTGCTGGGATTAAAGGCGTGAGCCACCATCGCCTGGCTTGGTTTTGGTTTTTTTGAGACAGGGTTTCTCTGTGTACCCATGCCTATCATGGAAATTGTTATGTAGATGAGGCTAACCTTGAACTCAGAGATCCACCTGGCTCTGACTCCCACGTGCTGGGATAATGGAGCGGGACACCAGGTCTGGTAACAAAATTACCTCTTTTTAAGATCCATTCATTTATAAGACTAAATAACCACATAGCAGTGAGTGGAGAGAGACAAATCCTTGTTTCCCTGGGAAAAGAAAGTTCACAACCAGAGCACTAGATATTTTTATCTTACACTGTCCTGGTGTGTTTGATCAATGTGCTTCATCCTCCTACCAAAATCCATAGAGTACAGAAAACAAATAATTAGACGCAACACACACTTCTAAGTAACAAAACAGCGTAGCAGATTACAAAGTAAAAAAATAAAAACAAAAAAACTGCAAACCCAGAAAATTCTGAAAGCTTATTGATGAGCTACTAAACCCATTCTTCTAGTTGCAGACAGTTTTATTCTTTGAATATATATCCACATGGCATGCATTTTAAATCCTTACTGTTGACAATGTAACAGGAAAAACTTTAGAAAACTCTCATCACTCACAAAGAACTCTGATGAGACACCACTCATTAAAATGGGTGTGAGTGATCAAAAAGAAACTTCTGTGTGGACCGACTGGACTACAACGGCTCCTCCACACCTCAGACTGTAGGACAGTGTACAGGCGTTCAGGCATTGTTAACGTTACAGTGTAGACTCAACACCAACAAAAACAAAAAACCACGAAAGTCTCTGGAAATACACAGCTCGTCACTGGGGAGTTACAAAGCTTCAGAGTCTGAAAACCTCACAAACGTCTGAGAGATGTCCTTTGACAACAAAACCAAGGAGAGACCAAAAGAATTATCTCCACGCTGGGCGATGGTGGCGCACGCCTTCAATCCCAGCACTCGGGAGGCAGAGCCAGGTGGATCTCTGTGAGTTCGAGACCAGCATGGTCTACAGAGCTAGTTCCAGGACAGGCTCCAAAGCCACAGAGAAACCCTGTCTCGAAAAAGCAAAAAAAAAAAAAAAAAAAAAAAAAAAAAGAATTATCTCCACAACAACATAGGTTTCAATGCACATGCGAAAGCCTGCCTTTTTGTTGAAATATTTAGACTTCAATGCTGCCCCTGACCCCCTCTTCCCTACCCACCTGAATGCACGGGGGCTGCTGCTTGTATCTTTACATCCCAAGGCCCTTGTCTTTGCTCCAGAAATGTCACCAGGAAGGGCTTAGAACTGGCAAGACCTGTTTGCATGAAAAGGGAACAAGATTAAGTGTTCTTCTACTGAGAACTGACATGGCCCTTCCAGTACACTGTTTATAAGAAAAGAGATGATGAAAGAAATTACTGCAGACTGTCAGCTCCTTACATGTTTCCTGCCAGGACCACTACAGCACATGAAGGAATGTACAATGTCCAGATTCTGAGTCTCATTGAAAAGGAACACCATTAAATCTGAGTTGTGAAACACTTTCATTAAGAAGTGTGTTCCATGCTTCACACCACTGAATCTCTAACAATCCCACCAGAGTGACTGCTGGATGAAACACACATTCACACCACTGAATCTCTAACAATCCCACTACAGTGACTGCTGGATGAAACACACATTCACACCACTGAATCTCTAACAATCCCACCAGAGTGACTGCTGGATGAAATACAGTTCGCACCACTGAATTTCTAACAGTCCCACCAGAGTAACTGCTGGATGAAACACACATTCACACCACTGAATCTCTAACAATCTCACCACAGTGACTGCTGTATGAAATACAATTCACACCACTGAATCTCTAACAGTCCCACTACAGTGACTGCTGGATGAAATACAATTCACACCACTGAATCTCTAACAGTCCCACCAGAGTGACTGCTGGATGAAATACAGTTCATACCACTGAATTTCTAACAGTCCCACCAGAGTGATTGCTGGATGAAATACACATTCAACGCTGACAGTTCAAATATTGGAATGCAGTGGCATTTCATTTTTATTTTAATAAATAAATCTTGCCTGAAGATCAGAAAAGTAAGACAGCCACACTGGCCCACCTTACAGACGAGGCAACAATGACACACACCTTTAATCCCAGTGGCTACACTAGATTGCCATAGAAACCAGGAAGTAGTGGTGCATGCCCTTAATCCCAGAATGAGAGAAGATTATAAAACAGGGAGACAGCTCTTGGTCTCATTCTGAGGTTTCCTGGAGGCAGGATCACCATTTTCAGACTGACATCAAGGTAAGAGCCAGTGGCTGGCTGCTTTGCTTTTCTAGTCTTCAGGCAAGTTTTATTTATTAAAATACAAATGAAATGCCTCTACAGTGGAATGCTTTTAGCTATGGAGCAACCTCCCTAATTTTTCTGAAATCGAAGGATGTGAAAATCACTGTTGAAATGCTTCCATGAGATACCATACAAAGTGAATAAGTTACACATTGAGGTGAAATAAGAATAGAGGAGATGCTCACCCAGGAATTCAAGGTGGCTGTAATTCTCCAACATCACATCCCTGTACAGATTCCACTGAGCAGGCTGCAGGCATTCCCACTCTTCTGGAGAGAAATCAATGGCCACATCCCAGAAGGACAGCATTTCCTGAAATACAGACAAATAAATGATATCACACTTTAAATTAATTAAAATCATTAATTATAATATAAATATCAAGAGTCATTGGGATGGATACTTCTCCTGTCAACTTGACATGGGCCATTTGAGAAGAGAGAAACAATAGAGAAAATGCCTCCTTAAGACTGTCCTGTAGTCAAGTTTCAGGGACATTTTCTTAACTAGTGATTGATGAGACAGCACAGTCCACTAGGGGTGGTGCCCACCCTGAGCACAGTCCTTTATGGTACAGGGGAGCAGGCATGGCAAGTCAGTAAGCAGTGTTCTTCTGTGGCCTCTGCTCCAGTACTTGCCTCAGGTTCCTGCCTTGACTGTCCTCAGAGATGGACTGTGACCTGAAGTTGGAGTCTAAAATAAACCTTGTAAATAGACATTTCCTGTCCCAACCGCCCAGTCTACAGAACCAACTTAGAGGCTGAATATGAATTATAAGTGATCAGCCGACAGCTCAGGCTTATTACTAATTAGCACTCACATTTTAATTTAACCCACATTCCATATTTACCTTTTGCCACATGGCGGTACCTTTAGCAGCATGACACATCTCCTGCTCCCTCTGCGTCTACTGGCGGCTCCTCAGCCTCCACCCTTCTCCTTCCCATCATCCTTATTTTGGTCATCCTGCCTATACTTTCTGCCTGACTACTGGCCATTCAATACTTTATTATACCAATTCAAGTGATAAATCTTTACAGTGTACAAAAGGTTATCCCACAGCAAAACTCGTTCTTATCTAAGATGTCTTTCATCATGGTCTTTATGACAACAACAGAAACCCTAACACAGATATCACACGTCTGCAGATTTATCCCAGGATGAAAGAGAGCTAGAAATGTCTCTTACATAGGTAGTAATATTCCTCAGACATGTCTGAAGTGGTCACATGATCTCACACTAACCATCAAAAGGAAAGACAAGGAAAAAGATCCTATAAGCTCAGTTGGACATGATCTATTTGAGACAGATGAAATGCAAAATGAATGCACCCACAGCACATGCATGTAGTGCTATGTGCTGCTACACACCACACACGTATGTATTCCTCACAGGAGAAAGTCATGGTGAGGGAGAAGGGATTTCTCAACAGTTCATGCGCACAATCATGACAGTGAAGTGGAATGAAAATACAGCGTCTGCTGCAGCAGCTCTGGCTGTGCTGTGGGCTCAGGATTTCTGCAGAGTTCAGTAATGATGCAGATGACAGGGACATGGGACATGAGAAGAGCAGGCAAAAGGTAGAATAATAAGGAAGACCTCCTGGACTAAATACCATCTAAGTTGTTGAACTTTGTTTTCTAAACTGCAAGAGAAGGACCAACAACTGAGCATTTAAAATAGAATACACGCCACTGGATCTTCTCATCATTTTCCCTTTCTACCTTTTCTCTGACAGGTACAGATGAAGGGGGTTTGTGGTATTCATAAAGCAAGTTTTTGCACATATGACACCTGAGCATCAGTGTGCATAGCTGAGAAATACAACTGATGCTATTCTCACATTTCAAATTTTCTAAATTAAGAATTTATGTTGTTAATATCTTATTGAGTAAAGTCCCAGAATGACCTATAAAAATAGTCATCCCTTATTTTACCTTTTTACTGACGCACTAAAATAATCGGCAATACATGCATTGACGTGTTATTGTCTAGTAAATTCATAGGTAGGATTTGGATTGTTTTTCTCAGTTACGGTATGGTCACCTCCTCAAACGCAATCTTCAACGCTCCTGAAAAGTGCACTACATAACGCTCACACACACCCGTAGTCAGGGCAACAGTACCTGGGGCTTCTCCTATCTCACTGTTCCACAGCACCCACTTTCTTAGAAAGTCCCCAAGCCTTGGTTTATTGATGAACAACTAATAAGTCTCCAACTTGTGTGAGATACAGTTTTTTATAGTTAACATATCGATGAGATCATATATTATTTAGGCTTGTCTGCCTGAAAATAATTTCTAGTGTCACCAACATTGTCACAGTTGACAAGACTTTATTTTCCCTGAAAATTATTGAATTAAACTATATAAGTGCATCATTTTCCCTTCTGCCTCCTCACTGCAACTTCTCTCATGTCCCCCAACAGTCCATCTTGAATGTATGAAGTATTGTTCTCTAATTATTATTGTTACACAGAGCGCGCACACACACACACTATATATATACACACACATACACATAGCTATATCAATATGAATGGCCAATTCTGTTCAGTGTTACTTGTGCGCATGTTTTGAGGACAGATCACTTGTTACTGGGTGAATAGTGAGTGGGCTTATCGCTGTGGGAGACTAATTCTCCCTCTCTTAGTGATTCTTATGTGCCTATACTTCTCTGTTAGCCAGCAGATTGTGCCCTGCATAGGATCGAGAGCCAATGCCACTGTTCAGGGCTTGTTCAAGCAATCATATTGTTGGGGTGTCATGGGTGCAGCTTCCCTTCCCTTTCTGGAAGGCACAACCTCACAACAGAGTTCCGGAGCTCCTGACTCTCATAATCAATATGACCCTTCTCCAGAGATATTCCCTGAGCCTTCTGCACAGGAATTGTGATGTGGTGTATCTACTGGGTCAGGGCATCACAAGACAATAGTTTTCTAGATTTGAACGTTTTAGTTTTCTGTAATGCTCTCTGTGCTGCAGTGAGCAGTGTCTTTAACAGGCAGTGACAGCTACACTTCCGTGTAGGTCTAAGGAAAAGCATCTGGAATGCAGTTAGCAACTGTGATGCTTTAGTGCTCCAATATGTTCTCCTCTGTAACTTAAGAACTAAGAAGTCATCAGAGACAACTGCTGCTAATGCCGAGATGTGGGAGACACAGGGGCACCTTTAGGGATTCAATGTCATACTGCTCATGGATGTGGTTCACGGGCATAACAGCTAAGCAGGACTAAAGCTCACCCTTAGGCAGGAGACCTTGGGGTCAGGCCCAGCTCCAATCCTCTGTGTCTTGTGTCTCATTCCTACCAGAGCACATTCCTGCCTTTGCAAAGAAAGGGGAGGAAATCACGGATGCCACCCATTCTAACTGTATGATAACCAAGAGCAAGGGATCGCCACGGGGAGTTGAAAGAGCCAAGAGCTGAGTGCAGATGCAAACATGTTTCTGTGAGAGAAATAGAGCAGGTCCTCAAGGAAGAACTAACTGCAAGGACCACTCCCTAAGTCGCCCAGGCCTGGCTCCCCCTATTCCACATGAGAGGCATATCGGCTGTCATGAAGCCAATCTATGAGATGCTGTAGGTGGAGGGCAGTGTGTCTGGAAACACGATAGCATTTAAGAAAAATCTTAGCCAATACAATTAATGGCAACTGTTTCAAGGGAATTTCAGCCTGGTGAAATGAACTTTCTATGGGGAAGAAATGCAAATGTCTCACCTGTGTTGGCCAAACTGTCATTCATTAACATTGCTACATATTCGCACTATTATTGGGAGGTCAATATACTCCACATGAGTGGAGGCTCCTCTTAGATTCAAGCCTAGAACAACAGAATGGACAGGGTAGATATGTTAAGAACTCTTTCATCTCCTGCCGGTGTCCCTCAGAGATATCTTTTCAGAGAGTCAGACAAGACTGAAGACTAGCAGATTGGTGGGAAGTCAAAGCCAGATGCACTGAGAAGACTGGATTTATGGTCAGGATCCTAACAGTAGTGAACCACCAATCAAAACAACCTAACTACTGATTACATGCCACAAGGCTTAAAATACACACTACATACATCATGAAGGAACAGTTCCTGGGTCTTTGTCTCAGCTCTATACCGTAAGTGAGGAATGAAAGAGCCATTTAGTTTTGCTTTAAGCCCCCCGCATGACTCAGAAAGTGAAATAAACCATGAAAAAATATGGAAGGCCAAATGCAGTATCTGCTTTGGAAACACTAATTGCAATAATTATAATTTTAATTTCAAAAGATTATCACTTTGCATCTTACATTAGATGTCTAGATATATTTGTGGATTTTAATAGTTCATACATTGTTTCTGAGTCTTCTTAAAGCAACACTGTGTGGAGTATGTCCAATACAGATTTGGGCCATGCACTCTCATAGACCTGACTTAATTTCATATAGAGACTGCAGAATGGAGAGAACAACAGAAAGCAGATATTGAAGAAGGTAGCCATGCAACCACATGCACCTTTCAACTCAAAATATGTCGCTGCATTTGATAACGACTATGGAGGACACCATGGCAGACTCTCCTATAACCCGAACTGACAACGTGATGAAAATCTGTGCTGCTCAGGTTTATTCCTTGCATGTGTTTAACCCTGCTCAGGTCATTTGCAAGTTCTCTTCATGGCCTCTGACATAATCACATAGATCAATTGGCAGGAACTGAATGTCATCACCCAGCACCTCCACTCCAGGGTTTCCCAGAGATGACATGTCTAACACAGCACGGTTACACATGAGCTGTAAACACAGGTAACTCCTTCCCTCACACTGACACAGAGCACAGTGAAAGAAGCCTGGCAGGAAAGACACAGGACTGTCAGCAAGGGGAACTGGACTGGACCTGTGGAAGAGCAGGACCCGCCTTTAGCAGTTTGCTTTACTGGATGGATATGCAGTGCCCCATGTGAAGGACAGTGCAGGAAGTGGTTTTGTTCTGGCTAACTGTAAGAAGCATCTGCTCACAGTGCAACCTCTGCTGTAAGGACAGGGGAAGACATCCCAGCTGCAGCTGCAGAAAAAGACCCAGGAATGAAATCATAGCAGCCGAGTCTCAGAATGAACTGAAAGAAGCAAACTGTAAGAAACCAGAGAAAACCAGAAGAAAGCTGCATCAGGTCATGACAGCAACTAACACAGATTAATATGCAAAAAGAATGAACATTCACTGCACATAGGAATCTTCAAGCAAAGCAAAGAGAATTCTTCTTCATAGAGTAAACACAAATGATTGTCTGAACACCAAAATTTAATGTCTTTAACAAAAGTATGTTAGTAAAAATATTTAAATTACACCCAGAATAGGTTAACAGAAGTTAAGGAGAAATAGCTCTTAAGTCGGCAAAGTGGGGGATTATATGGATTTGCCCTGGTGTTCACTGTAAGAAACAAGAAATGAGCCATACAAAGTATCATATCTATGAAATATGTTCAGATGTTTTCTGTCACAGACTCAAGTAGCCTACACAGGCCTTGAATTTGCTGTGAAGCAGGGGAGGACCAGAGGGCCCTGCCTCCCCCTCACAAACGCAGAGATGACAGGGATGTGCCTCAGAGGAGACTGACGTTTCTTTTCTATCACAGGTCTGGTTACTAAAATCCCAGGAATACACACAGGTCTGGGAGTTCTCCTCACCTGCTAACCTGACACAAAAGCCTGGCACTGTAACACAAGACCATGAGAGCTTTTCACCTGTTCCTAGGGACCCTGCTTCTGGACCAGCTCAACAAGCTCAAGGCCACATCAAGACGTTGACAGAACCATTGTGGGCCAAGCAGACATCCTGTCGTTTTCACAGTTAGTCCGCCTTACATGAGGGATGGGGGAGCTTTCAAGGCTTTAAGGGAACCCAGACCTCAATGTGCAGCCTGGAGTCAGCGTCTCCAGTTCCTTCTTCCTGCAGAGGGCCCTCTGTGTGTGGGCTGTACGTGTGTTCTCTCCACTCTAGTCACAGCTTTCTATAGCAGCTGGTCCTGGCAGATGTGTCTGCTGTGTTCCAGAATTTCCCAACTGAGACTTTTGTTTTGCCTCAGATTTTTCCTCTTTTAATTCTTTAACTGGCTGACAAAAAGAACACAATCAGTACCCTAGGCCAGTTAAAGAGGGCAGGAAGGACCAGAAATCCCTTTGCTCTGCAGATACTGAGAAATCTGACAGCATCCCTGTGAGAATGGGTCAGAAGTGAAGCAGGCTTCCCCACCAAAGCTGCACAGTGAAGTGAGCTCCCAGCTCCCCCTCAGGAACAGGCAGTCAGCTGACCATCCTTAGCTTGATCCGGGACCCAGTACTGTCATCTACTCCGTGCAGCTCTTCTGTCCCAGAAGCCCAAGGCGGACTGGGGCTGCATGCAGCAACCCAAGGAAACCATTGCTCAGGGAACAGTCCCTATCGCCCTCATCCCAGCCCTGACCTGCAACCTCAGGTGACCCAGCCAGTTGAGCACAGCACCTCCAAGGCAGCTTCTCCCGCCCTCTTACCCAGCCCAGGTCAGCTCCCTCCAAGACGGACCCACACTCCGCAGTGAGCCTAAGGCAGCGCTGCACCCTGGACCAACCTTCATGACAGAGACGCACCTGGAAACCACAATAGGACCGGACTGTCGCCCAACTTTGGGGAAGACGCACTTGTAAGAGACCAAAAGCCGGAAAGGGGTTTCCTGGACTGCTCCCAGTGGTGTTACAGCGCTGCAAACTACATTTCCCAGAAGTCTGTGCGAAAGAATCCCCGGAACCCAGGCTGGGAGAGTTTTAAGGTCTTGGACGTGTGTCTGGCTGCCTGCCGTAGAGGGTGGAAGGAAGAAGCACAGTGAGCAGGACCGCTATGTGCAATGACGCTGGTGTTCATCTCCAGATCCTCAACACGAGATTGTGAATGTGAGTCGAGTCTTTGACAGTAATATTCGCCTTGTGAGTTTTCTGGTCCATATATTATGATTTTAATATTACTAGAGCGTTTAAATATCACGTTGACTCAGTTTTACTTTAAAATAACGAAGCAATACACTATTGTGAGACTGAGAAGTATCTTTTAAAGATGATTTTGAAGCCAGCCGTGGTATGTCTGACCGTGCTCCTTGCTGCTCAGCGGTTACGGGACAAATGGACCTGGGAAGAAGGCTGGACTGAAAAATTCAAAGAGACCTTGTATCTAAGTAAAAAGGAAATGGCAACGCAAAACAGAATGAAACAAACACGGGTTGAAGCAGTTGAGTATAATGTCGACTTTGACTTAATATGCAGCCCCACAAATAAACAAATAAATAATCCTCATTCCTCTGTGCTGACACTCTGTGTGAGCCTTCCATGGATCTGACTCCACAGTTGTAAAACAGTGTTGTGTGAACATTGCTATCTCTGCAGCGTAGAGGACTGGTGAGGGAAAGAGCCGGAATAACCACTGAACAAAGTTAAACGTCTGACTCGCTGACAATTACTTGCAAAGATCTCCCATAATCCATCTCAGGAATTTGCCACCTGTCCTTCTGTCCCTTGAAAATTTCAACTAATAATCTATGTAAGCAATTTCGTTTTTGTGAGAGCGCTACTAGAATTTTACCATAGTCTCCACTGTTGTTCACAAAGTCAGATCAATATTCACCACCCGATGCACTAGGAGCTCGTGCTCACCTTCCAAGTGAAGGGACCCTGGTCCTGGATCACGGACTCGGGACTGAGACGCGGACAGCCCCAGTCTAGAATTTTCTATATTTCTGCCATGGGTATATGCTTCAGTTCCAATTCCACTTAGCTGTCACAGGCATGTTCCATGAAGTGTGACCCCACGGGGACTGTTAGGAGGGACACTGAACATCTGACCAGTGATATGGCGGAGCGGTTCTCTTTACGGTTCTTTAACAGTGCGGCACATGGCACTGCACATCCGACCTTGGTGTGGCAGTGCTGTCAGGTTCCACTTCCATCTTGGGACAGTGTCCGGCCCCATAGCACATTTTCCTTCTTTTGGGGGCTTTCCTAGAAGTATAGTTTTGAGCACCAAGCCGCTACAATGGGCCTCTGCCTTTCCAATGAAATTCCACTTCCGCAAGACAGAGACGTCCATGGATGTGCTCTTGGCTCAGAGCAAATTAATGTACGCTCTGTACAAAGTGCCAGGATTCCCGATATTCGAGTGAATCTCTCATACAGTTCCTGGAGATTTTACATTGTCTATTACTTTAAAGTCAGTGTGGTTTAGAATGATATTGGCATCTAACAGAGAGAGCCAAGATTCCACTAACATCTCTATCTTCATGAGTCAGTGAGTTTACTACTGAGATGGCAGGCAGAAGTGTGGATGAGGGATTAGAATAGGAGCACACACGATTCAAAGGAGAAACGTCAGCAGTACTGAACATCTGAGTGGACTCTGGGTAAGAACTCGGGAAAGTTGAATGCCTTCAGCTCAGTGTATGGCTTCCAGGGAGCCCCTCTGATGAGGAAGCCTGGTGCTTTCCTGCCTGCTTTACATACTAAACTCAGGGTATCTGGCTCACACCCAAACATTGCCCTGGCTATGATCAGTGTGACTTTTTCAAGCCTGAAAGAAAAAAAAAAATGTGATTTCTTATGTGTTTATAGACTGGCACTTCCTCTGCTGTTGTTTAAGAAATATATGCAGCTCTTATATAAGCTAGAGTTTTTTCATCCTGTGTGAGAGTATTTTTCAGGTTGCAGTAATAAAGAAAATTACCTTCAGAGCATATGAGACTGGATTTCTTCTTAAAGACATTTTTAGAGACACAAGAAAGTTTTCCTAAGCCCTCGCTACTCTGAGGAATATTTACTACCCTCGAGCAAATCTGGGAGCTGGTCTCTCAGTCTGCGGTGAATATTACATGTTTTACTCAAATCTCCACATCCCTTAACCTATTACTTCTTACCCTTAAAACGGCGCACGCCCTTAATCCCAGCACTCAGGAGGCAGAGGCAAGCGGATCTCTGAGTTTGAGACCAGCCTGGTCTACAAGAGCTAGTTCCAGGACAAGCTCCAAGGCTACAGAGAAACCCTGTCTCAAAAAAACCAAAAACCAAAATAAAAACAAAAAAGCTACGTGACTCTGCCAACTTTGTGAGCTTCTTTCTTAGTTCCTTCATTCCACTTAGTGCCCCCTCCATGTGTGGGGGTGAAGGGCAGCCAACTGGACCCTGGAAGACTCTCAGATTGACTCTTTCCCTCAGGAGCCATTGCTTCTCCACTCAGGGTGAGACATAACGAGACCCTTATGCAGCCATGCTTGTTGCAAGGCTGGGTTTAGCTTGTGTAAGGGTTGTCCAGGTAGTATTAGCCACAGCATGTCCGTGCGTGAGCTGGTACTGACGTTTCTAGCAGATACTCACTACATCTGACTTGGACGTTCTTTCCACTTCTCCCTCATGCGTCCTTGACTTTTGGAGTTAGAAGTGTGTAAGGGACTCCCTTACAATGTGTGATGTAGGTGTCACCTTTGGATTAGGGCCTCCACAGGCTATTATTCTCTGCACTCTGACTAACTGTGAGTCTGTGAGTTATTCTCTACCTATTTCCAGGGGGGCGTGGAGAGGTGCTGCTTCATAATTGTAACTTTGCTACTGTTATAAATTGTAATGTAAATATTTTTGAAGATAGAGGTTAGCCAAAGGGGTCCCAACCCACAGGCTGAGAATCACTGATTGAGGTCCTCTTCCAGTGCTGAAGAATCCTTTTTATGAACAACGGAGATGCAATTTACTTGAATGAAGTTTCCAGAGTGGAGGAGGTACGGTGTCAGACTAACCTAGCCTCTCCTACGCCATTTTATTCCCTATTTGTTTTATTTACTTTAAAATCTCCGATTTCAATGGAGGTGTAGTTTCTTGCCCTTGAAACCATTTCTACTCAGGCTATCTTTCAATTGTCAAAATTTAACAACCAGTTAATTATACAGGGCCTGACCATTAGGCCAGGGCTAGTAAACTTTTTTTTTTTTTAATAATTTTTTTTATTAAGAAAAGAAGAAAAAAACATAAACAAAAAACAAGTTTCCACCTCCTCCCAGCCTCCCATTTCCCTCCCCCTCCTCCCACCCTTCTCCCCCTCCTCCCACCCTTGTACCCCTCCCCCCACTCCTCTCCCCCTCCCTCTCCAGTCCACAGAGCAGTCCAGGTTCCCTGCCCTGTGGTAAGTCCTAGGTCCTCCCCCCTCCGTCCATATCTAGGAAGGTGAACATCCAAACTGGCTAGGCTTCCACAAAGCCAGCACATTAAGTAGGATCAAAACCCCGTGCCATTGTCCTTGGCGTCTCATCAGCCCTCATTGTTCGCCATGTTCAGAGAGTCCGGTTTTATCCCATGCTTTTTCGGTCACAGTCCAGCTGGCCTTGGTGAGCTCCCAGTAGATCAGCTCCACTGTCTCAGTGGGTGGGTGCACGCCTCGTGGTCCCGACTTCTTTGCTCATGTTCTCCCTCCTTCTGCTCCTCATTGGGACCTTGGGAGCTCAGTCCAGTGCTCCAGTGTGGGTCTCTGTCTCTGTCTCCATCCATCACCAGATGAAGGTTCTATGATGATATGCAAGATATTCGTCAGTATTGCTCTCGGATAGGGTCATTTCAGGTTCCCAATCCTCAGCTACCCAAGGAACTAACTGGGAACCTCATGTTGGGCACTTGGGAGCCCCTCTAGGGTCAAATCTCTTGCTCACCCTAAAGTGGTTCCCTTAACTAAGAATTGTGGTTCCGTGCTCCCCTATCCACCTTTCCTTTATCCCAATTCTCCTGATTCCCCAAATCCCCCCTCCTTCCCTTCTACCTTTTCTCTCCCCATCTCCCCTTACCCCCATCCCACCCCACCCCCAAGATCCTAATTTTCTCCCCGGCAATTGGGTCTACTTCCCTTAGCCAAGAGGATAACTATATGTTTTTCCTTGGGTTCACCTTCTTACTTAGCTTCTTTAGGTTCACCTATTGTAGACTCCGTGGCCCTAATTTATGGCTAGAAACCAATTATGAACGAGTACATCCCATGTTCATCTTTTTGGGTCTCGGACACCTCACTCAGGATAGTGTTTTCTATTTCCATCCATTTGCCTGCAAAATTCGAGAAGTCATTGTTTTTTACCGCAGCGTAGTACTCTAGCGTGTATATATTCCATACTTTCTTCATCCATTCTTCCATTGAAGGGCATCTAGGTTGTTTCCAGGTTCTGGATATTACAAATAATACTGCTATGAACATAGTTGAACAAATGCTTTTGTCATATGATAGAGCATCTCTTGGGTATATTCCCAGGAGTGGTATTGCTGGGTCCAGGGGTAAGTTGATCCCGAATTTCCTGAGAAACCGAAACACTGACTTCCACAGTGGTTGCACAAGATGGCATTCCCACCAGCAATGGATGAGGGTACCCGTTCCTCCACAGCCTCTCCAGCAAAGGTTATCCTTGGTGTTTTTGACTTTAGCCATTCTGACAGGTGTAAGATGATATCTCAAAGTTGTTTTGATTTGCATTTCCCTGATTGCTAAGGAAGTTGAGCACGACTTTAAGTGTCTTTTGGCCATTTGAACTTCCTCTGCTGAGAATTCTCTGTTCAGTTCAGTGCCCCATTTTTTAATTGGGTTAATTAGCATTTTAAAGTCTAGTTTCTTGAGTTCTTTATATATTTTGGAGATCAGATTTTTGTCTGTTGTGGGGTTGGTGAAGATCTTCTCCCAATCAGTAGGTTGCCTTTGTGTCTTATTGACTATGTCCTTTGCTTTACAGAAGCTTCTCAGTTTAAGTAGGTCCCATTTATTCAATGTTGCCCTTAATGTCTGTGCTTCTGGGGTTATACATAGGAAGCGATCTCCTGTGCCCAGCTCCTGTAGGGTACTTCCCACTTTCTCTTCTATCAGGTTCAGTGTGTTCGGGCTGATATTGAGGTCTTTAATCCATTTGGACTTGAGTTTTGTGCACGGTGATAGATAAGGGTCTATTTTCATTCTTCTACAAGATGACATCCAGTTGTGCCAGCACCATTTGTTGAAGATGCTTTCTTTCTTCCATTTTATACTTTTAGCTCCTTTATCGAAAATCAGGTGTTCATAGGTTTGTGGGATAAAATCCGGGTCTTCTATACGATTCCATTGGTCGACTTCTCTGTTTTTATGCCAGTACCACACTGTTTTCATTACTGTAGCTCTGTAATAGAGTTTGAAGTCAGGGATGGTAATGCCTCCAGAAGATCCTTTATTGTATAGGATTGTTTTGGCTATCCTGGGTTTTTTGTTTTTCCATATAAAGTTGATTATTGTCCTCTCCAGATCTGTGAAGAATTTTGATGGGATCTTGATGGGGATTGCATTGAATCTATAAATAGCCTTTGGTAGAATTGCCATTTTTACTATGTTGATCCTCCCAATCCAAGAGCAAGGGAGGTCCATCCATTTTTTGGTATCCTCTTCAATTTCTTTCTTCAATGCCTTAAAGTTCTTGTCAAATAGATCTTTCACTTCCTTGGTTAGATGTACCCCAAGATATTTTATGCTGTTTTTGGCTATTGTGAATGGTGAAGCTTCTCTGATTTCCCTCTCTGCTTCCATATCCTTTGTGTATAAGAGGGCGACTGATTTTTTGGAGTTGATCTTGTATCCTGCCACATTACTAAAGCTGTTTATCAGCTGTAGGAGTTCTTTGGTGGAGTTTTTGGGGTCGCTTATGTACACTATCATATCATCTGCAAATAACGAAAGTTTAACTTCTTCCTTTCCAATTCGAATCCCCTTGATTCCATTATGTTGTCTTATTGCTATTGCTAGAACTTCAAGCACTATATTGAAGAGGTATGGCGAGAGTGGACAGCCTTGCCGTGTTCCTGAGTTAAGTGGGATGGCTTTGAGTTTCTCTCCGTTTAATTTGATGTTAGCTGTCGGCTTGCTGTATATAGCTTTTATTATATTTAGGTATGACCCTTGTATCCCTAATCTCTCCAAGACTTTTAACATAAATGGATGTTGAATTTTGTCAAATGCTTTTTCAGCATCTAATGAAATGATCATATGGTTTTTTTCTTTCAGTTTATTTATATGCTGGATTACATTGATAGATTTTCGTATGTTGAACCAGCCCTGCATCTCAGGAATGAAGCCTACTTGATCATAATGGATAATTTTTCGGATGTGTTCTTGGATTCGATTTGCCAGTATTTTGTTGAGGATTTTTGCGTCGATATTCATGAGTGAGATTGGCCTGTAGTTCTCTTTCCTGGTTGAGTCTTTGAGTGGTTTTGGTATCAGAGTAATTGTGGCTTCATAAAAGGAGTTTGGTAATGACCCTTCTGTTTCTATCTTGTGGAATACATTAAGGAGTATAGGTATTAGATCTTCTTGGAAGATCTGGTAGAATTCCGCATTGAAACCATCTGGTCCTGGGCTTTTTTTGGTAGGGAGGTTTTTGATAACCTCTTCTAATTCTTCGCGACTAACAGGTCTATTTAGATTGTTCACCAGGTCCTGATTTAACTTTGGTATATGATATTTATCTAAAAAAGTATCCATTTCCTTTACATTTTCCAATTTTGTGGCATATAGGCTTTTGTAGTAAGATCTAATGATTCTCTGAATTTCCTCTGTGTCTGTGGTTATGTCCCCCTTTTCATTTCTGATCTTATTAATTTGCAAATTCTCTCTCTGCCGTTTGATTAGCTTGGATAGTGGTTTGTCAATCTTGTTGATTTTCTCCAGGAACCAGCTTTTTGTTTCATTGATTTTTTGTATTGTTTTCTGTGTTTCTATTTTGTTGATTTCAGCCCTCATTTTGATTATTTCCAGTCTTCTACTCCTCCTAGGTGAGTCTGCTTCTTTTTTTTCTAGAGCTTTCAGGTGGGCTGTTAAGTCTCCAATGTGAGCTTTCTCTGTTTTCTTTAAGTGGGCACTTAGTGCTATGAACTTTCCTCTTAGGACTGCTTTCATAGTGTCCCATAAGTTTGAGTATGTTGTTTCTTTATTTTCATTGAATTCCAGGAAGACTTTAATTTCTTTCTTTATTTCTTCCTTAATCCAGCTATGGTTCAATAGTTGACTGTTCAGTTTCCATGACTTTGTATGCTTTCTGGGGGTAGCATTATTGTTGAATTCTAACTTTAATCCATGGTGATCTGATAAGACACAGGTGGTTACTAATATTTTTTTGTAACTGTGGATGTTTGCTTTGTTACCGACTATGTGGTCGATTTTCGAGAAGGTTCCATGAGCTGCAGAGAAGAAGGTATATTCTTTCCTATTTGGATGGAATGTTCTATAGATGTCTGTTAAGTCCATTTGATTCATTACCTCCACTAATTCTCTTATTTCTCTGTTAGGTTCCTGTCTGATTGACCTGTCCATTGGTGAGAGAGGAGTGTTGAAGTCTCCTACTATTAGTGTGTGCGGTTTGATGGCTGCCTTGAATTTTAGCAATGTTTCTTTTATGTACGTGGGTGCTTTTATATTAGGGGCATAGATGTTCAGGATTGAGACTTCATCCTGATGAACTGTTCCTGTTATGAGTATAAAATGCCCCTCTCCATCTCTTCTGATTGATTTAAGTTTAAAGTCAACTTTGTTAGAGATTAGTATGGCCACACCTGCCTGTTTCTTAGGTCCATTTGCTTGATAGGCCTTTTCCCAGCCCTTTACTCTGAGTAGGTGCCTGTCTTTGTGGTTGAGGTGTGTTTCTTGTAAACAGCAGAATGTTGGATCCTGTTTTCTTATCCAATCTCTTAGCCTGTGCCTTTTTATAGGTGAGTTGAGTCCATTGACATTAAGTGATATTAATGACCAGTGGTTGTTAACTCCGGTCATTTTTTTTTAGTCGTAGAGTTTGTGTGTTTCCCTTCTTTGTTTTGTGTTGGTGAAGGGTCTCTAGATGTCTGAGTTATTGTGGTCATTGTTGGACTCCTTGGTTAGTGATTTTCCTTCAATTACTTTCTGTAAGGCTGGATTTGTGGCTGCGTATTGTTTAAATTTGTTTTTATCCTGGAAAATTTTATTTTCTCCATTTATAGTGAATGAAAGCTTGGCTGGGTATAGTAATCTGGGCTTGCACCCATGGTCTCTCAGTTTCTGCAGTACATCTATCCAGGACCTTCTGGCTTTCATGGTTTCCATGGAGAAGTCAGGTGTAAGTCTGATAGGTTTACCTTTATAAGTAATTTGGCCTTTTTCCTTTGCAGCTCTTAATATTCTTTCCTTATTCTGTATGCTTTGTGTTTTGATAATTATATGGCGAGGGGATGTTTTTTTTTGATCCAGCCTATTCGGTGTTCTGTATGCTTCTTGCACCTTCATAGGAAAATCTTTCCTTAGGTTGGGAAAGTTTTCTTCTATAATTTTATTAAATAGATTTTCTGGACCATTGAGCTGCCCTTCTTCTCCTTCTTCTACTCCTATTATTCTTAGGTTTGGTCTTTTTATTGTGTCCCATATTTCCTGAATGTTTTGTGATGAGAGTTTGTTGGACTTGCTGTTTTCTTTGATCAGTGTGTTTATTTTCTCTATGGTATCTTCAGAATCCGAGAGTCTTTCTTCTATCTCTTGTATTCTGCTGGTTATGCTTGTTTCTGTAGTCTCTATTCGTTTACCTAGATTTTCCATGTCCAGACGGCCCTCTGTTTGTGTTTTCTTCTTTGCCTCTATTTCAGTTTTCAGGTCTTGAACTGTTTCCATTATCTGTTTGATTGTTTTTCCTTGGTTTTCTAGGGTATCATTCACTGATTTATTCAATTCTTCAAACTTTCTGTTATATTTCTCATCCATTTCTATAAGGGCGTTTTTTACATGCTGTTTAAGGGTGTCAATCACTTTCATGAAGTCAATCTTTTCTCCTTCCTCTTGATTAAGGGGTTCTTGTCCTCCCGTTGAGAGGTCGCTTGTTTCTGGTAGCTTCATGTTGCTTTTCAGCTTGTTGGGCGAATTCTTGCCTTGACGTCGGCCCATCTCTTCTTTCAAATGCTCCCTATGGATCTTCTTTTACCGGATTAGGTCTCCTTGCCTTCCAAACGCTGTCTCTCCCCAATGTTGGCTCTCCCAATGCTGGGTCTCCCCAATGCTGGGTCTCCTGGCGCCGAAAGATCAGGCCTCCGTGCTGGTTGGGCAGCTCGCAGACAAAGCGCCTACCCCGCCCAATGCTGGGTCTCCTGGCGCCGAAAGATCAGGCCTCCGTGCTGGTTGGGCAGCTCGCAGACAAAGCGCCTACCCCGCTTGGTGCAGGCAGGCCACAGAAACAAAGGAACTGCTGCCCGCCCGGGAGCCCCGGGTACTCGGACCCAGCGCCCAGATAGGCTGCGCTGGGCGATGCCACGCGCCAAAAGAGGGCAGTGGGGGCGAAGTGGGGAGGGCTCTGGACGGAAGCTGGGTGGGCCAGGAAGAAAGAGGCAGCAGAGAGCCCAAGCAGGACAGGGGGCCAAGAAACCCCCGAGCTCCCCGTCCCAGGCTGGCGCCGTGGGCCAGAAACTCACCCCAATGCTGGGTCTCCTGGCGCCGAAAGATCAGGCCTCCGTGCTGGTTGGGCAGCTCGCAGACAAAGCGCCTACCCCGCTTGGTGCAGGCAGGCCACAGAAACAAAGGAACTGCTGCCCGCCTGGGAGCCCCGGGTACTCGGACCCAGCGCCCAGATAGGCTGCGCTGGGTGATGCCACGCGCCAAAAGAGGGCAGTGGGGGCGAAGTGGGGAGGGCTCTGGACGGAAGCTGGGTGGGCCAGGAAGAAAGAGGCAGCACCCGGGGAGTAGAGGCCCTGCAGAGAGCCCAAGCAGGACAGGGGGCCAAGAAACCCCCGAGCTCCCCGTCCCAGGCTGGCGCCGTGGGCCAGAAACTCACCCCAATGCCGGGTCTCCTGGCGCCGAAAGATCAGGCCTCCGTGCTGGTTGGGCAGCTCGCAGACCGCTAGTAAACTTTTCATTCAGAGGTCAGTCCAGCGAGCTGTCATGGCCAGTCTTGTTAAAAGCCATGATGGCTAGTTTTATGTCAACCTGAAGCAGGCTACAGTCATTTAAGAGATGGGAACCTCAATTTGGGAGAATGTTTCTCTAAGATCTGGTTGTAGACAAGACTACAGGGCAACTTCTTAATGATTGATGTGGGATGGCCCAGTCCATCTGGCATGCCGTAAGAAAGCCGCCCGAGCACTCTCAGAGAACAAACCAGTCAGCAGCACCCCCACTCTCTACAGCAGTTCTGGCCTCCAAGTTCCTACCCAGTTTGGACTCCTGTTCTGACTCCCTTGGATGATGAAAAGCATTGTGGGACCCTCTGCCAATTAAAGCCTTTTCTCCCCAAACTTGTCACGGTGTGAAACGTGATCCTATCAAGAAAAACCTGGAGTCAGATATCAGGGCAAAAGCTGAAAGATCAGAGAGGCAAAAGAGCGGCCACACTTCTTACCTCTCCGAATCCCCAGACCGAAAGGGGGTGATCCTTACACTGAATGGGGGAATCCTGTCTCACCAAATCCTAAGACTGAAAATAGGGGGGATGGTCCTGTCTCTGTGAAACCTCACAATGAATGGGCCTAAGATCCAGTCTCTACTGTGTTGTCAGAGGTTGCTCATTCATTCCCAGCCACCCTGACCTGAAATATTCAAACACAAACCCTATTAATTACAACACTGCTTGGCCAATGACTCTAATGTATTCCTAGAAAGCTCTTACATTTTAAATTAACCCATTTCTATTATTTTCTATTTTACTATGAGGCTTGTGGCCTACCAGCAAGATTCTGGCTGCCTGCTCATGTCTTTCTCCTTTGGTGGCTACATAGCATCTCAATGACTCATCCAACTTTCTCCCAGCATTCTGTTTAGTTTTCCCACCTAGCTCTATTCTGCCCTATCATGGGCCAAAGCAGCTTCTTTATTCATTACCTAAAAAAGCAACACATATATAGAAGGAATTCCCACACCACCACAGGCCTTATATTCCTGTCACCACTTCCCTAGTGCTGGGATTAAAGGCATGTGCCTCTCAAGTGCTGAGGTCAAAGGCATGAGTCTCCCATGTGTTAGGATCAAAGACATAGGATCCTAAGTGATGGGATCAAAGGTCTATGTACCACTGCCTGGCCTCTGTGGTTAAATAGTGGCTAGCTCAACCCCCTGATCTCAAGGTGAGCTTTATTTGTCAGGACACAAACAATATATAGAACACTTTTACATTTTCGTCTAAACAAAAAGCAAAGGTTTTATTTAACATAGAAAAACTATATACAATAAGTACAATAACTATACACAAATATATATATATATAGGCAGTAATCACATTAACAATGTGAATCCATTAGCATTTGACAAATTCAGAGAAAATACTCCATTATGTATCTTATCTTGGTAAGTCCAACTACTGCTAATATTTTTAGAACTGCCCCAGCACCTTTAGCTCCCTTGAGGACTAAGGAAGTATTTTCTCAAGTAATGTATAAATCTTCCCTATCTTCTGTTGATATGGGATTCAAGGAAACATTAAAATAGGCACAATAAACTTGAGATTTTCTCTCCTGTTTTCAAGTAATGTATGATTTGGGAAATGATTTTTTTAAATTCAATTACCTCTTTTTAACTATAAAACATTTTTGGACATTTATCATTAATTTGGTTGTTGCTCTTGGTTTATTTTTTATTTTAATCATTCTCTTTCCAGTCCTCTGCATAAATTAAGACTTGCCTGTCTCATAGTCCTTCGTGATGTTCATGAACTTCAATTTAAAAACAAAAAAGATGCTGGGAGCCATGTGGATTTCTTGGGGGTTCCTGAGAACAGCCTGAACAAACTCTGCTTGTTGCAAGGCGCTCGAGAATCTGACCCATTTTTGGCAAGGCCCATGGCTATGACCCCAGGAGCACTCTTCTTGCTTCTTTTATACAAATTATTGCTGGTTAATTTGAGCTTCACTTTCTTAGAGCTATGGATGAAATGGCTATTTACAAAAGGAAAACCTTCCCCCTGAAGACTCTCCTCTGGGTGAACCAGAAGGGATGTTGTTAAAAATACAGAGTGCATTTGAGTTAGCCCCTAAAGTCTTTGATGTTTCAGGTGTGAACATGAATTCAGGCTTCTTAAGAACAGGATGTTAAATGCACCTTGTGACTATCCTGAAAGCGTCACAGGAGTTCAGGACAATATTACAAATTTGCATAACTGTTGTAGATAGAATGATTTTAACCACAAGAATCTTAGAGAAATGTTAATAAATAGATGATATCAAGGGTTAATGGAGCAGTCTAGGAACAGGGAATGAGGCAGAATCACAGAAACCCACAATGCTCTCATCTTTAATAGCTGTGCCAATACTGTAGAAAGTTGGGAGGAGAAACACATGAGAATAAGAGATAAGCGGTGCCAGCTATAAAGAGTAAGCTTTTTAGTTATGTAGCTTACAAGATGATAGGAAAACTCCTGGTATATTCCCTATAGGAGATATTAGAGTACAGAATGAAGAACGAATTGGTCCAACCTCAGCTGATGAGTTGATTATGATGAGTATAGATTTGACCAGAGTGAAACATAACCGCTAGGGGCAAAATTATCTTTCTGTAACCACAAATGCAGCCAGCTAAACACACTGTTCTATCAGTATGTGTGCCTAGTTAGAAAACGTCCTCTGTTGTTTGCTAGATCGCTTGTGCTTCTAATATTAAAGCTATGAATCATATAGGTAATGATTAGCAGTGGGAAGGTTGGGGCTGGAAAGGGAATGAGGTGAGGGAAAAAGTTGGCAGGTATTGTAATTATTATTAGAAACTTAAGAGAATAAATAAGATTGAAAAAATGTTTAGGCAAACTATTGAAACTGTAAAAATAAAAATGGTGCAGGCTCTCTGGGCCACTTGTTTGAAACAGAAGGTCAGAGTTTTGTCACTGAGCTGACTTTACACACCCGTTCCAGGTCATCAGACCCGCTGGGAATTAGGAGATAGTCCCCCAGAACTCTTGCTTTTAAATCAACCCATATTCCTTATCTATGCTTTGTCATGTGGCTCATGGCTTATTATCTCATTTTCTACACATCCTGCTTCCTTGTTGGCTGGCTGGCCTCTCCTCATGACTCCTCTTTCTGCCCTTGTTTCTCCCGGCCCTCACAGAATTTCTAGTCAGAATGATTCATTTGATGCGTTTTATGGGCTGAAGAAGGGTAAACTTTTAAGACATTTGTAGGATTTCTCTCCAGTATGAACTATCATGTGTCCAATAAGCTTATAAAGATTAACAGTCTTTGCCACATTCCCCATACTTTTAGAGACTGTGCTCAGAATGAATTCTCTCTCTCTCTCTCTCTCTCTCTCTCTCTCTCTCTCTTTGTTGCCTAAGGGATGAAGATGAGTAAAATCATTTACCAGCTCTTCACCCTTGATGGTTTCTCTCCAGTGTGCTGTCTGAAGTTCTTGAAGGTGTGTAAAGTAGAAAAGCATTTCCACACTCAGCACACTTGGAGGGGTTAGCTTCAGAATGGAGTGTTTGATGTCATCTAAGGCATGAAAAGGAAGAAAACCATTTGCCACACTCTTCACAATGCTATGATTTCTCTGCAGTATGAACTTTCTTGTGTCTCCAAAGGGATGAGCTATTACGAAAGGCTTCATGACACTGTTCACACTTGTAAGGTTTCTCTCCAGTGTGAATTGCTTGATGTCCCCGAAGACTCCTGGAACAGGAAAAGCGTTTTCCACATTCTCCGCATTTATAAGGACTGTCTTCAGAATGGATTATTTGATGGCGTCTGAAGAACAAGGATGAGTAAAAACAGCTGCCACACTCTTCACACTTGTAGGGATAGTCTTCCGAGTGAACTGCCTGATGCCGTCTGAGGGTTGAAGATGAGAAAAAACAGCTCCCACACTTTTTACACTCGTAGGATTTCTCTGCAGTATGAACTCTCTTGTGTTTCCAAAAGGTTGAGTATTTACGAAAGGTTTTGTGACATTCTTCACATTTGTATGGTTTCTCTCCAGTATGAATTGCATGATGTTCCCGAAGACTCCTGGAACAGGAAAACCATTTGCCACATTCTACACACTTATAGGGACTGTCTTCAGAATGGATTGTTTGATGTCGTCTAAGGGATGAAGATGAGGAAAAACATTTGCCACACTCCTCACACTTGTATGGTTTCTCTCCAGTATGAACTGTCTGATGTTCTTGAAGGTGTGCAAAGTAGGAAAACTTTTTGCCACACTCTGCACACTTGTAGGGATTGTCTTCAGAATGGATTGTTTGATGTCGTCTAAGGGATGAAGATGAACAAAAATACTTGCCACACTCTTCACACTTGTAGGCTTTCTCTGCAGTATGAGCTGCCTTGTTCCCAAAGAGAAAGGCAGGCTTAGTAAATCCTTTTCCATTCAGTTCACACTGGTATGACTTCTCTGCAAGATGAACTTTCATGTGTCTCCAATAGGATGAGTGATAACGAAAGGCTTTGTGACATTCTTCACACTTGTATGTTTTTTCTCCAGAATGAATTATTTGATGCACCTGAAGTCGTAGAGAACAAGAAAAACTTCTTCCACAATCTTCACATTTGTAGGGATTTTCTCCACAATGAGTTCTTTGATGTTGCTTAAGGAATGAGGGATAGCAAAAGGATTTGCTACATTCTTCACACTTGTAGGGTTTCTCCCCAGAATGAATCCTTTGATGTTGTTTCAGCATTGAAAGATAGTAAAATGATCTGCCACATTCTCCACACTTGTAGGTTTTTTCATCAGTATGATCTTTCTGGTGTATAAAAAGTGATGAGTGAGTATTGAAGGCCTTGTGACATTCTTTACACGTGTAGGGTTTTCCTCCAGTGTGAAGTCTCTGGTGTATGGAAAGTGCTTTATAAGAACTAAGGGCCTTACCACATTCTTCACACTTGTAGGGTTTCTCCCTTGTATGAAGTCTCTGGCAGTGACTATGTAGTGAGTTATAATCAACATTGGATGTTGTTCCTGTTAAGCAAAGTTGAGATATGAAGAAAAGCTAGGAAATATTCATCATACTTACAGTACTTTTATATGGAGAGATTTATTCATACATATTGAAACAGCAGTGACAAACTACAGTATATTTCAAACCAATAGGCAGTGAGGATGAAGGATAAAATATCGTAGCTAGAAATAATTTATACTCATAGTAGGATAATAGGCACAACAAAATAGAGCACAGGCAAAATTGCTAACTAAGTTGTAAGAGCATTTTACTAGCATAAATAAGCCTATTAAACAATAGAGATATTATCTGTTTATGAAATTATAAAGTATTCAAGCCTTAAACAAAGTTAATTGTGATTGTGTGATTCTGAGTCATCATCAAAATACAAAATTTTTATCATCCACATAGAGTTTTATTTTGAAAGGATATGCTGTACAAAAAGTCCACTGCTGAGAGCTGCAGACCCACAAACCCTGAACTTTCTATGACCTTTTGGCTGCTGGAGGTAAACATCTTGTTTTTTTATGCTTATAGCTGCTCTGAGCACAGAACCCTCATGAGTTCCTGATAACAAGGATGTGGTTTCCGGTGGACTTGCAGTGAAAATCCTGAGAGCTAGGGTGTGGCTACTAGTCAAGGAGGGCACTATATAAGCTGCCTTGGAACTTAATAAAATTGGCATTCTTGCTTCAAGAGTGACCCATGTTGCTGGTGTTCTTTAATCCCTAGGCCCTTGCCAACTCTGGTTCCAGGTGGTACAGGCACCACAGTCCACAAGATGAAATAATATAGCTCAAAAATTCAGGACAAGATTTTATGTTTTATTTGGAGGACAGGAAAATATATATCTGAAACATATCAAGTCATGATAAAAAGAAAAAAAAGCTTCAGGCTCACCTGTGAATTAGAGTAGTTTTGCTGAGACAATATATTTGTCAACTAATAGATGAAAAAAATGAGTTATTTCCTCTTTTGTTTAAATTTGCTTTTTCAACATAAGGTTTCTCTGTGTAGATCTTGTTATCCTGGAACTGATTTTCTAAACCAGGCTGGCTCAAACTCAGAGATTCATCTTCCTCTGGCTGCAAGTTCTGGGACCAGTGGAGTAGACCACCATGCCCAAGCAATAAATTTATGTATTTGTAAGATTTATTCATTTACAAGAATGAACAGATATTAGGCCCTAAGTGAGAGAGACAATGAACAATGTATGAAAACAGGAGACTTGTGTTTACCCATGAAGTAGAAATTCACAAAGCAGAGATCATGGATACTTTATAATCCTACACTGTCCTTCACCCTGTGCTTTATCAATGTGTTTTATCCATCCACCAAAATATATAGGGAATGTATAACAAATGATATTAGGCTATACACACCTCCAAAATAATACAAAAAAAATCAAACTGCAAAGTAAAGAAAAATTTTGAACCCACAAAAGTTTGAAAGCTTAGATCCTCCTGGCTACAGACAGTTTTAATCTTCAAATATATTTCTACAAAGGGCATACATTCTAAATCCTTATTACTGAATGTATGATAAAGAACAATTTAGAAAATATCTTCATCAAAGACTAAGAACTCTGATGGGAATCACTTTCCTCAACATGAGTGTAAGTGACTTGAAAGAAATATGTGAACTTAGTTTTTTACAATGGTTTCACACCTAGACATTTAGAAAGGCGTGCATTTTTTCTGATGTTTAGAAAATAGTACAGAGTCTGTTATTGAAATTCCCAAAGGGACTGTGTGGATCAGTGAAATCATTTAAAAAGATACCGAAGATATAACTGAGGTTATATCTCTGATAAATGGGTTAAATTATTTAGATTAATTATATAAATAAAAGGCAAAACCTTTAAAGCTTGAAGGAAGTCACTTTAGGCCTGTCTGTGTAAGACAGTTATGGAGAGGAGACTTAAAGATAATATACTTAGTGATCGAAATTTATCATCCCTAAGGTTATAAAGTTTTATTCATGTTGAAGAAAAACACTGAATTAAAGAATACTATCTAGTCACTTATGTCTTTGTTAACTTTGTTAAACTGCACCCACTTGGAGAAACTGAGTCATGACAAGAACAACTAATTGTCCATCTTTTTATTCTTACAGGTTTCCCTTAAAAAGGCCAGGCTTCCTCATCTCCTCTAACTGTATTCCTTCTGATTTATCAAGCTTCTGAACGTAGGTCAGGGGCACTGATTTAGCTTTTATGCAGCGACGATATAAAGAGCTGGGGAGAGTGAAGTTCCCAGAGCCTCCACGGACTGTATTCATATTTAAAGTTTATTTCAGTATAAGACAGCTTCAGTTCAGTAACTGGAAATTCTAGGGCTGAAATTTTTAACAGAGATAAGTTATTTCCATTTAGCATATCCTAATCTGATAAAATTCACTAATTTACAGTAAGATGTTAGAACGAAGACAATTGAGAACTAAGAGTTATTGAGTCACCTACTGAGAGATTAAACATACTTAGTCTTCCCAAAATTGTGTTTATAGTCATAGTCAGTACAAATGTAATTCATGTACAGAGACAATATTAGAGGGAGAGAAAAATTTATACAGCCTTCAATTATACAATCCTCTGTACGTGTTGTCAAAGTTAAGCAGGGAACGGACTGTCCAAATTGACTCGTGCTTGTCTGAATTTTATCCAATTGCTCCGCACCCCCAACGTGTTCTAATCAACAGAACTGATACTGTCCAGCCTCTGTCACTGCCTGCCTCTGTTTGATGGAATTGTGGGTTTGACTTTAAAAACTCAATCATTCTCACTTTGGTTTAGACATCTTTCTGGCATGAGTCTGCTCACAAGCCCAGCAAATACATGAGTCTTCTGCATAGAACAGCATTTCCCTGAGTCTTCATTACAATGTAGATTTAAAAAATAAAAAACCTTGGAGATTTGCAGAAAAACATACACAGCCCACGATGGGGGAATTACAAAGCTTAGGAGAACTAAACCACCATGAATGTCTGAGACATCTTCCTTTGATAACAAAGACGTGACGGAGAGATTATCTCCACAACAACACCTTCTTTCAACACACATGGGAAAACCTGCTTTTTAGCTCCCTGAACCATCTCATTCCTACACACCTGGGTGCACAGTGGCTGTTGCTTGTATCTTCCCATCCCCAGGTCCTTGTGTTTGCTCCAGAAATGTCACCAGGTGTGGCTTAGAGAGGACAAGACCTGTTTGTAGAAAAGGGAACAAGATTGTTGGAGTGTTCTTGTACTGGAAACTGACATGGCCCTTCCAGTACATTCTATAAGGAAAGAGATATGAAATAAATGACTACAGACAATCAGTTCCATACACGTTTCCTCCCAGGACCACTACAGCACACGAAGGAATGTACAATTTCCAGATTTTGAGTCTCATTGAAAGGGGAAAAGATTAAAATTTGTAGGAATTTTGCAGAGTCACTATATCTGGGGTAGACATTAGGATGAATACTTTTCACTGCATGTAGGGTAAACTTTAGAATGAATATTTGCTTTCTAGATGTACTTTGATCATGGAGAATCAATGCGGAGAACAGTAAGGGATCTTTGTGGAATACAGCGATTGTTTCTGTGATTTGTACACTTGTTTCCTGAAGGGACACTGCGCCTTCGCATGACTGTGGTCACGTGATGCCTCTGGCACACCTGAGGCTCTTAGATTAGTCCATATTACAAATGTCGTAGAGTAACGGACTAAAGACATGAGGCATGTGATGCTTTCCTTTAGAGAGACAAATACATTAGGTTAGGACCTTGGTGTGAGGAAGTACTTTAGCCAATAAACAACATTGTGTAAGAATAAGTAGCCAGGTGGTGGTGGCGCACACCTTTAATCCCAGCACTCGGGAGTCAGAGGCAGGCGGATCTCTGTGAGTTCAAGGCCAGCCTGGTCTACAACAGCTAGTTCCAGGACAGGAACCAAAAAAGCCACGGAGAAACCCTGTCTCGAAAAATCCAAAGGAAAAAAAACAGTAAATATGCCTTTGTATGCCGGCTGTTCAGCATTCAGTTCATCACAGGCGGGACCTTCCTGCTGCCAGACAGGCCTTAAACTTTCATTTTGGCCAACCCATGCAGCACAGAACACCCCAACTAAAACTGGGTTGCGAAATATTTTAATCAACAAGTACGCTCCGTGCCTCATGGCATTGAATTTCTAGCAGTCCCAGTAGACATACTATTGGGTGAAATACACGTTTAACACTGACAGTTCAAACACACAGCGAGAAACACTGGAAAGCTTTGAGGTATGGAACGACCACTCTAATTTTTCTGAAAACGAAGGATATGAAACTGACTGTGGAAATGCTCTCATGAGAAACCACACAAAGAGAGGAAGCTATATGTTGATGGTGAACTAAGAAGTCACTATAGAGGAGATGCTCACCCAGGAAATCAAGGTGGCTGTAATTCTCCAGCATCACATCCCTGTACAGATTCCACTGAGCGGGCTCCAGACATTCCCTCTCTTGGGGAGAGAACTCAATGGCCACATCCCAGAAGGACAGCATTTTCTGCAAGAAAAACCAGTGAATGATAATTAATTAAAACCACAAATAATAATATAAATACCAAGATGCATTGGGCTGGATAGTTTTCCTGTCAACTTGACACTAGCTAGGGTCATTTGAGAAGAGAGAAACATAACTGAGAGGGTGCCTCCCTAAGACCACCCTGTAGGGAAGCCTATGGCATTGTCTTAATTAGTGACTGACATTAGACAGCACAACCCATCACGGGTGATGCCGCCACGGGCAGGTGACCCTATATGCTATAAGAAAGCAGAATAATGTGGAATAGTGTGATATGCTTGTATTCTACACACTGAATGAACAGAGAGTGGGCTCATCCTTGGGGAAGACCAGTTCCCCCTCTCTCAGCAATTTTTTTTGGCACATATTGTATTGGCCAGTTTGGTGTGTCAACTTGACACAAGCCAGAGCCATCAGAGGAAGGAGCCTCAGCTGAGGAAAGTCCTCCATGAGATCCAGCTGTAAGGCATTTCTCAATTAGAGGTCAATGGGGGAGGGCCCAGCCCTCAGTTGGTGGTGCCATCTCTGGGCTTCTGGTCCTGGGTTCTGTAAGAAAGAGGCAGAGCAAGCCAGAAGAAGCAAGCCAGTAAGTAGTTCCCCTCCATGGCCTCTGCATCATCTCCTGCCCCCCAGGACCCTGTCCTGACTTCCTTCAGTGATAAACAGTAATACTGAAGTTTAAGCTAATACTCCCCCCCCCCCCCCAACTTGCTTTTTGGTCATGATGTTTTGTCACAGCAATGTAAACCCAGGATACATACACTTTATTTGTTAGCTTGGGTTTTTTTTTTTTTTTTTGCTTTATTTTTCCAAACAGGGTTTTTCTGTGTAGCCCTGGCTGTCCTGGAATTCACTCTGCAGACTAGGCTGGCCTTGAACTCAGAAATCTGCCTACCTCTGCCTCTCGAGTGCTGGGACTAAAGGCATAAGCCATCACTGCTGGGTGGTTTTATATACATCTTTAGGGGTAGTACCACATGAAACTCTCATCTACAGGATATCACGGATATTAATGTTGTCAGTGTTCAGGCACTCCTACTATTGGGGTATCACGTCTCTCCCTTGGAGGCTAGCAAAGCATCTTCTAGTACTATGAACACTCGTCCGTAGGCCGGAGGTTCTCTTCTCTGGTCAGACGGAGGATTGTGTCTAAAGTGCACGGTGTTTTCAGCACTAGGAGGAGGGAGGAGCCATGCTCAAGACTTTCGGTGCAAGGGAAAGGTCTACTCTGTAAGGAATGATTACACTAACAACGTCTGTTAACAAAGGGCAGGGTTAAGCAACAATGAGGATGTTGCCAGTACATCTTCAAATCAAAGCAGACTGGAGACATTTGGGGAGTAGAACACTTATTTCTCAGGGAAAAGCAACTGACACACAGTGCAAGTGTCTTTGTACCTCAGGGAGCATGTTCCAAAATCTACAAGGGAGAAAACAAAAACCAGAGTTTCTACTCCTTTTTTTTTTTTTTTAAAGAATGATATTGCCTACAGCAGGGCAACTTGGTCACGAGGGAAACGGCATACATCGGGACAGAGGGAAGATGAAAAGGCTGTTCTCTGAGAGAACTAGAGCAGGTCCCAACAGAGAACTCACTAAAAGACCACTCCCTGATAGAGCCCAGCAGAAGGGGACACCGTTCCACACAGGGAAGTGTTTGCTGTCCTGGGACTAGCCTCCTGTGAGACGCTGTAAGCAGGATAGCACTAGGAGGGTTTGTTCCCGATACTGTTAATAGCAAACATTCCAGAGGACTATGAAACTGGCAAAATTCATTTTTTTTGGAGAAGAAATGCAAATGATGTCTGGTCGGAGATGAAAAATCTGTCATTCATTAAAAACTGCTACACATTCTTACTACCGTTGGGAGGTCGAAATCTGCCCTCCACTTGAATAGAGGCTGTCCCTAGAACAACAGAATGGACAGAGTCGATGTTCTGAGAACTCTGGTATCACCTCTCATTGTCCCTAAGAGATGTCTTTTCAGAGAGCCAGACAAAACCAAACATTTGCAGGGCACTGGTGGGAAGTCCAAGTCAGATGCCAAGAGAGGACCGGCTACCTGGTCAGGTTCTTAAGCACCAACAGTGACCCTCCATTCGCAGCAGCCTGTGGACCGATGAAAGCACCTAGGGCTAAAATGCAACGCACACGCCATTCAGTAGCAGCTCCTAGATCTCTGTCCCAGTTCTTTATCCAACAAACGCGGAATGCAACATCATTAATTTTTCGCTTTAAGCTACCATTTTTTGGAATACTATGGCTCAAAGAATGGAATTGGAACCATGAAAAAAGCACTGGGGACTAAATGCAATGTCCTTTATGGAAAACATGGATGATAGAATGAGAATTTAGTTTAAAAATAAATGTCACATGCTCTGTACATTCGCTGTGCAAATGTCGCTGTGAATTTTAACAGCCTGCATATTGTTTCTGAGTCTTCAGAAAGCAACAGCAAGAGGAGTGTCTCACATATAGTAACAGGTCTGACTCGTGTTTAAAATAGATTCTGCAAAGAAGAGAACAATGGGGTGCAGTTTTTAAGAGAATAGGCAGGACAAACAAGCACAACTTTGAACTCAGCATATGTAACTGATATGTTACTACTTGTAAAAGGACTATGGAGGACACCATGGCAGACACTTCTATAACCCGAACTGACAACGTAATGAAAACATGTGCTGCTCAGGTTTATTCCTTGCATGTGTTTGACCCCTGCTCAAATCTTTTGCAAGGTCTCTCCATGGCCTCTGACATAATCATATAGATCGATCGGCAGGAACCGATCGATCATCACCCAGCACCTCCGCTCCAGGGTTTTCCAGAGATGACATGTCTAACTAACACAGCACGGTTACACATGAGCTGTAAACACAGGTAACTCCTTCCCTCACACTGACACAGAGCACAGTGAAAGAAGCCTGGCAGGAAAGACACAGGACTGTCAGCAAGGGGAACTGGACTGGACCTGTGGAAGAGCAGGACCCACCGTTAGCAGTTTGCTTTACTGTTGGCTATGCAGTGCCCCATGTGAAGGACAGCGCAGGAAGTGGTTTTGTTCTGGCTCACTGTAAGAAGCATCTGCTCACAGAGGAACCTCTGCTGTAAGGACAGGGGAAGACATCCCAGCTGCAGCTGCAGACAAAGACCCAGGAATGTAACGACAGTAGCCGCATCAGCCAAGAACTAGAGAATACACATGAAGAAATAATGGGGTCTCAGATTAGATATGAAAGGAACAAACTGGAAGAAACCAGAGAAAACCGGAAGAAAGCTGCATCAGGTCATGAGAGCAGCTAACACAGATTAATATGCAAAAAGAATGAACATTCATTGCGTATAGGAATATTCAAGCAAGGCAAAGAATTCTTCTTTACAGAGTAAATGGAGACAATTGTCTAATCACCAAAACTTAATGTCTTTAACAAAAGCATGTTAGTGACAAAAGTTGAAATTACACCTGGACTAGGTCAGCAGAAGTTAAGCAGAAATAATTCTTAAGTCAGCAAAATGCTGACTCCACAGATGTGTCAAGGTGCTCACGGTAATAAACAGGAAATTAACGGCAGAAACTATTTATCCCACACATGAAGTATGTTTAAATGTTTTCTGACACAGACTCTGGTAGCCTAGGCTGGCCTGGAATTTGCTATGAGGCAGGGGAGGACCAGAGGGCCCTGCCTCCCCCTCACAAATGCAGAGATGAAAGGGATGTGCCTCAGAGAAGACTGACGTTTCTTTTCTATCACAGGTCTGGTTACTGAAATCCCAGGAATACACACAGGTCTGCTGACCTGACACAAAAGTTTTCCTAGTCCGCATTCTGCTTTGCACGGGGTCCTTCACTACGCGCGTCTGCGGAATGTGTGCTCCCTCACCCTAGCCAAAGCTTTTCTACAGCAGCTGATTCTGGAAGATCTGTCCGTGTTTCGGAATTTCCTACCCGTGATTTCTGGAGCCTCGGGTTTGTCCTCTCTTAATTCTTTACTGGCAGAAAAAAATGGACACAATCAAGACCTCAAGACTGTTACAGCAGACCGGCTACAGAGTACAGGAGGAGTCAGAAACCATTTGCTCTATAGATACTGAGAAATCTCACAGCATCCCCCTGAGAATGAGTCAGAAGTGAGGCCGGCTTCCCCACCAAAGCTGCTCAGGGAGCTCCCAGCTCCCCCTCAGGAGCAGGTAGTCAGCTGACCATCCTTAGCCTGCAACCCTGGACCCAGCACTGTCATCTACTCCGCGCTCCCAGGCTGCTCTCCTGTCCCAGAAGCCCAAGGAGCACTGGGGCTGCACGCGGCATACTCAGGAAACCATCACTCAGGACACAGTCCCTGTCGCCCTCTCTCCAGCCCTGACCTGCAATCTCAGGCGTCCCAGCCAGTTGAGCACAGCACCTCCAAGGCAGCTTCTCCCGCCCTCCCACCCAGCCCAGGTCCGCTCCCTCCAAGACGGCCCCGCACCCCGCACAGAGCCTCAGGCTGCGCTGCACCCTGGACCAACCTCCACGTCAGAGACGCAACGGGAATGGGCAGTAGGCGGGACTCTCGCCCAACTTTGAGGAAGACGCACGTGTGGAGACCAAAAGCCGGAAAAAGCTTTCCTGGACGTCTTTGGGTGATGTCACAGTGGGGTGGACTACATTTCCCAGAAGTCTGCGCGAAAGAATCCCTGCAATCCTTGAGGGATGATATTTACTCTTCCTGGGCTTGTGTTTGGCTACCCGCAGTTAGGCCTGAGAATCATGAATTGCTCGAATGTCTAATTAAAGCAAGCTTAGTTTTCAGGAGCACCAGGAAGAGGCCAGTAGACGTTTTCTCCCAGCGTCGGTATTTCAGAGAGCAGCCCTCATTGCCTTTTTAGGTGCCTTTTTGGGGAAGGATTGGAGTTATTAAAACAAAAAACATAAAAACATGCTGTCCAGATTATTGGCAGTTAGAAATGAGGAAATAAAAGAAAAAACAAGTTCAACAATACATTGTGTGGAGCGGGGGTCATCATCAAGATATCAGGAAAAATGTTTTCCTAAAGCAAAAGCGCAATCATATCAACAAGTTATTTTTATGAGGCAAACAGTGGGCATACCTCATGGGGGCATAGCTGAAATCTGTTTTTGGTTTTTTTGTTTGTTTGTTTTTTTTTTTTTTTTTTCGAGACAGGGTTTCTCTGTGGTTTTGGAGCCTGTCCTGGAACTAGCTCTTGTAGACCAGGCTAGTCTCGAACTCACAGAGATCCGCCTGCCTCTGCCTCCCGAGTGCTGGGATGAAAGGCGTGCGCCACCACCGCCCGGCTAAAACCTGTTTTGTTAGGTACATTAGGCACTGAAAACAGAAACAAGGTATGAAGATTTAATGTATACAATGTGGTTTCTTAACAAGGTGGCTACTGATTTGGTTTCAAACAGCCACGGGGAAGCAGTTTGATAGTGCACTTTCAGATCCACAGCCCAACGTATGTGAATGGGAGTCGAGACTTTGACAGAAATACTAGAAATATTACTGCAGTGTTAAAAATCACGTTGAATCAGTTGTACTTGAAAACGATCAGGCAATGCTGTGTAGGGTAACCTTTTTGTACACTGTGAAGATCTGTCTTATTCAGGGCACTTTCTGGCTGGTTTAATAAAGAGCTGAATAGCACATAACTCGGTAACTCGGCAGGAGAAGACAGGCGGTATTTCTGGGAAGGGAGAGGAAGAGATGAATCTAGCTGCCCAGAGAAGTCAGCAAGGTGCAGACCAAGCCAGGGATACAAAATGGTGGAAAGGTTAAAAAAAAAAAAAAGAAGAAGCCAAGACACAGAATATAGATTAATAAGTTATGAGAGCAAGTTGGGGGGAAGCCTAGGCTAAAGCTGGGCTTTGATAATTAATAATAAGTCTCTCTGTCATTATTTGTGGGCTAGCCATCCAGACAAGGAAGTAAGAATACACAATACACTAACTTGGTAACAAAAAGTATCTTTTAAAGATAATTTTGAGTCCAGTCCTAGTGAGCCTAAATGTGATTCCAAATGCAGAGGCTCATGACAATGCGACATGATCCGTACCTGGTCTGGAAATTTAGAGACATTCTCTGTAAAAAAAAAAAAGAAAAAACTAAAAGCAGACAAAAGAAAAAAACAGAAATAAGAACAAGAATTACAAAATACTTTTAAAACTAACAATGTAAATAAGACATTCTTCGTAAAGAAGTTAGAGTATGACTTAGGCTTTGTCTTAATATGCAGTCCTGCATATAAATAATGCATGTTTCTCTGTACTGACTCAGATTGGTTCATACATGCATTCGACTCCACAGCTTGTAAAACAGTTTCCCTGGGAACACTGGAATCTCTTCAGTGCAGGAGGTTTTTCAGGGACACAAGGACAATCACTGAACAAGATTAAAGTTCAACCCTCTGACATTTACTTCCAAAGAACTCCATAATCCGTCTCAGGGTTTGCCACCTGTCCTTAAGTCCCTTGAAACTTTCAACTGTTAATCTATGTAATGAATTCAGTTTTTATGAGAGTTTAACTAGAATTTTAACAATATTACCCTGCTATTTTTGTTTGTTTTACTTTGTTGTATGTGTGTGTGTTCTTTTTCACAAACCCAGATGTAGATTGGGCATCAGGTGTGCTGAGTTCATGCTTACATTCCCTTCTCCTCTCCAGAGTGGTAGGATACAGTTCCTGGCTTAAACTGGTGTGTGGGACAGCTCACCCATTATCCGTGGTTAGAATTCCCTCTGCAGAGGTTTCATCTATTGTGCTCAATTTCCTTTACTTAAAGTTCCATATTCTTTTGCCTATTACTTCTTAATCTTGAGAACACGCTGCTGTCACAGCACGGTGGGCCTTTTCCTTGTTAGTTCTTCAATGCACTTAGTGCTTCCTCAGTGTTTATGGGTGTATGAGAGTTGAGTGGAACCTGGAAGGTAACCAGGTTGATTGTCTTCCTTCGGAGTCAGCAATTGCCAACATCTCAACTGAGGTCAGACAGGGAGGACCTTATGCTGTAGTAAGGAAGACGGACTGCATCCTGCCAGGTGGCTTAACTTACCCTGAAATAACCACAAAGAAATTGTATTCATTTAATTACTGCCTGGCCTATTATATCTAGCCTCTCCTTGGCCAACTCTCACATCCTGATCTAATCCATTACCATTAATCTGTGTATTACCACGAGGTTGTGGCTTACTGAGAAAGATTCAGAGTCTCTGACTGGAGATTTCATGGCAGCTCTCCCTGTCTGCCTTCCTCCTCCCAGCATTCAGTTCTGTCTTCCCGCCTATCTAAGTACTGTCCTATCAAAAGGCCAAGGCAGCTTCTTTATTTAACCAAGGAAAGCAACACAAATACAGAAGGACCTCCTATACCATTATATAGCCATGCTTGTTGTATGCTGTGGTTCAGCTTATATAAGTGTTATCCACATAGTCATAATCACAGGGTGTTCATGCATTAATTGGTATGAAGATTTCTATCAATGTTTCACTGTTTTAGAAATGTCTCAACATTTCTACTGCTTCAGGGTACACATCTACTGTACCGGGCTCTGACATTCTTTCCAACTCTTCTCCATGACTTTTGGCTTCAGATGTGTGCAAGGGAAATCACTGACAATGTGTGATGCAGGTGTCACCTTTGGATTAGGGCCTCCACAGAGGAATATTCTTCACACTTTGATCATTTTGCATCTGTGTAGTCTTCTCCATCTACCACACAATTAATACATTCTGGTGAAGGCTGAGAGGTGCCTGACTGTGGGTATAAAGTTGAGAACTTGGGTTCATTTAGTTACTGTCCACTCATTAGAATAACTGCATTAAATCCTTCCTAGGATTTATCACCACAAGTTTATCACCAAATCAACATCACATGAGTTACAGTTTGTAGAAGGAACTTCAAATGCAGTCAAAAATGATTGGTTACCCCAGAGCTTTAATGCCATTGTTGCTCTATGGGCACTGCTGTTTTTATCTGAGGCACAGCAGCTGCACCTGAAACTATCACTACCTCAGCCGATGGCTGCACCTCTGCAGCCACAGCTGCTGCCTGGCTGTGGATGTCTTAGATGGCAAGAGTATTTATACAGTTTTAACTCTGTCTCTGTCCTTTTATTTTACCAATAAGGATTATCAATATAGATTCAAATGCTGGGTGAAAATCTGGTAGCTCAGAGAGGCAGAGCTTCTTACACCAAGGAGGAATTACAACAGCTTGGATGAGTCCACTGGGAAAAACAACAGTAATGATGCCACAGCCCAGATCTCATATTCTGGGCAACCAATGAACAAAGCTATGACATGGGCAAGGTTTCATGGAGCATTTATAGTTACAGAAGATAGAGACTTATTAACAAAGGCAAGTTTCAAACACACTGCTTGAACAAACTGTTGGGAGTTACAGCAAAGAGAACTCTCTGCTGTTCTCTGATGACATTCTTAGTATTTGTGCTCTTGTTAAGTTACACGTTGATGTTTACATCCCAAAATGATGAACTTATTTCAGGTGGATAATCCCTGATTTGTTGGCAAAGATTTTATCACATTTCACACACTCATGAAGTTTGCTGTCTGAATGAATCATCTGATGTGGTTTCAGGTTTGAAGAAGTAAACTTTTTAAGACGTTTGATGGATTTATCCCCTGTATTAACTATGACATGCATTGAATAAGGATATTAAGATTAATAAAGTCTTTGCTAAATTCCCCACAATTTTAGGGTTTCTATACAAAATGATTTATTTTATGCTGTAGAAAGGATGAAGATGAAGAAAAGCATCTGTCACGGTCTTCACACTTGCAGGGATTCTCTCCAGTACGAAGTCTTTTGTGTCTACTAAGAGATGAGTTAAGATGAAAGGTTTTGTGACATTCTCAACACGTGTAGGGTTTCTCTCCAGTGTGAAGTTTCCTGTGTCTCCTAAGGGAAGACTGATAATGAAAGGATTTGTGACATTCTTCACACTTGTAGGGTTTCTCTCCAGTATGAACTCTTTGGTGATCCTGAAGATATCTTGAATTTGAAAACCTCTTGCTGCAGTGTGCACAGGTATAACAAGTTTCTTCAGAATGGATTGTTTGGTGTTCTCTAAGGGATACAGATGAGTTAAAACATCTGTCACACTCTGTACATTTGTGGGGTTTCATTCCATTATGAACTTTCTTGTGTCTCCAAAGGGATGAGTGATAATAAAAGGCTTTGTCACACTCCTCACACTTGTAGGGTTTCTCTTCCATATGAACTTTCTTGTGTGTCTTAAGGGATGAGTGATAATGAAAGGCTTTGTGACATTCGTCACACTTGTAGGGTTTCTCTCCAGTGTGAACTGTTTGATGATCCTGAACATCCCTAGAATAGAAAAACCATTTGCCGCAGTGTACACAGGTATAAGGACTGTGTGCTGAATGGATTGTTTGATGTCGTCTAAGGTATATAAGAGAGTTAAAGCTTTTACCACAGTCCATACAATTGTAGTGTCTGTCTTCACAGTGAATTGCTTGATGTTGCCGAAGGAATGATGTGAAGCAGAAACACTTGCCGCACTGCTCACACTTGAATGGTTTCTCTCCAGTATGTTTTCTTTGATGTCGTCTAAGGTATGAAGATGAGCAAAAATACCTGCTGCATTCTTCGCATTTGTAGGTTTTCTCTCTAGAATGAATCCTTTGATGTTGCTTCAGCACTGAAGGATAGTAAAATGATCTGCCACAGTCTCCACACTTGTAGGTTTTTTCATCAGTATGATTTTTCTGGTGTATAAAAAGTGATGAGCGAGTATTGAAGGCCTTGTGACATTCTTTACACGTGTAGGGTTTTTGTCCAGTGTGAAGTCTCTGGTGTGTGGAAAGTGCTTTATGAGAACTAAGGGCCTTACCACATTCTTCACACTTGTAGGGTTTCTCCCTTGTACGAATTCTCTGGCATTGAATATATTGTGAGTTATAATCAATGGCCTTGGAGCAAATACTATAATCTTCAGGCATTGACCCTGTGGAGCAAACGTTGAGATATGAACAAAGGTTAGAAAATATTCTTCATACTTACAATGCTTATCTTTAGAAGAAAACATTTATTAATACACCTTGAAGCAGCGAAAAAAGAGAGTCATTTCAAAACTAGAGGCACGAAGAATAAATGATAAGATACAGTAGGTAGAAATGATCTATACTTTAAGTAGAATAATAAAACATCCAAATAGAACATAGACATAATGGCATATAATTCAAAGTTAAGTAAGTTGCAAGGGCATTTTACTAACAGAAATAACTCTATCAAATGCATAGAGATTTTATATTGCAGGACACCCATGAAATTAGAAAGCAGCTGAGTCCGGGAAAGAGAAAGTTAATTTTGACTTTGTGAATTTGAGACAGAGTCTAATACAAACATTTTATCCTGCACATATAGTTGTACTTTGGGAGTACAAAAGATATGCTGCACACATACTCTACATAAAGACGAAATTTATAGTTCAAATTCAGGACAGTATTTTACATTTTATTTGAAAGACCAGAAAATATACACCTGAAACATATTGAGTCATGGTAAAACAAAACAAAAAACCTTCAGATTCACCTGGGCATAAAGTAAATTTGGTTGAGACAATATATTTGTCAATAAAGAGATGACAAAATTACTTCTTTCCCTTTTTGTTTGTTTTTGTTTTAGAAGATAAGGTTTTTCTATGAAGATCTTGCTCTCCTATAACTCACTATCTAGACCAAGCTGGCCTTAAACACTATATTAAAGGAAGAAAAACATTTCTCCCTTCCATTATCCAGCCCTCTGCAGTTTCTCTGTATTCCATGTCTCCCAATATGATAGTTTAGCATACTGAGGGGACCCTTATACCTATGCCTACCACCCAACTTGTTAAGGAAATTTCATGGTGGTTCAAATGCCCTGTACCCTGGCTTTGAATATCCTTCTCTCAACAAAGGTAATCCCAAAGGTGAGATGTCAAGGGCAGATTTTGTAAGCAGTCCTCAGCAAAGTGGTAGATGTGACCGAGGCTCTGCCAGAGGGAAATTCAGCACAACAGGATAAACTCTGGGCACTCATTCAAACTAAATCACATGTGCCAAGTGAGGACCCACCACATCAGGTAACAAAAGCAACACAGCCCGAGGAGGAGGTGAGGTGGACTGTGAAAGCTCACCTAGAGCAGCCATTCTGAGTCACCTGCCAGAGACATCTGGACCAGCTCCTCTGCTATGGATCATCTTTTTGTACAATATGAATATTTATTACTCTCATCATTAAAACACTGATGGGTCAATGGCTAGGCAGAATTTTGGGAAGAAAGATTGCAAGGAAGGAGAATGGCAGAGTGAAAGAAGTTGCCAGAAGATGCAGAGAAAAAAGGTGAACATATTGTATTGAAAGAAGGAACTGCAATGTGATAGAGGGTAAATAAAAATGTGGGCTCATTTAAAAAGTAAGAGCCAGCTAAAAATAAGCCCAAGCTATCGGCTGAGCATTTACAACTAATAAGTATCTGCATTTCAGTTATTTTGGTAGGGCTGTTGGGACAGAAACTTCTGCCTACAAATGGCATTCCAACCCGACACACCCTTGACTACTAAGGCATGAGGAAGCTCAAAAAAACTTCACACTACACAAAAGGAGAGCCAAATGCATCTTGCTAGTCTTCTGTCTCTCACGTCGGCTGCAGTACAAACAAGCATCTCCTGACAGCTGCCTACGGATTTGAGCCACCAGCTTGAGCTCCACCCATGCCATGGGTGGCAGAGTTTGGGGTTTTGCTCATGTGGACAGAAAAGGTTACAGATGTTCAGGAAAGACAGATCCAGATAATTAAAAAAAAAAAAAATCTTTAAATGGGTTACAGTGTTACGTACAAAGTCTTGTGGGAGAAGAGAAAAATACTATAGATGGTCACAATATACACACAAATATATATATATATATATATATATATATATATATACACACACAAAAGTATATATATACATACTTTTAAAATAAAGCAAAAATTCTTTAAAAGGGAATAAAGTAATATGAAAGTTAAGACACACAAAAAGTAAGATACACAGAGTGTCTGGAATCCATGTGTTGTCTGTAGATTTTCTGACTGCTAAAGAAGGAATGAGAGCAGTTGAGACTCACTGGATTGTGAAAACTGCTGGATTACAACAACAGACATAATTTTTTAACATGTCTTGACCTTAAAAGGAAAAAAGAAGGGAGAGAGGTTATGATTTCGTTTCCAACAAGAGAGGCTATTTTTGTTACATATACTTTTAATATGTTAAAGTTAAAACCATCCTTTTTAAGTAGACAAAAAGTGGGAAATGCTGTAGAATAATCTTTCTCTACACTGTGAAGATGTGTTGCTTTTATTGTTAATAAAGAGCTATTGGTCCATGGCTAGGCAGGATTCTTCTAGTATGTCTATGGTTAAACAGGATTTTTGGGGCTGATGAAATCCTGGCTTTAGAAAAACAGAGTCAGAGCAGAGACCAGGATTCTGAGAAGCAAGAGAAAAACATACAATATGAAGAAAAGGTACTGCCATGTGTAAGAGTGTAGAAGACATAGGGGTTAATAAATGTAAGACCAAATTTGCAATAAGCCTGAGCTGTTGTCGAGCACTTATCATTAATATAAAGTCTCTGTATGGTTATTTGGTACAGGATGCCAGCACAGAGCTGATCCATCAACTGCTGATAAAAAACACTGCCTAAACTCATCAGTACTGATCCCATTAAAAAGCTAGACTAATGAAAAGATACACTGAAGACGTTTGAGAATCAACAGGAGACCTTGAGAAGAAGTGATCACAAGATATTTTCATCCAACTGGAGTCATGGTAATATTAGTCATAATGCTTCTTATAGGTCTAGAGATAGTGGGAAACCTGATAGTATCTGAGATTAAACATTTTACTGGTATTGATGTACCTGAAAACATCAGATTAGACACATATAAGTTTATAATTTCTTTACCAAGTTGTTACTGCTTATATATCCAAATACCAGTCCTTGTACATGATAAATTAACTAGAAAAAAAAAAAGCCCTAAAAAAATCCATGGAGCCTTACAAGTCACTAAAAGGCTTAAATCTACTGTCAGGAAAGAGAGTAAACACTGAACCCATAACTGGTTTGATGGGCTTCCTGAATCAAAAGTGTAAGGCCTTGCAAGTTGTCCTGTCATAATCTTCCTATGTCTAATTGTCATGACCTGCTGAAGCAATTGGGGGAAAAAGCATTGAAAAACCCAAAGTGCCTCTGTTAAATTAGCATACCTAGAGGCCCACACATCCCCTTTATATGATATGCTAATGCTTTGATTCTTCCCTAAGATCAGTGGGGAATGCACTGCCCAAAGTGCATCTGGTTCATCTGAGTTTTATCCAATGCTTCCAACCCCCAATTGTTCTGACCAACAGAACTGACACTGTTGAGCCTTCTGTCCCTGCCTGCCTCTCTGTGATAGAATTGTGGGTTTCCCTTTATTAACTCATTATGGTCACTTTTCTGTAGAGATCTTTCTTGCTTGAGTCTGCTCTCAACCTCTGTAAATAAAAGACTCTTGGTCTTTACAATTCTGACTTCTATTTCCCTGAGTCTTACAGTACAAAGGAGGATCAACAAAAGGAAAAACCTTGGAGGTCACTGTAAGTAGAAGCATAGCTTGTAATTGGGGAAATCCAAAGCTTAAGAGACTTAAACCCTCATAAAACTGAGACACCAGCCTTGACAACAAATACAAGGAGAGACCTATAGAATGATTCCCATGGTATTATGATTCAAGGTAAATGGGAAAGCCTCACTTTCTGTTGGATCTCAGGATATCAAGTCTGCCCCTGAACCCCTCATTCCTACACACCTGGGTGCACGGTGGCTGCTGCTTGTCTCTCCCCATCTGAAGGCTCTGGTCTTTGCTCCAGAAATGTCACCAGGTGTGGCTTAGGGACAGCAAGACCTGTGTATAGATAAAGAGAAGAAGTTGTTAAGTGTTCTTTTACTCAGAATTGACATGTCCCTTCCTGTACATGACTTGTAAGGACAGAGATGAGGTGACAAATGATTGCAGACAATCAGTTCCTTAAGTGTTTTCAGACAGGATCACTGCTACATGTGAAGGAGCCAACAGCACCCAGGGTCTGAGTTTCGTTTCAGGGGAAAAAAACAGTAACTTAGAATTGTAACACAGTTCACATAAAAAGTAAGCTCCACCTCTCACGCCACTGAATTTCTAAAAGTCCCTCTAGAGTCAGGGAAAGACACACCCATCTCGGAGAGGTTAAACACAGAAAGAAGTAAACAGTGTAAGCAATCTTCCTGTTTTCATTATTTATTTTAATTTTTCATATGCATTGGTTTTTTCTCTGGATGTATGTCTGTATGAGGTTGATTTGTTTAATTAATCTTCATCAATAAATCATCAGGAGTCAGATATCGGCTAAGAAACTGAAAGATCATAAAAGTACCAGTGACGTCCGACCTCTTCCATCCCACCATCCAAAGGGCAGAGATCCTATCTCAGCCCAGCTTTCCATGTCCTGTTCCCCTCTCTACAGTCTTCCATATCTCTATGGTCAACTGGTGGCTAGTTCTACCCTCTGACTCCAATCAAGCTTTATTTGTCAGGATACAACACAATTAAAACATCACACAGCAGGAGGTTGTCAGACCTTGGGTTTACAAACAGTTGTGAACTGTCATAGGAGTGCCGGTGATGTGGTATTTCCTGCCTGGGCTCACAGGGCAAACAGTGCTGTAATTAATATAGTTTCTATCTGATTATTCACATCTGAGCGGCAGGAAGGAAAGTGCAGTTTCCTTTTACTTAACGATCTTCTAGAAGAGCAGTCAATGTTCTTAACAACTGAGTCATCACTTCAGCCCTGAAATAATATTTAACATAGCGATGTCCTTAATATTTTTGAAAACGAAGGATATGAAACTGACTGTTGAAATGCTCCCATGAGAAACCACACAAAGAGAGGAAGCTACATGTTGATGGTGAAATAAGAAGTCACTATAGAGGAGATGCTCACCCAGGAACTCAAGGTGGCTGTAATTCTCCAACATCACATCCCTGTACAGATTCCACTGAGCAGGCTCCAGACATTCTCTCTCTTCTGGAGAGAACTCGATGGCCACATCTGAGAAGGACAACATTTCCTGAAATAAAGATCAGTGAATGATACATTAATTTAATTAAAACCATTAGTAATTTAAATACCAATTTGCATTGAGCTTGATAGTTATCCTATGAACTGAACCTAGCTAGGGCCAATTTGCAAAGAGAGAAATAATTGAAAATATTCCTACCAAGACTGCCCTGTAGCCAAGTCTAGGGGCATTTTCTGAACTAGTGACTCCTATGAGACAGCACTGCCCACTATGGTGATGCCTGCACTGGGCACGCAGTTCTACATGGTACAGGAAAGCAGTCTCGGGGAGTCAGTAAGCAGTGTTCTTCTGTGGCCTGTTCTCCACCTCACACCTCAGGTTCCTGCCTTGAATTCTCTCAGTGATGGACGTGGAGTTGGAGTCTAAAATAACCTTTTCTTCTCCAAGCTGTCTCTCATCTCGGGCTTTAGCACAATAGGAACCCTCAGACAGGCATTACAGATTTGTCCAGGATGAAAGAGAGCTAGAAATGTTCTTACACAGGTAGTAATATCCTCAGACATGCCTGAAGTGGTCACATGAGCTCACACTGAACATCAATAGTAAAGACAAGGTAAACGAGCCCATAGCCCCAGTTGGACACGATACATTTCAGAAAGACATGTAGAATGAATGCATCCACAGAACATGCATTTATAGTCATGTGCTACTACACACTACACATATATGCATTCCTCACAGAAAGTCACGGTGAGGGAGAAGGGATTTCTCAACAGTTCATGTGCACAATCATGACAGTGAAGTGGAATGAAAATACAGAGTCTGCTGCAGCAGCTCTGGCTGTGCTGTGGGCTCAGGATTTCTGCAGAGTTCAGTAATGATGCAGATGACAGGGACACGGGACATGAGAAGAGCAGGCCAGGGGAAGAACTCACAGAGTAAATATCATTTAAGTATCTGATCATAAGAGAAAAGGTGCAAAAATAAGACTAACAACACTGCTTGATATTTAGAATAGAATACATATCACTTGATGTTTTTGTCATTTTCCCTCCCTATCTTTTCTCTGGCAGGTACTGAAGTGGGCTGCGGTATTCCTAAGCATGTTTGTACACATGACACCTGAGCATCAGTGTGCATAGCTGAGACATAGAATTGCTGATGCTATTTTCACATGTCAAAATTTCCTAATTTTAGAATTTATGTTTTTTATATTGTTTGGGTAATGTCCCAGAATGATCTATAAAAATAATAACACATCATTTTTCCTTTTATCCCTACAGGATGTTTCAGCAATTAATTAATAATGAAGTATTATGTAGTTCCTGTCCTGGAACTAGCTCTTGTAGTCCAGGCTGGCCTCGAACTCACAGAGATCCGCCTGCTTCTGCCTCCCGAGTGCTGGGATTAAAGGCGTGCACCACCATCACCCGGCGAGACTTCTTTTTAATCATGGAAGCTTGGCCGTTACCTTATGCTTGTCCCACTACCTCTTTTAACTTAATTCCACCTCTTCCTAGTCATCTGCATTTTCCCTTGGGGCTTTGCTTATATTTCACTCTGTATGTCCTGCTTTCCTGCCTCCTCTGTCTCTGCCTCCACGAGTCCTCCTCTTCCTTACTCTCTCTGCATGGAAGTCCCGCTTATCCCTCCCACCTAGGTGTTCGTCATTCAGCTATGAGATGAATCAGGTGCCTTATGCAGACAAGGTAAACAGATGTAGCACATCTTTCCATAGTGAAACCAATATTCCACAAGCAAACGGAAACCTCTTTACATAGTTAAGATGATAATCCACAAAAGGAAGTCCAAGTATTTGCTTTTGATATCACCGGTAAATGGAAAAACAAAACAAAAACAAAAAACATTACCTCTCCAACACCCATTGACTTACAATGCTTTATGTTTAACAAACCTCTATTTTATGTGAGTTTCAATTCATTACATTTAACATGTTGATGAGATCATGTGTTATTAACCTCTAGCTTCCCAAATTAACTTCAGTTTTACCGATATTGTCATGATTGGCAAGAGTGTAATTTTCCTGTCAAAAATTATTGTAATAAAATTTGCTATTTCCCCTCTATCTCCTCATTCCAGCTTCTCTCATGTACCCCAATAATCTATCTCAGATACATGGTTTTCTCTCCTCTAATTAACATTGTTACACACAGCACATAACTGTACATATCTACACTGTACATACCCACTGCATAAATATAAAGGGTCTAGTCTGTTCACTGTTACCTGTGTGTGTTTTGGGGACTGACCACTTGTTACTGGATGAAGAGTGAGTGGGCTCAGCCCTGGGGAAGACCAATTCTCCCTCTCTTAGCAGTCCTTATGTGCCTATACTTCTCTGTTAGCCAGCAGACTGCCCCCTGCAGGGGATCTTGTGCCACTGCCATTGTTCAGGGCTTGTTCAGGCAGTCATACTGTTGGGGTGTCATGGGTGCAGCTTCCCTTCCCTTTCTGGAAGGCACAACCTCATGCCAGACTTCCTGGACCCTGGCTCTCATGATCAATATGGACCCTCTCCAGATATATTCCCTGAGCCTTCTGCACAGGAATTGTGGTGTGGTGTATCTACTGGGTCAGGGCATCACAAGACAATAGTTCTCTGGATTTGTACATTTTAGTTTTCTGTAATGCTCTCTGTGCTGCAGTGAGCAGTGTCTTTAACAGGCAGTGACAGCTACACTTCAGTGTAGGTCTAGAAAAGCATCTGGAATGCAGTTAGCAAATGTGATGGCTCCAGTATGCTCTCCTCTGTAACTTAAGAACTAAGTCATCAGAGACAACTGCTGCTAATGCCGAGATGTGGGAGGCACTGGGGCACCTTTAGGGATTTAATGTCATACTGCTCATGGGTGTGGTTCACGGGCATTACAGCTAAGCAGGGCTATTTATTGCTTCTCTCCCTTGGAGCTCACAAAGCACCTTCTAGTGTTAAGAAAATTCACCCTTAGGCAGGAGACCTTCAGGTCAGGTCCAGCTCCAATCTCCCTAGTCTTGTGTCTGCAAGGGTAAAATCATAAAAAAAAAAAAAAAAAAAGTAAGAAAGAGAGTAGCTGAGAGTGGTGGCACACACCTTTAATCCAAACACTTCAGAAGCAGAGGCAGGCAGATGAGTTGTAGGATAACCTTGTCTGCAGAGTGAGTTCCAGGAAAGCCAAAGATACACAGAGAAATCTAGTCTGAAAAAGAAAAAAAAAAAGCAAAAATTGAAAGTAAATAAAAAAGAAATGGAGTTTAAAATAAAGCCATATAAAGATGGAAAATACACAGACAGTCCGGATACTGCATGGTTTTTTTTTTTGCTGTTGTTGTCTTTGAATTGTTTGATGTCTGAGAAGGGAGCACCAGCTGCTAAAAGACATTTGATTACAAATGCTGCTGGATTACTACAACATATATAAATACTGAACATGCTTTGACTTCAAAATTGAAGTCTAAAGATATGGTACTTTATAGAAGAAGTTTTGTTTTGTTTTGTTTTCCATAGGAAAGGAGAGGCTGTAGATTCGTTCTTGGTTAAGAAAAATCTGGTTTGATCAAGGAAGATCCCCTGAGAAATGTCCGATAGGAGCAAGTGGGACAGATGTCTGAGTTCTACATCTAGAACAGCTTCGCGGCTGCTGGATGAGATGATCAAGCCTCACAGAATATTCTAGTCAGGACTTGACCATAAATCTCAATTTTCTTTAGGTCCCCATAAGATTACCAGGGCCCCCAATCAGCAGGAAGTAGCCTAGAAAGGTACATTTACATTAGCAAAAAAATGGATTATAAATGTTTGTCTGTTTAGAGTGTTGGTTACAAGTTGTTATGAAAAATGGTCAGGAAGAAAGCTAAACAAAGGAGACTTGATTCACAGTTCAGTAGTAGTGGAGGCTGGTCCTAGAAGCAAGCCTAGAGCAACAAAATGGACAGAGTAAGTATAACAAGAATTCTTGCATTTCCTCTTGGTGTCCCTCAGAGACACCTTTCAGAGAGAGACAGACAAAACTGAAGACGAGGCGGGATTGGTGGGAACTCAAAACGATATTCAAAGATGGGATGGGATTGCAGGTCAGAATCTAAAAGTTAGGGACCCTCCATTCAAAGCAGACAACCTACGGATCACAGACATAGTGCCTAAAACACGCACCACATACACCATGAAGAAGCAATTCCTAGGTCTTTGTTCCAGGACTCTACACACATAACTATGGCATGAAACAGTCACTAGTTTTTGCTGCAAGCCACCAAGTTTTACAATTTTATGACTCAGAAAGTGAATTAAACCATGAAAAATATGGAAGAAACATAGTACCTGCTTTGGAAACCTGAATTATATACTGTAATTTTTGTTTCAAAATATCTATCAAATGCTTTGCTGTATATGTTAGCTGTCTAGATGTATTTGAGGATATTAATAGTCCATACATTGTTTCTGAGTCTCTTTAAAGCAAAACACTGACATTAGAGTTCAGTCAAAGAAGCCTGGGAGGAAAGACACAGGACCGTCAGCAAGGGAACTGGACTGGACCTGTGGAAGAGCAGGACCCGCCATTAGCAGTCTGCTTTGCTGTTGGCTATGCAGTGCCCCATGTGAAGGACAGTGCAGGAAGTGGTTTTGTTCTGGCTAACTGTAAGAAGCAACTGCTCACAGAGGAACCTCTGCTGTAAGGACAGGGAAGGTATCCCAGCTGCAGCTGCAGAAAAAGACCCAGGAATGAAATCACAGCAGCCGAGTCTCAGACTGAACTGAAAGAAGCAAACTGTAAGAAACCAGAAAAAATCAGAAGAAAGTCACATCGGATTATGACAGTAACTAACACAGATTAAAAAGGAAAAAAGAATGAATGTTTGTTGACTATAGGCAGAACTATTCAAAGGAGGCAAAGAGAATTCTTTCTCACAGAGTAAATGCTAACAGGTATGCAATCATCACTTTAACAAGAACATGTTTGATATAAAGTTTAAATTACATGTGGGCTGAGTCAGCAGAAGGTAAGCACACAGTTTTTACAACAGTGTGGGCTGGGTGCTCACTGTAAGAAATGGGAAAGAAACCATGGACAGTATTTCTCACATCATTATAGTTGAAATGCTCCCTGTCACAGACTTGGGTAAAATAGGCTGGCCTGGAATTTGCTGTGAAGCAGGGGAGGACCAGAGGGCCCTGCCTCCCCCTCACAAACGCAGAGATGACAGGGATGTGCCTCAGAGGAGACTGACGTTTCTTTTCTATCACAGGTCTGGTTACTAAAATCCCAGGAATACACACAGGTCTGGGAGTTCTCCTCACCCGCTGACCTGACACAAAAGCCTGGCACTGTAACACAAGGCCATGAGGGCTTTTCACCTGTTCCTAGGGACCCTGCTTCTGGACCAGCTCAACAAGCTCAAGGCCACATCAAGACGTTGATACAACCATTGTGGGCCAAGCAGACATCCTGTCATTTTCACAGTTAGTCCGCCCTACATTAGGGATGGGGAACCTTTCAAGGCTTTAAGAAAACGAGATGAGGCCTGGAGTCAGCTTCTCCAGTTCCTTCTTCCTGCAGAGGGCCCTCTGTGTGTGGGCTGAATGTGTGTTCTCTCCACCCTAGTCACAGCTTTCTATAGCAGACCTTGCCGCTTCATTCCAGAATTTACTGCCAGAGACCTGAGGCCCCTCAGATATTTTTCCTTTCTTAGTTCTTTAGCCATCAGAACAAATGAACACAAGGTAACTGTCTCCCTCACTCACCCTGCCTCTCCTGTGCCAGGGCGCTTCTCCATCCCACTCCTGGCAGTTTCCCGTGGCAGGCCCCAACCATAGGGTCAATAATAACAATTTATTTTTCTCCTAGCAACCTGCCTTCTCATTTCCCTTAAGGGACAGATGCCTGAGGTCTCCAGGATGGCAGTGAACCGGATGCCTCTCCAGCCACACCTCCCGCTGACTGTGAGCCCACCAACTCTTGACTGTCTCTTCCGCCACATCAACCAATGCCCAAAGGAAGAAGACAGACTGGAGCCGGAGCACCTATACCAAAGATGTTTGGGTGGAAGCTTCACCTCAGTCTCCAGCATCCATATAGCCAGAATCTGGAATGTTTGAAGTTCCATCCCAATTCCCCTCCTCTGGGAGTTGCCTCAGTCCAGACTCCACTTCAGAGAACAGCTCCCAAACAATGTCCTCTCCCCAGAGATGCTCAATACCACTCCCACAGCGTATTTAAACAACACTCTAAAGAACAAATACATGGTTTTCCAGTCTTCCCCATGTCCTCTCTCTGTGGGGCTGGAAAGCCATCTGGGAGCATTGATTTCCATTAACCCTGGGCTTTCTCTAATTCCATTTAATTTGGTCTGATTCGGATTACTGCATTGACAGAGAAGCTTATCAGACAGTAAAATCTTTTCATGAACCTCGAGACCATAAATAAGGCCAGTTACAAAGTAAAGGACAGATCCAGATCAGAAACCAAGACTGTTCTAAAGATACTAAGAAATCTCAGCTGGGCAATACTGGCGCATGCATTAAATCCCAGTACGCCTTTAATCCAGGACTCAGGAGGCAGAGGCAAGTGGATCTCGATGAGTTTGAATCCAGCCTGGTCTACAAGAGCTAGCTAGTTCCAAGACAGGCTCCAAAGCTACAGAGACACAGTCTCGAAAAAAATCAAATAAATAAATAAATAAATAACAGACTGAGAAATCTCACAGCATCCATAATAGAATGGGTCAGAAGTGAAGCAGGCTTCTCCACCAAAGCTCCCAGCTCCCCCTCAGGAGCAGGCAGTCAGCTGACCATCCTTAGCCTGCAACCCTGGACCTTGCACTATCATCTACTCCGCGCAGTTCTCCTGTCCCAGAAGCCCAAGGAGCACTCGGGCTGCACGCGGCGTCCTAAGGAAACCATCACTCAGGGCACAGTCCCTGTCGCCCTCACCTTCCCTGACCTGCAGTCTCAGGCGTCCCAGCCAGTTGAGCACAGCACCTCCAAGGCAGCTTCTCCCGCCCTCCCACCCAACCCAGGTCCGATCCCTCCAAGACTGACCCCGCACCCCGCACAGTGCCTCAGGCTGCGCTGCACCCTGAACCAACCTCCGTGTTAGACCGGCAACAGCAAAGCAAGACAGGAGGGTCTCTCCTCCAACTTTGGGGAAGTCGCCCAGGTGGAGATCAAAGCAGGAAATGTGATTTCCTAGATGGCTAATTGTGACGTCACAGACGCGGGGACTACATTTCCCAGAAATCTGCGCGAAGCTTAAATCCCTAGGAGGTATGACACTAGAAACAAAACTAAACTAAATAAAACAAAAATAAATTGTATACCAAGTTAATTATCCTCCCACAATGTAACTCCACGCACAGGATTCCAATGCAAAGCACAAGAGGGTTTTAAATATGCAATATGGAGTTTGAACTACATTTCAAAGGAGTAGGTGAGGCAAAGTGCAGCCTGTAGCCCATGGAAAAGTAGAACTTCTAAAGAGGAAACACCGTAATCAGAAGAGTTAACCTATAATTTTCATCTCCGTTAGCCACGTGGCTTGGTATCTTCCTTCCTCTTGGTCGGCTTGATGACTTGTGTGATTAAGAACAGCTAAGTTACTTATAAAGAATCTTCATCTGGTGATGGATAGAGATAGAGACAGAGACCCACACAGGAGCACTGGACTGAGCTCCCAAGTGAGGTCAGAGACTCCATCGCTCTGCTCTCGGGAGCAGATGCCTCAGGGAGACGCCATACTCCCAGCTCCCAGGCAGACACACGCCATGAAGCTCGACCCAGGATGGACTAGGCTAGAATCTTCCCGGTAAGACCGGTGCTCACATATTATTAGAGATGGGTTGATCGGGATATCAGAATTAGCCAGTAAGGGTTAGGGCAGAAGGGCCAAGCAGTGATTAAATGAATACAGTGTCCGTGTAATTATTTCGGGGCATAAGCTAGCCGAGCAGGCAGCCGGGGTGCCGGGGACGCAGCGCCGCCGTCACGTGACCCGAGCGCAGGTGGAGGTGGGAGGGGAACGGAGATTTAGGCGGTGTTAAAAAGGCTCTGTAGATTTCAAACCCGCTGCTTGATTCTCTAGCAAGCAGCAGGGAAAATCGAGTTGCTCAGAATCTCAGCTGCTTCCACGCAGGCCCAGAGACCGCCGCAGCGGCCCCGGGTGCAAGAGACTCCGATTTTGGGCCGGTTCTCGGCAAAGCCCCACGGGGAGGGTGCCAATTGTATCCGCGCAAAATAAATGCAATGCAGATATCAAAGAATATTTACCACTTTAATGATAAACTTACAGAACCAAAGTTCCAGCGAGATACAGGAGGTAGGGCGGGGGAAAAAAGGGCCGAGCAGCTGAGCCGCGCGCCCATTTATCGGCAGGCATACGCCCGAGGCAAACCCCGCCCCCTAAAGGGGCTGTCTTAACCCTACACCCAAGGTCCCAAGGAGGAGCAGAAGGAGGGAGAACATGAGCAAAGAATTCGGGACCACGAGGCGTGCATCCACCCACTGAGACAGTGGAGCTGATCTACCGGGAGCTCACCAAGGCCAGCTGGACTGTGACCGAAAAAGCATGGGATAAAACCGGACTCTCTGAACATGGCGAACAATGAGGGCTGATGAGACACCAAGGACAATGGCAGGGGGTTTTGATCCTACTTAATGTGCTGGCTTTGTGGGAGCCTAGCCAGTTTGGATGTTCACCTTCCTAGATATGGACCGAGGGGGGAGGACCTAGGACTTAACACAGGGCAGGGAACCCGGACTGCTCTGTGGACTGGAGAGGGAGGGGGAGAGGAGTGGGGGGAGGGGGAGAAGGGTGGGAGGAGGGGGAGAAGGGTGGGAGGAGGGGGAGAAGGATGGGAGGAGGGGAAGGGAAATGGGAGGCTGGGAGGAGGTGGAAACTTGTTTTTTGTTTATGTTTTTTTTTCTTCTTTTCGCAATAAAAAAAAAAAAAAAGACCAGCTAACAGGCTTCCTAACTGCAACCGAGACTACCATTGTTTATCTCCTGGTGAGAAGCTGTCTGACAAAACACAGATAATGTATCCATTCCTTTTTCCAGCCTGGAGTATGTAGTTCCGGCATAAATGCATGATGCTTCACCTTTCCTGTGGAAACAAGGTTGTACACTGGGCATATATGGTTAAAGGGTTCCCACCGTCACAGCCAGAGGACATCCTCCAACCAGGAATTGAGTCCAGTGGCCTCATGTCAGTGCAGTTGGGACTGGATGCTCACTATGGAGTCAAATCCTTGGCCACCCCTTGGCCCCTGAGAGCCTGCAGGAGCAAAGCACTAACCGTCAGATGCAGTGCAGTCTACTATCTAGAGGCTGTGGTTAGAGCCACAGACCAAAGGAGCCTCTGAGACCACAACAACATAGAACTATGGTGCAGCGGTGACCCCTGGAACCTCCCAAGTCAACAACTCACACAGGTAATGATCTCACCCCACTAGAACCAGGGTTCTCATCTCTGCACTGCCCCCACTATTTCAATCCTGGGTTATGCTCAGGGAACTGCACACCTTATAGAGATCTTTGTGTCCCATGTTGATTGCTTCTTTATTCTCAACTGCAAATAACCTGAATAAACATGTGTCCATGAACATATTATTAGAAAAAAATTTCATGATTATGTGTTCATTACACACACACGGGGGGGGGGGGTGCTTTTACCTCTACAATAGTATAGCCACAAAATGAACAGAAAAATGGATAGACATCAACTGTAGTTGAAGTCATGCAATCATGATGATATAAACTGCATATTCTACCTAATATGTTGAATCTTGAAAGTAAAACATACATGTGAAGAAATGCATATGTGGGTTCAGTGTGTAAAGTAGAAAAGAGGATGCAGATTAACTTTTTGGGGATGAAGATGGATTTAAAGCAAATAACGAGCGTGGGTTGTGAACGAGGACTTAAGGCAACTGATTTTCAGGTTCCACCTTGGCCATGGATTTTAGTTTTCATGGGGTGGTACAAAGGCATAAAATATATTCAGTGCAGACAGTGCCAAATCCAATGTGAATGCCTCAGGTTCTGTTCTGAATGTCCGTTCTAACTGTACAGAGTTCAGGATTTGTGGTGCAAGAGACTTTCTCTTGGGCCAACAATCAGCTCCCAAATCATGACAGGGGACTTAGTATTGATGAATGATTGGTCATACCTTAAGCTCATTTCTTGCTAGCTTTTATTATTTCACCATTTCTGTTCATCTATGTTTTGATACGGCGTTATTTACTGTTCTTTTTCTGTATTTATTTCCTGCTGTCTCCATAACTGTCTGCATGCTGCTCAACTTCTGACCCCTGAATGCCCCCCTTTCTTCCTTATCCTCTTCTCTTCTCTAGCCTAGACTTCTCCTATTTATTCTCTGTGCTTGTCAGCCCCGCCCATTGCTCTCCTGCCTAGCTATTGGCCATTCAACTTTTATAAAACCAATCCCGTATCTTAAACAGGCAGCAGAAACAAATGTTTACAAAACAAATGCATTGTAAACAAAGACACCAGACACAAATGTCACACATTTGTTTTACACAGTTCAAATAATCTTGCACAGCATAAACACCTTTGTAACACACTTTTGGCTAGTTAAAATAATATTCCACAACAAAGTAGTTGTTAACAGGTCTTGTTAATTTTCACATGCAAATGTTTTTTATTTCAAACTCTAGGGTTTTTTTTTTTCCAGGTTCTGGTATCACCCTGGACCATAAATTATTTCTTAACCTGAGGAGGTGTGGGAATAATTAAGACAAACTCAACAATTTTACAGGAGACAGATTTCAGGGATCCTTCATGAAATCCTGAATTCACATCCAGAACAATCTTACCCACATTTGTCCTCCTAATAGTTTACCAAAACGTAAAGTGAGGGGGAAATTCATTAGCATTCTGTTTCCTAGGTAGCCGGGGAAATGACTGTGGTCACATCCACACCCTTCTATGCCCATTTTGTCACATCTACCTATCGATCTTCCTGCTATGTCTACTCTGTCACACAGACTGAATTAACACCTCTTTCCCAGGTGACCTTCCAAATTACAAAGGAGCAGAATATCAGCATATCCTGACCACTCGCTTTGGATGGAGTCAGTTTGTCTCACTATCGAAGAGCTAGGTGACCACTAAAGCATGGCTTCTTGATAGCAGCAACTTCTTGGGTCTGCTCTGCTTGCTAGAGGCAAGCAAGCGCTCTCGTTTAAAGGAGACTTCCTAACTCAGCTTTAGCTGTAAACCTTACAGCTCTTTTAAAAGGTCCTGCCATGAAACACTTAAACGGTGTTGATGAAAAGCTGAATGCATGCTTTTTGATCTTCAGCTGTAGCAGGAAAAGCTGTGCCGTGGAGAAGCTGCTGTTCAACTTTCCTCTGTTGTACCCATGGCAAAGCCTAGAGGAAACAAGGTGAATCTGGCCGCATCTCATCTCTGCAAAGCCATCCCAGTCTCTTTCCTGAGGTTACACTGATGCAGGCCTTAGTCCTCAGCATCTGAGCCCTTCTGGGAGTCCTCTCATTTGCTCTGTCGTGCGGCCTTCCCAGTAGGATGCTGACCCTCTGGAAATGACAGCCAAATTCATGTGCTGTAATCTCTGCTGAAACAGGTTTGGGCATGTACAAAACCAACAAGCTTTACAATCATATTTTTTTTGGAGAATTTAATACACGGATGTTACATCGTTTATTTAAAAGTCCACATTCCTTCACCTCTTATTTCTTACCCTTGAAAATATGTTACACTCACAACTCACTGGGCTTTTTCTTTGTTATTTCTTCAATGCACTTACTGTTTCCTCAATGTTTGGGGGTATAGGTGAGTTGACTGGAACCTGGAAGGTAACCAGATTGTCTCCCTCAGAACTCAGCAACTGCCAACAGCTCCTCCACTGAGGTCAGACAATGAGGGGCTGATGCAACCACGCTTGTCGTATGCTGTGGTTCAGCTTATATTAGTGTTATCCACGTAGTCATAGTCATAGGGTGTTCATGCATTAATTGGTATTAACATTTCTATCAATGTTTCACTGTTCTAGAAATGTCTCAACATTTCTACTGCTTCAGGGCACACATCTTCTGTACCTGGCTCTGACATTCTTTCCAACTCTTCTCCATAACTTTTGGCTTCAGATGTGTGCAAGGGAAAACACAATGTGTGATGCAGGTGTCACCTATGGATTAGGGCCTCCACAGAGGAATATTCTCCACACTTTGATCATTTTGCATCTGTGTAGTCTTCTCCATCTACCACACAATTAATACATTCTGGTGAGGGCTGAGAGGTGCCTGACTGTGGGTATAAAGTTGAGAACTTGGGTTCATTTAGTTACTGTCCACTCATTAGAAGGACAGCGTCAAATCCTCCCTAGGAGTTATCACCACAAGTTTATCACCAAATCAACATCACATGAGTTACAGTTTGTACAAGGAACTTCAAATGCAGTCAGAAAATGATTGGTTACCCCAGAGCTTTAATGCCATTGTTGCTCTATGGGCACTGCTGTTTTTCTCTGAGGCACAGCAGCTGCACCTGAAACTATCACTACCTCAGCCGATGGCTGCACCTCTGCAGCCACAGCTGCTGCCTTGCTGTGGATGTCTTAGATGGCAAGAGCATTCATGCTGTTTTATCTCTGTCTCTGTCCTTTTATATAAGCAACAAGGATTCCAGAGTCAAACATGGGATGAAAAACTGCTAGCTCAGCTATATTTTAATTATACACCAAGAGGAGATATTGCAGGAGCATGAATGATTCCACTGGGAAAAACAATAGTAAATATTCAGATCTCAGATTCCGGGCAACCAATGGACAAAGCTCTGACATGGTAAAGATTTAGTGGAGCATTTATAATTACCGAAGATAGAGATTATTAATAAAGGCAAGTTCCAAACACATTGCTTGAATAAACTGTTGGAAGTTACAGCAAAGAGAAGTCTCTATTCTTCTCTGATGACATTCTGATACGATTAACTTAATATTATCCATATGTATTTATTTCAGTTGGATAATACCTGATTTGTTGACAAAGACTTTCCAAACAAACACTTCGCACACTCACGAAGTTTGCAGTCAGAATGAAACATCTGATGTGTTTTAAGGTTTGAAGAAGTAAACTTTTTAAGACATTTGTTTGACTTCTCCCCCGCATTAGCTATATCATGTGTTGAATAAGGATATTGAGATTAATAAAGGCTTTGTTACATTCCCCGAAATTTTAGGGGTCCTCTTCAGAATGAAGTTTTCTTTTATGTCGTACAAAGGATGAAGGCGAAGAAAAGCATCTGTCACAGTATTCACACTTGTAGGGTTTCTCTCCAGTATGAACTCTCTTGTGTATCCTAAGGGATGAGTTAAGATGAAAGGCTTTGTCACACTCTTCACACTTGTACGGTTTCTCTCCAGAATGAATTCTCATGTGTCTCCTAAGGGATGAGTTACAATGAAAGGCCTTGTCACATTCTTCACAATTGTACGGTTTCTCTCCAGTATGAATTCTTTGGTGAACCCGAAGATCCTTAGAATTTAAAAACCTTTTGCTGCAGTGTACACAGGTATAATTACAGTCTTCAGAATGGATTCTCTGATGGCGTCTAAGGATTACAGATGAGCAAAAGCACTTGTCACACTCTGTACACTTGTAGGGTATCTTTCCATTATGAACTCTCTTGTGTCTCCTAAGGGACGAGTTACAACGAAAGGCTTTGTCACACTCCTCACACTTGTAGGGTTTCTCTTCCATATGAACTCGCCTGTGTGTCTTAAGGGATGAGTGATAATGAAAGGCTTTGTCACACTCCTCACACTTGTAGGGTTTCTCTCCAGTGTGAACTCTTTGATGATCCTGAAGATCCCTAGAATAGGAAAACGATTTGCCGCAATGTACACAGGTGTAAGGACTGTCTGCTGAATGGGTTGTTTGATGTCGCCTAAAGGATAAAGAAGAGCTAAAGCTTCTGCCACAGTCTTCACAGTCGTAGATCTTGTCTTCAGAATGTATTGTTTGATGTCGCCGAAGGGATGAAAGCAAGTAAAAACATTTGCCACACACTTCACACTTGTAAGATTTCTGTCCAGTATGAAATAATTGATGCTCCTGAAGGTAGGTAAAAGAGGAAAAAGTTTTGCCACACTCAGCACACTTATAGGGATGCTCTTCTGAATGTAGAGCTTGATGTCGCCGAAGGGATGATGTGAAGCAGAAACACTTGCCGCACTGCTCACACTTGAATGGTTTCTCTCCAGAATGTTTTCTTTGATGTTGTCTAAGGTATGAAAAAGAGAAAAAACATCTGCCGCATTCTTCGCATTTGTAGGGTTTCTCTCTAGAATGAATCCTTTGATGTTGCTTCAGCATTGAAAGATAGTAAAATGATCTGCCACAGTCTCCACACTTGTAGGTTTTCTCATCAGTATGATCTTTCTGGTGTATAAAAAGTGCTCCAGGAGTATTGAAGGCCTTGTGACATTCTGTACACGTGTAGGGTTTTTCTCCAGTGTGAAGTCTCTGGTGTGTGGAAAGCGCTTTATAAGAACTAAGGGCCTTACCACATTCTTCACACTTGTAGGTTTTAATCCTTTTATGAATTCTCTGGCATTGAATCTGTAGTGAGTTATGATCAGTGGCCTCGGAGAAAATGCTATCATCTTCGGGTGTTGTTCCTGTTGAGCAAAAGTTAGAAATTATTCTTCATACTTACAATGCCTATCATTTAAAAAGAATACATTTATTAATACATAATGAAGCAGTGAAAAACTAGTCATTTCACAACTTAGAGGCACGAAGTATAAATGATAAAATATTGTAGGTAGAAATGATCTATACCTTTAGTAGAATAATAAAACATCCAAATAGAAGATAGACATAATGGCATATAATTCAAAGATAAATAGCTAAGTAAGTTGCAAACGCATTTAACCAAGAGAAATTAAGCCATTAAAAAAATAGAGATTGTATATTGCAGGATACCCATGAAATTATAACACAGCTGAGTCCAGGAAAAAAAAACTTCATTTTGACTTTGTGAATTTGAGACATAGTGTAATACAAACTTTTTATCCTTCATTTATAATTTTACTTTGGGAGTACAAAAGATATGCTGCACACGTAGACAGTCTACATAAACACGAAATTTATAGTTCAAATTCAGGACAGTATTTTACATTTTATTTGAAAGACAAGAAAATATACACCTGAAACATAATGAGTCATGCAAAAACAAAACAAAAAACCTTCAGATTCACCTGTGCTTAATGTAAATTTGGTTGAGACAATATATTTGTCAATAAAGAGATGACAAAATTACTTCTTTCCCTTTTTGTTTGTTTTTGTTTTAGAAGATAAGGTTTTTCTATGAAGATCTTGCTCTCCTGTAACTCACTATCTAGACCAGGCTGGACTCAAACACAGTATTAGAAGGAGAAAAACATTTCTACCTTCCATTATCCAGTCCTCTGTACCTGTCATCAGATCTCTTTTTATACAATATGAATATGTGATGTGGGAGTGTCATATATCAATCTGTTGATTTCATTGGCTAATTAATAAACAAACTGCTTGGGCTCATAGCTTAGAACATAGGTGGGTGGAGTAAACAGAACAGAATGCTGGGAGGAAGAGGAAGTGAGCTCAGACTCCACAGCTCTCCTCTCGGGAGCAGACGCCTCAGAGAGACGCCATGCTCCTGGCTCCTGGGCAGACACACGCGATGAAGCTCCGACCCAGGATGGACGTAGGCTAGAATATTCCCGGTAAGCGCACCTAGCTGTGCTACATAGAATATTAGAAATGGGCTAGTCCAGGTGCGAGAGTTAGCCTAGAAGAGGCTAGATAGAAATGGGCCAAGCAGTGATTAAATGAATACAGTTTGTGTGTTGTTATTTCGGGCATAAGCTAGCCAGGCAGCCGGGGTGCTGGGGACGCAGCCCCGCCGCCCTTATTACTACAAATATGTATTACGCTCATCATTAAAACTGATGGGTCAATGGCTACGCAGAATTTTCTGAGAAGAGAGAATGTTAGGAGGAAGAATGGCAGAGTGAGAGGAGTCGCTAGAAGATGCAGGGAAAAAAAAGGAAAACATACTATATTAGAAGAAGGAACTGTCACGTGACAGAGGGTAGATAATAAATATGGGTTCATTTAAAAAAAAGTAAGAGCTACCTAAAAATGAGCTCAAGCTATTGGCTGAGTATTTACAATTAATAAGTATCTCCATTTCGGGTATTTGGGTGGGGTTGTTGGGACAGAAACCTCCGCTCATAAATGGCATTCCAATCTGGGGCACACCGGACTACATAAGGCATGAGGAAGCTCAAAAGAACTTCTCACGACACAAAAGCAGAGCCAAATGCATCTTGTTAGTCTTCTGTCTCTCATGTGAGCTGCAGTACAGATGTGCATCTCCTGACAGCTGCCTACGGATTTGAGCTACCAGCTTGAGGTTTGAGATTTTGCTCATGTAGACAGAAAGGGTTACAGATGCTCAAGAAAGATAGACCCAGACGTAAAAAAAAAAAATCTTTAAATGGAATCCATGTGGTACTGTGTTGTCTGTAGATTTTCTGACTGCTAATGAAGGAAAGAGAGCTGCTAAAACTGACAGGATTGAGAAAACTGCTGGATTAAAGCAACCGATGTAGTTTTATCATGTCTTGATTTTAAAAGGAAAAAGGAAGTGAGAGAGGTTATGATTTTTTCCAACAACATGAGTATACTTTTACTACAATAAAATTAAAACCATTCTTTTTAATTAGACAAAAATGGGGAAATGCTGTGGAATAATGTTTCTGTACACTGTGAAGATGTGTTGATTTTATTGTTAATAAAGAGCTATTGGTCTATGGCTAGGCAGGATTCTTGTGGTTGACCAAATCCTGCAATTAGCAAGGCAGAGTCAGAGCAGTGACCTGGACACCCAGAAGCAAGAGGTAAACATGCCATAGGAAGAAAAGGAACTGCCATGTGGTAGAGTATAAAAAAGACATATGGGTTAAATAAAATATAAGACCTAATTGATAATAAGCCTGAGTTGTCATATGATAGTTTATAATTAATATAAAATCTCTATATGGTTATTTGGGATTGGCTGCCAGCAGAGCTGATCCATAAAGTTGCCTAAGAAAAACACTGCCTAAACTCATCAGTACTGATCCCATTAAAAAGCTAGACTAATGAAAAGATACACTGAAGACGTTTGAGAATCAACAGGAGACCTTGAGAAGAAGTGATCACAAGATATTTTCATCCAACTGGAGTCATGGTAATATTAGTCATAATGCTTCTTATAGGTCTAGAGATAGTGGGAAACCTGATAGTATCTGAGATTAAACATTTTACTGGTATTGATGTACCTGAAAACATCAGATTAGACACATATAAGTTTATAATTTCTTTACCAAGTTGTTACTGCTTATATATCCAAATACCAGTCCTTGTACATGATAAATTAACTAGAAAAAAAAAAAGCCCTAAAAAAATCCATGGAGCCTTACAAGTCACTAAAAGGCTTAAATCTACTGTCAGGAAAGAGAGTAAACACTGAACCCATAACTGGTTTGATGGGCTTCCTGAATCAAAAGTGTAAGGCCTTGCAAGTTGTCCTGTCATAATCTTCCTATGTCTAATTGTCATGACCTGCTGAAGCAATTGGGGGAAAAAGCATTGAAAAACCCAAAGTGCCTCTGTTAAATTAGCATACCTAGAGGCCCACACATCCCCTTTATATGATATGCTAATGCTTTGATTCTTCCCTAAGATCAGTGGGGAATGCACTGCCCAAAGTGCATCTGGTTCATCTGAGTTTTATCCAATGCTTCCAACCCCCAATTGTTCTGACCAACAGAACTGACACTGTTGAGCCTTCTGTCCCTGCCTGCCTCTCTGTGATAGAATTGTGGGTTTCCCTTTATTAACTCATTATGGTCACTTTTCTGTAGAGATCTTTCTTGCTTGAGTCTGCTCTCAACCTCTGTAAATAAAAGACTCTTGGTCTTTACAATTCTGACTTCTATTTCCCTGAGTCTTACAGTACAAAGGAGGATCAACAAAAGGAAAAACCTTGGAGGTCACTGTAAGTAGAAGCATAGCTTGTAATTGGGGAAATCCAAAGCTTAAGAGACTTAAACCCTCATAAAACTGAGACACCAGCCTTGACAACAAATACAAGGAGAGACCTATAGAATGATTCCCATGGTATTATGATTCAAGGTAAATGGGAAAGCCTCACTTTCTGTTGGATCTCAGGATATCAAGTCTGCCCCTGAACCCCTCATTCCTACACACCTGGGTGCACGGTGGCTGCTGCTTGTCTCTCCCCATCTGAAGGCTCTGGTCTTTGCTCCAGAAATGTCACCAGGTGTGGCTTAGGGACAGCAAGACCTGTGTATAGATAAAGAGAAGAAGTTGTTAAGTGTTCTTTTACTCAGAATTGACATGTCCCTTCTTGTACATGACTTGTAAGGACAGAGATGAGGTGACAAATGATTGCAGACAATCAGTTCCTTAAGTGTTTTCAGACAGGATCACTGCTACATGTGAAGGAGCCAACAGCACCCAGGGTCTGAGTTTCGTTTCAGGGGAAAAAAACAGTAACTTAGAATTGTAACACAGTTCACATAAAAAGTAAGCTCCACCTCTCACGCCACTGAATTTCTAAAAGTCCCTCTAGAGTCAGGGAAAGACACACCCATCTCGGAGAGGTTAAACACAGAAAGAAGTAAACAGTGTAAGCAATCTTCCTGTTTTCATTATTTATTTTAATTTTTCATATGCATTGGTTTTTTCTCTGGATGTATGTCTGTATGAGGTTGATTTGTTTAATTAATCTTCATCAATAAATCATCAGGAGTCAGATATCGGCTAAGAAACTGAAAGATCATAAAAGTACCAGTGACGTCCGACCTCTTCCATCCCACCATCCAAAGGGCAGAGATCCTATCTCAGCCCAGCTTTCCATGTCCTGTTCCCCTCTCTACAGTCTTCCATATCTCTATGGTCAACTGGTGGCTAGTTCTACCCTCTGACTCCAATCAAGCTTTATTTGTCAGGATACAACACAATTAAAACATCACACAGCAGGAGGTTGTCAGACCTTGGGTTTACAAACAGTTGTGAACTGTCATAGGAGTGCCGGTGATGTGGTATTTCCTGCCTGGGCTCACAGGGCAAACAGTGCTGTAATTAATATAGTTTCTATCTGATTATTCACATCTGAGCGGCAGGAAGGAAAGTGCAGTTTCCTTTTACTTAACGATCTTCTAGAAGAGCAGTCAATGTTCTTAACAACTGAGTCATCACTTCAGCCCTGAAATAATATTTAACATAGCGATGTCCTTAATATTTTTGAAAACGAAGGATATGAAACTGACTGTTGAAATGCTCCCATGAGAAACCACACAAAGTGAGGAAGCTACATGTTGATGGTGAACTAAGAAGTCACTATAGAGGAGATGCTCACCCAGGAACTCAAGGTGGCTGTAATTCTCCAACATCACATCCCTGTACAGATTCCACTGAGCAGGCTCCAGACATTCTCTCTCTTCTGGAGAGAACTCAATGGCCACATCTGAGAAGGACAACATTTCCTGAAATAAAGATCAGTGAATGATACATTAATTTAATTAAAACCATTAGTAATTTAAATACCAATTTGCATTGAGCTTGATAGTTATCCTATGAACTGAACCTAGCTAGGGCCAATTTGCAAAGAGAAAAATAATTGAAAATATTCCTACCAAGACTGCCCTGTAGCCAAGTCTAGGGGCATTTTCTGAACTAGTGACTCCTATGAGACAGCACTGCCCACTATGGTGATGCCTGCACTGGGCACGCAGTTCTACATGGTACAGGAAAGCAGTCTCGGGGAGTCAGTAAGCAGTGTTCTTCTGTGGCCTGTTCTCCACCTCACACCTCAGGTTCCTGCCTTGAATTCTCTCAGTGATGGACGTGGAGTTGGAGTCTAAAATAACCTTTTCTTCTCCAAGCTGTCTCTCATCTCGGGCTTTAGCACAATAGGAACCCTCAGACAGGCACCACGGATTTGTCCAGGATGAAAGAGAGCTAGAAATGTTCTTACACAGGTAGTAATATCCTCAGACATGCCTGAAGTGGTCACATGAGCTCATACTGAACATCGATAGTAAAGACAAGGTAAACAACCCATAGCCCCAGTTGGACACGATACATTTGAGAAAGACATGTAAAATGAATGCATCCACAGAACATGCATTTATTGCCATGTGTTACTACATACTACACATATATGCATTTCTGAATTGAAATATATCATTTAACCATGTATCACCTCATTGCAACTTCTCTCATGTACCCCAATAATCTGTCTCAGATACTTGGTTCATTTTCTCTATTATTATTGTTACACACAGCCCATAACTGTAGATATCCACACTGTACGTACCTACTATATAAATATGAATGTTCAGTGTTACCTTTGTGTATATTTGGGGGACTTATCACTTGTTACTGGATGAAGAGTGAGTGGGCTCATCCCTGTGGAAGACTAATTCTCCTCTCTTAGCAGTCCTTATGTGCCTATACTTCTGTTACCCAGCAGACTGCCCCCACCCCCCCACCCCCGCAGGCGATCTTGTGCCACTGCCATTGTTCAGGGCTTGTTCAAGCAGTCATACTGTCGGGGTGTCATGGGTGCAGCTTCCCTTCCCTTTCTGGAAGGCACAACCTCACGACAGACTTCCTGGACCCTGGCTCTCATGATCAATATGGACCCTCTCCAGATATATTCCCTGAGCCTTCTGCACAGGAATTGTGGTGTGGTGTATCTACTGGGTCAGGGCATCACAAAACAATAGTTCTCTGGATTTGTACATTTTAGTTTTCTGTAATGCTCTCTGTGCTGCAGTGAGCAGTGTCTTTAACAGGCAGTAACAGCTACACTTCAGTGTAGGTCTAGGAAAAGCATCTGGAATGCAGTTAGCAACTGTGATGGCTCCAGTATGCTCTCCTCTGTAACTTAAGAACTAAGAAGTCATCAGAGACAACTGCTGCTAATGCCGAGATGTGGGAGGCACTGGGGCAACTTTAGGGATTTAATGTCATACTGCTCATGGGTGTGGTTCATGGGAATAACAGCTAAGCAGGGCTATTTATTGCTTCTCTGCCTTGGAGCTCACAAAGCACCTTCCGGCAGTAAGAAAATTCACCCTTAGGCAGAAGACCTTCAGGCCAGTACCAGCTCCAATTTCCTGAGTCTTGTGTCTGAAAGGCGTGGCGTTTTCAGCATTGGGAGGGGGCAGTAGCTTTATCATCACAAGACTTTCAGGACAACTGAAATATATCTGCAGTAAAGAATGACTACATGGGGGCTGGGGAGATGGCTTAGACATTAAGAGTGCTGGCTGCTTTCCCAGAGAACTGAGTTCAATTCCCTCTAACCATGTGGTGGCTCACAACCATTGGAAATGCATTTCAGTGCCCTCTCTGGCCTGCAGGCATACGTGCAGGCAGAACACTGTATACATAATAAATAAGTAAATGAATAAATAATAAATTTTTGCAAAGACTCAGAATGACTACATAGAAAAATGTCTTTAAATAAAGTTCAGAGTTGAGCATCAATGAGGGAGCCACCAAATCTTGAAGAAACAGGCAAAATGAAGCAATTTGGTGAACAGAACACCCAGTAATTTCTCATGAAAAAACAAACAGAACTGTTTTGAAAGCTTCTTTGTAGCTTGTATAGAATGTTACCACCTTTAGAAGTGAAAATAAATAGATCCTATGCTTTTATTAACCAGGTCACTAGTTCCTCACATGAGGGTCATGACCCCTTGGAGAAACCTTCAACTAAAAAAGTATTTACAACAAATAACTTTGGTAAAATCACAGATATGATGTAGCAAAGAAAATAATTTTATGGTTAGGGGTCATCACAATATGAGGAACTGTATTGAAGGGTCACAGCATTAGGAAAGGTGAGGCAAGTGAACTAAGGGGTCACCAAGAAGAGGCATAAATTACCAGCATGGAGAAAGGCAAGAGCCCAGAGAAGATAAAGATGGAAACATTAACCTCTGAGAGAACCTGAGCAAGTCCCCAAAGCAGAAGTAACTGTGAGGATCACTGCCCATATTGGCCAGCCCAGCTACCATCATTCTACATGGGCAAGTGTCTGCTATCTTGCGGCCAATCCTGTGAGACGCTGTGAGTGGAGGGCAGTGTGCCTGTAACAGGGTATCATGAGGAGGGGTTTTAGCCGATAAGATTAACAGCAAACATTTCAGGCAATTTAAGACTGGCAAACAAAAACAAAACCTGGGGAAGTGCTATGGGAAAGAGTGCTCACTGCTGGACAAAGCATGCATGTCATTGAAGGAAGCTTTATTTCCTTCTCCAGGCTGAACTGGTATTACTAAGAGTTCATTCGTGTGGTCGAGATTCATTTTTCCACAATAAGCCTGTTGAGATAATAAGTTGTCAAAGTATAATTTGCATTGCAATGTCAAACACCTCCTAAACTATTGGTATAACTTGTAATTATACGTCATTATTTCTTCTAGTAATTTAATAAACCTTCTTAAAGTTCTTACTTTATTAACCAGATCAAGATAGTTTTCTCCTGATACTGCTTCATTATTTCTTCCCAATCTCAATGACTAGCATATTCAGCCTGTATTTTTCGCCACCAATAGGAACAGCTATATCCACTTAAAATCTGAGAGAGTTTGGGAAGTAATTCTAGAAACAAAAGGACAGAGTTAAGCCCGGCTTTTTGGTAGCAGCATTTTCTTGGGTGGGCTGTTAGCTAGAGGTAAACACAACTCATTAAGAGAGGATTCCTGACTCAGCTTTAGCTGCAAAAAGCTTGCAGCTGTTTTAAGAGGACCTACCACCAAACACTTAAATGGTGTTTGTGAGTAGCATGCTTCTTGGTGGTGGCATGGCCCTTGAAACTCCATAGAGTTGTGGCAATAAACATGGCTCTAGCTATTACCTTCGCCACGAGGATGGACACTCTAAGAAAAGCTAAGGAATGGGCTGGATTCAGCCATCAAAAGCATGGCTTTAATCCTAGTCATATCACTAAGCGAATTAAAGACTCATGTGGTCAGAAAAAGATATAGTATAAAAGATAGATTCAGATTTAAAAAAAAAAAAACCTCTAAATGGTTTGGAGTCTGTTTAAATATATAAGAGGGCTTGGGATTGAAAAGAAAAAGGAGAAAATCATGAAAAAAAGAAAGAGAGTAGTTGGGTGTGGTGGCACACACCTTTAATCCCAATACCTGGGAGGCAGAGGCAGGCAAATCTCTGCAAGTTCAAGGCATGGTGGCACACAGCTTTAATCACAAAATTGGGGAAACAGAGGCAGGCAGATCTCTGTGAGGTCAAGGATAGCCTAGTCTATAGAGTGAGAGCCAGGACAGCCAAAGAAACACAGAGAAATCTAGTCTCAAAAAAAAAAATTAAAAATATAAAAGAAATAGAATTTAAAATATAGTCACGTAAAAATGAAAACCACACAGAGAGTCTGGATACTGTATGTTATTGTGTTGTCTTTGAATTGTTTGATGGCTGAGGAGGGAGCTACAGATGCTAAAAGACATTTGATTACAAATGCTGATGGATTAATACAACATATATATTTTGAAAATGCTTTGACTTCAATTTTTTTTTTTGATTTTTCGAGACAGGGTTTCTCTGTAGCTTTTGGTTCCTGTCCTGGAACTAGCTCTTGTAGACTAGGCTGGCCTCGAACTCACATACATTAGTCAAAAGATATGTTACTTTGGAGAAGAGGTTTTGTTTTTGTTTCCACAGGAAATGAGAGGCTGTGGATTCATTCCAGGTTAAGAAAAATCTGGTATGATCAAGGAAGACCCCCTGGGAAATGTCCGAGAGGAGCAAGAGCCCTAGAAATATGAGTTCTACATTCTGAATAACCTCAAGACTGCTGGCTGATAAGATCAAGCTTCACAGAATATTCCAGTCAAGAAATGACCATAAATCTAAATTTTCTTTAGGTCCCCATAAGATTACCAGCACCCTGAAGCAGCAGGGAGTAGCCTAGAAAACTATGCCCACATTCCCCAAAAAATGGATTATGGATGCTTGCCTTTGTTTAGAGTGTTGATTACAAGTTGTTATGGATAATGGTCAGGAAGAAAGGTAAACAAAGGAGACTTGATTGACAGTTCAGGAGTAGTGGAGGCTGGTCCTAGAAGCAAGCCTAGAGCAACAAAATGGACAGAGTATATACAATAAGAATTCTTGCATTTCCTCTTGGTGTCCCTCAGAAACAGCTTTCAGAGAGACAGACAAAACTGAAGACTAGGTGGGATTGGTGGGAACTCAAAATGAGGTTCAAAGAAATGATGAGATTGAAGGTCAGGATCTAAAAATTAGAGACCCTCCTTTCAAAGTAAGCAACCTACGGATAACAAAGCATAGTGCTTAAAACATGTACCACAGACACCATGAAATAGTAACTCCTAGGTCTTTGTTCCAGGGCTTTGTTCCATAACTGTGGCAAGAAAAAAATCATTAGCTTTTGCTTCAAGGCACCAAGCTCGCAATTTTATGACTCAGAAAGTGAATTAAACCATGAAAAGTATGGAAGAAATATAGTACCTGCTTTGGAAACATGAATTATATACTGAAACTTTGTTTCAAAATAACTATCACATGTTTTGCTGTGTATGTTAGCTGTCTAGATGTATTTGAGGATATTAATAGTCCATACATTGTTTCTGAGTCTTCTTAAAGCAAAACACTGACATTAGAGTTCAGACAAAGAAGCCTGGGAGGAAAGACACAGGACCGTCAGCAAGGGAACTGGACTGGACCTATGGAAGAGCAGGACCCACCGTTAGCAGTTTGCTTTACCGTTGGCTATGCAGTGCCCCATGTGAAGGACAGTGCAGGAAGTGGTTTTGTTCTGGCTAACTGTAAGAAGCATCTGCTCACAGAGGAACCTCTGCTGGAAGGACAGGGGAAGACATCCCAGCAGCAGCACATAGTTTGCAAATCAACAAAGTGTTGACTGCATGAATTTGTTAAAGTGCTCACTGTAAGAAACATGAAAAGCACCATAGAAAGTATTTATCACATCATTAAAGTTGAAATGCTGTCAGACTCAGGTAGAATAGGCTGGCCTGGAATTTGCTATGAAGCAGGGGAGGACCAGAGGGCCCTGCCTCCCCCTCACAAACGCAGAGATGACAGGGATGTGCCTCAGAGGAGACTGACGTTTCTTTTCTATCACAGGTCTGGTTACTAAAATCCCAGGAATACACACAGGTCTGGGAGTTCTCCTCACCTGCTAACCTGACACAAAAGCCTGGCACTGTAACACAAGGCCATGAGGGCTTTTCACCTGTTCCTAGGGACCCTGCTTCTGGACCAGCTCAACAAGCTCAAGGCCACATCAAGACGTTGACACAACCATTGTGGGCCAAGCAGACATCCTGTCGTTTTCACAGTTAGTCCGCCCTACATTAGGGATGGGGGAGCTTTCAAGGCTTTAAGGGAACCCAGACCTCAATGTGCAGCCTGGAGTCAGGGTCTCCAGTTCCTTCTTCCTGCAGAGGGCCCTCTGTGTGTGGGCTGTACGTGTGTTCTCTCCACCCTAGCCACAGCTTTCTATAGCAGCTGGTCCTGGCAGACCTTGCTGCTTCATTCCAGAATTTACTGCCAGAGACCTGAGGCCCCTCAGATATTTTTCCTTTCTTAGTTCTTTAGCCATCAGAGCAAATGAATACAAGGTAACTGTCTCCCTCACTCACCCTGCCTCTCCTGTGCCAGGGCTTCTCCATCCCTCTCCTGGCAGTTTCCCGTGGCAGGCCCCAATCATAGGGTCGATAACAACAATCTATTTTTTTTTCTCCTAGCAACCTGCCTTCCCATCTCCTTTAACAGACAGATGTCTAAGGTCTCCAGGATGGCAGTGAACCAGATGCCTCTCCAGCCACACCTCTAGCTGAGTGTGAGCCCACCAACTCCTGACTCTCCTCTCCCCTATTCAACCAATGCCTAAAGGAAGAAGACAGATTTTAGTCAGCATCCCTATACCAAAGAGTCTGGGATGCTTGGGTGGAACTTCCATCTCAGCCCCTGGCATCCATATATCTGGAATATTTCAGTTAAGGCTTCACCTCAGCCCCTGGCATTCATATAGTCAGAGTCTGGAATGTTTGGGTGGAAGATCCATCCCAAACCCCCTCCTGTGGAAGTTGCCTCAGTTCAGACTCCGCCTCCGAGAAAGCACAGCAAACGATGACCCCTCCCCAGAGATGCTCAATACCACATCCACATAGTATTTAAACAGCACCCTAGAGGACAAACACATGGTTTTCCAGTGGTTCTTCCCTATCTCCTCTCTTTGGGGGGCTGGAAATCCATCAGGGAGCATTGGTATACATTAAACCTGGGCTTTGCCTAATTTGGTTTGATTTGGTCTGATTCAGATTATTGCATAGGCAGAGAGGCTTATTGGAGAATAAAAACTTTTCATAAACCTCAAGACCATACATTTAGGCCAGTTACAAAGTAAAGGAAAGATCAGAAACCACGACTGTTCGAAAGATACTGAGAAATCTCAGATGGGCGGTGGTGGTACACTTCTTTAATCCCAGCACTCGGAAGGCAGAAGCAGGTGGATCTTGGTGAGTTCGAAGCCAGCCTGGTCTACAAGAGATAGCTCCAGGATAGGCTCCGAAGCTACAGAGAAACCCTGTCTCGAAAAACCATATATAAAAGATACTGAGAAATCTCATAGCATCCATAGGAGAATGGGTCAGCTAGTGATGCATGCCTCCCCACCATAGCGGCTCAGTGAACTCCCAGCTCTCCCTCAGGAGCAGGCAGTCAGCTGAACATCCTTAGCTTGCAATCCTGGACCTCCTGGACCTCGCACTACTCCGCGCTACCAAGCAGAAGCCCAAGGCGGTCTCGGGCTGCACGGGCGTCCTAAGAAAACCATCACCCAAAGCACGGTCCCTATTTCCTCTCCCCAGCCCTGACCTGCAACCTCAGGTTGCACCTCAGCATAGCACCTCCAAGGCAGCTTCTCCCGTCCTCCCACCCAGCCCAGGACCGCTCCCTCCAAGACGGCCCCGCACCACGCACAGTGCCTCAGGCTGCGCTGCACCCTGGACCAACCTCCATGTCAGAGATGCAACCGGAATGCGCAACAGACGGGCCTCTTGAGGAAGACGCACACGTGGACACCGAAGCAGGAATGAGATTGCCTGGCTTTTTGTGACGTCACAGACGCGGCGACTACATTTCCCAGAAATCTGCGCGAAGCACAAATGGCCTCTATGAGGTATGAAATTATACACGAAACTAAACTAAATAAAACAAAAAGAAGTGCTATCCCCACATTAATCATTTCCCAACATGTAACTCCACGGTACCTGATTCCGATGCAAAAAACAAGAGATTTTTAATATTCAATGTCGAGCTTGGACTTCATTTCCACCACATCAAAGGAGTGTGTGAGGCTAAGTGCAGCTTGGAGCCCAGGGAAGAAAAAAAAAAAATGTTTAAAGAGGAAATGACAAAATCAGAGGAGCTCATATCCTGTCGTCTAGGGATTGGCCAAGGAGGGCACAGGGTAAGGTAGCTTCTGAAACCATTGGTCAGTTTTGGGGCGTGAAAACCCTAACCAAGGACCACTAATAACTGACGAGGTTTCAGGGACAGGATGCCTCCAAGGAACACCGGGACCTCTTTAAATTTAATAGCCGTGCTCCCTGCTCCGTAGTTAGCTATTTCCCGGGTATCTGTTCAAATTCTGCTCTCGCAGCACATTTCTGGGGCCGTTCGTTACACGGCTTAAGATGAAGCTCCTTTAAAACTGAGTTTGCAAAGTCAGGTCCTCACAGAAGCAAAAAATTCAATAAGATATTATCTGTGTCGGGGGCCAGCCTTGAGAAAAATACCTTTCTCCAGGGTAGGAGGCATGGGAATTCAGAAATACAGTAAAGAATATGAGGATGTGAATGAAAATAATAAAACGCAGAAACATGTAGTATAGTATCGGGAGGGAATTTTTCAGTGAGTACTGAAAATTTGCCTATGTTTAACTTACAACTGCTTGATATACCCCTGGCCCCCCAAGGCAGGAGTAAGGCAAAAGTCTGCATTAACCTGATATAAGGAAATGAACATAGTAATTGAAAGTCAGGGGCTATATTCATCAGGCTCACACACAAGACCAAACCACTACCTGGGTAGAATCGCAAGTTATTTCCATAAAGAGAATGGAACTTGGTGGGACCTTCGGAACAAACTACTTCACTGTTACAGGAGCACAAGGTCTGGCAATTAGCCAGACCTGTTGACAACAGCCTTGAGAGAGAAGAACTCTCTGATTTACAACTAGGTGGGACCTTTGTTTGAGGTAGCAACACAATAATGTAGAATGACCTAGAAACAAGACCCAAACTCTCTGACCTTTGGCTTCTTGGGGTCTCCACACATGTGGGGAAGGATCACCAAGGCATCTGGAAAAACATTTTCCTGAGCAAATGGTGTGCATACTGTTGTGCCGCCCAGAGATCATGACCCCCAGAGAAACCACCAGAAATCAGAGAAATACAGACTGCAAAAAGCAAGGTTTTTATTGCAAGCTAGCTCAGAACCCCATCACAGTGAGGTAGAGATAGAAGTAGAAGTTCCTAGGTTGGGTTACCTGACTTTTTGAGAACGATTTTTGCAATACTTCACACACTCATGTGTAACTGGAGACTGTTATGATTCCTGGCCTCCCAGACCCATATAATCACACAGAAACCATATTAATTAAAACACTCCATTGCCAATTAGCTCAAGCTTCTTATTAAGTAACTCTTACATCTTAAATTAACCCATTTCTATTAATCTGAGTATCTCCCTGAGACTGTGGTTTAGCAGTAGGTTCTGGCATCTGTCTCCTTTGACAACTACATGGCATCTCTCTGACTCTTCCTACTCTCTCTCTTTATCTCTGTTTGTATTTCCTGCCTGACTTTACTCTGCAAAGCTATTGGCTGATGCAGCTTCTTTATTAACCAATGGTAATAAGACATATTCACAGCTTACAGAGGGGAATCCTACATCACACATGACATTTGCAGTCAGAATGAATCATATGATGTGTTTTAAAGTTTGAGGATGAAAACTTTTAAAGACATTTGTTGGATTTCTCTCTGGTGTTAAATATATCATGTTGAATAATGATATTAAGAATTACAACATTCCCCACAATTTTATGGGGTCTCTTCAGAATGAATTTTTCCTTTTTTATGTCGTCTAAGGTTTGAAGATGAGGAAAAGCACCTGCCACATTCTTCACACTTATAGGGTTTCTCTCCAGTGTGAACTCTCTTGTGTGTCCTAAAAGCTGAGGGACAATTAAAGGCTTTGTGACACTCTTCACACTTGAAGGGTTTCTCTCCAGTGTGAACTCTCCTGTGTGCCTTAAGGGATGAGTGATAACGAAAGGCTTTGTGACATTCTTCACACTTGTAGGGATTCTCTCCAGTATGAACTCTCTTGTGTCTACTAAGGGATGAGGGACAAAGAAAGGCTTGGTGACATTCTTCACACTTGTAGGGTTTCTCTCTAGTATGAACTCTCTTGTGTCTACTAAGGGATAAGGGACATTGAAAGGCCTTGTGACATTCTTCACACTTGAAGGGTTTCTCTCCAGTATGAACTATTTGGTGATCCTGAAGATCCCCAGAATAGGAAAACCATTTGCTACAATGTACAGGGGCAGAAGGACTGTCTGCTGAATAGATGGTTTGATGTTGTTTAAGGAATAAAGAAGACTTAAACCTTCTGCCACAGTCCTCACAATTGTAGGGATTGTCTTCACAGTGAATTGTTTGATGTCGCCGAAGGGATGAAGATAAGTGGAAACATCTGCCACACTCTTCACACATGTATGATTTCTTTCCAGTATGAATTGTCTGATGATCTTGAAAGTATGTAAAACTGGAGAATGTTTTGCCACACTTTGCACACTTAAAGGGACTGTCTTCAGAATGAATTGCTTTATGTCGCCGAAGGGACGAGGATAAATAAAAACATTTGCCACACTCTTCACACTTGTATGATTTCTTTCCAGTATGAATTGTCTGATGATCTTGAAAGTATGTAAAACTGGAGAACGTTTTGCCACACTCTGCACACTTAAAGGGACTGTCTTCAGAATGAATTGCTTTATGTCGCCGAAGGGATGAACGGGAGTAAAAACATTTGGCACACTTCTCACACTTGTATGATTTCTTTCCAGTATGAACTATCTGATGTTTTTGTAGTAATTTAAAACTGGAAAGAGTTTTGCCACACTCTGCACACTTATAGGGACTGTCTTCAGAATGAATTGCTTGATGTTGCCGAAGGGATGAAAGGGAGTAAAAACATTTGCCACACTCTTCACACTTGTATGATTTCTTTCTAGTATATCTTGCTTGATGTTGTCTAAGGCATGACAATGAGAAAAAACACTTGCCACATTCTTTGCACTTGTGTTGGCTATCTCTCAAATGAATCCTTTGATGTTGCTTAAGCATTGAAGAATAATAAAATGATCTGCCACAGTCTTCACACTTGTAGGATTTCTCATTAGTATGACTTTTCTGGTGTATAAAAAGGGATGAGCGAGTATTGAAGGCCTTGTGACATTCTTTGCAGGGGTAGGGTTTTTCTCCAGTGTGAAGTCTCTGGTGTATAGAAAGTGTTTTATAAGAACTAAGGCCCTTACCACATTCTTCACACTTGTAAGGTTTCTCCCTTGTATGAATTCTCTGACATTGAATCTGTAGTGAGTTACAATCAATGGCCTTGTTGTAACTGCTGTGATCATTGGGTTTTGTTCCTGTTCATCAAAAGTTGAGATATGAAACGAAGGTTAGAAAATATTCTTCATACTTACAATGCTTATCTTTTTAAAAAAAAAACAAACTTTTTTGTATATATTGAAGCATCAGTGAAAAACTACAGTCATTTCAAAACATATACAATATAAATAAGAATAAATGATAAAATATTGTAGGTAGAAATGACCTATACTAGAATAAGAGAACATCCAAATAGAACATAGACATAATGGCAAATAATTCAAAGTTAAGTAGCTAAGTAAGTTGCAAGGGCACTTTACTAGCAGAAGTAAACCCATTAAATTAATAGAGATTTTGTATCACAGGATACCCAGGAAATTAGAAAGCAGCTGAGTCTGTGAAAAACAAAGGTAATTTTGACTTTGTGAATTTGAGATATCATCTAATACAATATTAGATATGATCTAATACAAATGTTTTATCCTGCACATATAGCTTTATTTTGGGAGTACCAAAGATATGCTACACAAGTAGACAGTCTACATAAAGATGAAATTTATAGTTCAAATTCAGGACATTATTTTACGTTTTATTTGAATGACAGAAAAATACATGCTTGAAACATGTCGAATCATGAAAAAAACCAAAAACAAAAAAATATTTTAGGTTCTTCTGCATATCATATAAATTTTGCATAGACAATATATTTATCAAAGAGATGGCAAAATTACTTCTTTCATTTTTGTTTGTTTTTTGTTTTTTCCCTGAAGCCAAGGTTTTTTCGGTGTAGACCTTGCTGAACTTGAACGAATTATTGAGACCAGGCTGGCCTCAAACACTATCATGGAGGGAGAGAAAAATTTCTAAATTCCATTATCCAGTATTCAAAGTTAAGCTAAGTTTAACTAAGTTTCATGTGCCAAGTGAGGACCCACCACATCAGGTAATGAAAACAACACAGCCTGAGGAGGAGGCGAGGTGGACTGTGAAAGCTCACCCAGAGCAGCCGTCGAGTTACCTGCCAGAGTCATCTGGACCAGCTCTTCAGCTGTGAAACACTGTTTTGTACAATATGAATATGTAGTACTCCCATTGTTAATAAAAGCAGATTGACTGATGGTTAGGTAAGATTTTCTGGGCAAAGAAAATACTGGGAAGAAGGGAATAGTGAGAGGAGTGGCCAGCTGTCAGAAACCAGCTTCAAGTAGTATACCACCTACCAGGGTATGGGCACAGGAACTGGAAAATAAGTAAAGGGAAGGAAGACACGAATGAAAATAATACAACAGAAAACATAGGCTGGTACCCAGGGGAGAGTTCCAGTAAATACTGAAATCAGCCTGTGTTTAATTTTCCATCCACGTTTATTCCCCAATACCACAGGGAGAGAGGAAAACGGATACACAGGGCAAATAGAATAGTTTTTATTTCATTACTTTGAGGCATCAAGACTTAAGCATTCTGTTCTTTAGGCAGTAAGCCCACCCAAGACCAAGTATCCAGAAGACAGTTACTCACAAGGACAAACCTCTTATTTCAAAAGAAGGAACAGACGAATGCTTCAATATCCTGAACATTGGTCGGGTTGGAGTATGTCTACCTGTATGGACCATCTTAATATCAAAAACACCAAGTGACCACACCCTAGGTCAGGATGTGTGGCCACACTTGTTCTCAACAACGCTGAACAAGTTAAAACTCTATGACCTTCAGGCAAGGTGGATAAAAGTGCACGTTTATGGGCCTCCACAGTTGGCAGACACAGACAGAAAAAAGATGAACATACTGTGTTAAAAGAAGGAACCGCCAGGCGACAGAGGGTAGATAAGAACAATGGTTTTATTTACAGAGTAAGAGCTACTTAAAAACGAACCCAAGCTGGGGGCTGGAGAGATGGCTCAGTGGTTAAGAGCATTGCCTGATCTTCCAAAGGTCCTGAGTTCAATTCCCAGCAACCACATGGTGGCTCACAACCATCTGTAATGAGGTCTGGTGCCCTCTTCTGGCCTGCAAGCATATACACAGAAAGAATATTGTATGCATAATAAATAAATATTTAAAAAAAAATGAACCCAAGCTACTGACTATTTACAACCAATAAAAAGCCCCTGGTTTGGTTATTCTGGAGTATCTCTTGGAACAGAAAACTCCACCTACAAATGGCAATCAAACCTGGCCCACCCTGCTGTGTTCCTACCACCAGTAGCCTTCAAGTTACCCACCCTCTTGGGCGTGACCTATTCAGGTTTTCAATGGGCAACTGCTTTAAGCTCAGAAAAGGCTGATTCAGTAATCACACATTTATTAGAAGTTATGGCCATCATGGGTATACCCATACAGATGATGGTCCAGCATATGTCTCTAAGAAAACGAAACAGTTTTTTGCTCATCATGATATTAAGCATATTATAGGCATATCACACAATCCTACAGGTCAGGCAGTTATAGAAAGACCAAATCGAAATATAAAGGATATGTTAAACCAACAGAAAGGGATGGAAAATAGCCCCAGAAATAGATTGCATAATGCTTTACTAAGCTTAAATTTTCTTAACGCTAATGAGAAAGGGACAACAGTAGCAGAGAGATATTGGATAATAGAAAAGTCTTCTGAATTAAATCAGCTGGTGTATATTAAGGATGTGTTGACTTCACAATGGAAACCAGGGGATGTGCTATGTTGGGGAAGGGGTTTCGCTCTTGTTTCCACAGGAGAAGAAAAACTATGGATACCATTGAAATTAATAAAGATTCACTTTGAAATGGAACGACCTCTTAAAAAAGAGAAATGATAGCTCATCCAAAATGGTGACAGCCATACAGGTGGTAAGGAAACTTCATGAGGTTTGGGGCAGGGTTCTGTTCTTGTCTTTGCAGGAAAATACTCATCTTTAAAAGGTAAAGAGACCCTCAACATCTAGATGCCTAAAGAGGAAAATATAATTCCCCAGATAGGCTCATCAAGCAGAGAGAATTATGACTTATGAGGACATGTCATCTGAGGGTAAGAATCTCAAAACATAAACTAAGATAATAATCATGATTCACTTAAAAATTCAAAGCTGGCTTTGGAGTTGGATACTGGCTCTGTCCTTCTCTAAATCTTAGCATGTTGTTAAAATAAAAATTCAGAGTTTCTGTCTTATGACAGGAGCCATGATATGGGACAGAAAGAAAAAATTTAGAAAAAATTTTAGTTTTCTTCATACCTATTTTTGTCTCTATCGTACTTTTCACTGAATATATATGTCTACATATGTCTATATAAATAATATTTAAGTTTTCCACAATGAACAATGAATTTACCTGCAGTAATCTTTGAGGTTTTCAAGAAGAACATGGGGCCCCACAACAATAACTCCACCTGGTTGATATGACACCATGATGCTACTAAAAGATCTGTTTTGGGTACCGGCTGCTCAAGATGGTTCCAACTTGGTTAGTGAAATGGTGTACTTTTTAAAAAAATGTTCTGGTCAGAACTCCAAATAGGAACCTCAGAAAAACCCTACCAATGCACCTTCCTGGTATTGTCTTTCATGCGGCCTGTAGTACAGAGATGCTCCCCTTGGTGGCTGCCTAAAGATTTGAGCCACCGACTTGAGCTCCACCACTTCAGTGGGTGGCAGGTTTAGGGTTTTGCTCATGTGGACAGAAAAGGTTACAGATGCTCAGGAAAATAGATTTAGATAGAAAAAAAATCTGTAATGGGTACAGTGTGTTTAAAAATGTGCAAAGTCGCCAGGCGATGGTGGCGCACGCCTTTAATCCCAGCACTCGGGAGGCAGAACCAGGTGGATCTCTGTGAGTTCGAGACCAGCCTGGTCTACAGAGCTAGTTCCAGGACAGGCTCCAAAGCCACAGAGAAACCCTGTCTCAAAAAAAATAAAAATAAAAAAAATAAAAAAATAAAAATGTGCAAAGTCTCATGAAAGAAAAAAATGGTAGACAGTTACAATAAATATATACATACTTTTAAAATAAAGTAAAAGTCCTTAAAAAGGGAATAAATATAAAAGAAAAAAGACACACAAAGAAGTAAAATACACAGTGTCTGGAATCCATGTGTTACTGTGTTGTCTGTAGATTTTCTGACTGCTAATGAAAGAATGAGAGCTGCTAAGACTGACTGGATTGAGAAAACTGCTGGATTAAAGCAACCGATGTAGTTTTCACATGTCTTGACTTTAAAAGGAAAACAGAAGTTTGTTACTTTGGGAGAGAGGTTATGTTTTTATTTCCAAGAACATGAGAGGCTATTTTCATATGTATACTTTTGTTATATATTTGTTATATATTTTCCATGTGGAAAATGCTATGGAATAATGTTTCTGTACACTGTGAAGATGTGTTGTTTTATTGTTAATAAAAAGCTGATTGGTCTATAGCTAGGCAGGACTTTGCGGACTGACCAAATCCTGGCATTAGCAAGCCAGAGTCAGAGCAGGGGCCAGGATTCTGAGAAGCCAGCAATAAACATGCTGTATGAAGAAAAGGTCCTGCCACGTGGCAGAGTGTAAATAAGACATATGGGTTAATTTAAAATGCAAACCTAATTTCTCAGAAGCATGAGCTGTCAGTTGAGCACTTACAATTAATATAAAGTCTCTGTGTGGTTATTGGGGAGCAGCTGGCCGCAGAGGCCTAATCCATCGAGTTGCTGATGAAAAACATTGCCTAAATTCATCAGTCATGATCCCATTAAAACACAGAAGCTAATGAAAATATACACTAAGGACATTTGAGAACCAACAGGAGACCTGAAGAAGAAGTGACCACAAGATCTTTTAGTTCAATTGGACTCATGGTAATATTAGCCATAATGTTTCCTCTAGATCTAGCCACAGTGCATACCCTGAATGTATCTGAAATAAAATATATTACTAGTACTGATGTATCTGGAAAAAACAGATTCACGTATAAAAGTTTATGATTTCTTTAACAAGTTGTGACTGGGTATATATCCAAATAACATCTTTGTACATGATAAAGAGATTAACTTGAAAGAGAAAAACAAATGAAGCCTTATAGCTTACTAATAGGCCTAAATCTACTAACTGCCATTAACGAGAAGGACACAAACACTGTCCCCATAGCCGATTGGATGGGCATCTCTGAATCAACAGTCCAAGGCCTTGCAGATCATCCTGTCCTACTCTTTCCACATCTAATGGTCAGGACCTGCTGAATCAACTGGTGGTAAAGTTGTTTAAAAAAAAAAAAGGCAAACAGGCAATGTTAAATTAATGTCCCTAATGGCCAAATAAATCCCCTTTACACAATGTGTGAATACTTTGACTCTTCCCTAAGACCGGTTGGAATTGGACTGTCCAAATTACATTTGGTTGCTCTGAGTTTTATCCAATGCTTCCAACTCCCAATTGTTCTGACCAAAAGAACTGACACCATCACCATTGAGCCTCTTTCTCTGCCTGCCTCTCTGTGATGGAATTGTGGGTTTGCCTTTATTAACCCACTGTGGTTGCTTTTGTGTAGAGATCTTTCTGTCATGAGTCTGCTCTCAGCATCTCTAAATAAATGACTCTCGGTCATAGCAGGACTAAGTTCTATTTCCATGAGTCTTACATTACAATGGAGACTCAACAAAAAGGAAAACCTTGGAGATCACTGCAAACAGAGGCACAGCTTGTTACTGGGAAATCCAAAGAGACTTAAACCCTCATAAACCTCTGAGACATGTACTCTGACAACAAAGGCCTGAAGGAGAGACCTGAAGAATGATTCCCATGGTATCATGTTTCAAGGCACATGGGAAAGCCTCACTTTCTATCGGATCTTTGGATCTCAGCTGTAGCGAGCAGCATAGAGCCACACCTGATGGAGATGTATAATCAACTCCTATGGCTAAAGTCTGACCTATGCCTGATCACGCAATGATCATCAGCTGCTTGCATATGCGTGGGCCCATGGGCAGTGCCCACCTGGCAATCCAGGATTGGCAGCCCATGCCTACTTAAGGGCTGGGAGAGGTTTGCCCGAGGAGAAAGAGAGAGAGGAAAAGGAGAAAGAGAGAGAAAAAAAAGAGGAAGGAGGGAGAGAGAGGAGAGAGAGAGAGAGGTCAAAAAGAGAAGGAGAAGAGATAGATTGCTGTGAATAAAGTCCTGAAAACTGCTGCAAGAAGAGCTCCGGGTGTTGCGTTTTCCTTGCTGGTCGAGGGTGGACGCGACACTCAGCTCTGCCCCTGAACCCCTCATTCCTACACACCTGGGTGCACCGTGGCTGCTGCTTGTCTCTTCCCATCTGCAGGATCTGGTCTTTGCTCCAGAAAAGTCACCAAGTGTGGCTTAGGGACAGCAAGACCTGTGTATAGAATAAGACAAGAAGTTTGTTTATGTGTTCTTGCACATGGAATTGACATGTCCCTCCCTGTACATGACTTGTAAGGACAGAGATGAGGTGAGAAATGATTGCAGACAATCAGTTCCTTAAGTGTTTTCAGACACGATCACTGCAACATATGAAGGAACCGGATGGTGGAGGCTAACGACTTTAATGCCAGCACTGGGGAGGCAGAGGCAGGTGGATCTCTGTGAATTTGAGGCCAGTCTGGTCTACAAGATTTAGATCCAGGATAGGCTCTAAAACCAGAGAGAAACCCTGCCTCAAAAAACCAAAGGGGGGAAAAAAACAGAAAAGAAAAAAGATAAAAAATATGAATTTTACTTCAAGGGGAAAACAGTAAAACTGAATGGTAAAACACTTCAATGAAAGAGTGTGCTCCATGTCTCATGCCACCAAATTCCTAAAAGTCCCACTAGAGTGAAGGAAACGTAATTTAACAGAGAAAGATCAAACACAGAATGAAGCAAACCGTAAAATGATTATTTTTTAAATCATAATTTATTTTAATTTTTCATATACACTGGTGTTTCACCTTCATGTATGTCTATGTGAGGGTGATATGTTTATCTTAGTAATCTTTATCAATGAGAAATACAGAGTCAGATATCGGCTAAGGAAATGAATGATCAGAGAAGCAGCAGGGACATCCTACCTCTTCCATCCCACCGTCCAAAAGGCAGAGCTCCTGTCTCAGCCCCGCCTTTCCACATCCTGTTTCCCCTCTCTACAGTCTTCCATATCTCTATGGTTGGCTAGTGGCTAATTCTATCCCCTGATTCTAACCAAGCTTTATTTGTCAGGACACAACACAGTCAAAACATCACATAACATGAGGTTGTCAGACCTTGGGTTTACAAACAATTGTGAGCTGCCATAGGAGTGCTGGTGATGTGGGATTTCCTGCCTGGGCTCACAGGCCAAACAGTGCTGTAATTATTATAGTTTCTATCTGATTATTCAGGTCTGGGTGGCCGGGAAGGGAAGAGCAGTTTCCTTCTACTTAATGGTCCTCTAGAAGAACAGTCAGTGCTCTTAACAACTGAGCAATCTAATCTCTCCAGTCCCGAAATGATTTTTAATGTAGCGATATTAATAATTATTTTAAAAACAATGGATATGAAACTGTTGAAATGCTCCCATGAGAAACCACACAAAGAGAGGAAGCTACATGTTGATGGTGAACTAAGAAGTCACTATAGAGGAGATGCTCACCCAGGAACTCAAGGTGGCTGTAATTCTCCAGCATCACATCCCTGTACAGATTCCACTGAGCAGGCTCCAGACATTCCCTCTCTTCTGGAGAGAACTCGATGGCCACATCCAAGAAAGAGAGCATTTCCTGAAATAAAGATCAGTGAATGATTGTGCACATTAATTTAATTAAATGATTGTGCACATTAATTTATAAATACCAAGAGGCATTGTGCTTCATATTTACCCTATCAACTTGAAACTAGCTACAGCCACTTTGAGAAGAGACCATGTCTACGGTGACATTTTCTTAACTAGTGATTGATATGAGACATCACAGCCTATTATTTGTACTGCCTGCACTGGGCACACAATTTTTTTTTTTTTGAGACAGGGTTTCTCTGTGTATCTTGGGTGTCTGTCCTGGAACTAGTTCTTGTAGACCAGGGTGGCCTCAAACTCACAGAGATCCTCCTGCCTCTTTCTCCTAAGTGCTGGATTTAAAGGCATGCAACACCATTGCCTGGCAGGACTACAGTTCTCTATGGTACAGGAAAGCAGTCTGGGGGAGTCAGTAAGCAGTGTTCTTCTGAGGCCTGTTCTCCAGTTCTTGCCTCTGGTCTTTTCTTCCCTCAGTGATGGACTGTCTTCTGAAGTAGGCATATGAAATAAACCCTTTCTTCTCCAAGGTGTCTTTCATTATGGTCTTTTTCACAGCAGTAGAAACCCTAACACAGGTATCATGTGTCTGTGCACACAAATCTAGATCTGGTCCAAGATGAAAGAGAGCTAGAAATGTTCTTACATAGGTAGTAATATTCCTCAGACATGCCTGAAGTGGTCACATGATCTCACACTGACCATCAAAAGGAAAGACAAGGAAAAAGATCCTGTAAGCTCAGTTGGACATGATCTATTTGAGACAGATAAAATGCAAAATGAATGCACCCACAGCACACGCATGTAGTGCCATGTGCTACTGCACACCACACACATATGTATTCCTCACAGGAGAAGTCACGGTGAGGGAGAAAGGATTTCTCAACAGTTCATACGCACAATCATGACAGTGAAGTGGAATGAAAATACAGAGTCTGCTGCAGCAGCTCTGGCTGTGCTGTGGGCTCAGGATTTCTGCAGAGTTCAGTAATGATGCAGATGACAGGGACACGGGACATGAGAAGAGCAGGCCAGGGGAGGAACTCACAGACTAAATATCATTTAAGTATCCGATCATGTGGGAAAATAGGCAAGTACAGGACTAACAACACTGTTTGAGAATTTAAAATAAAATCCACATCACTTGATGTTTTCGTCATTTTCCCTTTCTTCCTTTTCTCTGAAGAGTACTGATGGAGCAGGTTGCGGTATTCCTCAAGCAGGTTTTGTACATAAGACAACTGAGCATCCGTGTTCTGATGAGAACTAGACAGGTGAGAAATATAATTGCTGATGCTATTTTCTTATTTAAAAATTTTCTAGTTTTAGATTTTGTTTTTCATATATTTGAGTAATGTCCCAGGATGATCTATGAGAACAGTCACACATCATTCTTCTATTTATCAATAGAGGGAATATCAGCAGTTTGTGTAATAATAAGGAATTTTGTAATAATTTCATGGTTAAGCTTTGGATTCTCTTCCTCAGCTATGGTATGGTTACCTCCTCAAACACTATCTTCCAGGCTTCTGTGTCCCCTACATAAGGCACATCCAGCATTTGGAACAACGTTACTGGGGCTTCTTTCTCCTACCACCCTGCTCCAGAGCATGCTCTGTTAAGGAAGGTCAGTTGGGATTTTTCTGTGCATCAACAAGAGCTCCCAGGTAATGACACCAAGACTTCTTATTAATTATAAAAGTTTGGCCTTTAGCTTATTTTTGTCCCAAAATAACTTATTTAGTTATTTATTTAGATTTTCGAGACAGGGTTTCTCCGTAGCTTTTTGGCTCCTGTCCTGGAACTAGCTCTTCTAGACCAGGTTGGCCTCGAACTCACAGAGATCCGCCTGCCTCTGCCTCCCGAGTGCTGGGATTAAAGGCGTGCGCCACCACCGCCTGGCTCCCTTTATTTATTTAGTTACTTATTTATTTAGGTTTTTCAAGACAGGGTTTCTCTGTAGCTTTGAAGCCTGTCGAACTCATAGAGATCCTCCTGTCTCTGCCACCCAAGTGCTGGAACTAAAGTCGTGCACCACAATGCCTAGCTTCTACTAATTCTTATAGCTTAATTTAACCAGTTTCTATTCATCTATGTTCTGTATGTCGACTTTCTTGCTTCTTCTGTCAGTCTGTCTGTCCACTGGCAATTCCCTCTGTCTCTGTCTCCATGATTCCTCATCTTACTTACTCTATCTGCCTGGAAGTCCTGCATATACCTCCTGTCTAGCTATCAGCTATTTAGCTTCATATTAGAAGAATAAGGTCCCTTAGGCAGGCAAGGTAAACAAATGCAAAACATCTTTCCATAGATAGACAAATATTCCATAAACAAATGTGTTGTTTATGTCTTATTTCCATTGGTTAATAAAGAAGTAGATTTGGCCAATAGCCAGGCAGAACAGAACCAGCTGGGAAATCTAAGCCAAGGTACAGGGAGCAGAAGCTTGGAGTTATGGAGACACGAGTAGCTAGCTGCCAGGGAAGCAAGATGCGAGGTAAAAAAAAAAAAAAGTCATAAGCCTCTGGTAAAATAAGGACTAATGGGTTAATTTAAATGCAAAAGGTAGCCAGTAATAAGCCCATGCCATTGGACAAACAGTTTCTAATAAATATTAAGCCTCTGAATGGTTTTTCAGGAACTGAGAAAGGCAAAAGCTCAGAGAAGATGAAGATGGAAACATTAACCTCTGAGAGAAGCTGAGAAGGTGCACAAAGCAGAAGAAACTAAAAGAATCACTCCCAGTATTGGCCAGCACAGCTACCACCATTCTACATAGGGCAAGTGTCTGCTGTCCTGAGGCCAATCTCCAGTGAGACGCTGTGAGTGGAAGGCAGTGGGACTATAACAGGGTATCATGAGAAGGGATTTAGTTAATAAAGTTAACTGCGAACATTTCAGGTAAATTTGAGACTGGAAAAATTTATTTTCTTTAGAGAAGAAATTCAAATAATGTCTGCCTAAGGTAGGCACATTGCCACTCATTAAAAATTGTTACACATTTTTACCATGACTGGGAGGTGGAGACGGAACGGCCCTTGAACAGAGGCTGGCCTTGGAGGAAGGCTTAGAACAACTGAAAGGACAGAGAGATGTGACGAGAACTCTTGCATCTCCTGCTGGTTTCCCTCAGAGAGGACTTGTCAGAGTCAGACAAAAAACCAAAGACTACGAGGACAGTGATGAAAGTCAAAATGATCTGCAAAGAGAGGATGGGATTCCTGGTCAGGATATAAACAATAGTGACCCTCCATTCAAAATAGTGGATCCATTGATTATATATCACAATGCTTAAAATACATACCACAGACATCATGAAATAGCAACTCCTAGATCTTTAATCATATAACTATGGCATGAAACAATCCCTAGTTTTTGCTTCAAGATACCAAGTTTTGCAATTTTATTACTTAGAAAGTGGATTAAATCATAAAAAAAAAATGGGAGAAGAAATATAGTACCTGCTTTGGAAACATGAATTATTTAACTATAATTTTTGTTTCAAAATACATTTCAGGGCTGGAGAGATGGCTCAGCGGTTAACAACATTGCCTGCTCTTCCAAAGGTCCTGAGTTCAATTCCCAGCAACCACATGGTGGCTCACAACCATCTGTAATGAGGTCTGGTGCCCTCTACTGGCCTTCAGGCACACACGCAGAAAGAATAATGTATACATAATAAATAAATAAGTATTTAAAAAAATACATTTCAAATATGCTGTGTACATTATCTGTCTTGGTGTATTTTTAGATTTTAATGGACCATACATTGTTTCTGAGTCTTCTTAAAGCAACACTGTGTGGAGTATGTCCAATACAGATTGGGGCCATGCACTCTCATAGACCTGACTTAATTTCATATAGAGACTGCAGAATGGAGAGAACAACAGAATGCCTGTATTGAAAGAGGGGGTCCTGAAATCACACACACCTTTCAACTCAAAATATGTCGCTGCATTTGATAATAACTATGGAGGACACCGTGGAGGACACTTTTATGAACTGAATTGACAACATAATGAAAACTGGTGCTGCTTGGGGTTATTACTTGTATGTGTTTGATCCTGTTTAAGTCATTTGCAATATCTCTCCATGGCCTCTGACATAATCATATAGATGGATCAACAGAAACTGAATGTCATCACCCAGCACCTCCGCTCCAGGGTTTCCCAGAGATGACATGTCTAACCCAGCACTGTCATGCATGAGCTGTAAACACAGGTAACTCCTTCCCTCACACTGACACAGAGCACAGTGAAAGAAGCCTGGCAGGAAAGACACAGGACTGTCAGCAAGGGAACTGGACTGGACCTGTGGAAGAGCAGGACCCGCCATTAGCAGTCTGCTTTACTGTTGGCTATGCAGTGCCCCATGTGAAGGACAGTGCAGGAAGTGGTTTTGTTTAAGTTACATGTTGGCTCAGTCAGCAGAGGTTAAGCACACATAGTTTGTATATCAAAAGGTGTTGACTGCATACATTTGTCAAGGTGCTCACTGTAACAAACAGGAAAAGCACCATAAAGTATTTATGACATCATTAAAGTTGAAATCTTGCCTGTCATAGCCGTGGGTAGTATATGCTGGCCTGGAATTACACCCTCACAAACGCAGAGATGACAGGGATATGCCTCAGAGGAAACTGATGTTTCTTTTCTATCACAGGTCTGGTTACTAAAATCCCAGGAATACACACAGGTCTGGGAGTTCTCCTCACCTGCTGACCTGGCACAAAAGCCTGGCACTGTAACACAAGGCCATGAGAGCTTTTCACCTGTTCCTAGGGACCCTGCTTCTGGACCAGCTCAACAAGCTCAAGGCCTCATCAAGACGTTGACACAACCATTGTGGGCCAAGCAGAAACCCTGTAATTTATTGGTCCATCCACCCTACATTACAGATGGGGGACCTGTCAAGGCCTTAAGGAAACCCAGACTTCAATTTGAGGCCTATAGTCAGCTTCTACAGAGAGTCCCTCTGTGTGTGAGCTGTTTTCTCACGCCTAGTCAAAGCTATCGATAGCAGCTCATCCTGGCAGACCTTTCGGTTTCCTTCCAGAACTTACCACCTGAGATCTGTGGTACCTTGGATTTTTTTCCTTCCTGTGTTCTTTAACTGACAGAGAAAATGAAAACAAGGAAAACTGTCTCCCTCACTCACCCTGCCTCTCCTGTAACAGGGGCTTCTCCATCCCACTCGTTCTGGCAGTTTCCCGTGGCTGTGGCTGGCCCCACATATTCATAGGGCCGATAATAACAATCTATTTGTTCTCCCAGCAATCTGCCTTCTCATTTCCCTTAAGGAACAGATACCTGAGGTCTCCAGGATGGCAGGTAACTGGATGCCCCTACAGGCACACCTCCCGCTGAGTGTGAGCCCACCAATTCCCGACTCCCTTTCCCCTATGTAGTGCCAAGACCACAGGAAGTACACAGACTTGAGTAGGCGTCCCTAACCCCAAAGAGTCTGGGATGTTTGGGTGGAAGCTTCACATCAGCCCCTGGTATCCATACATCCAAAGAACCTGAAATGTTTGGGTAAAGGCTTCACCCTAGCACCTGACATCCATATAACCAGAGTATGAAATGTTTGGACAAAAGATCCATCCCAAGTCCATTCCCCTGGGAGTTGCCTCAGTCCAGATTCCACCTCAGAGAAAGCCCACCAATGGATGATTCCCTCCCCAGAGATGCTAAATACCACTCCCACAAAGTATTTAAACAGCACCCAGAAAACACATGGTTTTCTGGTCATCATTTCCTATCTCCTCTTGGAGGGCTGGAAAGCCATTATGGAACATTGATATCCATCAACCCTGGACTTTTTCAAATTCGGTTTGATTTGGTCTTATTCGGATCATTTCATCAACAGAGAGGCTTATCGGGGAACAGAAACTTTTCATGAATGTCACGTACGTTACATTAGGCCGGCTACAAAGCAAAGGAAGGGCCAGAAACTGTTTGCTCTGAAGATACTGAGATATCTCACAGCATTTATACGCGTATGGGTCAGCTAGAAAAGTGTGTTTCCCCACCAAAGCTGCTCAGTGAGCTCCCAGCTCCCCCTCAGGAGCAGGCAGTCAGCTGCCCATCCTTAGCTTGCAACCCTGGACCCAGCACTGCCTGTCCCAGAAGCCCAAGGAGCACTGGGGCTGCACGCGGCATACTAAGGAAACCATCACTCAGGACACAGTCCCTGTCGCCCTAACCCCAGCCCTGACCTGCAATCTCAGGCGTCCCAGCCAGTTGAGCACAGCACCTCCAAGGCAGCTTCTCCCGCCCTCCCACCCAACCCAGGTCCGCTCCCTCCAAGACGGATCCGCACCCCGCACAGTGCCTCAGACTGCGCTGCACTCTGAACCAACCTCCGTGTCAGAGACGCAACAGGAATACACTACAGGCAGGAGTCTTACCTAACTTCCAGGAAGAGATACATGTGGAGACATAAGCAGGAATGAGATTTCCTGGACGGCTTCTTGTGACGTCACAAACGCAAGCACTACATTTCCCAGAAATCTGCGCGAAGCATAAATGGCTTTTTAGGAGGGACGCAATTAAGAACAAAACTAAACCTAAAGAAAATAAGTGCTATATCCAAGTTGGATATCCCCGAAAATGAAACTCCACAATACTGGATTCCGAAAGCACAAGAGAGTTTTTAATATTTAATATCGAGTTTCGACTACGCTAATTAGTGGGTGAGCCAAAGTCAGCCTGGAACCCAGGGAAGGGGAGAACTTGTAAAGAGGAAACGCCATAATTGGGGGAGTTCATGTCCTGTTGTCTTGGGATTGAGTAAGGAGGGCTAGGGTAAGGTAGCTTTTGAAACCATTGGTCACCTTTGGGGCGTGAAAACCATAACAAAGGGCCATTAATAACTGACAAGGTTTTAGGGACAGGATTCCTCCTAGGAACATCTAGACCTCCTTAAATTTAGTGGCCCTGCTCCCTAGCTCCATCACTGGCTGTTTTCAGGGTATCTGTTCAAATTCTGCTACACCTCTGCTGCCACAGCTGCTGCCTTGCTGTGGGTGTCTTAGATGGCAAGAGTATTTATACAGTTTTAACTCTGCCTCTGTCCTTTTATTTTACCAATAAGGATTATCAATATAGATTCAAATGCTGGGTGAAAATCTGCTAGCTCAGAGAAGCAGAGCTTCTTACACACCAAGGGGGAGATATTAGAGCAGTTTGGATGACTTCATTGAGAAAAACAACAGTAACTTTGCTACAGCCCAGATCTCAGATTCTGGGCAATCAATGGACAAAGCTATGGCATGGTAAAGGATTCATGGAGCATTTATAGTTACAGAAGATAGAGCCTTATTAATAAAGGCAAGTTTTAAACACATTGATTGAACAAACCCTTCGGAGTTACAGCAAAGAGAAGTCTCTGCTGTTCTCTGATGACATTCTTAGTATGTGTGCTCTTGTAAGTTGCATGTTGGTATTGACATCCCAAAATGATTAACTATTCCAGGTGAAAAATTCCTGATTTGTTAGCAAAGATTTTAACACATTTGACACACACATGAAGTTTGCAGTCAGAATGAACCATTTGATGTGTTTAAAGAAGTAAACTTTTTAAGATGTGTTGAATTTCTCTCCTGCATTAACTATATCATTTGTTGGATAAGGATATTAAGATTAATAAAGTCTTTGCTACATTCCCCGAAATTTTAGGGATTCTCAACATAATGAGTATTTCTTTTATGTCATAAAAAGGATGAAGTTGAGGAAAAGCATCTGTCACAGTCTGCACCTTTGTAGGGTTTCTCTCCAGTATGAAGTCTCTTGTGTCTACTAAGAGATGAGTTATGATGAAAGGATTTGTGACATCCTTCACACTTGTAGGGTTTCTCTCCAGTATGAAGTCTCTTGTGTCTACTAAGAGATGAGTTAAGATGAAATGTTTTGTGACATTCTTCACACTTGTAGGGTTTCTCTCCAGTATGAACTCTCTTATGATTTCTAAGGGATGAATTACCATGAAAGGTTTTGTTACATTCTTCACACGTGTAGGGTTTCTCTCCAGTATGAAGTTTCCTGTGTCTCCTAAGGGAATTGAGATAAGGAAAGGCTTTGTGACATTCTTCACAATTGTATGGTTTCTCTCCAGTATGAATTCTTTGGTGAACCCGAAGATCCCTAGACTTTGAAAACCTTTTGCTGCAGTGTACACAGGTATGACAATTGTCTTCAGAATGGATTTTTTGATGTTGTCTAAGGGATACAGATGAGTTAAAACATCTGTCACACTCTGTACATTTGTAGGGTTTCATTCCATTATGAACTTTCTTGTGTCTCCAAAGGGATGAGTGATAATAAAAGGCTTTGTCACATTCCTCACACTTGTAGGGTTTCTCTTCCATATGAACTTTCTTGTGTGTCTTAAGGGATGAGTGATAATGAAAGGCTTTGTGACATTCGTCACACTTGTAGGGTTTCTCTCCAGTGTGAATTGTTTGATGATCCCGAAGAGCCCTAGAACAGGGAAACCATTTGCCACAGTATACACAGGTATAAGGACTGTGTGCTGAATGGATTGTTTGATGTCGTCTAAGGGATAACAAAGACTTAAAGTTTCTGCCACAGTCCACACACTTGTAGGGATTGTCTTTACAGTAAATTGTTTGATGTTGCCAAAGGGATGAAATGAAGCAAAAACATTTGCCACACCTCTTACACTTGTATGATTTCTTTCTAGTATGTTTTCTTTGATGTTGTCTAAGGCATGAAAACGAGAAGAAACAACTGCCGCATGCTTTGCATTTGTAGGATTTCTCTCTAGAATGAATCCTTTGATGTTGCTTCAACATTGAAAGATAGTAAAATGATCTGCCACATTTTTCACACCTGTAGGTTTTTTCATCAGTATGATCTTTCTGGTGTATAAAAAGTGATGAGCGAGTATTGAAGGCCTTGTGACATTCTTTACACGTGTAGGGTTTTTCTCCAGTGTGAAGTCTCTGGTGTATGGAAAGTGCTTTAGAAGAACTAAGGCCCTTACCACATTCTTCACACTTGTAAGGTTTCTCCCTTGTATGAATTCTCCGGCATTGAATGTATAGTGAGTTATCATCAATGGTCTTGGAGAAAATGCTAAAATCTTCGGGTATTGTTCCTGTAGAGCAAAAGTTGAGATATTAATAAAGGTTAGAAAATATTCTTCATACTTACAATGCTTATCTTTTAGAAGAAAACATTTATTAATACATATTCAAGCAATGAAAAATGAGTCACTTCAAACTTAGAGGCACTACATATAAATGATAAAATATTGTACAAAAAAAATCTATACTTTTATTAAGTAGAATAATGTGTAACATGTGGGCCTGCTTGTTGGGGTTTATGTCCTCCCACCAGGTACCACAGCCATTTGGCCCCAGAGAAATCACACAAAGAATCTATATTAATGATAAACTGATTGGCCGATTAGCTCAGGCTTCTTATTAACTCTTTTAACTTACATTAGCCCATTATTCTAGTATATGTTAGCCACATGGCTCAGTATCTTTTTTGGCAGGGGAGGTCACATCTTCCTTCTTCTGTGTCTAGGAAGGACTGGGGAGGAATGGGCTTCCTCCTTCCCTGTAATACTTTTGATATTATTTTAATTTATGTTACAACATATGATAAGGAGATTCAAAGAACATGCAAACATCTGTACAAATAGATTATTAATAAAATACAACAGAAACACTAAAAAAAAATACTCCTGTTCTCATTGCCCCTCCTCTACTTCCTGTCTGGTTGTCCCGTCTATACTTCTTGCCTGGCTACTGGCCAATCACTGTTTATTTAAAACATAATTGACAGAATACAGAATTGTCCCACACCAATAATGGAACATCCAAATAGAACATAGATATAATGGCATATAATTCAAAGTTAAATAGCTAAGTAAGTTGCAAGGGCATTTTACTAAGAGAAATAAACTGATTAAATGCATAGAGATTTTTATATCGCAGGATACTAGCTGAGTTCTGGTAAGAGAAAGTTATTTTTGACTTTGTAAATTTGAGACATAGTCTAATGCAAACATTTACTGCATTTACAATATAGTTTTACTTTGGGGGTACAAAAGATATGCTGTACAAGTAGACAGTCTACATAAAGACAAAATTTATAGTTCAAATTCAGGACATTATTTTACATTTTATTTGAAAGACCAGAAAATATATACCTGAAACATATTGAAACATGGTAAAAACAAAACAAAACAAACAAAAAACAAACAAAAAAAAACCCTCATATTTACTTATGCATGAGGCAAATTAAGACAATATATTTGGTTAAGACAATAAAGATATGAAAAAATTACTTCTTTCCTTTTTTGTTTGTTTTGGTTTTAGAAGACAAGGTTTTTCTATGAAGACCTTGCTCTCCTGTAACTCACTATCTCGACCAGGCTGGACTCAAACACAATATTAGAGGGAGAAAAATATTTCTACCTTCCATTATCCAGTCCTCTGTACCTGTCATCAGAGGTAATCCTAAAGTAAGAGACTGAAACAAATTTAAGTTCAATTTTTCCTTTATATGGAATAATATTAAAATCAGATGTACTTAAAGTAAGTGGATATTGGGCCAGGAGTGGTGACACACTTTTAAATCCAGCACTCAGAAGCAGAGGCAGAAAGATCTTTTAGAGTTCAGTGCTAGCCTAGTCTACAAAGCCCGCTCCAGGACTGCTAGGGCTACAGAAAAACTCCTTAGAGGTCTGTAAATAGAAGCATAGCTTGTAATTGGGGAAATCCAAAGTTTAAGAGACTTAAATCATCATAAAACTGAGACATGTGCTTTGACAGCAAAGATAAAGAGAGACCTATAGAATGATGCCCATGGTATTATGTTTCAAGGTAAATGGGAAAGCCTCACTTTCTGTTGGATCTCAGGATATCAAGTCTGCCCCTGAACCCCTCATTCCTACACACCTGGGTGCACGGTGGCTGCTGCTTGTCTCTCCCCATCTGAAGGCTCTGGTCTTTGCTCCAGAAATGTCACCAGGTGTGGCTTAGGGACAGCAAGACCTGTGTATAGATAAAGAGAAGAAGTTGTTAAGTGTTCTTTTACTCAGAATTGACATGTCACTTCCTGTACATGACTTGTAAGGACAGAGATGAGGTGACAAATGATTGCAGACAATCAGTTCCTTAAGTGTTTTCAGACACGATCACTGCAACACAAGATGGAATCTACAATATCCAGAGTGTGAGTTTTATTTCAAGGGAAAAAAACAGTAAAACTGAACTGTAAAATACTTCAAGTAAAAAGTGAGCTCCACCTCTCACGCCACTGAATTTCTAAAAGTCCCACTAGAGTGAGGGAAAGACACACCCATTGCGGAAAGGTTAAACACAGATGAAAGCAAATAGTGTTAGGAATCTTTCTGTTTTCATTATTTATATTAATTTTTCATATGCATTAGTGTTTTCTACAGATGTATGTCTCTATGAGGTTGATTTGATAATCTAATTAATTTTTATCAATAAAAAATCAGAAGTCAGACATCAGCTAAGAAACTGAAAGATCAGAGAAGCGCCTACCTCTTCCATTCCACCATCCAAAGGGCAGAGATCCTGTCTCAGCCCAGCTTTCCACGTCCTGTTCCCCTCGCTACAGTCTTCCATATCTCTATGGTCAACTGGTGGCTAGTTCTACCCTCTGACTCCAGTCAAGCTTTATTTGTCAGGACACAACACAATTAAAACATCACACAACATGAGGTTGTCAGACCTTGGGTTTACAAACAATTGTGAACTATCATAGGAGTGCCGGCGATGTGGGATTTCCTGCCTGGGCTCACAGGCCAAACAGTGCTGTAATTAACATAGTTTCTTTCTGATTATTCACATCTGAGCGGCAGGAAGGAAAGTGTAGTTTCCTTTTACTTAATGATCTTTTAGAAGCGCAGTCAATGTTCTTAACAACTGAGCCATCGCTCCAGCCCAGAAATGACTTTTAATATAGTGATCTCCTCAATTTTTTTGAAAACGAAGGATATGAAACTGACTGTTGAAATGTTCCCATGAGAAACCACACAAAGTGAGGAAGCTACATGTTGATGGTGAACTAAGAAGTCACTATAGAGGAGATGCTCACCCAGGAACTCAAGGTGGCTGTAATTCTCCAACATCACATCCCTGTACAGATTCCACTGAGCAGGCTTCAGACATTCCCTCTCTTCCAGAGAGAACTCAATGGCCACATCTGAGAAGGACAGCATTTCCTAAAATAAAGATTAGCAAATGATACCACACATTAATTTATTTAAAACCATAAATAATTTAAATGACAAGAGGCTCTGGGCTGAATAGAACTTGAAACTAGCTAGGGCCAATTTGAAAAGAGAGAAATAATTGAAAAAATTCCTACCAAGACTGCCCTGTAGCCAAGTCTAGGGGCATTTTCTGAACTAGTGACTCCTATGAGACAGCACTGCCCACTATGGTGATGCCTGCACTGGGCACGCAGTTCTACATGGTACAGGAAAGCAGTCTCGGGGAGTCAGTAAGCAGTGTTCTTCTGTGGCCTGTTCTCCACCTCACGCCTCACGTTCCTGCCTTGAATTCTCCCAGTGATGGACTGTCACCTGGAGTTGGAGTCTAAAATAACCCTTTCTTCTCCAAGCTGTCTCTCATCACGGGCTTTAGCACAATAGGAACCCTCAGACAGGCACCACGGATTTGTCCAGGATGAAAGAGAACTAGAAATGTTCTTACACAGGTAGTAATATCCTCAGACATGCCTAAAGTGGTCACATGAGCTCATACTGACCATCGGTAATAAAGCAAGGTAAAGGAGCCCGTAAGCCCAGTGGGACATGATCCATTTGAGAAAGACACATAAAGTGAATGCAGCCTCAGAACACGCATGTAGTGTCATGTGCTGCTACACACCACACACGTATGTATTCCTCACAGGAGAAAGTCACGGTGAGGGAGAAGGGATTTCTCAACAGTTCATGCGCACAATCATGACAGTGAAGTGGAATGAAAATACAGCGTCTGCTGCAGCAGCTCTGGCTGTGCTGTGGGCTCAGGATTTCTGCAGAGTTCAGTAATGATGCAGATGACAGGGACACAGGACATGAGAAGAGCAGGCCAGGGGAGGAAATCACAGAGTAAATATCATTTAAGTATCCGATCATATGAGAAAATAGGCAAGAATAGGACTAACAACACTATTTGAGAATTTGAAATAGAGCAGACATCTCTGGATCTTAACATCATTTTCCCTTTCTAGCTTTTCTCTGCTACTGATGAAGAGGGTTGCGGTATTCCTAAAGCATTTCCTAACACAAAGCATTGTAAGGCACAGAAGTTGGAAATGTAATGTTTTTTTTTCCCCATTTACCTGTGATATCAGGAAGCAAACACTGGACTTCCTTCTTGTGGTCCATTAGTTTAACTATGTAAAGAGGTTTTCTATCTGCCTGTTTTGCACATATGACACCTGTGCGTAGGTGTGCTGTAGCTGAAAACTACAATTTCTAATGCTATTTTCACATTTCAAATCTTGCTACTTTTAGAGTTTATGCTTTTCATATATTTTGAGTAACATACCAGAATGAGCTATGAAAATAGCCACACATCATTTTCCCTTTTTATCAATACAAGAAATATCAACAATTTATGTTATTCTAATAATTTCATGGTTAAGCTTTGGATTCTCAGGTATGGTATGTTCACCCCTCAAACACTTCTTTCCAGGCTTCCAGAATGTACCCTACATAAGGCACATCCAGCATTTGGGAAACTGTCATGGGGCTTCTCCCCCCCATCACGCTGTCCCAGAACACTCAGTCTTCAGGAAGCGCAGTTAACATTTTTATTTGGGTTGTCAACAGCTCCCAAGTAATGACACAGAGACTTCTCTTTAATCATGGAAGCTTGGCCGTTACCTTATGCTTGTCCCACTACCTCTTCTAACTTAATTCCACCTCTTCCTAGTCATCTGCATTTTCCCTTGGGGCTTTGCTTATATTTCACTCTGTATGTCCTGCTTTCCTGCCTCCTCTGTCTCTGCCTCCGGGAGTCCTCCTCTTCCTTACTCTCTCTGCATGGAAGTCCCGCTTATCCCTCCCACCTAGGTGTTGGTCATTTAGCTATGAGATGAATCAGGTGCCTTATGCAGACAAGGTAAACACGCAGCACATCTTTCCATAGTGAAACCAATATCCACAAGCAAACGGAAACCTCTTTACATAGTTAAGATGATAATCCACAAAAGGAAGTCCAAGTATTTGCTTCCTGATATCACCGGTAAATGGAAAAAAAATCATTACATTTCCCAACTTCTATGCCTTATAATGCTTTGTGTTTAACAAATCTCTATCTTGTGAGTTTCAATTCATTATGTTTAACATATTGATGAGATCATGTGTCATTTACCTCTGTCTTCTTGACATAACTTCCAGTTTCACCAATATTGTTACAATTGGCAAGAGTGTAATTTTTCTGTGAAAAATTACTAAATTGAAATTTGTCATTTTCCCCTCTATCTCCTCATTGCAGTTTCTCTCATGTACCCCAATAATCTATCTCAGATACATTGTTCATTCTTCTCTAATTAACATTGTTACACACAGCACATACCTGTACATATCTATACTGTACATACCTACTATATCAAGGGTCCAGTCTTGTGTTTGACCCCTGTTCAGATCATTTTCAAGGTCTCTCTGTGGTCTCTGGCATAATCAGGTAGATGGATCGGCAGGAACTGAATGTCATCACCCAGAACCTCCGCTCCAGGGTTTTCCAGAGATAACATGTCTAACTAACACAGCATGGTTACACATGAGCTGTAAACACAGGTAACTCCTTCCCTCACACTGACACAGAGCACAGTGAAAGAAGCCTAGGAGGAAAGACACAGGACCGTCAGCAAGGGGAATGGGACTCAAACTGCAAGAGCAGGAATTCAACACTACTAGTTTCCATTATGGGTTAGATATGGCACTGCCCCATGTGGAGGACAGTGCAGGAAGTGGTTTTGTTCTGGCTCACTGTAAGAAGCATCTGCTCACAGTGGAACCTCTGCTGTAAGACAGGGGAAGACATCCCAGCTGCAGCTGCAGAAAAAGACCCAGGAATGTAACCACAGTAGCCGCATAAGTTAAGAAGTGCAGAATGGAAATGAAGAAATAATTGAGTCTCAGATTAAATAGGAAAGGAACAAACTGGAAGAAACCAGAAAAAAAAAAAAACAGAAGAAAGCCACATCAGGCCATGAGAGTAACACAGATTAATATGCAAGAATGAACAATCGCTGCATATTAGGAGAACAATTCAATCAAGGCAAAGAGAACTCTTCCTTTCAGAGTAAATGCAGGCACCAAAATTAAAATCTTTAACAAGAACTTGTTAGGGATAAAATTTAAATTGCATATGGAATCAGTCAGCAGAAATTAAGCACACATAAATCAATGAAGTGTCGACTGCATAGATTTGTCAAGGTGTTCACTGTAAGAAACAGGAAAAACACCATAGAAACGATTTATCACATTAATCTTGAAATGCTCCCTGTCACAGACTTGGGTAAAATAGGCTGACCTGGAATTTGCTATGAAGCAGGGGAGGACCAGAGGGCCCTGCCTCCCCCTCACAAACGCAGAGATGACAGGGATGTGCCTCAGAGGAGACTGACGTTTCTTTTCTATCACAGGTCTGGTTACTAAAATCCCAGGAATACACACAGGTCTGGGAGTTCTCCTCACCTGCTAACCTGACACAAAAGCCTGGCACTGTAACACAAGACCATGAGAGCTTTTCACCTGTTCCTAGGGACCCTGCTTCTGGACCAGCTCAACAAGCTCAAGGCCACATCAAGACGTTGACAGAACCATTGTGGGCCAAGCAGACATCCTGTCGTTTTCACAGTTAGTCCACCCTGCATTAGGGACAGAGGAACTTTCAAAGCTTTAAGAAAACGAGATGAGGCCTGGAGTCAGCGTCTCCATTTCCTTCTTCCTGCAGAGGGTCCCTCTGTGTGTGGGCTGAATGTGTGTTCTCTCCACCCTAGTCAAAGCTTTCTATAGCAGAAGAAGACCTGTCTGTTATTTTCCAGAATTTCCCATACGTGACCTGTGATTTTTCCTTTCTTAATTCTTTAACTGCCAAAGAAAATCAACACAATCAAGACGTCAAGACCGTTACACTAGGCCGGCTAACAAAGTAAAGGAACGACTAGAAACCCAGTTTGCTTTAAAGATACTGAGAAATCCGACATCATCCACATGAGAATGGGTCAGCTAGTGAGGCCGGCTTCCCCACCAAAGCTGCTCAGGGGCTCCCAGCTCCCCCTCAGGAGCAGGCAGTCAGCTGACCATCCTTAGCTTGCAACCCTGGACCTTGCACTGTCATCCGCGCTCCCGGGATGCTCTCCTGTCCCAGAAGCCCAAGGAGCACTCGGGCTGCACGAGGAGTCCTAAGGAAATCATCACTCAGGGCACAGTCCCTGTCGCCCTCATCCCAGTCAGTTGAGCACTTCTCCCTGAGCTTCTTCAGCCAGCCCGGGTCTGCCCTCCAAGACGGCCCCGCACCCCGTACTGTGCCTCAGACTGCGCTGCATCCTGGACCAACCTCCGTGTCAGAGACGCAACGGGAATGCACAGCAGGCGGGACTCTCGCCCAACTTTGGGGCACGCGTACAAGTAGAGACCTAGAGTGTGGGGTTTCCTGGAAGGCAGTCTGTGACGTCACAGTTGCGGGGACTACATTTCCCAGAAATCCGCGCGAAAGATAAATGACCCATAGGAAGAATGAAATTATAAACAAAAGATTACGTTGGGTAGTAGGGGGGGGGCGGGGAGAAGAGGAGGCAGAAATTTAAAATACAGCATGTGGGGAGGGGTTCATTAAGGAATCTGGAGAAACATTTTCGTAAGGCAAAATCGCAATCATATCACAGACTATTTTTGTAAGGCAAACTGTGCAGACATCATGGGTCATAAACTCACAACGGGTTGAAACACTTTTAGCAAGGTACATTAGGCTTAGGAAACAGAATCTTGTTCTTGTAAGGTATGGAGACTTACAAACAATGTCTAAAAGTGTGATCTGACTAACACTGTATAAAATGTGGTTTCCTAACAACAATGTGACTACTGTTTAGGTTCCAAATCAGCTGTGGAGAGTCGGTCTGGTGCTCACCCCCAGATCCAGAGCAAGACATGTGTAAACGTGAGTCAAGACTTTGACAGAAATATTGGGCTCACAGGTCACTTCTGGTCCGTATGTTCTGATTTCAGTCTTACCATGGCATTAAAAATCACATTGAGATGTGTGGTGGCGGCGTATGCCTTTAATCCCAGCACTTGGGAGGCAGAGGCAGGAGAGTGTCTATGAGTTTGAGGACAGCCTCATCTACAATAGATAGATAGGACAGGCCCTAAAGCTACAGAGAAACCCTGTCTCAAAAACTATCCACCACCCACCCCACCCCACCACCCACCCCACCCCACCCCCCAAAAAAGAAAGAATCACGTTGAATTTTGTAGAAGCCCCCTTTTCAGCATCTAATGGGATGATCATGTGGCATTTTTTTTTCAGTTTATTTATATTGTAGGTTACATTGACAAATTCTCCTATGTTGAACCATCCCTGCATCTCTGGGATAAAGCCTGTTTGATCATGCTGGATGATATTTTTATGTCTGTTCTTAGATTCTGTTTGCCAGTGGTTAATTAAGTATTTCTGCATCAGTGTTCATGAGGGAAATTGGGCTGTAATTCTCTTTGTTAGTAGAGTCTTTGTGTGGCTCAGGTATTAGGGTAACTGTATACCCGTAAAAAGAATTTGGCAATGTTCCTTCTGATTCTATTATTTAGAATAATGTGTGTGATATAAGTATTAGCTTTTCTTTAAAATTTTCATAGAATTCTGTGGTTAAACTATCTGGCTCTGGGCTTGTTTTATAATTGGAAAACTTTTGATGAAAGTTTCTCTTTCCTTATGAGTTACAGATCTATTTAAATTGTTTATCTGGTATTGATTTAATTTTGGCATGTTGTACCTGTTTGGCTGGGGACTTCAGCCCGGGCCCCCTGGCATCCATTTTGAAATGTTAGGTGGAAAGTTCCTTTTCAAAGCTCCCTCCCCTGGGAGTTGCCTCAGTCCAAACTCCACCTCTGAGAAAGACCAACAACAGTGATCTCTTCCCAGGGAGAAACTAGACCACTCCCACAGGCTATTTAAATTGCCCCTCAGAGAATGAAAACGTGGCCATTCCCTCCCCAGTGGTCATTTTGGTTCTCTTTCCCCCTCTCTGTGTTTTCTCAGGGGCCACCTGGGAGTGCTAGCATCCATTAAACCTGGGTTTCTTTTAATTTGGTTTGATTTGGTCTGATTGGCTCATTGCATCGTCAACGAAGCTTTTCAGTCAGTCAAAGAAAAGACTTAACAGCACACACACACACACACACACACACACACACACATATATATATATATATATATATATATATATATATATATATTACTATTACGTATGAGGGTGTAACTTGACCTATATTCTTATAAGGTCATGTCATTGTCTGATTTGTTTAAAGACAAATTATTTCCTTAGTCATATATAAGAGACTAGTATATCAAAAATGGTCACATGACAATCATTCCTCTTCAATTTGTAATATAACTTATTATTTCTGAGGGAAGTCCATGTGTTTGTTAACTTGTTCTGACTGCCAGGTTCTCAGAGTGGCACTCGAGGACTCTCTCAGTTTTCCTGGTCACTGTTCTCTTTTTCTGTATGTACTTCTTTCCTGCTGTCTCCATGACTGCATGCTGCTCAGCTTCTGGTCCCTGCATGCCCCCCTCTTTCTCCCTTATCCTCTTCTTTTCTTCTACTCTAGCCTAAATTTCTCCTCCTATTTATTCTCTGTGCTTGTCAGCCCTGCCCATTCCTCTCCTGCCTAGCTATTGGCCATTCAGCTTTTATAAAACCAATCCCGTGCCTTAAACAGGCAGGTAAAACAAATGCAACACATCTTTACATTGTAAACAAAGGCAGCAGCCGCAAATGTAACACTTTATTTGTTTTACACAGTTAAAATAATCTTACACAGCATAAACAAATGTAACACACCTTTGCCTAGTTAAAACAATATTCAACAACACTGTACTTTTCAGGTATTGTAGTTTTCACATGTGAATGTTTTTGCCTTCAAAATAATAGGGTTTTAAATTAAAGAGAGACAAATAAGAAATGCCACCTGAGATTATGAACCTCTGCTATACTATTTACTCCTGAGTGTGTCTGTCTCTGGTATACAATCTACTCCTGAGCGTGTGAGTCTCTGCTATACTATCTACTCCTGAGAGTGTGTCTCTGTTATACTTCACACTTAAGTTGACTACTTGAGAAGCTTCCACTTAGACCACAGCTCTGAAATATCCATTCTCTTGCAGAACAAATGTATATCCATTAAGGCCATTTCCATTCATAAGGAAACCTCCCTCTGTGTTGTGAGGAAATCGATACATAGGTCTGCAGAGACTCCAAGCAGGAAGAAAACACTGTTTCACACACACACTGAGCAAACCTGATGTTTTTATAGGGGCATTGCTGACCACATCTTAGACATTTTTGTAAAAACTGAACCTTTTCACATAGCAGCCTTCTTCTGTTATTAACTGTGATGGAAGTTTAAGCTGGAAGCACATCCCTCTGTGTTTTCTCTAATGTGCAGAGGACATTTACATGTTAATAAACAGTTTTTAACAAAACTCAATGATAGAAAATATGTGATGTGTTGTAACTTTCTACCCACCAAGTTCATTTGACTGCTACACTCCTTTCCTTGTATAATAATGATGGATAGCCGGGCAGTGGTGGCGCACGCCTTTAATCCCAGCACTTGGGAGGCAGAGGCAGGCGGATCTCTGTGAGTTCGAGACCAGCCTGGTCTACAAGAGCTAGCTCCAGGACAGGCTCCAAAACCACAGAGAAACCCTGTCTCGAAAAACCAAAAAATAAAATAAAATAAAATAATGATGGATAACCAGGAGCTAAAGCAGCTGTGATCACTGTGGATGTAGGAGGGAGGGAAGGGTGGAGAAGCTGCTGTTCCGCTTTCCTCTGTTGTGCTCATGACAAAGCCTAGGGGAAGATACAAGGTGTGTCTGGCCGCATCTCATCTCTGCAAAGCCATCCCTGTCTCTTCCCTGAGGTTACACTGATGCAGGGCTCCTTAGTCCTCAGCACCTCAGTCCTTCTGGGAGTCCACTCACTTTCTCCCTCAGGATGCCTTCCCAGTAGGATGCTGACCCTCTGGAAATGACAGCCAGATTCAGGCACTGTAATCACTGCTAATACAGGTCAAGTTTGGACATGTCCCAAAACAGCAATCTTTAAAATGATATATATTTTGGGGAAATTTAACACATGGATATTACGTTTGACTCAAATCTCCACATTCCTTCACCAATTACTTCTTACCCTTGCAAACACTTTACGCTCACTACTCGGTGGGCTTTTTCTTTGTTATTTATTTATTTATTATTATTAGTGTTTCCTTAGTGTTTAGGGGTGTAGGAGAGTTGACTGGAACCTGGAAGGTAACTGGATTAACTGTCTTCCTCAACAGCCATCAATTGCCAGTAGGTCCTCGATACAGGTGAGACAGTGAGGGTCTTATGCACACATGCTTGTCGTATGCTGTGGTTCAGCTTATATTAGTGTTATCCACGTAGTCATAGTCATAGGGTGTTCATGCATTAATTGGTATTAACATTTCTATCAATGTTTCACTGTTCTAGAAATGTCTCAACATTTCTACTGCTTCAGGGCACACATCTTCTGTACCTGGCTCTGACATTCTTTCCAACGCTTCTCCATAACTTTTGGCTTTAGATGTGCAAGGGAACTCACTTACGATGTGTGATGCAGGTGTCATCTTTGGATTAGGCCCTCCACAGAGGAATATTCTTCACACTTTGATCATTTTGCATCTGTGTAGTCTTCTCCATCTACCACACAATTAATACATTCTGGTGAAGGCTGAGAGGTGCCTGACTGTGGGTATAAAGTTGAGAACTTGGGTTCATTTAGTTCCAATACACTTATTAAAACACCAATATTAAATTCTCCCTCGGGTTTATCACTGATCCAAGCACAAGTATATCACAAATTTAACATCCCCTCAGTTACCTCCTGTGCAAAGGGCTCTGAATCCAATCAGAAAATGATGGGTCACTCCACACCTTTCCTACATTATTGCTCTATGGGCACTAATTTTGGGTAAACAATGGACAAAGCTATGACATGGTAAAAGTTTCACTAATCTTTTATAGTTACAGAAGAGAGGGACTCATTAATAAAGACAAGTTTCAAATACACTGATTAAACAAACTGTTGGGGGTTACAGCAACGAGAAGTCTCTACTGTTCTCTGATGACATTAATAGCATTTGTGCTGTTGTAAGTCACATGTTGATATTGACATCCAAAATAACTACATTACTATTCTCCATTAGGTATTTATTTCAGGTGAATAATATCTGATTTCTTGGCAAAGATTTTGTGATGCTTCACCCACTCATGTGTAATTGGAGACTGTTCTTATGTTTCCTGGCTGTTGAGACCTGAATAATCACACAGAAACTACATTAATTACAACACTGTTTGGCTAATTAGCTCAGGCTTCTTATTAAGTAACTCTTACATCTTAAATTAACCCATTTCTATTCATCTGTAGATTGCCATGAGGCTGTGGCTTACCAGTAGGTTCTGGCATCTGTCTCCTTCAGCAGCTACATGACATCTCTCTGAACCTTCCTACTCTCTTTCTATATCTGTTTGAATTACCTGCATGGCTTTACTCTGCTAAGTCATTGGTTGACACAGCTTCTTTATTAACCAACGGTATTAAACATATTCACAAAATGCAGAGGGGAATCATACATCATTCATGATGTTTGCAGTCAGAATGAATCATCTGATTCATTTGAAGGTTTGAAGAAGTAAACTTTTAAAGACATTTGTTGGATTTCTCTCTTGCATTAACTATATCATGTGTTGAATAAGTATATTAAGATTCATAAAGTTTTTGCCACATTCCCCACAACTTTAGGAATTCTTTTCAGAATGAATTTTTGCTTTTTTATGTCGTCTAAAGGATGAAGATGAAGAAAAGCACCTGCCACAGTCTTCACACTTGTAGGGTTTCTCTCCAGTATGAACTCTCTCGTGTGTCCTAAAAGATGAGTAACAATTAAAAGCTTTGTGACATACTTCACAATTGAAGGGTTTCTCTCCAGTATGAACTCTCTTGTGTGTCTTAAGGGATGAGTGATAATGAAAGCCTTTGTGACACTCTTCACACTTGAAGGGTTTCTCTCCAGTGTGAACTCTCTTGTGTCTACTAAAGGATGAGTGACAACGAAAGGCTTTGTGACATTCTTCACACTTGTATGGTTTCTCTCCAGTATGAACTCTCTTGTGTCTACTAAGGGATGAAGGACAACGAAAGCCTTTGTGACATTCTTCACACTTGTAGGGTTTCTCTCCAGTGTGAACTCTCTTGTGTCTACTAAGGGATGAGAGACAACGAAAGCCTTTGTGACATTCTTCACACTTGTAGGGTTTCTCTCCAGTGTGAACTGTTTGATGACCCTGAAGAATAGAATAGGAAGACCATTTGCCACAATGCACATTGGTATAAGGACTCTTTGCTGAATGGCTTGTTTGATGTTGTTTAAGAGATAAAGAAGAGCTAAACCTTCTACCACAGTCCTCACACTTGTAAGGATTGTCTTCACGGTGAATTGTTTGATGTCGCCGAAGGGATGAAGATAAGTGGAAACATCTGCCACACTCTTCACACTTGTATGCTTTCTCTCCAGTATGAATTGTCTGATGATCTTGAAGGTATGTTAAATAGGAGAATGTTTTGCCACACTCTGCACACTTAAAGGGACTATCTTCAGAATGAATTGCTTTATGTCGCCGAAGGGATAAGGAGAAGTAAAAACATTTGCCACACTCTTCACACTTGTATGATTTCTTTCCAGAATGAATTGTCTGATGTTCTTGAAGGAATTTAAAACTGGAAAGAGTTTTGCCACACTCTGCACACTTGTAGGGATTATCTTCAGAATGAATTGCTTTATGTCGACGAAGGGATGATGGGAAGTAAAAACATTTGCCACACTTCTCACACTTGTATGATTTCTTTCCAGAATGAATTGTCTGATGTTCTTGAAGGAATGTAAAACGGGAAAGAGTTTTGCTACTCTTCGCACATTTATAGGGACTGTCTTCAGAATGAATTGCTTGATGTCGCCGAAAGGATGAAGGGAAGGAAAAGCATTTGCCACACGTCTCACACTTGTATGCTTTCTTTCCAGTATGTCTTGCTTGATGTTGTCTAAGGCATAAAAATGAGAAAAAACACTTGCCACATTCTTTGCACTTGTATGGGCTCTCTTTAACATGAATTATTTTATGTTGTTTCAGCATTGAAAGATAGTAAAATGATCTGCCACAGTCTTCACACTTGTAGGTTTTTTCATCAGTATGATCTTTCTGGTGTATAAAAAGTGATGAGCGAGTATTGAAGGCCTTGTGACATTCTTTACAGGTGAAGGGTTTTTCTCCAGTGTGAAGTCTCTGGTGTATGGAAAGTGCTTTAGAAGAACTAAGGCCCTTACCACATTCTTCACACTTGTAGGGTTTCTCCTTTGTATGAATTCTCTGACATTGAATCTGTAGTGAGTTATAATCAATGTCCTTGTAACTGCTGTGATTTTTGGATTTTGTTCCTGTTCAGCAAAGATTGAGATAGGAACAAAGGTTAGGAAATATTCTTCATACTTATGATACTTATCTTTTTAAAAGAAAAAATTTATTCATATATATTGAAGCATCAGTGAAAAAATACAGTCATTTCAAAACCTATAGAATAGAATGATAAATAAGAATAAATGGTAAAATATTGTAGGTAGAAATGATTGATATTTCTACTTGAATAAGGAAATATATAAATAGAACATAGACATTATGACATATAATTCAAAGTTAATTAGCTAAGTAAGTTGCAAAGACATTTTACTAACAGAAATAAACCCATTAAATGAGTAGAGATTTTATATTGCAGGATGCCCACGAAATAAGAAAGTAGCTGAGTCTGAGAAAGACAAAGTTAATTTTGACTTTGTGAATTTGAGACAGAGTCTAATATAAATGTTTTATCCTGCACATATAGTTTTACTTTGGGAGTACAAAGGATGGGCTGTACGAGTAGACAGTCTACAAAAAGATGAAATTTATAGTTCGAATTCAGGACATTATTTTACGTATTTGAATGACATGAAAATATATACCTGAAACATTGTGTCATGACAAAACAAAACAAAAGAAGAAGAAAATACTTCAGGTTCTCCTGTCTATCATGCAAATTTTGCTTAGAGAATATATGTCAATAAAGAGATGACAAAATTACTTATTTCCTTTTTTTGTTTGTTTGCTTTGAAGACAAGGTTTTTCTTTGTAGACTTTGCTTTCTGAGAACTCACGTTCAAGACCAGGCTGGCCTCAAACATAATATTGGATGGAGCAAAAACTTTCTACCCTCCATTATCCAGTCCTCTGTACCTGTCATCAGAGTGAAGCCTCAAATAAGAAACTGAAAGAAATTCAGTTTTAACTTTTTTTTCTTAAAATGGAATATTAAAACTATATGTACTCAAAGTAACTGGTTATGGGGCCAGGAGTGGTGACACACACCTTTAATCCCAGCACTCAGCAGGAGAGGCAGAAAGATCTTTTTGAGTTTGGTGCCAGCCTGGTCTACAAAGCCAGCTCCAGGACTGCTGGGGCTACAGAGAAACTCTGTCTTGAAAAGTAAAAAAAAAAAAAAAAAAAAAAAAAAAACATCAAAACAAAACAAAAACATAGAAATCTGGTTATTGAAATTGGATTCTTCAGTGCTTGAGGAGAAAGTAAAGCTAAATTCCACCTGCACGGCAGTACACACCCAGGGTAGATGAGGACACTTACACTAGAATGGGACACAGACTTAATGGATTAATGGTGTTCCAGTTTCAACAGATGATAAGGATACATAGAGAATAGGAGTGTTCATTGTTTGCTGCTCCTTTCTCCCCCAAGTCTGTAATCCAGACCAGTAAATCCCATTCCTTATCTGCTGGAAAGATGGGGATAGGGATGGATTCTCTCACACTGAGGAGGATCTTAGGTTCTAAACCACATTCTAAGAATTGTCAAGAAATGGAGACACTCTTTGCAATTTCTCTGTACTCCATGTCTCCCAATCTGATAGTTGAGGATACCAAGGGGAACCTTACATCTATTCCTACCACCCCCTGGTATGGGAATTCCATGCTAGTTCAAATGGCCACGCCCTGTCCTCTGGCTTTGCAATTCTTCCTCTTAACAAAGCTTGCCCCAGAGTTGTGATGTTAGTACATGATTCTGTAAGGAGTCCTCAGCAAAGTGGTAGACATATATGACAAAGAATCCGTCACAGGGTCAGTCAGCACAGCAGGCTGAACTCTGGGCACTCATTTAAACGAAGTTGTGTCTGCCACCTGTGGACCCACCACATCAGGTGATACAACACAGCCTGAGGAGAGGTGAGGTGGACTGTGAAAGCTCCCCCAGAGCAGCCGTCCTGAGTCACCTGCCAGAGACATCTGGACCAGCTCCTCTGCTGTGCACTACCTTTCTTACTCTCATTGTTAATAAAAGTTGATTGACTGATGGTTAGACAAGATTTTCTGGGCAGAGAAAATACTGGGAAGAAGAAGGGGAGAGTGAGAGGAGTCACCAGCTGTCAGAGACCAGCTTGGACAAGTATACCACTTACTAGGGTAGGGGCATAGGAATTTAGAAAATAAGTGAAGGGAATGAAGATATGAGTGAAAATAATAAAGCAGAAACAGGATCGTACTGGTAAGGAGTTCCAGTAAATACTGAAATCACCCTGCGCTTAATCTTCCATACACTTTTATTCCCCAATACCACAGGGGGAAGGAGACAAAAGACCGCTTTAACATGATACACAGGGCAAACAGAATAGTCATTTATTTCATTGCTTTGAGACATCAAGACTTTAGCATTCTTTTGTTTAGGCAGTAAAATCACCCAAGACCAAGAATCCTGAAGGTAGTCACTCACAGGTCAAACCTCTTATTTCAAAAAAAGAATGCTTCAATATCCTGAACATTGATTGGAGTATGTCTACCTATATGGACCACCTTAATGTCAAAAACACCGAGTAACCACACCCTAGGTCAGGATGTGTAGCCACACTTTTCTCAACAACTTTGAACAAGTTAAAACTCTCTGACCTTCAGACAAGGTAGAAATAGGCTCACATTTTTGGGCCTCCACAGCTAGCAGACACAGAGAGAGAAAAAAGATGAACATACTGTGTTGAAAGAAGAAACTGCCATGTGACAGAGGGACGATGAGAAATATGGGTTCATTTAAAAGAAACACCTACCTAAAAATGAATCTAAGCTATTGGCTGAGCATTTACAATTAACGAAAAGGCTTCATTTTGCTTATTTGGGAAAGGCTGTTGGGACAGAAAATTCTACAAATGCATTCAAACTTGGTGCACCATGACCGCAAAAGACACGAGGAAGCTCAAAAGTTTCTCAATTAACAAAAGTGGAGCCAAATGCATCTCCCTTGTCTTGTGTCTCTCTCATGTGGGCTGCAGTACAGAGACACATCTCCAGGTGGCTCTCTCTCATGGGGGCTGCAGTAGAGACACATCTCCTGGTGGCTCTCTCTCATGGGGGCTGCAGTAGAGACACATCTCCTGGTGGCTCTCTCTCATGTGGGCTGCAGTAGAGACACATCTGGTGGCTCTCTCTCATGGGGGCTGCAGTACAGAGACACATCTCCTGGTGGCTCTCTCTCATGTGGGCTGCAGTAGAGACACATCTCCTGGTGGCTCTCTCTCATGTGGGCTGCAGTAGAGACACATCTCCTGGTGGCTCTCTCTCATGTGGGCTGCAGTAGAGACACATCTCCTGGTGGCTCTCTCTCATGTGGGCTGCAGTAGAGACACATCTCCTGGTGGCTCTCTCTTATGGGGGCTGCAGTACAGAGACACATCTCCTGGTGGCTCTCTCTCATGTGGGCTGCAGTAGAGACACATCTCCAGGTGGCTCTCTCTCATGGGGGCTGCAGTAGAGACACATCTCCTGGTGGCTCTCTCTCATGGGGGCTGCAGTACAGAGACACATCTCCTGGTGGCTCTCTCTCATGGGGGCTGCAGTAGAGACACATCTCCTGGTGGCTCTCTCTCATGGGGGCTGCAGTAGAGACACATCTCCTGGTGGCTCTCTCTCATGGGGGCTGCAGTAGAGACACATCTCCTGGAGGCTGACTACAGAGTTGAACCACCAGCTTGGGCTCCACCACTGCAGTGGGTTGCAGGTTTGGGGTTTTGCTCATGTGAGCAGAAAAGGGTACAGATCCCCAGGAAAGACAGATCCAGATGGCAAAAAAAAAAAATCTGTAAATGGGTACAGTATGTTTAAAAATGTATAAAGCCTTATGAGAGAAAGGAAAATTGGTATAGACAGTCAGAAAAATATATACATACTTATAAAGTATAATGTAAAAGTTCTTTAAAAGGGAGTAAAGTAATATGAAAGAAAAAAGGCACATATAGAAGGGATACACACAGTGTGTCTGGATTCTATATGTTATTTGCTGTCTGTAGATTTTCTGACTGCTAATGAAGGAATGAGAGATGCTGAGACTTATTGGATTATGGAAACTACTGAATTAAACCAACCTATATATTTTTAGCATGTCTTGACTTTAAAAGGAAAAAAGAAGCATGTTACTTTGGGAGATAAATTATGCTTTTATTTACACAGGAAATTAGAGGCTGTTTTTATTACATATACTTTTACTATGTTAAAGTTAAAACCATCCTTTTTAACTAGATAGATAAAAAGGAGGAAATGCTGTGGAATGATCTTTCTGTACACTGTGAAGATGTGTTGCTTTTATTGTTAATAAAAAGCGGATTGCTTTATGGCTAGGTAGGATGTTCAGGGCAGTCCAAATTATGGCACAAGAAAGTCAGATTTAGACGAGTGGCCAGGATTCTAACATACCGTATGAAGAAAAGGTACTGCCATGTGGCGGAGTGTAAATAAGACATGTGGGTGTATCTAAAGTGTAAGACCTCATTCGTAATGAGCCTGAGCTGTTGGTCGAATATTTATAATTAATGTTGTCTCTGTGTGCTTATTTGGGAATGGCTGGCAGCACAGAGCTGATCACTTGCTGATGAAAAACACTGCCTAAACTCATAAGCCCTGATCCTATTAAAAACCTGGAAGTTAATGAAAATATACACTAAGGACATTAGAGAATCAACAGGAGACCTCCAGAAGAAGAGATCACAGATCTTTTCATCCAATCGGACTCATGATAACATTAGCCGTGATGCTTCCTATACTTCTAGCCACAGTGGATACCCTGACTGCGTCTGAAATAAAACATTTTACTAGTACTGATGTATGTGGAAACAAGAGATTGACATATATAAATTTGTAATTTCTTTAACAAGTTGTTACTACACACACACACACACACACACACACACATATATATATATATATATCCAAATACCACTCCATGTTCATGATAAATAGATTAACTTGAAAAAGAAAACCGAAAAACATATGGAGCCTTACAACTCACTAATAGGCCTAAATCTACTGTCATGAAAGAAAGCACACAAACACCGAATCCATAACTCATTTGATGGGCGTCCTTGAATAAACAGGGTAAGGCCTTACAGGTTATCCTGTCCTACTCTTTCTATGTCTAATGGTCAGGACCCGCTGAAGCAGCTGAGGGTAAAAGTGTTGAAAAAAACAAACAGCTTTTGTTAAACTAGTGTACTTAGTGGCCTAGTAAATCCCCTGTATACGATATGCTAATGCTTTGACTCTTCCCTAAGATCAATGGGGAATGCACTGCCCAAAGTGCATCTGGTTCGTCTGAGTTTTATCCAATGCTTCCAACCCCCAAATTCTCCTGACCAACAGAACTGACACCATTGAGCCTCTGTCCCTGCCTGCCTCTCTGTGATGGAATTGTGGGTTTGCCTTTATTAACCCACTGTGGTTGCTTTTGTGTAGAGATCTTTCTGTCATGAGTCTGCTCTCAGCATCTCTAAATAAATGACTCTCGGTCATAGCAGGACTAAGTTCTATTTCCATGAGTCTTACATTACAATGGAGACTCAACAAAAAGGAAAACCTTGGAGATCACTGTAAACAGAAGCACAGCTTGTTACTGGGAAATCCAAAGAGACTTAAACCCTCATAAACCTCTGAGACATGTGCTCTGACAACAAAGGCCTGAAGGAGAGACCTGAAGAATGATTCCCATGGTATCATGTTTCAAGGCACACGGGAAAGCCTCACTTTCTGTTAGATAGTTGGATCTCAACTCTGCCCCTGAACCCCTCATTCCTACACACCTGGGTGCACGGTGGCTGCTGCTTGTCTCTTCCCATCTGAAGGCTCTGGTCTTTGCTCCAGAAATGTCACCAAGTGTGGCTTAGGGACAGCAAGCCCTGTGTATAGAATAAGACAAGAAGTTTGTTTATGTGTTCTTTTACTAGGAATTGACATGTCCCTGTCTGTACATGGTTTGTAAGGACAGAGATGAGGTGACAAATGATTGCAGACAATCAGTTCCTTAAGTGTTTTCAGACACGATCACTACAACACATGAAGGAGCCGGATGATGGTGGCTCAAGCCTTTAATTCCAACACTCAAGAGATAGAGGCAGGCAAATCTCTATGAGTTCAAGGCCAGCCTGGTCTACAAGAGCTAGTTCCAGGACAGACTCCAAAACCACAGAGAAACCCTGTCTCAAAAAACCAAAACAAACAAACAAACAAACAAAAAAAAAAACAAAACCAGAGAGAAACTCTGTCTCTAAAAATTAAAAAAAAAAAAATACAAAAGAAAAGGAAAAAAAAAACCCAACTTCATAAAGGAATTTACATCAGATTCTGAGTTTCATTTCAATGGAAAAAAACAGTACAACTGAATTGTAAAACATTTCAAGTAAAAAGTGTGCTCTATGTCTCCTGCCACCAAATTTTTAAAAGTCCCTCTATAGTGAAAAAAATATACATCCAACAGATGCAAACACATTAGGAAGCAAACAGTAAAATGATTCATTTTTTAAATCATTATTTATTTTTAACTTTTCATATACATTGGTGTTTTTCCTTCATGTATGTCTGTGTGAGGTTGATTTGTTAATTTAATTAATCTTTATCAATAAAAAATCAGGAGTCAGATATCGGCTAAGGAAATGAAAGATCAGAGAAGCACCAGTGAGGTCTTACCTCTTCCATCCCACCATCCAAAAGGGCAGAGATCCTGTCTCAGCCCAGCTTTCCACATCCTGTTCCCCTCTCCATATCTTTATGGTCAGCTGGTGGCTAGTTCTACCCTCTGACTCCAACCAAGCTTTATTTGTCAGAACACAACACAGTCAAAACATCACACAGCAGGAGGTTGTCAGACCTTGGGTTTACAAACAATTGTGAGCTGCCATAGGAGTGCCAGTGATGTGGGATTTCTTGCCTGGGTTAACAGGCCAAACAGTGCTGTAATTAACATAGCTTCTTTCTGATTATTCACATCTGAGCGGCAGGAAGGAAAGTGTAGTTTCCTTTTACTTAATGATCTTTTAGAAGAGCAGTCAATGTTCTTAACAACTGAGCCATCGCTCCAGCCCAGAAATGACTTTTAATATAGTGATCTCCTCAATTTTTTTGAAAACAAAGGATATGAAACTGACTGTGGAAATGTTCCCATGAGAAACCACACAAAGTGAGGAAGCTACATGTTGATGGTGAACTAAGAAGTCACTATAGAGGAGATGCTCACCCAGGAACTCAAGGTGGCTGTAATTCTCCAACATCACATCCCTGTACAGATTCCACTGAGCAGGCTGCAAACATTCCCTCTCTTCCGGAGAAAACTCAATGGCCACATCTGAGAAGGACAGCATTTCCTGAAATAAAGATCAGCAAATGATACCACACATTAATTTATTTAAAACCATAAGAAATTTAAATACCAAGATGCATTGGACTTAATAGTTATCCTAACAACTTGAAACTAGCTAGGGCCAATTTGAAAAGAGAGAAATAATTGAAAAAATTCCTACCAAGACTGCCCTGTAGCCAAGTCTAGGGGCATTTTCTGAACTAGTGACTCCTATGAGACAACACTGCCCACCATGGTGATGCCTGCACTGGGCACGCAGTTCTACATGGTACAGGAAAGCAGTCTCGGGGAGTCAGTAAGCAGTGTTCTTCTGTGGCCTGTTCTCCACCTCACGCCTCAGGTTCCTGCCTTGAATTCTCTCAGAGATGGACTGTCACCTGGAGTTGGAGTCTAAAATAAACCCTTTCTGTTCCAAGCTGTCTTTTGTCATGGTCTTTGACCCATGACAACAATAGAAACCCTAACATAAGCATCATGTGCCTGTTAACACAAATCTAGATTGTCCAGGATGAAAGAGAGCGATAAATATTTCTTACATGGGTAAATAATATTCCTCCGGCCTGTCTGAAGTGGTCCCATGATCTCACACTGGATCCATTGAAAGACAAGGTAAGCAATCCTATAAGCCCAGTTGGACATGATCCACTTAAGACAGATTAAATGTAAAATGAATGCATCCACAGAACATGCATGTAATGCCATATGCTATTACACAACACGCACATAGCATTCTTTACAGGAGAAAGTCACAGTGATGGAGAAGGAATTTCTCACAATTGATGTGCGCAATCATGAAAGTGAAGTGTAATGAAAATACAGAGTCTGGTGCAGCAGCTCTGGCTGTCATCTGGGATTCAGTATTTCTTTGGAGTTCAGTAGGTTTTCACCTAGCCTTTCCAGACAAAGTGATGCCATCCTAAACAAAGGGTCAGGCTATGCTAATGTCGCTCTGCTCCTTCTTTGTAATTTGGGAGGTCGCCTGGGAAAGAGGTGTTGATTCAGTCTGTGTGAAAGAGCGGGCATACAGAGCAGGAAGATAGATAGGAAGATATGACAAAATAGACATAGAAAGTGTGAACATGACCACAGTCATTCTCCCGGTTACCTAGGAAACAGAATGCTAATGAATTGTCCCCTCATTTTACGTTTTGATACAAAAGCCATTTGGAGAATAATCACAGGTGATTTTTCTGGATGTGAACTCAGAATTTCCTGAGGGATCCCTGAAAACTCCCTCCGGATAAAGTCATGAGAGTTGTGTCTTTATTCTCACACCTCCCTCTGGTCTGAGAAATAATTTAGGTCCGGGTTACCAACTTTGAACAAGGGAAACCTCCTAAAATTTAACAGGTGTTGCCTAAAAACCAAAGGTTACCACTGGTACTCCAAGGACTTGGTCACTATCTCAAATTTATCAGGGACTCTAAAGTTACTTCATTTTCAGACAGCAGACAGAAGTTTGGAGAAACTGACATCCACATTCACAAGACTTCAGCGTGTTTAGTTATTTGGATGATCTTTGGTTATTTGGTAGGTTATGAATGCTTCTTATATTTAAGAAGATATAGAAATATAAGAAAAAAAGATGTTGTAGGAGGCTTCATGTTTGTTCCTTACTGCCCAGACTCTAAATAACCACACATACACTGTATTAACTAAATCACTGCTTGGCCTATTAGCTCTAGCTTCTTATTGGCTAGGTCTTACATCTTAATTTAACCCATTTCTATTAATCTGAGTATCATCACATGGCTGTGGCTTACCAGCAAGGTTCCAGATTGTCTGTTCCTGGTAGCAGCTACACGATGTCTCCCTGACTCTGTCTTCTTTCTCCCAGCATTCAGTTTAGTTCTCCCCTTCCCCAGCTAGCTCTTTTCTACCCTATCAGAGGCCAAGGCAGTTTCTTTACTCATTAACCAATAAAAGCAGCACATATACAGAAGCACTTCCCACACCAAAAAGACAACTAATTATCTTAGATATTTTGCATTGGTATGAATTTAGGTAGAGTGATACACATTTAAAGTCAATTGTGTTATACTGCATACATGTTTCTGTTCTTGTTTAAAGCATTTCTGTATAGTAATACTAATTTAAGGTCAATTTTTAGGATTATTAAATATTTCTACTCTTGTTTAATGTATTATACTCATGCAGTTCATTCAAATGCAATGTATCATTAAAATATACAAATTAATAGTCATCTTTAATAGTCAAACTTAGTTATGTTAATTAGGTTTTCTAGATATGCAGAGATCTATTTCAGATGGGCAGGTAAATCTCAAACACTTCAAAGACCAACAAAATATGGTATTAAAATCTTTTAAGAACTTAAGACTTTCCCTGACAGTGAGATCTGTCTGTTCCTGGCAGCACCAATCACTTCAAGAAAATGATGGGCACCAGAGAAGCTCCTTATGGAGTTTGCTTTCAAGTGGTAAGGCTGCCATTTGGAGAGAAACCACTCTTGTCTGCGTGCTGTATAAAGTGGACATGCAGGACCCACAGCTTAGTGACTTCCAAACCTGCTGAAACAATATGGGACAGTTCTTCTGGGTGTCTGCTTCACTGAGAAATCTGTCTGATAATCTACTCTCTAGGCAGAAGATAGCTGCCCCAATGTTACAGAAGAACTTTGGGTGACCATTCAGGCAGCCAGATGTCCCTGTCATTTCTAGAGTTTTGCAAGTTGCTTACAATGCGCTTCCTGTTTCTTCAGGTATTATTAAATCCTTCTGGGGCCTTTGATGGAGGACTAGATATTTATAATTATAGTTTTCCGTAGTCATGATAAAAGATAAATTATATATGAAAGTTTAGATTTAGGAAGATAGGATATTGATAGAATATTTTCTTTAATTTTGCATAATACAAATAGACTAGATATTTTAACTGTAATTCTTGCTATATGTAATTTTACTATATTAAATTAAAAACCTTCCTTTTAGATAAGAGAGAAAATGGAAAATATTGTGGAATGTCTTTTTGTATGCTGTGAATATGTTTTATTACCACTGGTTAATAAAGAATCTGATTTGGCCAGCAGCCAGGCAGAATAAAGCCAGGTGGAATTTCTAAGCAAAGATACAGGGAGAAGAAGGACAGAGTCAGGAAGACACCAGCAGCCACTGGGGAGGTGAGATGTGAGGTAACAAGTCACAAGCCTTGTGGTAATACATAGACTAATAGAAATGGGTTAATTTAAATATAAGAAATAGCCGATTTTAAGTCTGAGCCATTGATTTTGTAATTAACAGTAACCTTTGGGGTAGTTCCTTGGGAACTAGTGGGCAGGAGAAAAGTATCTGGTTACAGAAGTCCAAGTGTTGGATTACTGATGTCTTTGGTCACTGGACAAAACAATTGCATCTCCACCATCTCTCTCCCATGATTCTTAATGGTAAACACATATCTATCTTTTATGAGTTTTATTTCATAAATTTAACATGTTGATGAGATCATGTGTTATTTACCTTTGCCTGACATAACTTCCAGTTTCACCAATACTGTCACAATCGGCAAGAGTGCAATTTTTCCGTGAAAAGTTATTATTATAATGTCATTTTCCCATCTATCTCCTCATTGCAACTTCTCTCACGTCTCCCGATAATCTGTCTCAGATCCATGGTTTATTTGTATCTGATTATTAGGGTTACACATACAGCACATAAATGTATATGTGTGCACATAACGATATAAATATGAATGATCTACCCTGAAAAGGAATGAATATTTAATGCATACAGTGGGGAATGTTCAAAGAAGGCAAAGAGAATTCTTCCTCATAAAGTAAATGCAAGCAAACATGCGATCACCAAATGTAAAGTCTTCAACAAAAACATTTTAGGGACAAAGTTTAAGTTACATGTGGGATGAATCAACAGAAATCAAGCACACATAGTTTGTAAATCAACAAAGTGTTGACTGCAGCGATTTGCCATGGTGCTCACTGTTAGTACATGAAAGGAACCACAGGAAGTATTTATCACATTCATAAAGTATGTTTAAATGTTCTGTCACAGACTAGGTAGCCTAGGGTGGCGCTGAATTCGCTATGAAGCAGGGGAGGACCAGAGGGCCCTGCCTCCCCCTCACAAACGCAGAGATGACAGGGATGTGCCTCAGAGGAGACTGACGTTTCTTTTCTATCACAGGTCTGGTTACTAAAATCCCAGGAATACACACAGGTCTGGGAGTTCTCCTCACCCGCTGACCTGACACAAAAGCCTGGCACTGTAACACAAGGCCATGAGGGCTTTTCACCTGTTCCTAGGGACCCTGCTTCTGGACCAGCTCAACAAGCTCAAGGCCTCATCAAGACGTTGACAGAACCATTGTGGGCCAAGCAGACATCTTGTCGTTTTTACAGTTAGTCCGCCTTACATTAGGGATGGGGGACCTTTCAAGGCTTTAAGGAAACGCAGTTCTCAAGGTGAGGCCTGGAGTCAGCGTCTCCAGTTCCTTCTTCCTGCAGAGGGCCCTCTGTGTGTGGGCTGTACGTGTGTTCTCACCACCCTAGTCACAGCTTTCTATAGCAGCTGATCCTGGCAAGATCTGTCTGCTGTGTTCCAGAATTTCCTACGAGAAATGTTGAGCCTCAGATTTTTCCTTTCCTAATTATTTCACTGGAAGAGAAAAGGAACACAGTGTAAACCTCACGACCACTAAACTAGGCCGGCTACAACGCACAGGAAAAACCAGAAACGCTGTTTGGTCTAAAGATGCTGAGAAATCCCACAGCATCCACCTGAGAATGGGTCAGATGTGAAGCAGGCTTCCCCACCAAAGCTGCTCAGTGAGCTCCCAGTTCCCCCTCAGGAGCAGGCAGTCAGCTGACCATCCTTAGCTTGCAACTCTGGACCTTGCACTATCATCTATTCTGTGCTACCAGGCAGCTCTCCTGTCCCAGAAGCCCAATGCGGACTCTGGTAACAGGCGTCGCCCTAAGAAAATCATCACACAGGGCACAGTCCCTATCGCCCTCGTCCCAGCCCTGACCTGCAACCTCAGGCATCCTAACCAGTTGAGCACAGCACCTCCAAGGCAGCTTCTCCCCCCCCCCCCCCCTTTCTCTAAGCCAAGGTCCGCCCCCTCCAAGATGGACCTGCACCCCGCACAGAGCCTCAGGCTGCACAGCACCCTGGACCAACCTCCGTGTCAGAGACGCAACAGGAATACACAGCAGGCAGGCAGGACTCTCGCCCAATTCTGGGGAAGACACAATTTTACAGACCAAAAGCCGGATCGGGATTTCCTGGACTACATGGTGTCACAGCCGCGGCGACTACATATCCCAGCAGTCTGCGCGAAGGAAATGAGGGGAACATGTTCGGTGATTTCTTGGGTACCGCAGTAGATTATGGGAGGAAGCAGCCTAGCTTGCTGGATGTTAGGGTTCAGGATAATTCCCATAAAATACCACTAGAGATATATGCAATCAACAAGAGTGTTGAATTCAGTGTGCGGGGGTCAAAGCATCTGACAAATTGGCTAAGAGGCAACTGCTGTGCCTAAGTCCTGAGACCCCCAAAGAACACCATGGATCCACAGTATTCTGAATGCAAAAGCAGGGTTCTCCTGTCTCACAGTCTAACACAGCAGACGCAGGGAGGAGGACCCCGTCTAATATTAGTAGGGGTTTTATAGACAAAAACCACAAAGGAGTCCCAAGATTACAGTTTCAAAGTACAAAATTGCTTATCCTATATCACAATTGGCTAAAGGTTATGGAAAGCTTAGCTGTTATCTTCTGATAGGCTGTCATTGCCTGGGTGGGTTTGTTTTCCCATAGTAATTGATCCCTGGTCACATCCTCGGGACATCTGTTGACCCTTTGTTAACCACATGGGTTGTTTGGAAACTTCTCTGATTGGTCCGTTGTTACTCAATGATAGGGGAGCTTAGGTGGTCAACATCTGTGTAACCACAGGTGGGGATATGGGTAGCAGTCAGGAGTTTTTTGTATCTTGGATTTTTTCATTAACTAATACTTCCCCTAGAAGGAGCCTCAAGGCTCCTGGCTTTTCTCCGGGATTGGAGTGAAATTCGAAGTCCCAAAGGGTCCCAGCACTAAAATTGATTTTATTTCTTTCCAGTCTCAGTTTTTCTGGTCTTGCAGAAACGCGGAGAACCCTGAAGACCCCTTTAAAGCAATATTAGGACAATTTTATGGAGGGGAGGTTAGTCTGGGGGTAGATTGGTGGTTTTAAACAGAAAGGTTATGGGTTGTTGTAGGACTGATAGGCACCTCTCATGCTTAGGGACTTCCAGCCACCGTGGATAAAGCTGTTTTTAGGTAGCAGAAGCTGCGGGGAGCTTGCTGATTGGTTGCTCCTGAGTTGTAGTCTTTTCAAGAAATGCTTGTTCATTTTCAGTAAAGCCCACACTGGGGAGGCTTTCTGACAGGGCTAGTAAGGGCCTTGTATGATTTTTGTTTGGTTCTCTCACAGGACTTACATGAAGAGTCAGGATCGTTTTAACCTCCAGATCCAAAGCACAAGATGGGTGAGTGTGAGTGGAGCCTTTAACAGAAATATTGGGCTTATGGGTCGTTTCTGGTCCAGAGGGAGGAATGTGAGGGTTGTAAAGAGTAGGGGGCATCTTGAAGGTAAAGGTCACTATTACTTCATTTAAGTGGAATTTACGGCCACTTGAGGAATCCCGGCTATTTAGCAAGAAGCTAGTTTACAGAACTCAGAACAAGTCATCTCTCACCAGTTTTACACTCTGGGGAGGGGTAAGTCAGAATTGCCAAGCTTATTTTTTAGGAATTTAGAGTGGTTGCCTAGCACCAGGTGGAATTTTCCTTAGCCATCACAGAGGATGGAGCGCAAAAGCTGAGTCAGCTCATGGACTAGCAACAGGGTGTCAAGGTGCTTTTAAAATTCCACATTCACAGGTTGTGGTGGTGGTCCAGGGGATGCACGGATGCAGTAAGAACGTTCAAATTCCACAGCATCACATGCATGACATCTGAGGTCAATAAAATGTCTAGACTACAAAGAACTGGGCAGACTCAAATCCCCATCCGTACGGCATGAAGCAAAATAGCCCTTGTCTTAGGTTAGCTGCTCCCCTTTCAAACAGGGTTTGCTCTTTGGATTCTGACATGGGAGCATCGTTGGGTTCCAAGGCAGCTTACCTGTCTGTTACCTGCACTGTGACCACATAGGGACTGTGAGGACACTGAATATTTCACAAATGGCCTAGCAAAGCAGTTCTCTGTAACAGTGTTCCAAAGCTCCGTGAAGACGTGTTGTATCACAAAGGCCTACAAAACCGATACCATGTGGGCCCTGCTGTCAAGTTCTGCTTCCAACTTGGGATGGTGCCAGGCCCACGAGCATTTTTCTCTGAGGACTGGTCCTAGAAGAGTAGTTTTGAGCGTGGAACTCATTCAAACCAATTTTCAATTTTGTTTTCGCAAATGGATTTACACTTCCATAAAATAGAGACTTTCAAGCATGTGGTCTTGGCCCACAACACCTTTCCTGCTCTCAGCACAGAGCACCAGGATTCTCTGATTGGAACTGACCTTTCTACAGCTACAGCGGATTTCATATTTGTCTAGTCTTAAACCTTAAACCCAGGGCTGGAGAGATGGCTCAGTGATTAAGAGCACTGCCTGCTCTTCCAAAAGTTCCCGAGTTCAGTTCCCAGAAACTACATGGTGGCTCACAACCTTCTGTAATGAGATCTGGTGCCCTCTCCTGGCCTGCGGACACACACACAGGCAGAATACTGTATACACAATAAATAAATGAATAAACCTTTAAAGTCATTGTTGCATCAAATGAGAATGTCCCCAGTTGGTGAAAACTGTTTGGCAAGGGTTAGGAAGTGTGACCTTGTTGCCAGGGATGTCACTTAGGGGTGGGTTTTGAAGATATTCCAAGATCCCATTTTATTTCTAGCTACCTCTGTCTCCTACTTGTGGATCAATGTGTAAGCTCTCTGCTGTTATTCCAGTACCAGATATAGCTTAGCAGCTGACCTCAAACTTTACTGCAGAGCTGTAATGAAGACAATGAGATTCACAAATAAAACAAACGTATAGACTAATGCAATGTGAAATAAGATCCAGGATAAATGCTAATACACCATAAAGATTTGTCACTAGAACTGGTGTAATAAAAAATGATTGGCCAGTAGCTAGGCAGGAAATACAAGCAGGGTGATCAAATTAAGGATGATAGGAAGAAGGGTAGAGTCTGAGTGGTCACCAGCCAGATGCAGAGGTAGCAGGAGATGAAGGTGCTATGCTAATAAAGGTACTGTCACATGGCAGAGCATAAGTAAGTAATATGGGTTAACTTAAAATGTAAGAGCTGGTAAGTAATAAGCCTGAACTGTCAGCCAACCATTTGCAATTAATAGAAACCTCTGAGTGTTTATTTGAGAGCGGCTGCTGGACAAACAAACTTCTGCCAACATATGGCTTCCAAATGTTTGGCACCAACTGCCACATAAAACATGTGAAAATTAAAAAGAGGATTCTAAAGACACAAAAGAACAGTGTTAAGCACAGCTTCTTGATGATGGTCTTTCCGTGGGTGGGCCCTGTTTGGTGGCAGCAAGCAGAGGCATGGCTCCTTGAAGATGCAGCTTCCTAGTTTATGCTGGAGGCACAGTTAGCTCTCTTGTGAGTTCTGCTACCAAACACTTAAGTAGAGTTTATGAATAGCAGGTGACAGGCTACTCTGTGATGGCATGAACCCAGAAACTCCCCTGAGTTGGGGCAGTAAATGTGGCTCCCGCCGGTAACTCTACCATGAAGCTAAGCTCTCACGGGCCAAGGAACGGGTCAGAGCCAGCTGCCAAGGCTACTGCTTTCGTCTTAGCTACACCACTTGACAATTTAAACATTTGGGTGTTGAAAAAAGATAGACATAGGCAGTAAAGATGGATTCAGACAAAAAAAAACTAAATGGTTTACAGTGTGTTTAAAAATATACATAGGCTTGGGATTGAAAAGAGACGGTAGGGACAGTCATAAAAATACATATATAGTTTTACAACAATAAAATCCTAAAAAGGTAGTAAAGTAATATAAAAAACCACATAAAAATGGAAAATACACAGAGAATCTGGATACTGTATGTTATTGTGTTGTATTTGAATTGTTTGATGGCCGAGGATACAATAGCTGCAAAGAAATATTTGATCAAAAATGTTGCTGCATTAATCCAACCTATATATTTAAAATTTTATTGACTTCAAAATTTAACTCAAGCAGGGCAGTGGTGGTACACACCTTTAATCCCAGCACTTGGGAGGCAGAGGCAGGCGGACCTCTGTGAGTTCAAGGCCAGCCTGGTCTACAGAACTAGTTCCAGGACACAGCTGTAACAGCCTTAGTTGTTACACCGAGAAACCCCGTCTCAAAAAAGAAAAAATAAATAAACAAAAAGATATGTTTCTTTGGGAAAGAGGTTCTGCTTTTATTTCCACAACAAAATGGGAGGCTGTGGATTCATTTCAGGTTAAAGAAAACCAGGTTTGATCAAGGAAGACGCTTTGAAATCCTGACTGCAATCATAAAGAAATAAATCTGGAAGATCTACAAGGCATATGATGTACATTTTATCTGCTCAAACACATAACAGAAAATCCTCTTTGGCTGACTTGTGTACAATGCAGTCTATTCAGATGCAAATATGTATGTTACCTTTAAATTTTTATGTATTTTCAGAATAACCAGACTAAATACTAATAAAAATGGATGGTCCAGGTGATTCAGCATTTCAAAATGCCTCTGTTACAGTCTTCTCATAATTCTATATCCAGAGCAGCTTCAAGGTTGCTGGCTGAGATGATATAGCTTCACAGATTACACCAGTCAGGACTTGACTATAATTCTAAATTTTCTCATGTTGCCCAAATATGATTAGTGCCCCCAATCAACAGGAAGTAGGCTAGAGAATTGCATCCACATTCTTCCCCAAAAGAATTAGATGTTTGTCTTTGTTTAGGGTGTTGGTTACAAAATGTTATATTGCTCATATTAGAAAAAAAGCTAAAATTAAATTTTAAATTTAAATTCAAATATCTCTTTCTAAAAGAAGGGGGATATAAAAATGACTGGAAAAAGGATAGACTACTGAAACTACTTTAGTCCAAAAAACTATTAACCTTACATATTGGTATGGATTTTGGCTTACTGATACAAATTTAAAGTTAATTTTGAGCTAAAGGCCTAGCATTTATAATTAGAATAAGCCTCTGAAGGATTATTTTAGAGAGGTTGTGGGAGAGAAAACCCTGCTTACAATTATATCCATTTCTATGTATAAGTTATAAAAAAAGACATTGCTACACTATTGATATTAGAGTAGTTCTTTTGCTATTATGAGGTATGTATAATAAAAATGGAGGCTCCTAGGTGATGAAAGGAGACGGAGACAGAGACCCACATGGGAGCACCGGACAGAAATCTCAAGGTCCAAATCAGGAGCAGGAGAGGGAGCACGAGCAAGGAACTCAGGACCGTGAGGGGTGCACCCACACACTGAGACAATGGGGATGTTCTATCGGGAATCCACCAAGGCCAGCTGGCCTGGGTCTGAAAAAGCATGGGACAAATCCGGACTCGCTGAACATAGCGGACAATGAGGAATACTGAGAACTCAAGAACAATGGCAGTGGGTTTTTGATTCTACTGCACGTACTGGCTTTGGGGGAGCCTAGGCAGTTTGGATGCTCACCTTACGAGACCTGGATAGAGGTGGGCAGTCCTTGGGCTTCCCACAGGTCAGGGAACCCTGATTGCTCTTTGAGCAGATGAGGGAGGGGGACTTGATCGGGGGAGGGGGAGGGAAATGGGAAGCGGTGGCGGGGAGGAGGCAGAAATCCTTAATAAATAAATAAATTTAAAAAATAAAATAAAATTGAGACTATAAAAAAAATGGAGGCTCCTAGTGTCATTTTATGTAGAAGGCTTCTCTACAATATGAATTCACTCATGGGCCCTAAGGGTTTAAGGCTCTGTCACTACTTAATTTGTACGGTTTCCTATACAAAATATATTTTTTGATGTTAAGGTATGAAGAGTAGAATAAATTGCTTCTCTTATCAATTATGTTAGTTCCATTCACAATTAAATTTCTCATGTTGAGTTTTCAACAATTGTTCAACATGTAGTAGCTACTGTCTTTGTTCTTACAAAGTTCATCTACAGCATGACATTTTGGGTGTTAAATAAGGGGAACATAAAGTTCTTTGTCATATTCTTTGTATCAATAGGACTCTTCTGTAGTGTGAAAGCTCTGCTGTCCAGCAGGGGCAGAATACATCTAAAGGCTTTATGACACTGTATCTAATACAGAGAATTGTGGGAAGAGAGCTATGAAGAAGAGTGAAATGCCTCCTCGTGTCCTTTGCTATCAAACATTAACTTGTTGGAGTCATGAAAGGTAGGGCCAAAAACAACTTTGGGGAGCAAAATTTTTATTTCAACCTAAGGGTCTAGTGTTCCTCTTCCAGGGACAGGAAGGGAAATAGAAACCATGCTTCCTAATGTTTCTTAGCCTCCTGCCCACACACAATTCTTATGTGACCCATAACACTTCCCCAGAGTGGTGCTGCGTGTCCTGGGTAGATTCTCCTACACTACTTACCTGTAGGGCCCAGGTCTATCCTTGTTCCTGGAGTTCATCTTGAGGACAGTTTCTGGTCAGCCCGCTAAAGCATTTTGTTTGTTCCTGTGCTCCCCCTGCCCTGCTTGGTGATTAGCTGTAGGGCATGACTTCATCTTTGGTATGGTAATTTCCCACCTGCCTGGGCTGAAATCCTTGTGCAGCAGCTAGGTATATAAGGATTTCCCCAACGTTGAATAAACAGCATATGATCTCCTTTCGAATGACCCAGGTCTCTTGTGTGTTCTTTCAATCTCCAGGCCCTTGCCCAACTCGCGTACGGTACAGTGGCACGTGAACTGTACTGAAGGGGTAACACAGAATCGGGTGTTACACTTACCAATCAACAAAATGACCCCCAGACATGCCCATAAGGCACTCTGATCCAGAAAAGCACCCACTCAGATAATGCTGGGCTAGATGAAGTTGACAGCTGAAGCTAAGGAGGACATTTGTATTTGTAGGGATTCTCACTTATATCAATGCTTAGGTGTTGCTGAAGGTTGAAGTACTGTTCAAGCCTTAGGGACAGTGTTTGTACGTGTAGAGTGTCTCTGCAGTATGAAGTATCTGCAGATATTTAGAGTGTGAAGAACACGTAGAGAACTCGCCACACTTATTGCTTTTGTAGACTTTCTCATCAGAATGAAATCTCCAAACTTATATAGCCATGAAGAATAGCTAAGCCCTGGTCCTCTTCTGCACAAGGAGGGTTTTTCTCAGGTGAGAATTACTGAGGTTGAACCAGGACTGAAAGATAACTCAAACCTTCACCACATCCCTCACACTATAGCTTTGATGGAAATTCTTGTGCTACTTAAGATATAAAGAAACACTAAAGGCTTGGCACTCCCTTCAGAATTGGGCTTTCTCTCCCCGGAACGAACTTTGTTGTTGGTAGGAGGTACTGACTGAGTGGTGAAGCACTCAGCATTCTTCACCCGTGCCTGACTTCTCTACTCAACAGATTCATTTGTCTTGGCTAAGGTATAACATTTAGCGAGATTTGACCCCACTGCACACACTTGTCAAATTTCTATTAAGAATGCGTCCCTTGATGTCTTTTAAGCGAGGAAGATCGGAAAAAACTCTTGTCACACTTTCCACATTTATAGGGCTTCTCTCCAGTATGAACAATCTGGTGCTGATTGAGGCTATCAAGTCTAGAAAAGATTTTCCCACATTGTTCACATATGTGTGGTTTCTCTCCAGTATGAACTCTCTGGTGTTCAGTAAGGGCTGAGTAATTCGGAAAGGCATAGTGACATTCCCCACACTTATAAATATGAATTTTTTTGTGTTTTTTAAGGTCTAATGTAGAGTAAAACATTTTGCCACATATTTCACATTTGTAAGACTTCTCCCCTGAATGACGCAATTTGTGCCAGGGAAGGTATGAGAGAGTAGAAAATGTTTTCCCACACTCTTCACATTTGTATGGTTTCTCTCCAGAATGAAACCGTTGGTGATCCTGAAGGTGCGCAAAAGAGTAAAACCGTCGGCCACAATCTTCACACTTGTAGGAATTCTCTTCAGAGTGAATTCTTTGATGCCGCTTCAGGAATGCAGAAGAGTAAAATGCCTTGTCACAGTCTGTACACTTATAGGGCTTCTTCCCCGTGTGAATTCTCTGATGCCGCTTAAGCAACGAAGGATAGTGAAAGGCTTTGCCGCATTCTGTACACTTGTAGGGCTTTTCTGCAGAATGAATTATTTGATGCTTCTTAAGCAATGAAGGACAGTAAAATAATTTCCCACATTCTTCACACTTGTAGGATTTCTCTGCAGAATGAATTCTTTGGTGTACCTTAAGCAATGAAGGGTAGGAAAATACTTTGTCACATTCTTTACACTTGTAGGGTTTTTCTCCAGTATGATTTTTCCGGTGTCTATAACGTGTTGAGTGAGAACTAAAGGCCTTGCCACATTCTTCACACTTGTAAGGTTTTTCTCCAGTGTGAATTCTCTGGTGTACAGAGAGTTTTGTATGGGTATTAAAGGCCTTGCCACATTCTTCACATTTGTAGGGTTTTTCTCCAGTGTGAATTTTCTGGTGGACAGAAAGTCTTGAGCGAACACGAAACGCTTTACCACAGTCTTCACATTTGTAGGGGTTCTCCCCTGCATCAACTGTCTGGTGTCGAATAAGCAGTGAATTACAATAAAAGGCCTTGCTGTAATCTTTACATTTATTGACTGTTTTTCCTGTTGGTCAAAAGATGAGACATGAACAAAAGTTTTGTACATTCTTTATATTCATAATGTTTATCTTTAAAATGGAGACAATTACCCATTCTTACACTCTTATGGATAAATCAGAAATAACACTATATTTTTACATTTATGTTCACTGAGAATAACTCAGAATATATAGTAGGTGGGAAAAATCTAAACTTCTACTCATGTAAAGCCTGATCAGATTGAATATAGAAATAATGGCATGCCACGCAGTGGTAGAGCACACCTTTAATTCCAGCACTGGGGAGGCAGAGACAGGTGGGAAGCTATGAGATTAAAGTCAGCCCAGTCTGTATAATGAGATCCAGGACAGCCAGAATTTCACAGAGAAACCCTGTCTCAAAAAACGAGAAAGAGGAGGAAGAGGAGGAGGAAGAGGAAGAAGAGGAGGAGGAGGAGGACAAGGAGGAAGAGGAGAATGGCACATTATTCAAAGTTAAGTAGTTAATTAAGTAGTAATAATCTATGATAAAGGAATCTCTTAAAGGCATTACACAAGGAAAAATAAATACCTTAAACATAGGTATTTTTTTATATGTAGACATACAAGACATTATCTACTGGGAAAGCGGGAGATTAATGGTAACTCTCTGAGATTGGAGACTTATAGAAATACCATCTTTATCCTAAATATGAAGTTAAAAATTTTTATGCATGAATGGAAGTGTGCATAACAAGTATTTCTACAAAATCTTAAGTAATACACCTCACAAATTTCAGACAGCAGCAGTTTATGTTCTATTTGAATGACAAAATTATGAAAAAATAGGTTCACCTATGAATAACAACTTCTGTCAAAGACAATATTTTGTCAATGAAAAGGTGTTAAAATTATCCAAGTTTCTAAGATTATTAATTTACAAGATAACTTAGCACTGAAAAGAGACAATGTAATGTTCAATTTGTGAAAACATGAGACTTGTGTTTACAGATGAAGCGGAAATACACAGTTCTCATGGTCACAAAACTAGAGCCCAAAGATACTGTTATCTTACACTGTTCTGAAGTGTTTATAATTGGACAATCCACCCACAAATTATATAGATTACATATAGACAGTTGACTATAGGTTATCCATTGCCAAGAAACAGCACACAATCAAACTGCAAAGTTATGAAAAAGAAATCTTGAATTCTCAATAATTTGAAAACTGATTAGCTATTAAAATTCTTCTAATTTTAGACAGTTTTTAATCTATGACTATATGTCCACAAAGAGTATGCATTCTAAATCCTTAATGAGCATGTGATAAAAATTAGAATACCTTTTGGTCATTCACAAAGAACTCTGATGAGGTGATTTTGATCAGTATGATTATAAGTGATATGAGATATATTTATGTCTGAAGTTACTGTCCTACAATGGCTTCACACATAGGTCTTAGAAATGTTTGCGAATTTTCAGAGCTTAGAAAATAGTGCAAAGTTATAATGTAAACTAAAAAAAAAAATGAGCTTTGGAAGTTAAAATAAATAAACAAAGACAGCTCACCATTAGGGAATTACCAAGTTTAAGAGACATCATAAACATCTGGGAGATGTCCTTTGACAACAAAACCAATGAGAGACCTAAAGAATTATGTCTATAATATCATGATTTAAGGCTGTTGGGAAAGCCCGCCTTTCTGTTGACTATTTGAACCTCACCTCTGTTCTTGAACCCCTCATTCCTACACACCTGTATGCACTGTAGCTTCCTCTTGTTTCTTCACACCTGTAGGCCCTTGTCTTTGCTCCAGAAATGTCACCAGGTGTGGCTTAGAGAGAACAAGACCTGTTTGTAGGAAAGGGAACAAGATTAAGTGTCCTTCTACTGGGAATTGATATGTCTCTTCCAGTACAAGACTTATAAGGAAAGAAATGATATAACAAATTATTGTAGACAATGGTTCCTTAAGTGACTTCTCACAGGACCACTACAATACATAAAGGAATTTACAATGTCCAGATTAGAGTCTCATTTAAGGGAAAAATATTAAAACTGAATTGTGAAACATTTTCATTAAGATATAAGGTACATGCCTATTGCAACTGAAGTTTCTAACATTCCCACTAGTATGAAAGACGTATTCTTCCAACACAAACAGGTTAAACGCACAGAAAAGAAAGCAATGTTTCTTAGCTAAACATATTCCCTAATTTTTATTTAAAAGCAAGACTATGGAACTCTTTGTTGGAAAGCACAAGCTCCCATGAGATAAGGTGTAGAGTGAGGACATTGCGTACTGACACTGAACTAAGAAGTCACTATAGAGGAGATGCTCACCCAGGAAATCCAGGTGGCTGTAATTCTCCAGCATCACATCCCTGTACAGATTCCACTGAGCAGGCTCCAGACATTCCCTCTCTTCTGGAGAGAAATCAATGGCCACATCCCAGAAGGACAGCATTTCCTGAAATAAAGATCAATGAATGATACCTCACTTTTAATTAATTAAAGTCATTAATAATAGGCATTGTGGGGCTAGTTCTCTGTCCATGTGACACAAGCTAGGGTTATTAACTGACAATGTGTATTCCATAAGAATGTCCTGTATGTGACCCTATAGGAGGCTGTTCTTAATTATTCACTGATATATGACAACCTAGATCACTGTGGGTCATGCAACCCATGGTCAGATGTTCTTCATATAAGAAAACAGGATGACACTTCTGATATGATCACATGATTTCACACTGGACCCATCAAGGAACGAGAAGGCAGAAGAACCTAGAAGTCCCATGTGGAAACCCTTAAGGCAGATGAAATGTAAAGTGAATGTTTCCATAGAAAAACATGCATTTAGTGCCACATGCTTGTTTTATATACCACACATATATACATTTCCCACAGGAGAAAGTAATGGTCAGAGAGAAGGAACTTCTCAACCCTTACTATGCACAATCGTGAATATCAAATGCCACGAAAATGTAGTTACTGATGTAGCAGCTCTGGGCTGAGATGTGGATTTCTTAATTTTTAGAGTTCAGTCGTGATGCTAATGACAATGCATTGAGAGGCGTGAGATGGAGCACCCAAGGGGCAGAATGAAAAAGAAAGAACTCACAGAAACGTATGTTAGATATCAGAACCAATAAGAACCAGCAGGTATGGGAATAACAATACCTTTCTAAGTATCTCAAATACACTAGACATCACTCTGACCTTGTTATTTCTTTTCTGGGAAGAGGAAGGCAGAGATGCAGTCACCCGCCAGATGAAGAGGAAGCAAGATGAGAATGCCTCACTGATAAAAGTTACCTAGTCACAGAGCTAACCATAAACAAAAATTAAAGAATTATGAATTATTTTAAGTTGTAAGAGCTGGTTAATAATAAGCCTGAGCTAATAGATCAAAAAATTTAAAATTAATATGAAAGCCTTTGTGTGTTTCTTTGGGACTGAACGGCTGCAGGACCGAGTGGGACAGAAACTTCCATTTACAGTTCTGTGAGCTTCATCCTCCTATGGCACTGTTTCAGAGCATCCAAGTTCAGAATGTCCTCAAGCCTCAGCTTTCTGATGTCACTGGCCAATGAGAAAAATCATCATATTTCCAACTTCAGTGAGTTACAAATATGTAATTTTAACGTATGGATGAGATCATGTGATACACGTCCTTCTGTGCCTTAAATAACTTCCAGTTTCATTCATACTGTCACAACTTCCATGACTTTACCCTTTCCTCTGAAACACTAGTTAAAATAAATAAAACATTCCCCATTCTCTCCTAACACCAGTCATGTTCTCTTCTAAGTTCCACGACCTTATGCTCCAGACACATGTTCTCTTCTCAGATCCATGAACTGACTAGCCATAGATATTTGCCTAGGTCCAATTAGACAGCTGCTGTTTATGGGAAGATGTGCATGGCGCTGAAGCATCTTTTGGAAGACCTGGTCATACTGGGCATTGTTGTGCTTCATAGGCTTAAGCGCCAAATAAAACTGGTTCTTCCTTCTCTCCCTTGAGGCTCACAAAGCAATTTCCCAGAGTAGTGGACTTTCAGCTCAGATCCAGATCAAATCGAGTCCTGGGTCTGAAGTTCCTGGTGCTTTCAGCAATGGGAGAAAGGATTAGCTACAGTCAAAAGACTTTGGTACAAAAGAAAGAATTAGCTACAGTCAAAAGACTTTGGTACAGGAGAAAGATACTTTGTAGATAAAAATTATACTGTGAAAAATGTCTTTACTCATAAAGGTGGAGTGAGATAGGGAAGAGGAGGCCAAGATACTCCCAAGTTATAAATAGACTGAAAGAAGCTGATGAATAGAAAACCCTGTCATTT